>NC_140581.1:123904733-124504733 GCF_964204655.1 Triturus cristatus
GTGTCCCTTCAAAGTATTCTAATCACTGTGTCACCTGGAGCAATGTCCCATTGGCCACGATACCGTCCGTTGGGGGATCCAGCTGATTCCCAACGAGTACCGCAGACTTCCTTTAATCATAGCCGCACATGAAGTTATGGCTTCTGCACATGTCGAAATTTCTGCGACTGGTTTTATTTTACACATGACATTTGTTAACAGATTAAACCATCTATGGTTGCATTCCCACCTCATACACAGCTATACATTTCTAATCATAGTTTGGTTGTATTTTTCTTGATTACTGCGGGCCTTTGACATATGACATTGCCTTTAAATATATTTTAGTTGCAGTGGATTCGTGCACTAGGTTCCTTTGGGATTGGCCGCACACTGTGCTGACGCTCAAAATGTCATTGGAGATTTGCATGGTCTTTGTCTGGACGTTTGCCTGTGGCACCTTTCATTCTGGCCAAGGTCCTGCGTTTGCCTCGAAGGCTTACAGGAATGCAATGATGTCTCTGGGGGTGCTGGTGCAGTTTTCGTCTCCATACAGGCCTGAGGGCAATTCTATAATGAAAGCAGTCTTTGACAGCTAGGGTGTTAGGTACTGCAGGGGTTGGCTGACTCATTTGTATGGAGTTCAACGTGCACTAAATCTCCCAAGAAGATCTCTGGGTGGGCGGACCCCATACGAAATGCTCTTTGGCATTAAAATGTTTGTACTTGAAAAACTGCGTGCACAATCAATGTGTGTTCTAAAAAGTCTAATCCAATTTCAACATGATAAGTCGCATATATCCAAAATGATTGTGAATAATGCTTCAACCAAGGGTTAACTTTGTTCAACAATTTTTCTTATTGTGCGATACCAATACTTGGATAGAACAAAGAAACCAAAAAAAGTGCATCAAATTAAATACATCAAGTTGCTTTCTTTGTGACTTTATACAAGTCCATTCATGGCAGGTACGTTGTTCAAAAATTATGAAATTACAATGCTTGTAATTGAAAAACAGTTCTATTTAGCCCGAGTCCTGAATAGCCCAATGCATTTCGGGACCAGGAGTCCCTTCCTCAGGGGCCACTGCAATACAAAAAAAAAACAAGACATATGCCAATAAATATAACATACATGAATGACATTATCAAATTTTTCATTCATTCTCTTGCATGTCATTATCCCAAAAACGTGGGACGACCCAAAAAGGATTACAATCCCAATGTTATATGACATGTAGTAAATAAGTCGAAGAGTTGCCGTCACCGAATTAAAAACAAAGTGGGAAAAGGTGAGTCGTGATCTGTGCTCGCTAAAATGATCATCACACGTGAACTTTAGAAGCAGAAATAACATCTGCTAACGTGCTGGACGAAGCTGAAGAACAAAAGAGAATTTGATCCCTCTTATCGTGCACCTGTTTGGGTAAATGACACTGTGCAACAAACTACTTGTTTTGGTTTAGCAACCTCCAAAAATGTGGCTGAGTACAATACATTGGCGTACGCACACCAATGGTATGATTAAGGTGTTGATTGCTATGTTCCAAAGTGGTAGTATAAATTCTTCGGACGTTGACCCGTTGGGTTGGTTATTGTGGCCAATTAGTTCCAATGCATGTCAACTGTGTTTTCTTAATACGTAAACAGATTTCACACAAAGTAGACCAGATCTATGTTTCCAACATTCTCGTTCAGTCACCACGTATTCGGTAGGGAAATTGTGTCAGCAATGGTTGGGACACTGCACACTGTCGTCAGTGAAAGAACACCGCTCCCTGTTATTGGGTGACATCAATTTTGCAGATTTTATGTTAGGTCCTAAATCACCTAGATCAAAATGATTTATTTATGAAGCATATAATGAGATATGGTCACTGCCCTTCACCCACAGTTGTCAGCGTGCTGATAGGGAGGTTTTCCTAACCGGGAAGTATTGCGATTCCACAGTAGGACATTCCCTAGTTTGCAAACCAGTTAAATTGCACGTAACATGTAACGTGTCGGTACCTAATCTGGCTTGATTTTTTGAAAAGTACGCCCGTCCCAGGTATTAATCTCGCGCTCACGTTGCCTTCAAATGGCAGTGATCTTATTTTGAACAACCACGACTGCTGTGGCTTACAGGCCGGCAACCGGTATACAGTAACAGTTTCGCAACATGTTACTTGTTGCTGCAATGTCCTTTTTCCACACCCTCCTGGGATTGTAGATAGTGCGATTTGGCCTTCCATTCCAACTTTGAAAACAAATTTCAATAAAGTAAGCAGACAAAGCGCCATTGTTTCAACAAGAAGAGGTTCGCACATCAGCGCGAGAGACCTTCGAATTGCAGGTGGCGAGAACCGCAAGTGGGATACACTCAACTACTAAACACCAATCTCCCACTCTATTTTGGAGAATTAATACAGCTAATTTTTAATGCCTCTGGTACTGAAGGCATCGTTCATTTTTTTAAATTGTGTGATCTGGCCTGGTTTCCTCTTTTCAGACTATTTTTGGAGTCCTTTATATAGGATTTCCAGTTCTGTGCAAATGATTGCAGAAAAAAATCAATGTATTGTCTCAATGGTTTGAATAACGAATCACAGCCTGAAACAATAGGTCTGAATGGAGGATTGTGAAGGTTTTTATGTACTTTGGGCAACATAGAAAGTCTTTGGCGTCTAGGATGTTGCTCTGTAAGAAAATTGCTTGTGTTTGATGAGATCCAATTAATTTCTGTAGCTTTGTCCAGTATTTTCATCAAGGTTCTCTTTATTTCAAGCGTTGGATAATTCTCAAGGAGCGTATATGTAAAGGAGTCCATGAGGTGTTCATAAACCTTCATTTCATAAAGACTCGTGCCCATCACTACTAGAGCACCGCCTTTGTCTGCTGGTTGAAAAGTGATTTGTTGGTTCTGTGAAAGATATCTAAGGATTCTGGTTTAATTCTATGATAAGTTTGGTCTCAGTTTGGACTGCTCATGGTAATAACATGAATTGCATTACCAAAATTGATAATCCCAATGCAAGTGCAAATTTTCAGTTAAATAAGAGTAAAACGCACAAAACAACGCTTCGTACATTCAAAGCAGCATTGTTAGCACCAGTATATTTTTTCTCGTTGATTTCTTTGTATTTCTGAAAATAAGTATTAGTTTATTAATAAAGTTACATTATTTCACTTAAGTGTACTTGAGCAAAAATAACTATTGCATCGCAGAAACGTTTATAGTTCAAGTTATTAAAGTGAAGAGCATAGTTCTTCTGCCCCACATAAAACACATGAGTGTACTTGTTAATCTTTTTTAAAGGTTTGCCTTGCACGCTTTTTTTCCCTTTCTTTTTATTGTCAGAAAAATTGCAGCCCACCAAATCTCTCCTGCGGGCCCCTCCATTTATTTTGCAATGCCTCCAATAAGACCGGATTCTCATGTTCTCGAAACACTGCATCAAAATCACTACCATCAATAGGGGGCTTAGCCCACCCCGATATTCTTTCCATTTATCCCACATTTTGGCCCATTTCTTTGGACACCCCCTATCCTTGTAAACTACTTTCTCTGCCAACATGCACCAGAACATGTCTGGCTCCCTTTGATTTAGCTGCGGTGTCTGGTCAGCCCTCCACAACCATGCAATGTTACGCTTGGCTTCCATAAACTCCAGTGTCATCCAGATTAAGTTTATTCGAGGAAGGTCACACATCTCAGACATTCAATAAGCACCACTTCCAAGTAGCCTCCATGCAACTCCCAGACACTCTCTTCATGCATGTAGTCACTTCTAACCAGTATTGTTGGATTATCTGACCGTTCCAAAGCATGTTGAAAAACGTACCAATATGACCCAGTTCCTGTGACCCAATGCGTTCAATATCCTACCCATCTTCACCATGGTAGTGCAAGAATAGTAATTTTGATACAGGGTTTTCATTTGAACCAGTCAAAATGTAGATCTTACAGCCAACTCGTGGAGGGATGCCAAGGCCTCCGGCTACTCGTCGTCCTCTAAATCCTGATGCCAGTGCTCCTGCAGCAGAGAGCATCAGAAGTATTATAAAGGAGTGTTCGAGGCATGTGTGCTGTAGATACACATGCTTTGCATACTCCTGCCATTTAGTGTTAGGTCCGGATGTTTGCAAGTCATTTTTCTTCGAAGAAGTCTTATCCAGTCACGAGATAAGGTGACTCCTTCTATCAGTGATAAAGCGCATGGGCAGCACGCCATTGTTGAATTGTTTTCTTTCCACCATCTGGTTTTGACGTGTGTTGTGGCACCCCGTTCCGAAACCGTTAATCGGGATTCATTTGGTGCACAATTCATTTACCCTTGTCAGTATTGTTTTCGATCACGTTTCCACCTTGTGTGTGTCAAAAATATCAGTAAACTTTCATTATCCAATCTGGAAACTCTAACTTGTTTTCCTCTATCTACTTCTACTCGAAGATCCATTATAGAGACTTCTGCTGATGGAAAGGACGCTATTTCAATTCTGTCCTCGGTGCCATTCCAAATACCTGTGCACCAACCTTCATAAGGTCTGTATCCTCTGTCTCTCCCTGGAGCATAAAGAGGAAGACTGCAACGCTGGTAGATCGTTCTGATAAAAAAAGACTCTGCAGGACCGTCTGGCCTGACAGAGACATGCAGTGACAGAGTATCGAGGATACTCCTGATATCTTTGGAGAAGTTATAGAGCAAGAAGATGTGGAAGCCTAGGCTGCGGAAGAGGACTCCGATTCAGAGTTGGAGATCAAACTAGAGTCCCACGACATTGCAGGAGGACAGGGTGCTGTGAGTAACAAAACTCCTTTGCACATCTAACCTATTCCAACCAAACAAAAGGTTATTGGGCTACCACTGCCACCATGGCATAGTAGGCATCGAGGCTCTGCTTCGAAACAGCAGGTCAGGCCTTCCGGCTCGAGTCGAGACAACCCTTCGATTCCGAAACATTCAGGCTCCAAAGTTAAAAAGGACAGATCCATCTCGCACCGACAATTTCAGCACCGAAACCTTAAGACGCTCCTTTAAAGCCACCGGAGCCTATTCTAGAAACAATGAAACAAAAGTTAGATCCAAAGCAAAAGAAAAATCATATAAATCCTGACACTGGAAACATGACAACTAAGCCAGTAATACCCTCTTCCAAAAGAAAAATAGATGCTAAATATAAGATCCCTCTCAGGAAGAAAAAGGACATGGCTACTAGTCCTATTAACAATCCTCAAACCCCTTAACTTTCTTCACCAGTACCTATTATACCAACTTCAGACCCTCTACGTATCACACTACCAGGCTCTACAATTACAAATCCTGTATATAAGAGATAATGATGACACTTATGATCACCCACCACCTAATCTATGGTATGGCTACAATATAGACCCACCTGTAGACACAGATCCGGATCTTAATCCAGCTAAACCCTCTCCTCCTGATAATACTGCATATCAGGAGTCAATTACTAGGGTAGCCACTTACCATGGGGTCACTTTACGTAAGGAAGCCCTAGAAGAGGATTGCGTATTTGAAGTTCAGGAAACACACACAGAACATCACAATCTTTGCCTATGTTCAAGGGTATGAAGATGCATGCGGAGGATATTTTTAAGGATTTAGTTAGAGTACGTATCCTAACACCTAAGGTAGACAAAAAATATAAACCCCCACCATCTGACACAGTTTTTATTATGAGCCAGTTGCCTCTGGATTCTTAAGTGGTCTCTAATGCCAGTAAAATGGCGAATTCACAAACCTTAGGGGAGGCGCCACCTCCAGATAAAGAATCAAAACTAAACTAAGATATGCCTCGGGGGGGGGGGGGGGGGGGGGGAGTAGCTGCTCAGTCAGTCAACCACTTGCGCATAGCCAATACACATGGCTTATTGGCTAGGTATGATAGGGCACACTGGGACGAGATGGAAGAATTATTGCAATATCTCCCAGAAGAACACAAGAAAAACGGGCAGGAAATGGTGCATGAAGGGGAACTTATTGCCAATTCCTCCATCGGATGTGTGTTAGATTCTGCAGATACTGCAGCTAGAGGAGTCAACACTAGCATCCTACTTGGGAGACATGCATGTATTAATATGGAACACCTCTTTGGTCTTCAAATAGACCAATCTAGAGGATTCTATTAGGGTGGATATAGGGGTAACCTTTTTAAAGGAAAAGGTAGAGGTACACCAACACGCACCTCTCCATCCACAAACAAGCAGTGACTTGCTATCACTTCCCCCTGCCCATTCATCACCTGTTGGGGGAAGATTACAACAGGTTCGAGGCATGTGTGCTGTAGATACACATTCTTTGCTTTTTTCTGCCATCTAGTGTTGTCTGGATGTTTGCAAGTTGTTGTTTTTCAAGGCAGTCTTTCCAGTCACAAGGCAAGGTGACTCCTCCTTTCGGTGACAGCGCGCATGGGCATACACTCCATTGTTGGATTGTTTTTTTTCGCCATCGGGTTTGCACGTGTATTGCTGCGCTCCGATTAAAAAATGTTCTGTGGGATCCCCTTGGTGCACAATCCACTGTACCCTCAACAATATTGTTTTCATAAGCGTTTCCCTGTTCTCTGCCTATCGAATCGGTCAACAAATTCTCCATCTTCGATCGAAAACTTTGTGGGCAGCCGTCGGGCCTAGCCTCATCGGGCCATCCTTCTGCCAATGGAATGGACTCCATTCCAATTGTGTCCTCAGTACCATGCCAAATACCCTCACACCGACTTACATCAAGTTTGAAACTTGTGCCTCTTTCCAGAGACTGCGACGCTTGTAAATAGTTTCGGTCCAAGAAATCTCTACATGATAGTCTGGCTTGACGACGAGAAATGAAACGTCAGCATCCCACATATTTCGGATATCTGTGGGGAAGACTCCGAGCAGGAATAGATAGAAGCGTCCATTCAGAAGAGGGGGCCTTCTCCGTTCCAGAGTCCGTTCAAGAGTCTGATTCTGAGCTCTAAATCGATCTGGAGTCTGAAGATGTGCCTCTGGGACAAGGTGCTGTGAGTACCGATGAACCCTTGCCCCCTAAAACCTCTTACTAAACGTTTAAGGCTACGGCACCACCTCTGCCTTCTGGCCAAGTTCTGCTCCAAGACAATGTTTCCGGCACCCCTCCTCCTGGCTCCTCACTGAAACAAATCATCAAGCCTTCAGGCTCGAGCCTGAGTCGACTGAAATCCTCTTTGGATCTGAAACAATCAGGCTCGAAGGACAAATCTAGTTTGGAGCCGAAACCTTCCACTCCCAAAGACAAATCCATTTCAATGCTGATATCTAAGGACAGCCTCTCCAGTCCTCCAGAACCAATATTAGACGTTAAGGCCAAATTGGATCCTAAACAAAAAAAGATTTATATTAATCCTGATACAGGACATATTTCTGCTAAAATACGAGCAACACACAAACATCCTTCAGAGGACCCTGCCTATAAGATTCCTCTGAGGAAGAAAAGGGACATGGCTATCAGCCCTGCTCATCCTGCCCCCCAATCCTCTCCACCATCTTCTCCACAGTTACCAGTTCAAGATCCCTTACACATAACACCTCGGGGATCTCCATATACACATCCAGATGGGGATGATATTTATGCAGACACTCATTTGTCCATAGACCCATGGAAGGATTACACCATTGACCCTCCATTAAATAATGACCCAGACCTCTACCCTACAAAGCCATTACCACCGGACAATAATGTGGCTTTACAACTCCTTGCTAGAGCAGCAGAGTATCATGGAGTGGCCTTACATATTTTTTTAATTTGAAACACTTGAGTCAACACACAGGTCAAGTTAAAACTCCCTATTCTTAAAGGCATGATGAGGCATGCAGATGACCTCTTCAAAGACCCTGTGCGAGCACGTATTTTAACTCCAAGAGTCGATGATCAATATAAACCCACGCCATCAGATCCTTTTGTTTATCAAAGTACAATTACCTCGACTTCCTAGTATTGTCCAATGCTCGCAAAAGAGCTCATTCGCAAACCTCTGGTGATGCACCTCACTTTTACAAGAAATCTAAACTTCTCGATTCCTGTTAAATGTGTGTCTGTTCAAGCCACTAACCACTGGTGCGTTGCAAACACAGGGCCAACTAGCTAGGTGCGACAGGGCACACTGGGATGAAATGGAGCAACTGCTCCAATAGCTCCCAGATGAAAACAAAGCTAAGGCACAACAGTTAGTTAAAGAGGGGAAACTTCTCTCTAACTCCATAATGAGATGTGCTCTAGATGCAGCTGACACCGCAGCCAGGAAGATCAATACCAGCATTCTTCTTAGAAGTCATGCATTGCTTAGGATTTTGGGGTTTATGCCTGAAGTTCAACAGTCCATTTTAAACACCCCCTTTGACAAAGAACACCCGTTTTGGTCCTGTAGTTGATCAGTCCTTCAAAAAAATGAAAAAAGATACCGAAGTGGCAAAGTCCATGTGAGTGCTCCAGGCTCCTTTCGCCGCTCCTTTTATAGAGCAGGGTCTTAAAGGACATTCTCTGACCCAAATGCTTCCTCTTATAAAGGCAACAACCAATCCTTTCCCTCTAGAGGTTTCTATAGAAGAGGATATAGAGGAAACAAATCCAACGGATAGTGTAAAGGTGCCACACCGCATAACACACCTTCCCCTTACAAACAGTGACTTGTCCAGACTTCCCCTCGATCACTTAACACCTGTTGGTGGAAGACTTCAACAGTTTCTCCCCATTTGGCAATCCATAACAACCCCCAAATGTGTGATCGACATTATCCGACATGGTTATTGTCTGGAGCTTACCACCAATCCTCCAAACACTCCACCTCACATTCACAACCTGTCAGACCATTTGCAGTTACTGAAACAAGAGGTGCAATTGCTCTTAGAAAAAGGAGCAATAGAACCAGTTCCATTACTAATCAGGGGTTTACACTATCTACTTTCTAATCCCAAAAAAGGACGGCTCCTTGAGACCAATTTTGAATCTGATTGTTAAACTTCTACATACTGTCAGAAGACTTCCATATGGTAACGCTTCAACAGGTCCTTCCACTTCTGCAGCAAGTCGATTTTATGTCTAGACTAGACTTAGAAGATGCATATTTTCACATTCCTGTTCATCCAGCTCATCGCAAATATCTCAGGTTTTTCATTCGGAGTAACTACTGCTCCCTGTGTGTTTATCAAATGTCTAGCAGTAGTGGCAGGTCATCTCGGAAGACAACAAATTCCCATCAAATTCACATCTTCCCGTACCTAGACGACTGGCTCATCAAAGCCAGCACACACCAAAAGTGTCTAGAACACACTCCGACCACGCTACACCTACTCCCCCAATTGGGTTTCACGGTCAACATGCAAAAGTCTCACCTACAGTCTTCACAGATCCAATCTTATATAATGATTCCACTTTCAACACTCACACGGCTGTAGCCTCTCCTACTGCAACCAGAATTTTCAATATCCAAACTCTATTGCTGCAGTTTCAAACCTTGCTAGACAGAACTTTCATGCGGCTACTATGAATGATGACGTCATGCATCGCAATAGTGCCTCATGCAAGACTACACATGTGTCCTCTACATGAATGCTTAGCACGTCACTGGAATCAGTCACAGGGCCAATTAGCAGATCTAGTGTTGGTAGACAGCCGCGCCTATTGCTCTCTGTAGTGGTGGAACCCATAAAAGTTATCAAAAGGGCGGACCTTCATCGACCCTGTTCCATAGATCATGCTAACAGCAGACTTATTCCTCACAGGTTGGGGTGCACATCTCCATCACACAATTCAGGGCTTCTGGGACGACAAACATAAGTGTTTCCACATCAACTATCTTGAGCTTCTAGCAGTATCTCTAGTGCTGAAAGCTTTTCAATCTCATCTCGGAGGCAAAGTTTTCCTAGTCCGCACGGACAACATGACATTGATGTACTATGTACAAAACAGGGAGGGGCGCTTACACTCCAACTGTCAAGCCTGTCTCAGACAATTTGGAAATGGGCAATCCATAACAAAATTCACCTTCTGGCAGAACGCCTTCCAGGAGTGAACAATCAAATTACCGACCTCCTGAGGAGAAGGAGGCAGCAAATGCACGAGTAGCAACTTCACCCCAAGTTCTCCTTCCATACTTTCAACAGTGAGGATACCCACAGATAGATCTGTTTGCCACAGTAGACAACACACAATGTCCAAACACCCCCTCTAGGTTCCCGCACCCTTTCTCCAAAGGCAATGCTCTATGAATGAATTGGTCAGGGATATTTGCTATGCTTATCCGCCTCTCACACTCCTGCCATTTCTTGTTCGGAAACTCAGGCAAACATCACTTAGACTGATTTTGGTAGCTCTCACTTGGGCCCGTCAACCATGGTACACCACCCTGTTCGAACTGTCAGTAGTTCCACGTCAAAAGCTACATGTGGTCGTGGGGGTGTGGCGGGCTGGAATAACAGACGAGGAGGCCAGATATAGTGGGCTATAGTGCTCTTCTTTAATATACACAAGTTCCAGTATAGGGTTGAGAGTCACGGGAGACGGGGTGATGGTCTCTCGTCTCGGTCGTCGCTGTCGGTGCTTCTGGTACGCCTCCTGCTCTTGGCGCTCTTCGGTGGTGATAGACCGGGTAGGTGTTCCTCGGAGGACCGAAAGAGAAACAAACAGAGGAGCCGTCAGTCCTGCAGGGACTCTGCAGAAGATACCGTCCCCCGAGACCCAAATGTGATGAAGAAGAAACGGACCGTGAGACGGGGGGGAGGGGGGGGGGGGGGAAGAAGCGGGTCGAGAACGGAAAGGGCAAGACAGTACCGGAAAGGGTGCTCTGAAAGGGTTGTGAGAAAACAGGACTCATATAGTGTACATAGTGCTGTATAATATTTACAATGTGGTTGGACGTGACTGTAGAAGTGAGGGAGTCTATATACAAGGGGGGCTTCTATTGCTTCACACAGCGTAACTAATGAGCTAGAATATGGGGGAAGGTACTCACACGCTCCGCCGTAACTCTCTTTTGAGTTACGGCCGCTCTTCAGCTACCTCCGGAGGACTCCACCAGTCTTCCGACCATTCCTCGAGGTCTCCACTTCTGTCTTCTCCTTCCTCCGTATCGCCAGTCGAGAGTTCCTGCCACGATCTTCCGACTCCTTCATTCGTCTCTATTCCGCCTTTTCTGTTGTCCGCCTGGGAGGGGGAGGGACTTCCGGGGTACCGGTTGAATCCTTCCGGTCTGTCGTCGCATCGGATTGGACCCTGTAAGAGAGAGAAGGGCGGGGTCGTCGTTGTCACGGACTCTTTGGAGATCATGTTGTTTGGCGCGGCCGGGAAGGGAGGACTCCGTAAAGGAGGTAATCCGGGTGGTATACGCGAGCGTTTGGGGTTCGGGGAAAAGGGTCCCTCACATCCCCTTTCCCTAGGTATCTTTCGTGTACGGGGTGAGGATATGGGATACCGGGATAGGTAATCCGCGTTTCCTTGTTCCACCCCCCTTCGGTGGATTGTGGTGAACCTGTACGGTTGTAGTGCAAGGAACCAGCGAAGGACCCGGTCGTTATGACCTTTGTTCCGAGCCATCCACTCCAGGGAGGCGTGGTCGGTGTAAATGGTGAACTCCCGACCTTCTAAGTAGTAACGGAGACTTTCCACCGCCCACTTAATAGCCAGAGCTTCTTTTTCTACCACAGCATAATTTCTCTCTCTGGGAAATAACTTCCTGCTGAGGTAGAGAATGGGTTTTTCGTTTCCATACGGGTCTTTTTGTGACAACATCGCCCCCAACCCCTGTTCTGAGGCATCTGTCTGCAAAAGGAAGGCACGTGTATAATCCGGACTCACTAGCACGGGATCTGAGGTCAACGCATGCTTGAGATCGGAAAAAGCCTGTAGTAACAAGGGGGTTGGGTGTCGGAGTAGGGTCTCAGTGTCTGTGGTTTTTTTCAGTAAGTCAGTGAGCGGTGCTGCCCTTTGTGAAAAATTGGGCACGAACCTCCGATAATACCCTAGGAGGCCTAGGAAGGCACGGAGGTCCTTTTTCGTTGCAGGGAAGGGGAGGGAACGGATGGCTTCAGTTTTGGTATGTTGGGGTCGTATGAGGCCCTCACCTAGAAGGTACCCCAAGTAGTGGACTGTTTGAGCAGCTAGGGTGGTTTTAGCGGGATTGATCGTAAATCCGTATGACCCAAGAGAGGAGATGACTTTGTGAAGGTGGTCCAAGTGTTGTTTCCAGTTATCGCTATAGATGACTATGTCGTCTAGATATGCCCCTGCGTACTGGGTATGGGGTCGTAGGATGTGGTTCATGGCTCGTTGAAAGGTGGCGGGAGCACCGTGTAGGCCGAAAGGGAGGACCAGGAAGTGGTATAACCCCTCAGGAGTGGAAAACGCTGTTTTCTTCCTATCCTCTTTCCTGAGGGGTATCTGCCAATAGCCTTTACAGAGGTCCAGAGTGGAGATGTACTGGGCCTTCCCTATGGGTTCGATCATCTCATCGACACGCGGTAGGGGGTACGTGTCAAATGAGGATATTTTGTTGACTTCCCTGAAGTCAATGCAGAACCTGACGGACCCGTCAGGCTTGGGAACCAGGACGATCGGTGAGTTCCAATCGCTCGATGAGGGTTCTATTATGCCCATTTTCAACATCTGTTCTGTCTCTTGTTTTATGACAGTCCGACGGGCTTCAGGGACTCGATATGGCCTTTGTCTGACCACCTTTCCGGGTTCTGTGTGAATAGCGTGTTCGGTGATGGTCGTATGACCGGGTACCGAGGAAAACACCTGATGTAAGGGGTATAGATGTGTCATAAGGTCGTGACTTTGGTGGGGTGGGAGCCCCGAATCTATACAGGCAGCAAAGGAGAGGGGTGCTTGCTCTAAGGTGTTAGTGAGAACGGGACGTGGGCCTTCCCACTTTTTCAACAGATTCACATGGAAGATCTGCTTGGTGGCTCGTGTTGGGTCCAGTTCCAACTCATAAGTGACAGGGGTTACCTGTCGAATCACGGAATACGGGCCCTGCCACTGCCCCAGGAGTTTATGGTCTGATGACGGCATCATTAACAGCACCAAGTCCCCCACGGAGAAGTTTCGGGTTTTTGTCCCCTTGTCATATTGAACTTTTTGTCTGTTTTGGGCGTTCTCCAGGTTCTGGTGTACAATGTCTCTCATTAGGGCCAAATGGGTTTTCAGGTTGGATATGTATTCCGGGAGGGGGCGAGTACGGTTGGGTTCCGCTTCCCAGGCTTCCTGAGCCATATCCAACAGGGTACGTGGGGGTCGTCCATATAGTAGCTCATAAGGTGAATAACCGGTACTGCTCTGGGTTTTGCAACGAATAGCAAACAACGCTAGGGGTAGCATATCCTCCCACCTTTTTGCTTCCAACCCCAACAGTTTCTTAAGCGTTTGCTTCAGTGTTGCGTTATACCGCTCCACCAGCCCATCGGTTTGGGGGTGGTAGGCTGAGGTCCGGATCTGTTTGATCCCCAGTTGTGAGCAGACCTGTTTCATCAGGGCGGATACAAAAGGCGTGCCCTGATCGGTTAGAATCTCCCGGGGAAATCCTACCCGAGAGAACACTGAGATGAGGGCTTTTGCTATGTTCTGGGTAGTCGGTTGTCGCAGAGGTATCGCTTCCGGGAAGCGAGTGGCATAGTCTACGAGGACTAGGGCATAGCGACAACCTCTACGAGAGGGTAACAAGGGGCCTATAATGTCCATCCCTACTCTGCTAAACGGGACATCAATGATAGGGAGAGGGAACAAGGGTACCCTAGGGGGTCGATATCTACTGTTTTTTTGGCATACCGGACATTCCCTGCAGTATGTTTTCACTTGTTGGTGGACCCCGGGCCAGTAGAATCTTTCCAGAATGGTTTGGCTGTTTTTTTCGTCGCCAAAATGTCCGCCCAAGAGATGGCTATGGGCGAGAAACAGGACCTTGTCTCGGAAAGGGCCGGGAATCAGTAGTTGAGGCTTTTGTTGTGCCCCTCCCTTACGATACAACAACCCCTTTTGTTTGAAAAAGTAGGGACCTACGGTAAGCGGATCTTCTTGCTCTAACGCCGTAGCCCATGCTTCCTGTAGAACAGGATCCTCTTGTTGAGCTGCTCGGAATTCTTGGTCTATCTGCCAGGGATGTTCGTCCGGGATAGCTGGGAAGACGTCGACATAGTCTCTTTTCTCTTTTCTCTTCTGTGCTTTGGTTTTCGGGAGTTTGGGTTGGCTTGGGGGCGAGGACAGCCCCTGAGGAAAGGGGGCTTCTTCCCACCATGTGTTTAGGGCATCAGTTGTGTCCTGGAGTAGACCGGGCAGACCGGGATAGTCGCTCCCCAAGATGGCTTCTTCTGGCAGGGAGGGAACAAGACCTACTGTGAGGGTGGTTCCCGGATCCTTGGGATGTTGGACCTGGACTTGGGTGGTCGGATATCTCTTTGTGTCGCCGTGAACACATTGAATGGCGACCATACCTGAGGGGGGGTCGACAGGGTTCTGCATGACCTGGGGCCTGAGAACACTCTGTCTACACCCAGAGTCCGCCAGAGCGGTGAGGGTTTGTCCGTTTATTTTCACTGGACGATGGAACGAGGGCGGTCCGATACCGGGAATGGAACAAACATAGTTTCGGGCCATACCAATCTCCATGGGTTCTTCCTTGTGGGGGCACATTCGAGCGATATGTCCAAAACCCCCACAGCCGTAACATTGGGGTCCCGGATTGGTAGGGCGTATGGGTATCGGGGAAGGCATCAGAGGGGTCAGTACGGGTCTTTTGGGTAGAAGAGGGCGGAGAGGTCTGATCCCTGTAGCGGGTGGGTGTCTCTGGGGAATGTCCTCCTTGACTCGTAGGGTCTCTTGGGCTCGACTGTATGCGCTTGCTATTTCTACTGCTGTTTCCAGAGAGAGGCGTGCATGCTGACGTACCCACCGTTGGGTGCTAGGGTGGAGAGAGGACAGGAATTGTTCTAAATGTATTTTTTCTAATATCTCCTCCTTAGTGGCTGTCTCTGGTTTCAGCCACCGCGCGGTCAGATCCTTGATCCGAAACGATA
Source organism: Triturus cristatus (assembly GCF_964204655.1). NCBI lineage: Eukaryota > Metazoa > Chordata > Amphibia > Caudata > Salamandridae > Triturus > Triturus cristatus. Next base: position 123,919,738 of record NC_140581.1, read on the forward strand.
AGGCTCGGGGAGTTTCCTGTGGTCGTTCTTTGACCTGTCGTAGCTTCACCCTGTAGGTCTCGGCATCAATGCCCAATCGTTCCAAAATACAGGTTTTGATGTCCGCATACGGAGTGGTGCCTTGTACGTTCGCTTGCTGATATGCGGCCTGTAATTCGCCAGTGAGTAAGGGCCCTAGATAATGTCCCCAACGGTGTATAGGCCATGAGGCTGCCTGGGCTAATCGTTCAAAGTTTGTGAAGAAGAAATCCGGGTCTTCCCCCGGTACGAACTTCTGGAGGACCACCGAAGGTAGGGAGGCTGTTGGTCTCTGTTGCTCCAAAACTGTGGTCAGTTTTCCCAATGCCTGTTCGTGGGTGTTTCCCTGGCCTTTCAGGACGTCATGGAGCTGCCCTCGGTCGTCTTCGGCAGTTTTCAGGAAGCGCTCCATCAGGTTCCCGAGTTGTTCTTGGGATGCAGCCATCCTCTGCATTACGGCCTCCATGTCTCCAGCGGATCCCACTTCTGACACCACCTGTGGTCGTGGGGGTGTGGCGGGCTGGAATAACAGACGAGGAGGCCAGATATAGTGGGCTATAGTGCTCTTCTTTAATATACACAAGTTCCAGTATAGGGTTGAGAGTCACGGGAGACGGTGTGATGGTCTCTCGTCTCGGTCGTCGCTGTCGGTGCTTCTGGTACGCCTCCTGCTCTTGGCGCTCTTCGGTGGTGATAGACCAGGTAGGTGTTCCTCGGAGGACCGAAAGAGAAACAAACAGAGGAGGCGTCAGTCCTGCAGGGACTCTGCAGAAGATACCGTACCCCGAGACCCAAATGTGATGAAGAAGAAATGGACCGTGAGGGGGGGGGGGGGAGAAGCGGGTCGAGAACGGAAAGGGCAAGACTTAGTACCGGAAAGGGTGCTCTGAAAGGGTTGTGAGAAAACAGGACTCGTATAGTGTACATAGTGCTGTATAATATTTACAATGTGGTTGGACGTGACTGTAGAAGTGAGGGAGTCTATATACAAGGGGGGCTTCTATTGCTTCACACAGCGTAACTAATGAGCTAGAATATGGGGGAAGGTACTCACACGCTCCGCCGTAACTCTCCTTTGAGTTACGGCCGCTCTTCAGCTACCTCCGGAGGACTCCACCAGTCTTCCGACCATTCCTCGAGGTCTCCACTTCCTCCGTATCGCCAGTCGAGAGTTCCTGCCACGATCTTCCGACGCCTTCATTCGTCTCTATTCCGCCTTTTCTGTTGTCGTCCGCCTGGGAGGGGGAGGGACTTCCGGGGTACCGGTTGAATCCTTCCGGTCTGTCGTCGCATCGGATTGGACCCTGTAAGAGAGAGAAGGGCGGGGTCGTCGTTGTCACGGACTCTTTGGAGATCATGTTGTTTGGCGCGTCCGGGAAGGGAGGACTCCGTAAAGGAGGTAATCCGGGAGGTATACGCGAGGGTTTGGGGTTCGGGGAAAAGGGTCCCTCACACTACATCTCTCCTTCAGTCTTCTCACTCAGAACCAGGGAAAAATCAAGCATCCAAATCCCAAGGTGCTCAACTTAACTATTTAGCTCCTGAAGTCCTAGAGTTAGGATATTTTAAATTTGCCACCAGATGTATGACTATTCTGAGAGAAGCAAGAAAACCTACTACAAAAGCTTGCTATGCAGCAAAGCTGTAACTGTTATCTGCTGCAACAACAACACAAGTGTTTCTCTATAGGCTTCTGTTCAGACCATTATCTGTTACCTTCTGCACCTACAGCAATCTGGGCTAGCTTACACAACGATTCTAGTAGCTGCGTATTTGCAAAACAGAGAGCATTTATCTTTATTCGAAATTCCTGTCATTAAAGCTTTTATGGAGGGCTTAAAAAGAGTATTACCACCAAGAATCCCTCCAGCACGGAATCTTAACATTGTACTTACAAGACTTATGGGTCCATCCTTTGAACCTTTACACAATTGTCCTTAACAGTTTCTTTCATGGAAAGTTTTCTTCCTCATTGCAATCAATTCTTTAAGGAGAGTCGGTGAGCTACAGGCAATAACTTTAGAAGAACCCTTCTTTCAACTCCATAAAGATAGGTTAGTTCTTCGCTCCAATCCCAGATACCCTCCCAACGTAGTTTCTGCTTTCCATCTTAACCAGTCAGTTGAGTTACCGGTGTTCTATCCTCAACCTGATTCAGTAGCAGAAGGGCTCTTCACACACTTGATCTCAGAAGGACATCATTGTATTTTATCCAAAGGACAAAAGTTTTTCGTAAAACAAAGCAACTGTTTGTTGCATTTGCACCACCTCATAAAGGTAATCCTATCTCTAAATCTGGCATTTCAAGATGGTTAGATGCATTTAATCGTGCTACGCAAAAGCTGAAAGAACTTTATAGCCCCTGGAGCGCATTCCACTCGCAAAATAGGGGAAATCTATGGCCTTTTTAGGTAACATTCCTATAGGGTACATATGTAAGGCAGCAACATAGTCTATACCACACACATTTACCAAGCATTATTGTGTTGATGTATTAGCAATACCCAATGTAGGACCAGCAGTGCATAAAACACTTTTTCATGCAACTGCAACACTACTGGTTAGCCACTGGTTTGGGAGAATACTGCTTTATAGTCTATGCAAAGCATGTGTAGCTATAGCACACATGCCTCGAACGGATTGTTACTTTCCCAGTAAGGATTTGTTCTTGGCATGTAGAGCTGGAGATTTGCATGTGCCCTCCCACCTCCCCGGAAACCCGTAGTTGTTGCAGTTCTCATTATTTGTTATCTACGCATGGACATATCTTTACTATACTCACTCCATTCTCACCCTTTTGCGGGAAAATAATCTAACAATGGAGTCGATGCCCATGCGCACTCTCACTGAAAGGAAGAGTTCCCTTACCTCGTGACTGGAAAGACTTCTTTGAAGAAAAACAACTTGCAAACATCTGGACCCAACACCAGATGGCAGGAGTATACAAAGCATGTGAATCTACAGCTCTACATGCGAAGGACAGATGCTTTCTGGGTAAGAAACCTAATCCCTTCTCCCCATTTATCAATCAATAACATCAGACAAATGGGTGTTGGGCATGATCCAACATGGTTATTGCCTTTAGCTCACAAGCAACCCTCCCAATATTCCATCTCGCATTCACAAACTGTCTTTAGAACACAAACATGTGCTCAAACAAGAAGTACAAGCTATTCTAACAAAAGAAGCTATTGAACCTCTCCTAATACAACAAGTATCAGCAGTATATTCACTATACTTCCTCATTCCCAAAAAGGACTGTTCATTAAGACCAATCTTGGCTCTTGGGCGATTAAACCTAGTCGTGTTTTCAGCACACTTCCATATAGTCTGACTGCAACAGGTACTTCTGCTTTTACAGTATGGCGACTTTGTCAACACTTCTCTTAAAGGATGCATGATGCATACTTTTATATTCCCATTAACCCAGCACATCAGAAATATCTCAGATTTGTGATAGCAAAAAATAATTATAAATTTAAAGTACTTCCATTTGGATTAACAACTGCACCCAGATTGTTTACGAAATGCCTTGCAGTGGTAGCGGCACATCTACAAAGACAGAAAATCTGTCTTCCCATACTAAGATGATTGGCTCATAAAAGCCAACACACATTCCAAAAGTATGTAACACACAGAAACTATCATAAACCTTCTGTCATTTGGGATTTACAGTCAAAAATCCCATCCTCAACCCACTTAAATACAACCATAATCTAGGAGCCATTCTGAACACTCAAATGGCTCTAGCATATGCCAATGCAGACAGAATTCACAATTTTGAAACAGTTACTCCAGTTTCAAAACAACCATATCTACCAGTCAGAACCTTTGTGCTGTTACTGGGGATGATGGTGTCATGCATTGCCATAGTGACTCATGCATGACTAAACATGCATCCTCTACAAGAATGCTTAGCATGTCAGTGGAATCAATCATCAGATCAGCTAACCGGGTCAGATCTAGGGTTGGTAAACAGCCACACTCATCCCTCTATGCAGTGGTGGACCGCACAAAGTTTATCAAAAGGGTGGTCCTTTATGGACCCTATTACACAAGTCATGCTCACAACATACACATCTCTCACAGGGTGGGGAGCACATTTACAACATTAAACAGTTATGGGTCTGTGGAAAACTACCCAACAGAACCATCAAATCAACAACCTAGAACTGCAAGCAGTTTAGCTAGAATTAAAAGCTTTTCTACCTCATCTGATAGGCAAAGTTGTCCTAGTCCGGATAGCCAGTATGATCACAATGTACTGTGTACAAAAACAGGGCGGGGGGGACACACTCTCTACAACTATCACACCTCTCTCAGACCATTTGGAGTCCGGCAGTCCATCACAAAATCCAACTACTGGCAGAACACCTTCCAGGGGTATATATCATCTTTGCCAACCTCATCAGCAGAATGAGGCAACAAGTACACGATTGGGAACTTCACCCACAAGTTTTCCTTCCGTGCTTCCAAAAATGGGAATTTCCACAAATAGACCGCTTTGACACAGCAGAGAACTCAAAATGCCCTGACTTCGCCACCTGGTCCCCACATCCTCTATCCAAAGGCAATATCCTGTGGATCAACTGGTCACGGACATTTGCTTACGCTCTTCTGCCTCTCCCTCTCCTTCCATTTCTGGTTCGGAAACTCAGGCAAACATCTCACACTGATTCTGGTGGCTCCCACGTGGGCTCCTCAACCATGGTTCACAGGACTATTAGAACCTTCAATAGTTCCACGCCAGAAGCTTCACATATCTCAAACTTTCTCTCACAGAACCATGGAGAAATCAGACATCCAAACCCAAAGGTAGCCAACCTAGCGATTTGGCTCCCAAAGTCCTATAAATTTGGATACTCAAACCTACCTCCAGATTGTATGACAAATCTTAAGGAAGCAAGAAGACCCACTACTAGGGCATGTTATGCCGCAAAGTGGAAAATATTTGTTATGTTTTGTAATAGCACAATTGATCCACAAGATGCATCTATGCAAAATATTGTTATCTTTTGCTTCTACAGCGAGTTGGCTTAGCCTACACATCCATTATTATGGGTTTGTACCGCGCTGGACTCGACTCCCGGAGGAGTATCTCCGCGCCTTAGGCGGCCATATTACAGCAGAGGAGGAAATCTAGGCAGTATATCTTAATAGTTCTGAAATAGGAAGGTTTTTAATTGCCTCCTAAAAGGAAGATGATCGTCACATAACCTCAAGGATATAGGGAGACTATTCCATAGGGTTGGACCAGCAACTGATAGGGCTCTATCTCCCTGTCTTGCTTTTTTTGCTCTTGGTACACATAACAGAGCCTGCTCACTGGATCTCAGAGAACGCGTGGGTACATAGGGGCAGAATTTGTTGGAAAGATATACAGGGCCTCTCCCATGTAGGCATTTGTGTATAACACAGCAGATTTTAAACTTCACCCTCTGTTTGATAGATAACCAATGTAGCTTGTTAAGTAAGGGTTTGGAGGGAGTACGAGGAGGCCGATTTAGGACAAGGCGGGCGGCAGTATTCTGGACTACCTGTAGTCTAGAAGTGACTCCTTCATTTGATGCCAGCAATAGTCCATTACAATAATCCAGCCTACTTAGTACTAGCGCCTGTATCAAAGTTTTCCTAGTTGAATCTGGCAGCAAAGGGAAGATTCTCCGTAGCAAACCTATAATGTGAAAGCAAGAGCCTACCACTTGGTTGCCGTGATGTTTTAGGGAAAGCTCCTGGTCCAATCGGACCCCTAGATTTTTCACAACCTGTCTAGGTTCAGGGACTGGGCCAAGGTCTTGAGGCCACCAGTCAAGAGTCCACAGGTGTTTGGCTTCCCCGAACAGCATCCCTTCCGTCTTTGCCACGTTACATTGCAGGAAGTTCGATGCCATCCAGTGAGCCACTGCTTTCATCCCCTGGGCAAAATCATTCCTAACTTTGGCAGTAAGGGTTTTGAAAGGGAAGAGGAGTTGAGTGTCATCTGCGTATGACACTGTGATGAAACCATGGGATCTCATGATGTCTGCTAGGGGGGCCACATAGATGTTAAAAAGAATAGGGCTCAGACATGAGCCCTGTGGTACCCCCTTAGAGATCTCCCTCTCCTCTGATCGATATATCCCTAAAGTGACCCTTTGAGTGCGGTCTGTTAGGAAACTCCCCAACCAGGCTAAAGCCTTATCTTCCAAGCCGATGTTAACTAGCCTGGTGATCATGATGTTATGTGACACTGTGTCAAACGCCGCGGACAGATCCAACAGGACCAAGATAACAGAATAACCTTTATCCTGGAACATGTGTAGATCGTCCGCGACTGACAGGAAGGTGGTCTCAGTACTGTGTCTTGGCCTAAAACCTGACTGGGAGGAGTCTAACCCACCTGTCGTTTCGATATAGTTTGACAGGTGTCGGTTTACGAATTTCTCTATTATTTTACCCAAAAAGGGGAGAAGCGAAATAGGTCTTAGATTAGACAATTCCGTCCAGGGGATTGCAGTGTTTTTCCTCAGCGGTCTTACCAAAGCTTTTTCCAATCTAAGGGAACCTTCCCTGTACTGAGAGAAACATTAACCAGATTCTGAATTTGTGATCCTAGAACATCTGCAAGCATAGGCATAATACGTGCAGGAATGGAGTCTAAGGGGCTGCCACTCTTAATTTGAGTCTTCAATGAGACTACCTCTTCTAGGGAGATAGGGGGAAAACTTGCAAGGCCCTGAATAGATTGTACCTGTCGTGTGATCTTGTGAGAGATGTTATTTCCTCCTGCAGTGCTTATATTTGAAGCCATAATCCTGTCATAGATCCCATCTATTTTCTTCATAAATAGAGAGACCTCATCACAGAGATTCTGGGACGTGACCTCTACAGTCTCACAGGCCACTGGCTTGGTAAAAGACTGTAGAATATTATACAACACTCTAGAGTCTTTCCCAGCCGCTGTTAATTGCGCTGCAATATGATTTTTCCGGGCCGTTCTAATGGCCTTGTGATATATCTTAAGAGAGGTTCTATGTTGTTCTTTATCATAAGGTCTTTGGGACTGCCTCCATAGCTTTTCCAATTTTCTGTTTTTTTGTTTCAAAGATCTTAATTCTTCAGAGAACCAAACTTCTTGTTTATTTGCCATGCGCGGTTTAAATTCTTTCTCCGGGATAATGGCATTGATTACTGCTCTAACCGTCTCCTCGAATCTGTCAAGGGCAGTTACTACGTCCCCTGAAGAATTCTCAAACGGGAAGGTTTTATACTTCTCTGTAAAAGCTTCCATGGTGAGTTTATGCCAAGGTCTCCTCTTACTGGCTAAGGTGGTCTGTATTCGTGGTTTATACCTGGAAGTAGTATAGAATTTTAAAATAAAGTGGTCTGTCCACTCTACCTGTGTAGGTGTCATGCATTTAATGAAGGATGAGTTCGACAGAACTAAATCCAAAGTGTGACCTGCCTCATGAGTGGGCCCATGATTAATCTTTTTAAGTCTAGGGAATCTAAATCCAATAGGAGAGTTTTAGCCTCTGTACATGTCTCGGACTCACTATGTATGTTAAAATTCCCTACCAATAGGAAGTCCTGGTTTTCTTGAATATATGGCACTAAGGCCTCTATGAGTGCGACAGAGAAATTCCCAATTGGGCCTGGTGGACGATATACCAAAGCTCCCTTCCTCTGTTCCCTGGGTGTTAAATTAATTTTGAAAATTAGTACTTCCATCTCGGGTGTACATATTTCATCAAGGGTAGTGATGTTCAATTCCTCCTTATGAACAATCGCCACTCCTCCTCCTGTTTTATTAGGACGGTCTAGCCTGACTATTTTATACCCCACCGGGATACCCAATGTAATGGCTGGAACCGAAGGTGGCTTCAGCCATGTTTCTGTTAAGAAACAGAAATCGGGTTTCTCAGTCGATATAAGGTCCCATACATGAGTGGCATGCTTCGCTAATGAGCGAGTATTACAAAGCAGATTTTTACTCCCCCGGGGCATGCTGTCCATTTTGTGAAACATCGGAACAGTTCTTTGCACTTTAGAGTGTAAGCCATCTAGTTCATTCAGTTGGTTACATTCCCCTCCAAAATGTGTATGACATACCTGACAGGTGAATGGGCCTTCTAAAATGGGTTCTCTGACTGCATTACATAACTTCAGGAGGTGATTACTCATATCTCTCAATACCTGAGAGCTGTAGGTTCTCCGGTGGCCGGGCATGGTCTCTGAGGTGTGTAAGCAATTCTTCATAGCCCCCTGGCCCTGGCCCCGTCCGGTTACGGACGGGCACAGACGGGCTAGTCTTTGGCTCGTCTTAGGCGCAGGATTAGGCGCCATGCTGCGCGCCCACGCTGCGCGCTAGGGATGACGAGTGGCTAAATAGCCCTCGAATAAATGGAAGCTAGAGCGCTAACCGCTCGCCTTCCTGTGTAGGCCTGTCACTGTCCCGCCCTCCTCACCCGTGATTGGCTGATGGGTCGGACCGGGCGAGTAAGCACTTTTTCAAACTTTAAAGCAACATCTGATCCCTCAATGCGTGCGTGAATGTATTTTAGAACAGCGTGACACTAGATATCTGACAACAAGGGGTCCCTACAACACAAATTACAATTTACAAGGTAAAAGATTTTGTTTTTAAAAACGTTTCCTCTTGTCAGACAAGATACACATCAGGCAATTAATTAATTCCTCTGCAAGGTGGCGCCAAGCGGGGTCGGGACTAGCTGCCACCTAAGCCCATACCGCAAAATTCGGAGCCTCCTCGCAGCCTAAATAGCCCTCGAATAAATGGAAGCTAGAGCGCTAACCGCTCGCCTTCCTGTGTAGGCCTGTCACTGTCCCGCCCTCCTCACCCGTGATTGGCTGATGGGTCGGACCGGGCAAATAAGCACCTTTTCAAACTTTAAAGCAACGTCTGATCCCTCAATGCGTGCGTGAATGTATTTTAGAACAGCGTGACACTAGATATCTGACAACAAGGGGTCCCTACAACACAAATTACAATTTACAAGGTAAAAGATTTTGTTTTTAAAAACGTTTCCTCTTGTCAGACAAGATACACATCAGGCAATTAATTAATTCCTCTGCAAAGCTGGCGCCAAGCGGGGTCGGGACTAGCTGCCACCTAAGACCTTACCGCCATTCGACTACACCTCTCAGCAATAGCTGCATATCTACAAAACAGACAACATTTATCCTTATTCAAAGTTCCAGTAATTAAGGCCTTCATGGAAGGCCATAAAATAATAGTCCGACCCAGGGTACTACCTGCACCTGTCTGGAACCTTAACATTGTTCTCACAAGGCTTATGGGTCCACCTTTTGAACCTTTACACAATTGTTCATTACAATTTCTTTCATGGAAAGTTGCCTTTCTAAATGCTATCACTTCACTAAAGGTTGTTGGTGAGCCACAGGCATTAACCTTAGAAGAACCTTTCTTTCAACTTCATAAAGACAGAGTGGTTATTCGTACAAACCCAAAATTCCTTCCAAAAGTGGTCTCTGCTTTTTATATTAATCAGTCAAGTTACCTATGTTCTTCCCTCAACCCGATTCAATAGCAGAAAGAGCGTTACATACACTAGATTTTAAAAGAGCATTATTATATTGATAGGTCAAAAGACTTTAACAAAACAACTTTTTGTTGCCTTTGCTCCACCTCATAAAGGAAATCCCATCTCTAAATCCAGTATTTCTGGGTGGATTGTTAAATGTACTCAGACTTGCTATGTGAAAAATAAAATAACTTTAACTATACCTCCTAGAGCACTTTCTAATCGCAAAATAGGAGCATCTATGGCCTTTTTAGGCAATATTCCCAAAGCTGACACATGTAAGGCAACTACATGGTCTACTTAACATACATTTATCAAACATTGTGTGGCTGTATTACCATGTCAACAAGCTAATGTAGCACAAGCAGTGCTAAAAAGACTTTTTCAAACAACTGCAACACCCACTGGTTTTCCACTTCTTTTGGAGAAGACTGCTATACAGTCTATGAAAAGCATGTGAATCTATAGCGCACATGCCTAGGATTGTTTTATACCCTGTAAGCATCTGTTCTTGGTATGTGGAGGTGTAGATTCACATGTGCCCTCCCTGGACACATATGGTTGTTGCATTTCTTATTATTCATATTACATATGACTGGATATCTCTATAAAACACTCACTCCATACTCACCTTCTTGCAGGAAAACAATCTGACAATGGAGTCGATGCCCATGTGCATTATCACCAAAAGGAGGAGTCACCTTACCTTGTGACTGGAAAATACTTCTTCGAAGAAAAACAACTTGCAAACATCCAGACCCAACACTTGAATGCAGGAGTATGCAAAGCATGCAAAGCTACAGCTCTACATGCCAAGAACAGATGATTACAGGTTAAGTAACATCCTTACATCTGAATGAAACAGTTAGTTATAGATTCCTTACCTTAGAAATACCCCCAGGCGTCAGACTGGATCTGGAAAGTTTTCGTCAGCAGTACCCCTGCGTGTCGAAAGGTGTCGTTGGTCAGCTCCGTGTACGTCGTGATGACGTCGCGGTAGCTACATAGACCCCACCCTCGCGCGCTGACGGCAGTTCTTTCTTTTTCCGCGCCAGCCACCACAGAACTGGAGTGAGCGGTACCTCCAGTCACTTTTTGACTGACTTTTTGTCGACCTTTGCCAACACCGTTTTGGAGTCTTTGACTCCTGGTACTAGTCAGGGATGCCCAGTTTCAAGGCTTGCAGTTCCTGTAGGTGGCTGATGTCGGTGACTGATTCGCACCACATGAGCCTGTTTTGCCTGGAGCACGACCACCACCCAAAGTCGTGCTCCGACAGCCGGACCATGAATCCAAAGTCTTTGGGGGAGCGGTCCCGAAATCTTCTTGAGGCCCGGCAGTCAGTTCCGCGCCCTTCGAGGTCCCGGTCGTGTGGGAGGTGGGACCTGTCTAGGATCCATCATCACTCCTCTTCCAAGTCTTCGCACTCGGGTCAGGTAAGTCGAAGCACAAGAAGTCGAAGAAGATTCAGCCCTCTTCGACTTCTCCCCATCTGTCGGCCGACGCGACGAGGGATGCGGGTGGTGCGCCTTTGGGCCCCTGAGGACATGGCTGGGGGCCCTGGGCCTTCGACGCCGGTGGCTCCGGCCCTGGCACTTAAGGGTCCCAATGGATCCAGGTCTGGATCTGCGCCGGCTGACCTTATTACACTTCCCCCGGCGCCGATTCCATCAGCACCACATCCGCAGCAGACGCCGGTTGCGTCCCCAGCTGGCGTCGACCCCGGCCTCCATCCTGATGTAGACACTGAGCCGAACCGGCGTCAACCAACGCCAGATCCGGTGTTGATGGGTACTTTTGTGCCCCTGTTCTACCCTGGCTCTTTGAGACCAGGTTGGCAGCCAGAGGAGGGTGAGGAAGACTGTGAGGGTTCTGGAGACCCTTTACCGGACCAGTTGGGCTATGAACCGGACTGGAGAGAAACTGGTTGTTTTGACAGCTCACTAGACCTTGGCATGTTGTCTCCTCCTACCGTGGCTATGGAGGAGGGAGCGACTTACGCCGTGGTGGTGCGTAGGGCGGCCGAGGCTCTCCACCTACGGTGGCAGTCAGAATTAATCTCCTGACAGAGGTACGTCGACCGGCAGCAAGCTCTTTGGAGCCCCTGCTACTGTTTAATGAAGTCCTCACTGACATCCTTTTGGGCACCTGGTACATGCCCAACACAGGGGCTCCTGTGGATAGGATGATTGCCCGACGCCACTACCTGGCTCCGGGTGACCCCACTTTCCTCTCCCAACACCCCACCCCTGAGAGCTTGGTGGTCTAAGCCACCACCTCCAAAGGCACATTCCCTAACACATCACCTGATAGGGAATCCAAAAAGCTGGACCATCTTGGGAAGATGTTTTCTTCCTCCACGTTGGTACTGTGGTCGGTAAACACCGCATATCTGTTGGGCCGTTACACCCACACCGTGTGAGATACGGTAGCACAAGTGCTGCCCCAGTGCCCGAAGGAGGCCCGTGCCATACTCTCCGGTGCAGTTGCCGAAGGGAGAGATGCAGTGAAGTTTACCATCCGCTGTGGGCTGGATACCGCTGACTCACTAGGCAGGACGATTTCCACGTCGGTAGCCCTTCGACGCTACGCCTGGTTATGGTCGACTATTTTTTCAGGGGATGTTCAATCCACTCTTATGGATATGCTTGTTGATGGCCGTCGCCTATTCGGCGACAAGGCAGACGATGCGCTGGAACGCTTTAAGGACTCTCAGGCTACGGCCAGGTCCTTGGGCCTCTCCACCACCTTCCCTGCACAGTCTGCCTTTTGCCCCTTTCGTGGCTACGGAAGGGGTACCCCGCGTCGCCCAGAGACCCAGGCCAGCGCAAGCTGTTCAACTCCTTCGCGGCCGGGACTTTGGTACCACTGCCGTGGTTGTGGGGGCCAGCAGTCGGGCCAGTCAACCACAGCCCCATCTGCAGCAGCCCCCAAACTCTCCTAGTCCGACCTTTCAGGGCGACCAAACGCCAGTGTTCGGCAGGATTCGCCATCCCCTCCCCCACTGGCGCACCATCACGTCGGACAGGTGGGTTTAGCAAATAGTCCGAAGGGGCTACTCCCTCCCCTTCGAGACTACCCCATCATCCATGCTGCCTCAGTACCATCTCATGTCGGAGGATCATCTGGCCCTTATCCAACAGGAAGTTTCAGTGTTCTCGGTCGAGGTAGCCATTGTGCGCGTTCCTCTCCCAGAAGTAGGTCGTGGTTTCTATTCTCACTACTTTCTGGTACCCAAGAAGGACAAAGGCCTGCGTCCTATCTTGGATCTCAGGAACGTCCTCTGCTTCCTCCGGAAGGAGAAGTTCAAAATGTTGACGCTCGCTCAGGTCCTGTCTGCCCTGGAGACTGGATGGAAGCGTTGGACTTGCAGGACGCTTATTTTCACATCCCTGTCCTGCCAGCCCACCTGCGGTTGACGGTAGGCCACGAGCAATTTGTTTACTATGCTCCCCTTTGGCCTTACCAGCGCCCCTCGGGTGTTCACGAAAGTGACTGTTGTGGTTGCAACTCATCTGCGCAGATCAGGTGTTGCAATCTTTCTCTATCTCGACGACTGGCTGTTGAAGGCGGGCTTGTCTTCCACCTCCAGACTACAGCCGACCTCCTGCATTCGCTGGGGTTCTCCATCAACGTGCCGAAGTCGCACCTGACTCCCTCTCAGAAGCTCCTCTTCATCAGAGCGGTTCTGGACACAACTCCGTTTCGGGTCTGTCCTCCCGAACAATAAGTCCGGGATATTCGGGCTATGATTCCGATCTTTCAGCCTCTATCCCGGGTTTCGGTCAGGATGACCCTCCGGCTACTGGGCCGGATGGCCTCCTGCAGGTGGACCATGCCAGATGGCATATGCGGGCTCTGGAGTGGGACCTGAAGTTCCAGTGGGCACAACATCAGGGGAACCTGTCCAATTGCGTTTAGATCTCGAAGTGCACTGCACATCAATTGAAGTGGTGGCTAGCAAACCAGGATTGAGTCGACAGCAGATCCCTCTCCCTTGCCCAACCAGAGTTCACAGTGGTGACAGATGCATCACTTCTGGGATGGGGCGGCCACATGGGGGAGGCGGCGATCAGAGGCCTCAGGTCTCTGGCGGAGTCTGGGCTCCATATCAACCTTCTGGAGCTTCGGGTGATTCGTCTTGCACTCAAAGCATTCTTTCCCTCTGTCCGGGGAAGAGTAGTGCAGGTGTTCACAGACAACATCACCGCCATGTGGTACTGCAACAAACCAGGTGGGTGGGGTCGTGGACCCTATGTCAAGAGGCCCTCCGCCTCTGGACATGGCTGGAACGTCCGTGCATATCCCTGGTGGTTCAACACCCGACAGGTTCCTTGAGCACCAGGGCGGATGAACTCAGTCGCAGGTACGTGAAGGATCACGAATGGCATCTTCACTCGGAGGTGGTGCAAGGTCTCTTTCGACAGTGGGGAGAACCTTGGTTAAATCTATTCGCCACCAAAGAAAATGCTCAATGTCAGCAATTATGCGCGTTGGAATTTCCAAGGTGTCACTCGCGTGGCGACGCTTTTTGTCGCGAGTGGAGTTGTGGTCTTCTATACGCCTTTGCTCCTGTACAGCTTCTGCCCAGGGTGCTCAAGCAGATCAAGCTTAATTAATTCTTGTAGCTCCAGACTGGGCACGAAGAGTCTGGTACTCTGACCTTCTGAGCATAGCCATCGATCTTCCGATTAGGAGGATCTTCTTTTGCAGCAGCAAAAGAGGGTTATGCACCTTTCCAGCCACAACCTCCTTGCCTGGAGATTGAACAGCAGCAATTGACAGCTGTCGACTTTCCGTCTAAAGTCTGTGATGTTATCTTGTCAGCTAGGCATCCCGTCACTAAAACTGTATACCCCTTTAGATGGAACAAATTTGTGGCATGATTATTTTATTTTTTTTAACAAACTTTATTAAGCTTTTCCATGTGATGGTACATCGTATTATACCGTGCAATGAACACATTAATTATGTATATGGCATAGGATACAATTCAGGCATTGTGCGCAATCTTTACACAATGTAAGACGGTCTGTGATGCATTCCGATATTGTCCCAAGACTGCTAGGAAGGTCACTAGTCAAGCACATTGTTATGTACTACATTCCCAGCCTACAAGCTATTGTGTTCGAAGGGAGCGGCGTCCGCTCAACTATCCCACAACTCCCAATCCCACCCTGAACCCACCCTGCGTACCCAACCATGCCACAAAGGAAGAATTCTTAGTCTGGGGGTCGTAGAGCATACTCCTGGGGGGGGGGGGAAGAAAAGGGGGGGGGAACCAGAGGAGAGGACAACCCCACCCCAAGCTTGCGGCAGGGGAAGGGAGGAGTTCGATCAGTGCAGTAAGAGAGGGAGAACTAAATGGAAAAACAAGAACCCCCCCATGAAGTGTGGGGGGGGCCGAGCCCGCACCACAGCGACCGCCACCCGCCAGGAGGCAGTTCCAACCACCTGAAACACTATACTACTCAGAACCAGGGGGCAGCTTCTCACTCTCCGCTATTGCAACCCGCATCCGTCAACATGCACTACAGCTTATGCGGGGGAGCTCCGAGGGCTGGACACCACAGCCCCTCCCTCCTCCCCCACCTCGGTCTTAAACAGTTCAGACAGGTGTGCCCATTCCAGGGATATAGGACGCTAGAGCAGCCCCCGACTTTCCTCACGATACAGCGCCTCACGCTCCGCCACCGACCATCTCAACACCTCTTCTCCCCAGGCCTCTGCACGTGGCGGTGTGCGGGATTTCCAACGCTGTGTTATCAGGCGTTTTGCCAGCATTAACGCCAGGTTGGCGAAACGGCGCAGCCGTTTCGCTTTAAGGGGAAGCGGTAAAAGACCCAATAAACAAACCTCTGCTGTGTCCCAGGAGGGGTGGCGTTCGACGATCGCGCTTAAGACGTGTGTTATCCTACCCCAGTATCCCCGCAGTGTCGGGCAGAGCCACAGCATGTGTAACAGGTCGGCGTCCGGTGCCAGGCAGCGAGGACAGGTCGCAACCGCTGTAGTGTACATCTTACTCAGTGTATGGGGAGTAAGGTACGCCCTGTGGCGGACAAACAATTGAATAGTTTTCAATCTGCAATTGCGGGATACTTTTTTGGGGTACTCCAATATATAGGCCCACTCTTTATCACTAAATGTCCGGGATAAATCCGTTTCCCACCGTGTCCAACGAACCAAAAATCGTCCATGGCCCATTATGTGGCGGGATCACAAAAGGTGGAATGTGGAGGGCTCTACAGGTGTCGCCTGCCATTTTGTCCGAATATACCGAGAGATCGCAGCGTGGAGCAAGAACTGGGTGTCGGGTACCCCGTTGACCCTCACAAAATCTACGTGGGACATCAAGCAGGAGTCCACCCCCTGTTGTGCCCATGGCCGTACCTGCCCGGCGCTCAGAATTCCCCACCTCGTAGGGAGGCCACACAGCGGCATATTGGGGGAATATGGATTTTGGATTTTGGCATATTTACATGCCCTCGTCCAGTAATGGAGCGCTATCCTCAGCAGGGCCGGTGGGTCTAATGGCCTAGGGGCGCCGGGGCACAATAGCGATTGCAAGGCCCCTCGTGCCAGTTGGGTCGGGGTATAGCCAATTTCAGACAGGTTTTTCCCGGCCAGCCAGTAAGCCAACCACTGCAGCTGGCCAGCAATACAGTATGCCCTGAAGTCGGGCGCTCCCATCCCTCCAGCACCGCTCGGTAACCGCATCTTAGCTAACGCAACCCTATGCCTCCCCGACCCCCAGATCAGCGAGATCAGCAGTGCATCCAACTCTCGAAAGATCCAAGCGGAATATGCCACCGGGACGTTGACGAAATAGTAAAGCAGGCGAGGCAACATTACCATTTTGGATATCGCTACCAGCCCCGCTATGGTGAGGGGCAATGTGTTCCAGAATGCAATTTGGGAGCGTATAGAAGAGATGGTGCACACCAGGTTGCCTGCAATGACATCCGGCACGGAGCGAAAGATATTGATCCCCAAGTACCTAAAGGTGACTGGCGCCACCCTGAAGGACAAGGGCCCGAAACTGAGCTCCGTAGCTGCAAGCGTGCCACTGAAAGAATAGGCTACAGATTTGGAAGCATTGAGGTGCAATCCGGAGATTTCCCCGACGCGGAGAAAAAGATTCACCACCGCCCCCATGTCGGCCTGGAGGTCACGAAATTACAACAGCACAACAGCATATCGTCTGCGTAAAGCGAGACTGAATGCAAGACGCCCGCCAAAAGGATGCCATGGGGAACCATAGCTCGCCTGAGATTCTGGGCTAGCGGTTCCAGCGCCAAGACGAACAATAAAGGTGATAGTGGGCAACCCTGGCATGTACCCCGAAAGATGGGGTAGGCTGAGGAGATTATCGATCCTGTCTTTGCCCTGGCCGTGGGGGCAGTGTAGAGCAGCTGAATCCAGGCACATAGTTCTGGGGGAGCGCCCATTTTTCTCAATACTTCCAACATATAAGACCAGCTAAGCGTATCAAAGGCCTGCGATATATCCAAGGATAAACACCCCGCGCCCTCCGGGCGAAGCCCTGAGGCGTGCAAGATGGCATGAAAGCACCTAAGATTCAGCGAGGTACTCCGTCGTGGGACAAAACCATATTGGTCTGTGTGGATCAGTCGCGAAAGGAGTGGAAGAAGGCAGTTAGCAAGGAGTTTACTACGTATTTTATATTCTGTATTAAGGAGCGATAGAGGCCTATAGGATGTCATATCTAAGGGATCCTTATCTGGCTTTAGGAGGGAAGTGACCATCGCCTCCCGCGTGGTTGGGGGCAGCCTCCCTTCTGCGAGTGATGTCGTATAGAGTGTAGTTTAGGGATCAATAGGGAGGAGAAAGCAGAGTAAAATTCGATGGGCAACCCATCAGAACCAGGGGTCTTCCCCCGGGCTAGGGACTTGAGAGCTACTCTAATCTCGGCCGGAGTAATTGGTGCTTCTAAGTCGTGGATCTCTGCCGTGGAGAGCACTGGTAAGCTCGCCTGCGACAGAAACTCAGTTATAGCATCTGCGCCTGGCGCTGGGTGTGCCCCATAGAGTGTTTCATAATGGGTCCGGAACGCCAAGTTTATCCCCAATTGGGTTTGGACCTGTCCGCGTTGTCCGGTATTAATGGCCATAATAGGTCGGGGGGGTCAATCAGTCGTGACAGTAATGTGCCCGCCCTCTCTGCCTCCGAATGTGTGCGCTGAGTATACGCCCCGTAGTCTAATAAACGAAGACGCTCTAGAGCCTCCGCATATTTTACTCTGGCCGCCTGTAAGGATTCCTCAGCCTGTTCGTCCCGTTGGGCCTCTACTTCCTGTTCCTGGAACGCAGCCTCTAAGTCTGTCAGATCCCGGACCACCTCCCTACGGGCCCCCACCAGGGAACCCAGGGACACCCCCCGTATCGACACCTTAAAGGCTTCCCATTCCATGGATCGTGTCGAGGCGGTGCCTTCATTAACTGTGAAGTATGTGGTGATCGCCCTTTGCAAGGTGTCCCGGAAGACCTGGTCCTCTAACTGAAGGGGCTGCATCCTCCAAGTCGGTATCGGCGCTGGGGTCCGGCCCCACCCAAGGCCCAGTTCGATGGGGTTGTGATCGGATAGGGTTTTGCCCAAGTAAGTGCAATGGGAAATCGCAACGGACAACGTCTGTGAGCCCAAGAAGTAATCCAGACGGGTATGCAATTGATGAGGATAAGAATAAAAGGAATACTCCCTAGCCCCCGGGTGTTGCGATCTCCAAAGATCTAGCAGATTCCAACCCCGTGCCCATTGACCCAGGGCCGCAGCCCGGGCCCGTGCAGCAGTACCAGCCAAGGGAGGGTGAGATCGATCCAGCTCAACATCAAAGACAGCATTCAAATCTCCACCAAGCAACCATGGGCAATCACTCCAGTCAGATAAGGCTACGGAGGCCCGGGAGAGAAATTGTGCATGGTCCATATTAGGGGCGTACAAGGAGCCCAGCACCACAGGCGAGCCATCCAGCAGACCCCGCAACAACACATATCTGCCCTGATCGTCCACCCGGCTTTCTAACAAGGAAAAGGGGACCCCTGCGCGTAGCCACACCGCAGCCCCTCTAGAGAAGGCGGAGTATGAGGTGGCATAGAATTGAACCCTCCATCGTTTTTGCCATTTCAGGGATTCGGTATGTAACAGGTGGGTTTCTTGAAAGCATTCAATCTGAGCCTTGCAACGGTGCAACTGGGCTACTATTCTGTGGCGTTTTTGAATGGAGCCCATGCCCCTCACATTCCAGGATATGAAACATATGATCTAGGGGCCGTCATTGTGGCGGAAGACAACCCCCCCTCCCCCCAAACTCCCCACCCCACCCCCTCGCCTCTCCCCCCAACCCCCCAGACCATGTGGCAACCCTGTAAACAAAAACCTTGTTATCCAATACTGGGTCCAACGCCCCAACCGCGTCCGACCAAACTGTAAACAGAACATAACTACAGAACCTAAACCAGTGCTATCGCCTAATGGGGGAATAGGTCAATGACACACTGAGGTATCAGTAATGTATGCTAATCGTGGAAGCGCCCAAGACAGGGCGGGCCGGGGAACTAACCATACATGACCGGATTACCCAATATAATCCAATGTCCCACTAAGGTGGGCAAAGTGCATAGGAGATGCAATCGATGAGCAATGAAGGGGTGTACACTCCGAAGCGCACCTCCGGAGAGCACGCCTCACAATAAGAAACAAAAGCCAGAATATAAGCCCGGGAGACTCTCAAGAGAGTCCTTGCTAAGGTGAGTGGAGTCCGAATGGAACAGCGTTACACTTCCCTCCGTGTCAGAGTCCATGGAGTTTCCTGGGGATGGGCTAGTACTAATCTCAGGCCGGGTGGAGTGAAAGGAGGAGGCAGAGTACAGCGCCTCACGCTGGCCCTCCCAGATTTGTTGCTGCGGCGGAACGCTGGAGGATGTGCTCTGTGTTAGCATAGTCTTTTTCCGCCGTCGTGGGGGTCGCTGCGATCGCGGCACCGTAGAATCCAGCCTCCTAGCCGGGAGAGCCTCCGGGAAGTTTCTATCTAGCCAGTCCCATGCACTGTCCGGTGTGTCGAAAAAGAGAGACCTCTGTTGATGGATCACTTTCAATTTGGCCGGGAAAAGCAGCACAAAGGCGAGGCCCGCCGCGCGGATCAGCGCTTTCACTTCCATAACGGAGAAGCGCTTCCGCTGCACCGCTTGTGTGTAGTCCGGGAAGATGAGGACGGTGGTATTATCTACCCGCAGCGGGCAACTATCCCGGGCAGCGCGCAGGAGGGGGTCACGATCCCTATAATTGAGGATACGTGCAAGTATAAGGCGGGGGGGTGGCTCCCGGCGGAGGCCTCCCCACCGGGACCCGATGTGCCCTTTCCACAGTGAAGTGGGGGCCACCACCGTTTTCAGCCAGTTTTCAATATGGATCGTGGGGTTCGGGCCCTCCCCGACCTCCGGGTATCCCACTATCAGGAGGTTGTTGTGTTGCGCGCGTCCTTCCGCATCATCTGCACGCGCCTGCAGGGCATCGATCTCCTGGCTCATATGGGTGAGCTGTTCAGAGTGAGTTGCCACCTGGGACACCAGGGGCTCCACCGTCTGGTCCGTGCGTCGCACCTTGTCCGCCAGCTTTCGATGGTCATCTTTCAGGAGGTTCAGATCGACAGATATCGCTCCCAATTGTCTTTCCAGCGCCCAACGAGTGTCCCTGATCTCTTTGAGGATCATATCCAGTTTGTCCGGGGGGGGGGGGGGTAGCTGGCAATTTCCCACTTGATGATCGGTCCGGGCGATCGTCAGCACAGACCGGGGGACGTGACATAGTGCACCCACTGGACGGACGCACAGGTGCCCTGGGCCTGATCCTGCCCATAACGTTGCCCTAGCAGAAGCGAGGCAGAAAACCGGGATGTCCGAGCGCTTACACTAATTCCCGCTTCAGGAGCTATGTCCTGCGGTTGGCATAGGGGAGGGCAGCGATCCAAGCCCCCAAGCGCACCTCTACGGCCACCCTCGGATCAGACGCCAGTCCCCACTAGGCGGGCAGGGCAGCATGCAAGTCCGATCTAGGATTGAGGGCGATGCGAGGAAAGAGCCCCCCCGACAGGATGGTAGGCGATCCGGGGCCTCAAAAGTCTTCCCAATTTTGGGGCTTCTCTGTGGCACCCCCACTACTGTTCTCTCACTGGCAGGAGTTCAGGCGCCAAGTTCAATCCAACGCCGCTACAAGCAGTCTCCCAAGAGTGGTCCGTCAGCCCGCCGCTGCGCCGGTTCGTCATCGATATGCGGCGCGACGAGGGCCGCCGACACAGGACTCCCCGGCTCAGTACCCCCCGCAGTAGCACCACACCAACCGTCAGGCCAGCCAAATCGTCCTGGTGGGTATCTACTTACGGGCTTCTGGGTCACCTCGGCAGCCTCCGTCAATAGTTGTCTCCACTCAGCAGGTGGCTCCTCACGGACCCCCACAGCAGCACCAGGGGGCCATCAGCAGTTGCGCCCATCCACGGGCAATCAGCGGTGTCCACGGGGAGTCCCCCGCCATCGCCCCGGCACCGCAGGTCCCCAGGAGTATATCACCAGCACCGCCGGACCTCCGGACCGCCACACACGATCCCTTGCGCAAAGGAAACCCGGGGCCAGCACTCCTGCAGAGTCACCTCAGGTCGCAGGATACGCAGCGTGGATCAATGTCCCCCTGTCTGGGGGGGGAGGGGGGGCGGTCCGGCCGAACGCCGCTCCTCCACAATTCAGGGCCCCAGAGCGGGTGCAGGCACGCCGGGCACCCCGGCCGTCCCTCAGGAAAGCCCTCATGTAGTATTCGACGAACGCAGGTGGGCACTGCGTAGTCTGCTCACCATCCGCTCCGTACCAGGCCCCAGACCGGGGGGGTCCAGTGCCGGCCAGCGCCGCACCACGTACACAGGCCTGGTCCACTCCGCGGCCACTGCCCGCCTCCACCGCACCAGGCCCGGAACTGCGCACCGCCAGCAGCAGTGTCTCAGGCGGCGGCGGCGAGTCTAACAGCAGCCTCAGGGACACCGGGCAGCTCCCCAGCCTCCAGCGGTAGAGCCCGGGAGTCGGATGCTGTCGCGGCGGCTAGAAATGTATGCAGTTGAAGGATTTTGCAGTCCCCGGCCCAGAGCTCGTCTTTTAGACGTCCGCCATCTCCGGCTGCTAGCCACGCCCCCAAATTTGTGGCATGATGTACAGCAAAGGCTGTTGATCCCCTTTCTGCTACTCTTTCTGAAGTCTTTTTGTACATTCTTTCTTTGGTCCCGCAAGTATCTTCTTGGGTCACTCTTAAAGGTTATATTGCAGCCATCTCTGCTCTTTGGCTGGCAGATCTGCCTTCTTTATTCAATTCTCTAATTATTAACAGATTTTTAAGGGCCTTACTCATCTGTTCCCTCCATCTCCTTTTGTAATGCCCCAATGGGACTTAAATCTGGTACTCACTTTTCATGTACGTTCCCTTCGAGCCTTTCAGGCTGCTGACTCTCTAAAACTGCATTCCTTGTTGCCATCACCTCTGCTCATAGGGTGAGAGAGCTGCAGGCTTTATCTTCTAAGCCCCATTTTCTATCTGTCTGTCCAGATAAAGTGGTGCTTCAGACCAAACCTTCATTCCTTCCTAATGTCATCACACCTTTTCATGGCTTACAATCTATCACTCTGCCTACCTTTTACCCAACCCCGCATCCCTCCAAGTAGGAGGAGAGACTCCACCGTCTGGACCCAAAACATGCATTGTCTTTTTATCTTGATCGCATGAGACTTCCGGGTGGATGATCAATTCTTCGTTGGCTATGTGGGTGCCAAGAAAGGCTGTTAAAAAAACGGCCCATCTCCCGATGGGTTGTCCTTTGCATCAAAATATGCCTGGCTTTGACAAAGAAGGGTGTGGGGTTGCGTGCTCATTCCAGCAGAGCAACAGCTGCAACCACGGCATTAGCACGTGGTGTCCCAGTCCTTGACATCTGTCAGGCAGCAACGTTGGTATCCTTGAACAAGTTTACCTGACACTACTGCCTTCACACCCAAGCCCGAAGGGACAGGTAATTTGCCTGTTTGGTCCTCCAGGACTTTCTGGTATGATCTTGGTTCGCAGACCCTCCGGGCATTCTATTGCTGGGCTGTCTATTCTAAGGAAAGTAATCTACAGCTAGCAGCCTCTATCAGATGAACAAGTCACTTACCTTCAGTATCGATGTATCTGGTAGGCACATATGTTAGTTGTAGATTCCCTACCGCCCCCACCGATCCCTCCAGCTCTGCAAACTGATTTCTAAGGATAGGGACTCTCTTACAGGGCTCTAGTTTTGACACCACAGTGATCAGTGTCTTTCATGTCTCTGTGCTTCTGGTTGGAAAGTAGTGTTAAGTACTGACGTCAGTACGCATGGGTGGCGTCTATGTAGGTCCCGCAACGTCATATCTGCGCCCACTATGCAGTCGACTGACATGGAGCCGATCTAAGCCGCGTACCGACGTGCAGGGGTACTGCTGAAGAAAAAAATCTCTGGATCCAGACTGGCGCCTGGGGGAATTATAAGGTAAGGAATCTACAACTAACATATGTCTCTACCAAATACATTGTTACCGAAGGTAGGTAACTTGTTCTTTTATGCATCAAAATGTGGTACACTCTGGCAACAAAAAAAAAATCTGTCTCAAGGAATTTGGGGGCATTCCACCAGGGCACTGTGTACCCCCTTGGCATTCGCCAGGGCCGTTCCCGTAGCTGAGTATGTTGTGCTCAACATGGGCTTCCTTTCACACCTTCCCTGTGCATTTTTTAGATTCAAAGAGAAGGGATGGTCATTTTGCTTACTCACTTCTACGGTATTTCCTTATCTTACGAATCATTCAGATCCACCACCCAGGTAAAGTACTGCTTTGCAATCTATTCAGTAGGTGAAGAATCTACAGATACATCTTTTCGTCAGAAGGAAAATGTACTTGCCTTTGGTAACTATCAGTTAAGGCCTGTGTGGCTGTAGATCCTTGCACCAACCTTCATCAGGTATGTAATCTGTGCCTCTCTCCCAAACACAACAAGGCCTGTTGATCCTTTAGGTCCAAAAAGCCTCTTCATGACTTCTCAAGATGTCTTGAAGGATTGTGGACGAGACCCCAGACCTCTTTGGACCCAAGGACCTCCAAAAAGATCTGCAGGCACAAGTGTTGGCAGCAGATGAAGGACCCTTCTTCCATCACCATAGCGCCGACAATGAGCTGCAATACTTGCCCCCAGCTGTGAGTAATGTGCCGATGCCACCTTTGCATCGACCCTAGCAAACCTCCAAAAAAAGTTGACAGACTATCCCTGAGAGACCTAAAACCATTGCTGGGCTGCCACTGCCTTCAGGCCATGGTCTACACCAACCTCCTGTTTTGGATACTCCCAGCCCTGGCTCTACGCAGAAAAAATCTTCAAAGTCTAGCACTTCTGCCTCAGAGCAGTCAACCTTTGGAGCAGAAAGCTTCTGCATCGAAACCCTAACTTATGTCAGCACCAAAAATTTCAGATGGTGAGATGAAAACTCTTCCACCCCTTAAGGAAGCACGTGGTTTGGAGCCTGTGGAACCTTTCCTTCAGAGACCACAAGTTGAACTTAACTCTATACCGAAATACATCATGAGCCACCCAGATACTAGACGACTAATTGCAATTATTCTGCCAAACTCTCATAATATAGCATCACCTAACGACCCCATATATATTAAAAGTCCACTTCCACTAGACTTTAATTGTGGCAACTGCCCGTAGAAGGGCCAGTTCACAAACATCTGGAAAAGTGCGTCCTTCAGGTGAGGAAAGTAATAAGGGTGACGCAGTGGGGAAGAGAGTGGCCGCCGAATCCACCAATCACTTGCGGATCTCAAAATATATAGACCTCCTTTCTAGATATATGGTTCACTGGTAGAGATTAAGGAAATGCTCCAATACCCCCTGCACAAACATAAGAAACTGACATATCAAATTGCATCAAAAGGAAATTAATGTCCAACACCATAATTCGCTGTGCACTTAATGCTGCTGATACTTGACTCCGGATCTCAAGGTTTAAACCCAAAGTCCAACACCATCTCCTGGCCCCGCCCACTTGATGGGGAATTTTTTTGTTCCTCAAGTAGATACCCTCCTTAAGAAAATATAATGCATCCGCTAAGACCACTGTTTCATCGTAGTTCCTTTCTCGGCTCCTCTTATCATGGAGGTTCCAAGACCACCTCCCCTCATATCAGCGGACTCTGAGTCAAACCACCTCGCCTAGGAGTTACTGCAGAGGCTCATACAGGGGTACCAATTCCAAAGGTAGAGACAGATTTACAAAACCTTCTGCCACAACCACAAAACCCTGTCTCCCCAATCATTCCCCCGATCACACACCACCTGTTGGGGGGGGGGGGGGGTCGACTTAAAGGGGTTCCATCCCACCTGGCGGAATATTACCTCCAACCATTGAGTGGAAGATATTATACAACATGGTTATTGTCTGGAGCTCACTTCACATCTCCCAACGTTCCACCTCTTGAACACAAACTTTCCCCACAACATCAGCAGTTGCTCAGGAAGAACTATAAGCACTCCTAAAAGAAAAAAGGAGCTATACAGTCTATTCCACTCTACCAACAGGGCACTAGGGTCTATTCACTATACTTCCTTAGTCCCAAACAGGACGGGTCCCTCAGCCCAATCTCGAACCGCAGACCCCTAAACAAATACATTCTCACAGAGTGCTGTCACATGGTCACTCCTCAAGATATCATCCCATTGTTACAACAAGGTGACTTAATGGGCGTAATCAACCTCAAAGGTGCACATCGCCAATATCAAGGGTTTCTAATAAATGTTCTTCATTTCCAATTCAAAGTGCTCCCATGTGGGGTCCCTACCTCGCCCAAGGTCTTGACCAAATGTCTTGCTGTAGTAGCTGCTCACCTGTGCAGGCAAAGCATACATGTCTTTCCATATCTTGATGATTGGCTCGTATAAAGCGCAACTTATCAAAACTGCCTTCAGCACATGCAGGCCACCATGAATCTACTTCACCAACTTGGTTTTACCATCAAGGTCTTAAAGTCCCACCTCCAAACCTTTCAAATAAAACCCTACCTGGGGGCGATTCTCAATTCACAACTAGGTATTACCTGAAAACTGTCAAAATGCAAGCATTCCAGGCACTCGTGCCCCACTTTCAACCAGGTTAACAAGTAACAGTAAGAACAGTTGTGTTTTTATTTGGCATGATGGCTTCATGTAAAGCCATGGGTACCTCATGCCATACTGAACATGTGTCCGTTGCAGGCATGCTTATCACACCAATGGACTAGAGTGGAGAGTCAATTTGAAGAACCAGTGTTGGTCAGCCATCAAGCTTACCACTCTATGCAGTGGTGGATCACCAACAACCTGTTAATGGGGAGGCCTTTCCTAGACTCCGGTCCACAGAGGACAGTAACAGACTCCTCCCTTATAGGATGGAGAGCACACTATCAATATCTCACTGTCCAGGGCCACTTGACACCCAGTCAGTTTTCACCTGGAGTTGCTAGCTTTTCAGCTAGTTCTGAAAGCCTTCCTTCCTAACCTAATTGGAAAGGTAATCCTCATCAAAACCAACAACATGACAGCCATGTAGTATCTCCAAAAGCAAGGGGGGACCACATTACCGCAGCTTTCCCTGTCCACTCGGACCATTTGGAAGTGGCATTTCTGATACTACCTGTTAGCGGAGTATTTCCTAGGAGTTGATAACGACTTTATGGATCTCTTCAGCAGGAGGCTCCAACAAGTCAATGATTGGGAGCTTCACCCACAAGTCCTCCAATGCTTCCAGTATTGGGGACAGCCACAAAAAGACCTCTTCGCCACAGCAGAATTGGCCAAATGCCCAAACTTTGCCTCCAGGTTCCCACATTCGCTGCTAAAGGGCAATGTACTATGGATGAGATGGTCCGATTATTTCTGGTTATGCTTTTCCGCCTCTCCCACTTCTATTTCTGGTTTGCAAGCTTCGGCAGACATCTCTCACCCTCATTCTTGTGGCTCCCACATGGGCACAACAACCATGGTTCACCACACCCCGACCGAGATCACTTATCCTTGCAATCTGGGTCCTGAAATCTTAAAATCTGGGTACCTCAATCTCCCACAACAATGTATGGATATTCTTAGAGGCACACAGGCCTCCTACTCGGGCAGCCAAATGGAAAAGATGTGTTCACTATTGTCATTCCAAACGCATTGCTCCCATTGCAGCTAAAGTACATGGTATTGTCTGGTGCTTATTTCCCTTGCATACCTCTGGATTAGCTTTTACGTCTATAAGACTTCACCTAGCAGCGCTGGCTGCATACCTGCAAAATAAACAGACTTCCCTATTCAGGATTCCAGTTGTCAAAGCCTTACTGGAAGGTCTTGAGTCAGTCCTCTTATAGTTCCAGCAGCTCCCACGTGGAATCTCGATATTGTATTAACAAGATTAATGGGCCTTCCATTTGAACCCCCCCCCCCCTCCCACTCCTGCCCCCTCCAGTTTTCATCCCGGAAAGTAATTATCCCAGTTGCTATCACTTCACTCAGACGTGTCAGTGTGCTTCGGACATTAACTTTAGAAGAACCCTTCATCCAAATACAAAATCCTAGGGTTGTTCTTCGCACCAACCCTACATTTCTTCCTACGGTGGTCTCACAATTCCATTTTAAGCTATGGAGCTTTTTTTCCCAGAGTCTGACTCAGTTGCAGAAAGGGCTTTCCATACATTAGAGCTGTCATATATTACATCAACAGTACTAAATCATTTAGAGAAACGCAAAAGCTATTTGTCGCTTTCTCAAAACCTCACAATGGAAGGGCCATTTCTAAATCTGGCATTGCATTATGAATTAAGTGCATCCAAACATGCTTCCTAAAGTTTAAAGAACTTTACCTATTCCTCCTAGAGCTCACACCACTCATAAAAAAGGAGCTTCAGTGGCCTTCCTAGGGAATATACCCATACCTGGCATATGTAAAGCAGCTACATGGTCCACCCCACATACATTTCCAAAACATTACTGTGTAGATGTACTGGTCCGTCTAGAAGCCAGTATTCGCCAAGGAGTCCTATGGACATTATTTCAAACAGCTGTAATGCCCATAGATTAACCACAGCTTATAAAGAACTGCTTCACAGTCTATTCTAAACATGTGCATCTACAGCCACACATGCCTTGAACTGAAAGTTACTTACCCAGTAAGCATCTGTTCGTAGCATATGGTGCTGAAGATTCACCTGCGCTCACCCTCTTACCCAGACACCTGTGCTTGTTCGTTATTTTCACTTCTTTTTCACAAATTCCTTTTGCGTGGACATCACTTTATACTACACTTTACTTCACGTTCTATCCTCACCCAGTCATGGGGGAAAATAATCTAACAGTGAAATCGATGCCCATGCGTATTACCAGGAGGAGGAGGAGTCCCACTACCTTGTGACTCGAAAAACTTTCTTCTAAGAAAAACAATTTGCACACATCTGAGCCCAACACTAAATGGCAGGCTTATGGTAAGCATGTGAATCTACAGCACTGCATGCCATGAACTGATGCTTACGGAGTAAGTAACATTTTCTTTCTGGTGGATACATGCAGAAGCCTCCCCATTATGAAGTATTCTCAAAGGTCTTAGTAATGTTCCAAATTAAGTTGCTGTACTGCATTGTTGCATCAATTAACAGCATTCCCTCTCTATCTCTAAGGGCATGTAGAAATTGGACAGGGAGCTGATGTTGGGGCACTGGGGTGGGTACTATGTGGTTCCTTTGACTAAACCAAAGCCTCACTTCCTGTGTTGACTTGGAGCCAGCACCCCCTACCGGTGTTGGAGAGCTATTTCAGATGTTTCTGAATTCAGGTTGTGAAAGATCACTACTGAATATAAGAAAGTTTTTCCTATAGTTTCCAGAATTTAATTTTTTATGCTAATAATTGCACATACATATCAAATAATGTTGGTGACGTGTATCTCTGTATGTATATATGTAATGATGAAAAACTCTCTCCATGCAGTGATTATTTTGTAAGCAAAACGGGTGATATTTAGCTGTCCAGGATTTCACACAGAAATTAAGTAAAAAGAAAGCCACCCTTTTGTCAGAAATAGCCAACATATAATGGCTAAGAAATTGCATTAAATTATGTAAATAGCTTATTTTCAATGTTAATTTATTCTACAGGTGCATGGAGAAATGCTATAGAAGAATATGCAGCAGAAGACTGGAATGAAGATGTAAGTGCTTACCAATATCTGCTATCACACCTTCCCATGTATCAGCTTGTGGTAAATTTTAGTTATAATAAGACTAATTATAGTACTGTTCTATTTATTATAGTACCATTTTCATAGTGCATCACTTTGTATATTTGTCTGTAACTCTTGTGTTTACAATTTCAGAGGTTGGTTGCTTTTTCAGCTCCTCGTAGTCCACTATCATTGCAGTAGTACTGTGGTACTTCGATGGTCCAATTTAATAAATCAGTATATAGGTCTGTTGAAGATTAAGGTGTATTTGTTTAAGAATGCCTCTGGTTCTTCATTTAATTGTTCTTATTTTTAGTGTTCCACGTCAGCCAGGTGCACTAGTTAAATCGTATTTAATGGCAGTGCTACTGTACACATCAATATTTAAAAAGCCATAGATAGCGCATGACTTTTTTTTAAATCTAAAAGGGAAAATCATAAAAGGTTAGTTTTGATAAGATCACGCTTCCCAGCTTCCAGGAGCTGTAGAGGTGTTAAATAATTTTTACCAGTTTTTGCAATGTTATAAGTTGTATGTCGATTTTCTACCTATTTTGATTTGTTTAGTTTTTTCCTACTTGCTGTTTGTGATGGAACCAAGTGTGAAAACCTTGGGTGAACTATGACATGTTGTATATACTTTTTTTCAAAGTAGGAAAAATCTGGAGTTCAGTAAGTGGTCATTTGTGTAAATGGTTTCCCCAAAGAAATGAATAATTGAAATAAAAAACTGATAAAGTATGGTAAAATAAAAATAGGAGATGACTTTCATCTAATTTATTTTTGGCGTGATGGCTGATTCACTAACATAATACACAATTGCACCTGCCACTCGTAAGGTAGTAAGGATACATAGGGGTTGTTTGCCCAAAAGCACACAATATCAAGACCATCAACAGGGATGCAGCTTATTATTTTTTATTGTGTGCCGACCATGTATCAAGTAATTTGTGTAAAATCTGTTTGATGAAAATGAGGTAAAAGTAAACCTCTGTATTATTCACATGTACTCAAGATAATGAGTTTAGAAATAGTGGAATTTGTGATAACCCAAAGCATCATGTTATTCAGATTTTGAATTATGTATTCTTTCTTGCACAGTGGCTTACATTTGGAAACCCCAAATAGAGCGAAAGTATGGGGCAGATTACAAAGAAAATCTGTTAATGTGTGTCGCAGATTGTGCTTCGACTCTTGCCAAATTCATTCTGTTTGCAAACAGACGTATATACTAATAGGGTGTTTTTCAAAAACCCGATTCTTAGTGGATAGCAATACGACTTACCTCATAAATATTAATTAGGTAGGTCACTAATTGCAACCGACAATCAAGCGCTACCATTATAGGAATGGTGACCTGCGGAGGCCAGCAGACCACCATGCCTGTGATTGCTTTTACATAAAGCAATAATTTGTTTAAAATGCAGCCTCTTGATTTAAAAGTATTTGCTAAAAAAAAATAACATTTGTTTGAGGGTCTTTCCTGGAGTATAAATGCTGGGAAACTTGGCAGAGATGTTCAACGATAAGCTGAATTTTTAACAACCCTTCATAAACTGGATGGTCTTGGGTCAATGCCTCAGAGTTGTATATATGTGGTATTTCTATAGTGCAAACCTAGCCAAAAGACTGTAGACATACTTATGATAAATGGGAAGTTGGGTATTGTGCAAATAGTACGAGAAAACCAAGTAGTCTACAGTGATTTGCACAATATTTCCACAAGCAGTAGAAGACCCCAAAAATGTTCAAGTTCTAAGGTGAACTGGAGTCCACAAATCTTAGGGCCAATAAAATTATGCGATTCTCCTTTTTTTATGCTTGATTATGGATTTGCCTCATTTGCCACATAATCTATAATCTGCAGATTTTATCAAAAAAAGAATTTTCTAGCTCAAACTGATTAAAAGTTGCTAAAAACGTAGCGGTGTTGGTTCGAAAGCAGTTGGATGACCCTTGCAAAGGTAACTGTAAATCTTTTGGTTGCTTTTCTCTGTGTTTGGTGGTTAAACAAAGGAGGTGAAATATTTGCCCAGACAGTATTACCACATTGTAAAAATTACAAAATAGTGAAGTATTTGTATGAAACAAATTTGCCACAGTATGCTGCATAATTTTCTTTTTCTTGACGCATTATTTAGGCAACTGCGCCACATTATTTTGGGCTCCCCTGCAGTATAATTCCAGTGGCCCTGGTCTTAGTAAACTGTTCGGCTTGCAAATGTATTTGCTGTTGAATTTCCTCAAGAGCTAGGCCATTCACAGAGAGTTGGATGTGATCAGTTTGCAAAATAATACTTGTATTGACTTTATATCCAGAATCTCCAGGTGACAGGATGAATTAACGGTTGGTATTTAGTAGGGTGCTGCCAAGTGAACATTCTTGTGATCTACGCAATACCTGCCTGTACTACAGATGGGACTATACTGCCTGTGTCTTCCAGTGACACAGGTTGCTGTGCGTCATGGCCATCTTATTCAAAATGATTGGAAACGGAGTAATCTGATGGGATTCCATCACTAAAATGATTTCTGGATTCTGGTCCATGATCCTTTCCTTAGATTCACTGTCCGTTTTGGAACCGGCCTCCAAGCTCTCCTCTATTTTTTCACATAAGGCCTATGCAGCAACTAATCATCCGAGAAGCCATATCAGTTTCCTAACCTATCTAATTTTCAAATACTGTGTGCGAAGTAGTATGCAGACGTACTTGTGGAAGTGGTTATGCACTGATAATGATGTGTGTGATATGAGAAGAAAGTGAAATTGCAATGCTGTGCAAGTGACATTGGGGTACAAAAGCAAAAGATTAAAAAAAACACTTGGCAATCTGTGAATTTAAGGTCTTCTCTCAAAGTGCTCTACTGAGACAGCGCCACAAAATAACAAAAAACTATTTTCAAGTGAGGATAAAGAAAAACAAACATTCACCTTGCAGGATACACATCAAGGCAAACTGAAATGCAATTACAATAACCATATTGAAGCAACAAAAGCTTTCCAAAACCACATTACAATTCAAAAGTAAAAATTCCCATGATGGAGGATTTGGTGCACACCGTTTGCCAAGGGCAGTAGGGTCTGGCTATTGGGCACTGAGAAGCAAAATTCTAAATGGCAGCTGGTATTTTCTCTTCCTTAATCAGGGAATTCTAGGGTCCGATCTGCTACTAGGGAAGGAAAAATGGCTGCCGCCAATTTGAATTTGGCTTCTCTACTCCTGTTGACCTTACTAGGTGAGCTGCCCCTACCAGATCTCCAACCCCAAATAAAGGAAGATAAAACAACTTCCCTGTTTGGTTTTGTTTGTGTGTGTGAACCCTGGATGCTTAACAACCTTTTACTTTTCAAATGGAAGCCACCATTTCCATTCTGTGGGAAAGTAGGGTGGTTGGGGCTCAAGTGCCTCCCCCGGGAATGGAAAAGGCATACATTATAAATATAATTGACCCCTTCACCCCCAGTGAGTACTTAAATTGAGGGAAGCCTCCATGGCAAACAGCATTTCCCCCAGCCACTCCCAGAAGGGGAGGTTCACCTGCTCCTGGCTGGGGTGATAATGCTGATGTTTAATATGCTTCCGGCTTGCAGGGGCTCACATTCTAGTTATGTCCATCCCCAGTGCTGTTTTCCGGGACCTATTACCAGGGCCATACCATCTCTGATGCAAACTTCTACCCGAGATACATGTTGATCTTGTCTACACCAGTGCTAGAAGAAGATGCAGTGCTGACACCCCTGTAGTACCCTGAACCAAGTTTAGTTTGACTGATGTCACTCTACAAAATGATTAAAGCCCGACTGGTTGTCATGTAGCCTGACTCAAACCCAGTGCTTCTCCCATGTCCAACCTAGCAGCAGAGACTGTTCTCTTTGGTTTGGACTCATCCTGTGCCAGAGCAGGGGGCACCCCAAGATGTTGATAACCACTATACTGATGCCTTACACAATGATTTATAGAATGCTAGTGGACTTGACAACTTGCCTGAGACAGAGCTTGATTCACCACTTGGGCCACTGATGGAAAAATGTGCCTCTTTTGGTGTGGTGGTCCTGAAGGCAGCTGAGGCACTAGAAATTCAGATACACTCCTTAGATACCAAAACAAATGTTCTTACTGAGATCTTACAGCCTTTGTCAGTTAATTCCGAACGCTTGCTTGCCTTTAACCATTCTCTCACTGACACTTTGTCTAGGTGGTTGAAGCCTTGTTTTTGTCTGTGAATAGGCAGGTGACCAGATGTCACGACCGGTGCCTGGGAGTTCTCCAGCATTGGATCTTTCATAGATTGACATGCTTGAAACTTCCCGCCTGGTAACAATACCAATACCAATATAAATATATATAGTTAGGACCGTGGGGGATTCGTCAAGCGGGGGCTGAGAAAAAAGGGGGGTCCCAAAACGCGTTTTCCCCATGCATTTTCCCATAGGACCTTTAGTCCGAGCTACAGCCCGAACGGCTGAACAGAATTACTTGAAATTTGGCAGAGAGGTAGTCCTCAGGTCAAGGATGTGCCTTTTGTAGGTCTGGTGTAAATCTGTTCAGTAGGTCCTGAGAAAATAGCATTTAAATTAATATATATATCTGTAAGCGCGCTCCGTGCACTTACCGTAAGCTTACCGTACGCGAGCTCAATTCTGATTGGTGGTTACATGACTGTAAACATTCGAATCGGTCGAAATCAGGAAGTGTCGGCCGCCATTTTCTGTCTCTCGCACTGAGAAACAAAGG
Organism: Triturus cristatus; assembly: GCF_964204655.1. Taxonomy (NCBI): domain Eukaryota; kingdom Metazoa; phylum Chordata; class Amphibia; order Caudata; family Salamandridae; genus Triturus; species Triturus cristatus. Next base: position 123,953,328 of record NC_140581.1, read on the forward strand.
TGGGGAACGTGAAAAGGGGGCAACGAAGAGAGTTGCAGACCCCCCTAGTGTTTGTCAGGGGGTCCAAGAAGGACCCAAAAGTACGAAAAATACATTTAATAATTTTTAAAAAAAATCGCGGAGTGCGCGTACGGGAAAAAAAAAAATAAAAAAAAATAAAGAAGTAACAATCACATTTATTAAATAAATTAAAGGACCCACAAGGGAGAAAAAAACAAATGTTACTGTGTAAAAAAAGGGGAGGCGCGCACGGCATGGACTGCGCAACGTGGGTGCTCGGTGCGCGAAGCGCACCGAGCGCCCACAGCGCGCACAGCCCACAGCGCACAGTGAAAAACCAGAAAAAAAATAAATACATAACTTAGCATTTAAAAAAACGTACAAATTCACTGAAAAAACCATAGGTTTCACACACGTTATAGTTAGGAATTATCATTTACAAAACCTTGCAAATTCACTTAAAAAACCATAGGTTTCACACATGTTATAGTTAGCTGTACATTTCACTCGTAAAAAACCAATGAAATTCCACGTTATAATTAGATCAGGTAACTACCTTGCGCGACCGCAATCCACAATGTGTAATTTCAGATGTCATCATTGATGTCATGAGTGATGTAATATGTGACGTCATCAGCAGTTTATTGCCGAAGGATGCAGGTCCAGAACCTGCATGATGTAGTTCGTTCCCAGGTGACATTGGGAGATTTAATTCACTGATAGAGAAGGCATCAGACTGTCAGTATCTGTTTTCTATGTGATTTTAAGGAAAAAACACACAGAGGCACAAGATCAGTTACTGTCTTAGAAATTCTTGGGAAGGTTTAGTGACCATGAAAAATCCATCAAGTGCATTAGTACATATATAAAGAATAGAGAAGAAATGCAAGGCTATAGACGAGGCGGCAGGATGTATTTTGAACCAGGTACCTACCGTTTCAATCATTTCAGCAGCTGCGCAGTGGAGAGCGAGAAATCCATAATCCCCCATGGACAGCGCCAACAGACAAGGAAGGCAGAAAATTGGATTCAGTGGTGAGAATAGTAAATGTGTTGGCTACGGATGTGTTTAAAATTGCTAATTCATCAGCAGCGATATGACAGGCAATTATGAGGTGCCATGGCTTCACTGCTAAAAAAAATTGCCAGAGGAAGATAAAGAAAAAGCAATATTGAAAGATGGCGAGCAAGCATGTTCGTTAATAGATGCAACCAGGGATGCTTTAACTAGCGCGTTAAGGCATGTTGGAAATGCTACAGTCATGCGGGATATGACTGGTTGGGGAGCACATCTTTTAAACTGGCGGCTCAGGCATGAGTAATGGATAGGCCATATGATAGCAGTAATGTTTTTCTGAGTAAGGTAGAGGAAGCCATTCAGGTAATTAAAGCTGAGACAGAAATGCACGTTCGCTGGTATGTTGCAGGTTAGACAGCCGTACTGAGAATATTAACTGCAGTTTTTCCGACAATAACAATAACAAGAACTTATTTTCGATCATATAGGCAAAATACAATACATGGATAATACAACTGGTATGGACAATGGGCAAGAGAGCTCAGGCCGAAAGTTTGAGGTTCGAGACCAGGTCAAGGCAGAGACTGGAAAGGTAATCAGACCTCAAGGTTTGAGGGCAAATGCAGAAGGAAATGACTTTCTAAAAAGAAAAAAAACCCGACATTTAACTGCCTGTTTGTTGGAGGATGTAGTTTTACTTCAAAAATGGGAAACAGATAAATGGGTGTTGGATATTCCAAGAAAAGAGCATGAAAGAGTAAAATTAATGAAGAAAATGGCTATTAAAAGTGTGCCGACAAAAGAAGTGTACAAGGAGATTCTTTCTCATTTTAAAGAAATCTTGAGAATGACGTCCAATACTGGATTTTAGAGATCTAAACCGGTATTAAAAGACAAATGTTATTCATGGCTACTTTACAGGTAATACTTCTATTTTTAAAGAAATTGGATGTTCGAGGCATACGAGCTGCAGAATACATACTTGTGCATAGATCGCCATCTGGTTTTGGGCTCGGATGATTGCAGTTTGTTGTCTTGGAAGAAGTCTTTGTAGTCACGAGATAGGTGACTCCTCCCTTGGACGATAGTGCGCATGGGCATCAACTCCATCTTATGATTGTTTTTTTTTTTTCGCCATCGGGTTCGGATGTAACTTTCGGCGCTCCGGTTCGGTACCGTGTTTCCCAACATTTTCAACGCGCAAACCATCACCACTTGACGGTATTGTTTTCGTTTGCGTGCCCTTCGACACGCAAACTCTCCAAACCTCGATTCCGGTTGTCGATGCGGGCCGCTGGGCCTATCGGCGCCATTCGGGCCTACGGCTGATGGAAAGGACTCCATTTAAAAAATGCCCCAAGTGTGATGCCAGATTTCCACACAGTAACCTTTGCCTCTCACCAGAACACGAGGAAAAGGATTGTCAAGCCTGCCCCTCTTTTCGATCCAAAAAGACTATCCGTGATCGCCGGGCTCGACAACACGTTATGGCTCACAAGGCTGCACCGGTGCCTGACGACATTTTTTATGAAAGCCCCGACATTCCAGAGGCAGGGGCTCCAGGTCAACGAGTGAGTACAAATGCCCCTGCCCCACCCGAAAAGAAGGCTCCGGTCAAAACTACACCAGAAGGCCTTAGTCGAGACCGAAGGATCTTCAGAAGCCCCGCCTTCAGGCCTGGCTCCGAAGACAAAGGAAAAGCCTTCTGGCAGCTCGGGACCGAGCAAGCCGCATATCAGTACCCAAAAGACACCGTTGGTACTGAAATCGGGAATAAATCCTACTCCCGTTGCGTACAAAAAAGCCTCGACATCGAGCTCTTCGGCACCGAAAGACCATAAGGCCTCGGATCCGAACCAACCCCGAAACCCTTCGGATCCAAAAAGGATTTCTGACTCTACATCGAAGCCGAAGGAGGACAAAGCCCCCTCATACAGCTCCAGAGCACAAATCAAAATCGCGTTCGGAACCGAAAAAATCGGCGCTGAAAGGAGACAACAACCAGGAGGAACTGTTTCAACCAGATCCTATCGATCCGAAACAGAAGACATTGCATGTAGACTCTAAAACAGGGCATATTGTTAGTCTCCCAACAAAGAAGAGGAAATTGGATACCTCACACTCTCCTGAGATGTCTGTGAAGAAAAGAGACTTTGCCACTTCACCTCTAAGACCCTCTTCTCCTGTTCTTCTTACTAAGCTTTTATCTCCTACAAAGTCTCCCATACACTCTCCTAGACTCTCTCCATGCTCAACCTTACCACCACAGGATGACTATGACTTAGGGAATGGGGGTGTACACCATAATGACCCTTTAGATGACCCTGATGACACTGCTATGTCACAGAATACATGGGCAGATTACAGTGATCCTTCAGATCCTCCAGACCTTCCTGATCCAGATGCATACCCAGTAAGACCATCTCCCCCAGATGACAACATAGGGTTTAGTCAGCTTAATAGGCCTGCGCTATATCATGGCGTGCAACTGCATTCAGACCCCATAGAAGACTTCCTGTTAGATACTTTTGCCCAATCAGAAAAGACAATACAAACCTTGCCCATGCTCAAAGGTATCATTAGACATGCACCAGACATCTACAAAGACCCTGTCAGGACTAGGATTCTCAATCCTCGCATTGATAAAAAATATAAACCTGCTCCCAACGATCCCACCTACATTAAAGGACAATTCCCTTTAGATTCTCTGGTTGTGTCAATGCAAGAAAACGTGCTAACTCACAAACATCTGGTGATGCTCCACCTCCAGCCAAAGAGTCTAAACTGCTAGATGCATCAGGCAAACAAGTTGCCTCCCAAGCAGCTAATCACTCTAGGATAGCTAATGCACAAGCACTACTTGCTAGATATGACAGGGCTCACTACGATGAGGTTGAGGACCTAATTCAACATTTGCCTGACCAATACAAGGCCAAAGCCAATGATCTGGTCCAGGAGGGCAAGTTAATTAGAAATGCATCCATCAGATGTGCTCTTGATGCAGCAGACACTGCATCTAGATCTGTCAACACCAGTGTCTTACTACGCAGACATGCATGGTTGCGCATTTCTGGTTTTAAAGAAGTGCAAACAACTTTTTTAAATCAGCCGTTCGATCAAGAACACCTGTTTGGCCCAGCTGTAGACACCGCTTTAGAAAAAAAGAAAAAAAGATACACTGAGGTGCCTTTTGTCGCTCCTTTTATAGGGGCGCATCCAAAACCATCAGTAAAGTCAATACTTTTTTAAAAATTATTTATTTGTAATTTTCCAAGCTATAATAGTTCATACAGTAAGTAGACAGAGCAACATATACAGATTGTATGAGCATCACATACAGAATTACATAAGCAAGGAGACAGTAGGGCATGTCTGCAATCGCGGTTAGTTTTTCCTTAAGTGTCCAATGGCATGTACGGGTATGTCCTGTGGGGTCACATTATTCGTCTCAGCTAGTCCCTTCTCAGATACAAAACATATCACGGTGTAGTCCCTATGACGATGAGTCTACAGATGGGTAAGTTCGTTAGCACTAGGTACACATTACATTGCATATTGCCTAGATCGGTCCATTCTCACACTGCGTCCCTTCCCGCTGCCACAAGATGAGAAAGCATTATCTCTTCTCCGAGTCCCAGAACAGCATTAGACTACAAGGGGGAGACTCTGCTATCGCTCCCTGCTGCTACAGGGCTCGTCGGGGAGAGCTTACAGTATGAGCCAGCAAGTACTGCGTAAGAGGACCCCATGTGACTCTTGGTCTCGAAGTGCAGGGCAACGTCTCCGCATAGATTGTAAGTTGTTCCTGACAGTACACCAGATCCTCCAGCCATTCCTTAAATTTAGGGGCCTGCCCTCTACCCCATCTGCAGGCCACCCTGCGTTTCGCTAATAACGAAAGTGAGACATAGCGGCGACGTGCTTTGGGAATTTGTCTAGTGTAGCCTAGAAGCGCAACTAAGGGGTCACAGTATCGATAAGTCCGTCATCTCAGAGAGCGCTTCAAAGATTTGTCCCCAGTATTCCTTTACCCTCTGGCACTCCCAGGCTAAATGCAGGAACCAAGCTCTCGATCCACCGCACCTATTGCATCTGTCTGTGTCCCGTAGCCCAAAGCGGCACATCCCAGCCGGGGTGCAATACATACGCTGCAAAAATTTATAATGGATGATACGCAACCTGGCACTAGCTGAAATTTCCGCAGTTTGTAAGCAGCAGTAGCGCCATTGTTCATCCGTAATGTCCCTGTCCAGGTCATCCGTCCAGTGTACTCGTGCATTACTATGAGGGCTCTCGCACTCTGCTCGTATCGTTTGGTACAAGTTGGATACCAGGTGCCCAGGACTCGCGTTCTGTAACATCTGGTGCAGCGGCTTTAGGATCTACGGCTCCCGTGGAAAGCTCGGGAGAATGGCCCGCATACCCTGCCGTAATCTCACATATAAAAACATTTCTAAAGGGGTGGGTTGTATGTCGCCAAAAAATTGAGCGGACGTACAAAAATTGCCACTACAAAACAGATCTCCCCAGGTTCGTCTGCACACTCGAGTGCATAATTGTCTGAAGTCTGCTTCCTGCGGCGACAGCCGGGGGTGGTACTTCAGAGGCAAAGTCGGGGAGTAAAGAGTCGAGACCCCCAGGACCCTCATAACATACTGCCATGCATCCACCGTGCCCGTGATGTAGTTGGCTCAGTGTTTCGAGAGCGAGAATGTGCATGTATCATTCCATCTAGGGGAATCGGGTCCGCCAACCAGTGCTCCGCCGCTACCTGTGGCATGCATGCCGGCGGGTGCACCCAATAGTAGGCGTAGTGGGCTTGGGCGCAGGCATGATATAACTCAAAGTCCGGGATATCAAATCCCCCACTCACAGCAGGTCTCATAAGCACTTTCCACTGGACCCGCGGCCTCCTACCGCCCCAAAATAGGCGCGTAAGCTCAGAGCGCAGTGTTTTAAAGAAGAACCGTCCCGGATGATAAGGGAGGTTGAGAAATAGGTATAAAAACTGTGGCAGTATCACCATCTTAATCAATGAAGCTCTACCTGCCATTGACAGGGGCAGGGCAATCCAACGTGTGATATTGGCGGTAAGCCGACTTATGGCACTGCCATAGTTTAGGCGGATCATTTCATCTCTATCCCCTGAGATCTGAACCCCCAAATATCTCATCTGTGTCGCACCATGCAAGCGGATAGTCCAATGGGAATTTGACCGCCGCCGATGTCAGGGGGAAAACTTGCGATTTTTCCCGATTAATATGAATTCCAGATAGCTTCCCAAAGACTATAAATTCACGCAATAAGGGGTTTTGGTTAGTATGGGGGTCTCGAACATGTAACGTCAGATCATCAGCGTACAGCGAGATCAGTATTTGCCGCAGGGGACATCGGAGCGCCCTATCGTTGGGATGCTGTCTCAATCTGCACGCCAGGGGTTCGATCGCGAGGGCGAACAGGAGGGTGGACAGTGGGCATCCCTGTCTAGTCCCTCTTGTAACGGGAAAGGCAGGCGAAACCCGACCATTAATGAGCACCCTAGCAGTAGGCCGTCGGTAGAGCAGCTGCACCCATGACACAAACCCGGGGGGAAAGCCCATGCGGAACAGAATACCAAAAAGATAATCCCATTCGACTGAGTCGAACGCTTTAGTAGCATCTAGGAAAACCGCAGCCAACGGAAGGTCAGGCGACACATTCTGTAAAACCGAGCACAGCGTACGAAGATTATGCGAGGTCTCCCTCCTGGAATGAAGCCCGCCTGGTCCGGCAGCACCAGCTTATCTATTAGGAGGAGAACTTGATTCGCTATGAGCTTTGCCAATATTTTGGTATCACAGTTAAGGAGCGATAATGGTCTGTAGGAGGCACAAAACTGAGGCTCCTTACCAGGATTCAGTATAGATGTAATCAGGGCTTCTCTCATGGAAGGAGGTAGCGAACCGTCCTCGAAGGCCTCCTCGTAAAGTTCCTTCATTATTGGGGACAGAATATCCATGTAAGTTTTATAAAATTCAGCAGGGAGTCCGTCGAGACCCGGCGTCTTACCAGACCTCTGCTGCATTATTGCCTCATGGACCTCATCTAATTTGAACGGGGCGCCTAGGAACTTTCGATGGTGATCTTCCAGCCACCCCAGTGCAACATCTCCCAGAAACGTCTCAAATTCTAAAGGGTCTCCGCGTTGTGTTTATACAACTTGGTATAGTGGCCCACAAAGATATCCTGCACTACAGTCGCATCTCGACACATCTCCCCAGTCGAGTCCATTATTTCAAGAATATAATTGGAAAATTTAGGCTTCTGGATGGCGTCCGCTAACGCCCTCTCCGGACGCTCTCCCTCCCCATATCTCCGAGCCTTCCAGTATTTCCCTAAGAACTTGGATTCACGATCTGCTGTGTCTGTGTATTCCGATAGTTTGTCCCTAATCTCTACATGTTCCTGTCCTCTGTCTCCCTGAGTCATCCGCACCTCCAGTGTCTCTTTCTAATCTCAGGAGTCGCCTCCGGATATCTCGGAGCACTCCAAAACTTTTCGACATGCACACTCCTCTGATCGTGACCTTGAATGCTTCCCATATGATCTCCACCGAGTCCACTGATCCTTTATTTCTCTGACAGAAACCTCAAATCTATTCCTCCAGCTCAGTATGGAATACCGCGTCCAGCAAGGCTGTGGGCTGCAGTCTCCACGTGCATTTTGCTCCTCCCCCCCACCCCCCCCCCAACAAATCAAGCATGAGATGTACTGGCGAGTGGTCTGAGTACGTGCGTGGCAGATGGCTTACTCTTCTAATAGATGGCCCCAGACCTCTTGATGTTAGACAATAATCTATCCGGGCCCATGACGCCGCGCTAGATATAAAGTGCGTGCCCTCTGTGGACTGTGGGTGCATGTGACGCCAAGTATCTATTAGTCCTCCCTCTTCCATTATATTTCGCATCGTTGCCTGCGAGCGATTGTAGTGATGCGACAGCGCCGTGGATCTGTCCATGCTAGGGTAAAGGCTACATTAAATTCACCCCCCCCCCGCCCCCCAGATGACATGCGTGGTGCCCAATGCCAGTATGTTACCCCATAGAACAGTGAAGAAGTCAGGCGCATCTACATTCGGGCCATAACACCTTACTAACGTGACAGTGACAGCTCCCAACCTCCCCCAAACAATTGCGTACCTTCCCTGCGGGTCTACGAGCTCTCCGTGTGGCGAGAAGGGCGCATGTCGTTTAACTAAGATGGCGACACCACGAGCATAGGAAGAGTATGAGGAAAATAGTCTGTAAGTTGCCCATTTCCCTGCAAATGCTATGTTTCGTTGTGGAGTAAAATGTGTTTCCTGCAAAAACGCTATACTGATTTCATGCCGATCTAAATATGAGAGTATCTGTCTCTTCTTTCTAGGGTCTCCCATCCCCCTTACATTCCAGGACAACACCCCCATACAATTAGCAAATGTCTCGCCGAATGCGCTCTCCATTGGCAGTGATAGGAGCTATTCGTAATCCAGCAGGTGGCCCACTATCCACAGCAGCACAGTTGCGTAGTGGTCTGTCTGAAAACATCATAACATACTCTGATACATTCCAACTACCTATCCCTCCTCCCTCTTCCCACTGAAGCATCCCAACCATGCCAGTAACAAAATTCCCTCCCCCCTCCCTACCCCAATTAATCCACAACAATAGGGCTAGTAAGCCCTTCTCAGTATAGATAAACAGAAACAAAGAAAACACAGAGGGGTCACCCAGGTGGTGTTTGTCACCAGGCAGCTCACAAGTAACACCTGCCTCCTCAGGGGCACGCGAGGACCCTCCATACCCCATAGAGGAAGCAAGGGTGTCCGATGTAGTTCACGTAGGTTCTCCAATGCCAGGCCCTATAAGCTGTGTAGTGTTGGGAGATAATTCTTCAAAGGTACCATGTCCAGCGCATAAATGAGATGCAGCTTTCACACCCACCATTGTTGACAGTATCTGTCTGCTTTGCATCTATCTGATCAATCAATATCCGATGTGGTGGGCGACAGGGTGCCTGCAGCAGGTTGCGCCGTTTTGTTACGTCGTCTCAGTTGTTTCAGAAATTCTTCGACTTGCTGTAGTTTAGTGTAGAATGTTTGTTTGCCTTGGTAAGTGATGCGGAGCCGGGACGGGTACAACAGCGCATAGTCTATTTGTGCCTGCCTTAGCTTCTGTTTCACAGGAAGGAATTTCCACCCGTCTTCCTGCACCGCAGCGGTGAAGTCCGGATATATAGTGAACGCTACTCCTTCATACTGAAGTTGTTTCTTCTCCCGCGCCACCCTAAGGGCCACATCAATGTCTATAGTTAAGGAGGGGGGCGATGATGGGACGCGGCGTTCCGCCCACCGGAGGTCTAGGGCCCAGTGACCGATGCGCTCTCTCCACCACAAATTGAGAGGAAAAGGACTCCACCAATATCGTCGTCAACAGCTTCTCTACATACAGTTCCATCCTGCCCGTATTGGTGGTTTCAGGTATTCCTAAGAGTCGGAGGTTGTTGAGGCAACTTCTCACTTCCATGTCCTCGCTCTTGGCCGCAATGACTTTCAAGATCTTATCCATTTGAGCCAGAGTATCCTGCATGTGCGCAGCAGCGTCCTCCGAGTCTGATATGCGCTTCTCTGCCTCTTTGAGCCGATCCTCATGACCATCTATTTTGCGTGCAATATTATCCATGCGTGTGTTCATGTCATCCATCATTTTGCTCGCAATTGTGGCTATGCCCTGCCGCACTTCCAGGAGGATAGTTTTCATATCGATGTCCGGCTCCGTCGGTAGATCTCGGTCGCTTGCTGTCGTGAGTCCGGTGTCGCCATCCGGGAGCATCTTGGAGTTCTTTTTCGCCTCAAACTGGAGCCGAGGCTGTCTAGGATCCGGCTTTCCCATTTCGCCGGGCTGCAATGCAACACCTCGAGGCGCCAGGAGAGTTCAGCCAACTGCACAGCCCTTCCTGCCTCGACCGATGGCACTGAGCTAGCCCCAGGTGCTTCTGTCAACCAGTGGACAGGGTATTGCACTTCGTGTCGAGTTCAGGATGTCGCACTACTATGTAGTATCAACAAGAAGTCCCGCAGCGTGGGCGGCTGGGGCAGTACTCAGTCGCCTCCCGAGCGTCTCCACTTCGTTGGCAGCACACGTACCCGTCAGTCTTCCCTAGCAGCGTTCGTTCCTCGCATATTTCCCCAGGTCACCACAGCTCACCAGCCTACGCAGTGTTGTAAGGTACTTCGTGAGGAAGCGCCGTGCAGGCCTCACGCACCGCCTGCAGGGAAGGATACTTTCACTAATCAAGCTTAAAAATGGCGGCTGGACCCATCAGGTAGCTTAAACACCGTATGTCAGAGATTGCACAGCAGTCTGGCCGCATTGCGAGTAGCCCCTATGACAGCCTCATATAGCCGCTTTACATGTTTATTCCTCTCCCATCCTGCTTCAGCGCGCTGTCTCCTTCTTGGTTCAGTTGCTCTCCAGGCGCCAAGACCCAGTCATGTATGGCGCCCTCAAGACTCTGTATCGGCTCTACCCAACCAATATGTCTCAACCTCACTCTCGATACAGACCCCGCAGGCAGAGATGTCGTGGTCTGCCGCCCCACAGCGCAGCATCCACAGCGGCCGTTGGTCTTCGGTGCCTCCATCTCCGAGCCCAGCGGTATTTCTTCGCACCCGGCAGTGTCTCGCAATGCAGCGCCCCCTCCGCTTCAGCCGCCGGTTATTTCTCTGGGCTTGCACTAGCACAGATTACAGTCCTGCATTTGGGGCAAGGCCCCGCTGCCGTTCCCTCCTTCAAAGTGTCCGGCCCGGGTCTCAGACCTCCGCGAGTACTCGTGTACTATACCCAGCACGGGCACAGATGAAGGCCGCGCTCGCAGCTCGCAGTGGCCGCTACTTCCTTTGATGCAACAGTCCGTACTCACGCGTTCCGTTGCTTCAGATCGTGCCCAGGCACCGCGGCGACCGATCCGTCGTCCTATGACATGCACTCGTCTCCGCAGCAGCGATCACCAGGCCGACGCGGCCCTCACGCCACGTGAGCGCCGCGGCGTCTCGCTAGCAAGCTTCGCCCAGCCCGGCCTCTGATCAAGCAGGTCCCGTCGTCGGCCAAAGCAGTTTCCTCCGCTCACTGGCTTCTTACTTCTCCGTTACGCGCAGGACTCGCCTGGGTTGTGCAGCGACTATTTCTCCACCATTTCCTTGCAATTTTGATACGGTAGCTGGCTTTGAAGTAGGATTAATGAACGGATTGTGCCATCGGACTGCGGATGCTTCACCCAGATGCAGCCATTCCGCACTTGCGCCACCTAGCGGCCCCCTCAGTAAAGACAACACTTCCTCCTCATGCAAAAGCCCCACACAAACATCCCCCAACAAGGTAAATTTTAGAGGGGGATACAGGGGAAATAATAATAAAGGTAGAGGTCGAGATAACAACAACCGAATCCCCCCCACTACCAAACAATGACTTCCCTCGCTCCCTCCAGACCATTCCACTCTGGTCGGAGGAATACTCACAGTTGCTACCTGTCTGGAACTCCATTACTACAGACAGGTGGGTAAGACAAATTATTCAGTAAGTTTACTGCCTGGAACTTAAGGCAACTCCTCCCCCCCACATACCCCTCCCCCCCCCCCCCCCCTCCCCCCCTCCTCCCCCCACCCCCCACGTACTGCCTAAACAACGTCCAATGTCCACGGAGCATATAATGCTCCTCAAACAGGAAGTTCTCTCACTACTTCAAAAGCATGCAATAGACATCAAGGGACAGGGTTTTACTAACTTTACTTTCTCATCCCCAAAAAGGACGGTACTCTCAGACCAATACTGGACCTCAGACCTCTCAATATCTACATACAGTCAGATCACTGTCACATGATCACTCTTCAACGGGTCCTTACACTGCTTCATCAAGGCGACCTCCTTGCCACTCGTGCTCTCAAGGACGCCTACTTCCATATTCCTATACACCCTGCTCACAGGAAATATCGAAGGTTTACAGTGGACGGCCAACACTATCTGTAACCTCGGCACCCAGTCTGTTCACAAAGTGTCTCGCGGTAGTAGCCGCACACTTGCGAAGACAACAAATTTATGTGTTTCCATACCTGGACGACTTGCTGATAAATGCCAAGCCATACAGTCCTTGTGTTATCCACACTCTCCAAACAATTCAGCTGCTCCACAAGCCGGGGTTCACAATAAACCTCACCAAATCGCATCTCCAGCCCTCCTACATACATCAGTATGTAGAGGCCACAATAGACACTTCCAAAGCTCTTGCATACCCCAATCCAGCCAGGATAGCCAGTATGCAAACCCTCATCACAAACCTTCAACCCCAACACTCACTACCAGCACGAGTGTTTATGCAGCTCATAGGAATGATGGCCTCTTGCATTTTCATAGTACCTCATGCAAGACTTCAGATGCACCCTTTACAGGAATGCTTAGCACGTCAGTGGAACCAGGCTCAAGGTCAGTTGGTGGACAGCCGAAGCAAACACAAGGAGATGATGGACGGAATGCTGAAACATGGGCCCGGCAACCATGGTTCACAACACTCCTGGAACTCTCAGTAGTTCCACACCAAAAGCTACAGCTCTCCCCAAAGCTGCTTGCACAGAACCATGGAGAGATAAGGCATCCAGATCCAGCTCAACTGAACCTGGCAATCTGGCTCCTGAAATCCTCGAATTCGGTTACCTCAACCTCCCACCAGATTGTATGAACATTATTAAAGAAGCTAGACGCCCTACTACTAGAGCTTGCTATGCGGCCAAATGGAGATGATTTGTCATTTACTGCAATAACAACAAAATTGATCCACTCGATGCTTTAATACAAAAGATTATTTGCTATTTACTGCATCTACAAAGATGTAATCTGGCATACACATCAATAAGATTACATCTTGCTACCCTTACCGCTTACCTGCAAAACAGACAACATTTGTCATTGTTTAGGGTACCTGCTATCAAAGCGCTCATGGAAGGCCTTAGAAGGATAATCCCTCCCACAATCCCATCCTTGCCAGTGTGGAATTTAAACATCCTTACTAGGCACATGGGTCCTCCATTTGAACCTCTACACAAATGCGAACTGCAGTTACCTTACATGGAAGGTAGCTTTCCTTGTCGCAATCACCTCTCAGGAGAGTAAGTGAGATCCAGGCTTTAACCATACAAGAACCATTCTTACAATTACATCATAAGGTGATTCTTACAAGAAATCCAAAATTCCTTCCCAAAGTAATCTCTGCTTTCCATCTTAATGAATCCGTGGAATTGCCTGTTTTTTTCCCCCCAAAAGCAGATTCGGTAGCAGAGAGCAGTATTCACACACTTGATATGAAAAGATCTATACTTTATTACATTGCCAGAACAAAACCTTTTAGAAAGACAAACCAATTATTTGTAGCTTTCTCTCCACCTCATAAAGGAAACCCCATCTCCAAAGCCGGAATTGCCAGGTGGTTAGTCAAATGCATTCAAATATGCTACCAGAAAGCAAAATGCACATTCACAATTCCCCCTAGAGCACACTCAACACGCAAACTAGGGGCTTCCATGGCTTTCTTAGGGAACATTCCCTTAGATGACATTTGTAAGGCAGCAACATGGTCTACACCACATACCTTCACCAAACACTATTGTGTAGATGTGCAGGTAAAACAACAGACTTCTGTAGGCCAGGCTGTTCTGAAACACTTTTCCAGACCACTGCAACAGATACAGGTGACCACCGCTAGGGGAGAGCACTGCTATACAGTCTATGCACAAGTATGTATTCTGGAGCTCATTTGCCTCGAACGGAAAATGCTACTTACCAGTATGCATCTGTTCTTGGCATGTAGAGCTGCAGAATGACATACGCCCACCCACCTCCCTGGAACCTCTATCTGTTCCAGTGTCATCTTATTTAGATACATTATACATGGACATCTTTTCTGTTTATAACAAACTCCATCATGCCAAAAAACAATCTAAAGATGGAGTCGATGCCCATGCGCATTATCATCCAAGGGAGGAGTCACCCATCTCGTGACTACAAAGACTTCTTTCAAGACAACAACAAACTGCAATCCTCCAAGCCCCACACCAGATGGCGATCTATGCACAAGTATGTCATTCTGCAGCTCTACATGCCAACAACAGATGCATATTGGTAAGTATCATTTTCCTTTCTGAGCTCGTAGACTTGGAGGATGTATATTTCAGTATACTGATTCACAAGCAATAGCTCCGTTTTATGGTGGTATGACAACACTATCAGTCAGTCAGAAAAAACTTTATTTCGGACAAAATGTCCTAGAAAGTGCATACACATAAGTAAAAACAATAAAGATATACATACAGTTTCAAATTTAGAAAATCATCGAATCGTTGAGTCATAAAATTTGGACAGAGGTAACACGATTTTTGTTAGAGAGTTCATGGACAATAAATATATAAATTAGACTAAAAAGCATTTTTCAATAAAAAAAGGAATCCTATGTTTAAAACTAATGCATGAATAATGAATAAAAGAAATACAATTACAGCATAGAATTGCACAATCAAGTTGCATTTTGGGATCTCAGATAAGCCCTTCTGGTGCACCATGCCGAAAATAAAAAACCGGCAACCAAATAAACTATTGGGATACCAGTATCAGATTTCAGTATCCTGAATGCTTCAGAACAAGACCTGGTGTCAAGATTCCTGCAAATTTGAGCCAACCAGCGACTCCTTGCCTTCTGGTATCCAGCACAACAAAAAAAAACGTGCAGCTCTGTTTCCTCGGGGTAATCACACATAGGACAATGGATCGGATTTTGTTTACTCCATTAACAACACTATCAGTTCAAACCCCTTCCTTTTGATCTTAGATCAGCTTCTGGAAAATTTACAAAATGCATGGCTCCAGTAGCAGTGTTCATACAGAGAAAGAGGGGTTGGTGTATCCATACCTGGACGATTGGCTTGTGAAAGCAAGTACATTGAGAAAGAACAGAGAACCAAGATGTCCCAGAAAGTGCTTATGCATTTGGGCCTTTCAATAAATGCCAAGAGTTGAAAATGGAACCAAGTCAGAATTTGGTGCGTGTAGGAGCAAGATTGAGAAATACGAAGGGGATGGTATTACCTTCACAGGAAAGAGGCAGAAAGCTGATAAAGCAGGTGACAAACCTGATGGGGAAAGACAGGGTGGTTAAAACTGATGAAGGCAGTGTTTGGGACCATGTTTTATGTATTCTTTTAACACCTCATAGTAGTTTTCAGATAAGAATAATTCAGGAGTTGGACAGGCAATTGCAACAGAAAGATGTAGGTTGGGATGATAGATTTCCAAATAACTCAAATTATGAAAGAAGCTGTTCTCTGGTGGATGTAGAACAAAAATATTTTCAAAGGACAGTCTACAGATGCAAAAAATGCAGAAATACTGACTACAGATGCTTCCATTATAGTTTGGGGAGCACATCTATACAACAAGATTTTTCATTGTGTGTGGTCCGATGAGGAAAAGAGGTTACACATAAATGTATTGGAGCGGAGAGTTGAGTGGCCAGCGTTAAATGCCTTTCAGGATCTAGGAAAGAATTGCCAACTAATTATGAGAACGGATAATATTACCAGAATGCACTATATACCGAAACGAGGAGGCACAAGGTCATTGGTTCTTTCAAAAGAAGCACAGAAAATATGAAGATGGGCCATTCTCAACGAAGTATCTTTGGTGTAGCATATTCCAGGATTGGAAAGTGAACAGGCAGATCTTTTGAGCAGACAGTGCGTGGATACTCACGAATTGGAAATAAACTCAAAGCAATTAGACAAAATATAAAGGTTGGGAAAACCCAAGTGAGAGAAGTTTGCCACGAATCAGAACCTCAAGTGCAGTAGGCTTGCAGGCAAATGGATTTTCCCAGGTACATAAGGGCAATGATTTTTCAATAGATTGGAAAGGGAAGTTTGTTTATGCGCTTCCTCCGATCCTATTGATTGCAAGGGTATTGTGCAAGATGAGGAGAGAAAGTTGCAGGGCAAATGGTGCGCCGACCTATTTGAGTTCTTTGGGCAAGCCAGTGAAGTTCAAACCGGATGAAACAAGTACAGTTGTTTCATTATAGTCTGAAGTCACTATTATATTATTCCTGGGATAGGCTCATGTAGCGAAGCAGCTCATTTCTTACATTGTCCTAGTTTTCAGCAGTGACATTTTGCACATATTTGTGTGCGCGACAATGTTGTATTAGTTTCCTGAAAGTAAACTTGTTTACATAGCTAGCTTCCCACAACATAATCACAATGCCCTGCACATAATCTCTTCTCGCACTATATACAAATGTCATCTCTTTCTTCATCCATGGGGCAACTGGGCTATCTACATATCCATAACATCACTAATCTATATGCACATCGCAAAGCTGCTTTCTTTTATAAAGTATGAGCACCCCAATACATTTTTCTTTTCACTTTAATTAGCAGTTTGTCACAGTGGTAACATGATACACATTGATAAACACAGTCAATACCAATAGCCAATGAAGGAGTTTGTACATATATAGATTGGTTTGATTAAGATATACACAAAACAACTCCGATAAATTAGTAGAGGAGGCACTTCAGCTGACACAGAGGGTCCCTGCATTCTGAGACTTCACCACGCAGTGGTCTGACATCTCATGAGGGATGTCCAGTTCGTGTGCAAGACTGGGGTCCTTCATTCTCTCCCATCAGTTAATGGGGTTAGATCGTCCCTTGGGGTAATTCTTGGCTTTACACCTGCACACACTCTAGGTACACTTAGAGTAGGATTTGCATAGTTGTAGTATGCTTCATTACTGCCTTGTTTTATGTACCTGCATTTATACACTGTTTTATCACCGTGGTAGAACAATATCTACTATTTACACGTTTTGTACTCGTAATGACTTTTATCTGCTTCTGTCTATTAGTCATTGCAGCACATGTATTTTATACAAGAATAACGGTTCAATAAATATATTGAAAGACGTCCCACTGTGTATTCTCTGTATACCTCTTTGAGAATAAGTGAGGATGTGTGATTGAGCGAAAGGTTCTGTACTGTTTCCACGATCCCTGAGGGGTCAGAGTTGTCATGTTCAGCGGTTGCTAGAAACCATTCTCTCCCTGGTAAGGTTAGGGGGGTTGCAGTGGCACTGTGTGCTAGCTTAACTCTAGGCCAATATATGCCTGCGGGGTGTCCGGACTCGGTCTAGACACCAATCCATTAGTTTATGTTGTCCAACAAATGCGCAGATGCTACGGATTAGTAGGAACTACACAATATGGTGCCACTAACGTTGGTTGGGTTCTTATTTAACAGCCAACTGAGTAGTTCATTTTTGCTTTCTCAGAGACCCCATCTCACATTTTTAACTGGATATGTACGCAGTGTTAAGGTAAATATATCTGCATCAGCTGAGTAGGTGTACGCTATGTGTTGGTTGTAGGTTATTCAAGCTTGGAGGATTAAAAGTGTCCCGCATTGTGCATACCATATCGCTATAATTATTTTTAAATACCTCTTCTTTGACAATGACCGAACAAGCTTAGGACATTGAAGAGAAAAAATGTTGCTCTAAATATTACAGAAAATTGCAGACAGGCAGTTACTATGAAATTGCTACATCATGGCCTCCCGGCTACGGGTGGAGATGTTACCTTTGTGGTTCAGGCACATAAAGCATTCAGAACAGAGGTATTCTACTCTTGGGTTAAATTCCCGCTTGCAGATGCACGCACACAGTTGTTTCACACTTACATTGAAGATGAACCTCCTGAAGAATATTTTTTAACTGTCGACTTGGAATTCCCATTAACTTCCCAAGAATATATTAATTGGTTTAAATGCACCTTACCCCCATACCGTAGAAAATGTGAACCTCAGTCGGCTCAGTAGAGAAGGAGCGACCTGGTAGTTCTTAGCTTCTTATACACCACATCCAGACATTGCTTCTTTACCAGCAGCAGGTATGCGTATACTTTATAGAGATATAGTAAAAATGTACAGGAATCTTTCACAATATATAATGAGAACACTAACAATTCATCCTGCGAAGGTTGCACAACCTCAATTGGATACTTACGGGTCTCAGTCAATTTTTCCCACCGGGAGCAAATTCCATTCTGGGTAGCGCAGAAAACCGCTCAACTTGAAGCAGTTTTTGCCCATACATGCCCGCAGGAAAAACACAGAATATTAATAATTTGCTTGCCAATGGAGATTGCTTCCCCGATAGAGGACTGTGCTACTTGGGGTACAATTTTCGCTGCCGTTTATACCAGAACTCGTGGTACCCCTTCAATAGCAGTCATGCTGGATGTACTAAAACAAATACAGAATGAGTGTGGGGCAGAGCCTGCTCTGGACCTGGGGATGAAGCTAAAGGCCAACTTTGTCCAAGTTTCTGCAATTATGTTAAGTAACATACAAGGGGAGGCAGCAGTGATGGCTATATGCTAACACGTGAAGAAATTCACTCCTGCATAGCAGTAGAGAGGATTGCATAAGATTATCGAGGACTCATTCTTCACTAGGTAGAGATAATCTGGGATTCCGAACTGGGAAACCAATAGTTGAGAGAATTCCTGAAAAGGATAACTCTAAGCAAGCACCCGATTCTTCCAAGAAGAAATGGGATAACAAAAAAACTGAACAAAACAGTCACGGGATGAGTCTCCCAAAAAGTGAGACACATTGCACTTTGGATTAGATCATTAAACAGGAAGACAAACGAGTGCTAAACCTCAATTCAAAAAGAAGCTAGCTGGGATTAAAATTAGAAATGTCCAGGCTACTGAGTACTCTGCTTCGGAATGGGGGAGCGACGATGCTGGGCAGTGTGGCAAAAGTCGCATTATGATGCCAGAACCTGATGGATTATCTGGTGGCAGTAGCGCTGAGTGAGCATATCCCGGTGGAAACACCTGATACAAGGGTAAGTGTCCTACATCGTTTATATGAAATAACTCCAAATGGAGGGGGGAATGCCAAGACAAGTGAAGGATCCCTTTTGGGAGAACTTGACATATGTTTATGGCATTTTTTGGGCTGAAAAGATTGGCCACCTGAGTTTGTAATGGAGTGCTCAATGGGGGAAGATGTAATTTTACCTGCCTTCTCCGACCTCGTACCAGAATCAGTTAAAAATTCTTACTTGCAAAAGTGGGTGTTAGCTCCTGCACTTTGGCGAAACCATTTTTGGTGGGATGAGCCGCCTAATCACAAAATCCCATTAAAATCCATTTCTCAACCACAGACAATACCCAATAAAACATGAAGCAAAGAAACAAGTCAGGGAGATCCTATGTAGGAAAGTAGGATCCTTCTAGCATGGTTATCTCCCCTTTCTGCCTGGTGTTGCTCTGTTTTATTACTAGTCTGACTGGGATGCTGCTAATCCAGAACCCAGTCACTGTGCTCTCACCCTAAATTTGACAATTTTAAATACTTTAGTACCTCCACAATTTGCTACGTACCCTTGTAAGCCTCTTGTATATGGTACTAAGGAACCCAGGGCATGGCCACACCAGCGGTCTCCCATGGGCTGCAGCATGTATTATTACACCCATGAGAGACCACTCAAGCTGGGACTACAGGCCTGCCATTGTAGCACCACTTGCAACATATATGTGTCCTTATATTCGAGGTCACTGCACTTAAAACCTATAAGTCACCACTATCGCAGGCTCTTCAGTACCAAGGGCAAGGTGCTTGGTTGCAAGCGTGAGGGTGATCCTGCATGAGCAGGGCCCCTCTACAAACCCTGTAGTCGATTCTCCAGACATTGTAAGTGCATTAGCTATTCTAGTCAGTGTAGACACCCAGCCCTTAGTTTATGTTGTCCAACAAATGGGTAGATCCTACGGATTAGTAGGAACTACACAACACTACCCCTGATATCATGGCTCATCATGACTTTAGGATTGATGAGGCCTGCCATAGGGGTGACTGATAGGTTTATATGTGCAGTGATATGGAGTAGATATAGTGAACCTAGATCTAAGTGGTGCGTGCACCACCTTACACAGGCTGCTGTAGCAGACCTGTTGTGTCATTTTGAATGGTCTCCCAGGGGTGGCATAATGCATGCTGCAGCCCCTCAGAGGCCTCTGGGTTACCTATGCCCTGGGTACATAGTATACCATATACTAGGGACTTATAAAGGTACCCCAGAATCCAATCTGGAGTGTACCTAAAGTACATGAACAACCAATTTAGGGAGAAAGCAGATAGACTTGGGTCCTGAATAGCAGGATCCCAGTCAAACTAAGTCGAAAACCAGCAAAACACCAGGAAAAAAGTGGGGGTAACTATGCAGTCAGATTCCACCTTCCTACAGACCCTCCCTGGCACCCTTCAGCGGCAGCTAAAACTATATGTGATAAAGCTACACAGTTGGATCTTGTGGATGTCTGGGGAGCAAGGTCTCCCAGGGAAGGGGGTGGGAGAATGGGTTCATTCCCTACTCTGCCCCCCACGATATTCATACCAGAATTGACTATTGGCTGATCTCCGGGATGCTGATCCCCCAAGTGCGAGACTGCACCGTATTGCCCCGCTCATTCTCTGACCATTCTCCTGTAATGTTAGATGTGGAGGCCCCTCCGAGAAGAGCCGCTCCTTTCACGTGGAGATCTCCTCTGTATTCCCTCCTAGACACAGCGTTCAGGGCAGAGTTAGCAACTGCCAGTGCAGAATTCTTTGATACAAATATAGGCTTGGTTGAACATTTCTCCACTGTATTGGAGACATTTAAATTGTACATTAGAGGAGTAGCAATGACTAAACATGCAGGAGTCCTTCGATCAATCAAGAGCCGGCTCTCCACGCTCGAGAGCCAATTGGGTAAACTAGAGCAAGATGCTCTTAATTGGGAGAGATGCTCAGGCTTTTGAGGCAATAAAAAACACACTGATGGAATACCACGAAGAAGCGGACAGCGAGCTAAAGTACATTCGGAAATATGCTGTAGCCAAAACTTATGGGGAAGGTGAGAGACCGGGCTCAGTTCTTGAGGCTCTGTTGCGCTGCCAAAGAGAATCCGGCACAGTGACAGTTGCTAGACTCCAGAGGAGGCTTACTGGCAAACCCTACTGAAATAGCCAATAGATTCAGCAGATACTATGAAGATTTTTATAGCTCCATGGTGGTGACAGATGATAATGCTATCCTAGACTACTTGGAACACATACATCTGCCATGGCTCACTAATGGGCATAGAGTATTTAATGAGGCCTATATATTCCAGTGAAATTCAGGAAGCATTGAACTCCATGCGTGAGGGAAGTGCCCCGGGACAAGGTGGGCTCAGTGTCTTTTGTAAAACCTATAAAGATCTATTGGTTCTGTACTTGAGCACTTTGTTCGAAGAAATTGGTGAGAAGGGTGTAATGCCCCATTCAATGAGCAAGGCCTTAATAGTTACCTTGCTTAAACCTGGTGGGAAGACCCCACAAGAGTGTGTGTCCTATAGGCCTCTATTGCTTCTTAATGTGGATACTAAAATATTCTGTAAAATTCGGCCAAATAGGCTGGCACCTTTGCTCCTGTTTCTAGTTAGTCCAGAACAGTTGCGATTTGTGCCGGGAAGCCCCTTATCGAACAACTTGATGAGTGTTTGGAACCATTCAGCATGTTAGACCGCAGATTAAAGCCGCTGCAGTCTTTTTGGACGCAGAGAAAGCGTTCAATTCTGTGGAATGGGCATTTATGATGGCGTTATTGCAACGGTTGGGAGTAGGTGAGGTTTTCCTTAAACTAGTATTAGTACTCTGTAATCAACCGGTCGCTAGAGTACGTGCAGGATATCTGGTTATTTCATCGATTATGATTTCAAGGGGCACCAGGCAAGGCTGACCCCTGTCCCCACTGTTGTATGCTATCGTTGCGGAGCCATTGGCGTGTACCTCAAGAGAATACCATGGGCACAGAGGGATCCGCTTCCCGAATTACAACCTTATAGTATTGGCGAATGACATGCTGTTATATGTACAGGAGCAAGGCTCTAACTTAACCCCTTCTAATCAATGAAGTGATGAAGTTCGGAGGTGTATCCGGGTTAAAAATCTACTGGAATAAATCTATTATATTTCCGTTAACTCCTGCTACGACTCCTATTGCCTTAGACTTCCCCTCTGTAGTGGTCATCTGAATCGGTGCGTTATATAGGGGTGCAGGTCCACTCGGGCTCGGAACTAGTCATTAGTGAAAATTATGGCAAAGCTATTGTTAGACTCGAAGAAGACGTTGACCGGTGGATTCGCCTCCCATTGTCACTAATGGGCTGCATATCCCTGATGAACAAAGTTATTCTACCTAGATTTTTATTCCTCTTTGTTAATATACCAATGGTACTCCCAAATCATATTTTCGAGATCATACGCACATTGATGGTGAAATTGACTTGGGCTGACAAAAACCTGCTAGTTAAATGGGACACACTCACACTACTATATTCCATGGGGGTCTCGGAGCCCCGGATTTAGAGTTGTACTATAGAGTCGCTCACATGCACATTTTTGGATTTGTGGCCAGCAGATTGTCCCTCATCTCCAGATTGAAAAGATAGTGATAAGATCTGGTCCGCTCCCACAGCGACTGTCTCAGACCTCTAATAGACGTAATGAAGTATTGGACTCTATTAATTCGACTGTACATGCAAGGCATGACTTATTGGAAAGAGAGGCTGGCCCACTCATATTCCCCCCTTCTACCAGTGGAATGGTGCTATTGGCTTTCTATGAGTGCTGAGAAAGAGGTTATGCAGGCTTTTAAGGCTCCCAACATCCCAACCATGGGTCATTTATTTTCTGAGGGTAAGCCTCGCATATTGGACGAGGTAGCAATTGGGGAACAAGATCTCTCAATTTCATTTTTATAGGATCAGACAAGCACTGCGCACTCTGCTCGGAGATTACCTTCAGGAACCTCCTGAACTACTCTCCTTCTCATTTCTCTTATGCTCTAAATCTCCTAATAAGCTGGTTTCTACCATGTATATGTCACAAGAATGTAGACGAGCACAGTATACCAAAGCTAGGCTTGAGAAGCAAACTGATCTGGGTGTGACATTGGATGATGGTAAATGGAGGTATTGTTGCAAGGTAACTCAGAATGTTTCGTTAAATGGGAGACACATGCTAATACACTTTACATTTCTTAACAGAGTGTATTACACACCGGAGAGACTGCTCTGATATTGTCTGAGACTCCGCCTACTGTGAGCGGTACGGGGAGAACATGGCTGTTTTATTTGCATGGTGCTTGGCTCTGTCCGCGGATTGCGGATTTTTGGAGGCAAATCTTCCATGTGTTAAACGAAATAACAGGGTTATCACTCTCTCCTGACCCTCTACCGGCGTTATTGGTGTATACTGGGTCTTTGCAGAAGGATGTCAGGAAACTAATGGCGATGAGTATGCTCCTCGCTAAGTGCAGAATAGCGATGTGCTGGGCACGTGGGCCTGTTCCATCAATTCAAGAGTGGACAAAGGATATGCTATACTGTAATACACTATCTGAGCTATATAGTGAGTTGTTAGCCCCACAAAGGCGTTCCAAAGGCTTCTGGCGATTGTATAAGCAATACCTTATTGGAAAAGAGTCCGATGAACCGGAGGAGGACAAGCATGATCGAATACAAGCCGGTTGCTCTGATTGATATCACACTGAATGTTAAAATAGAGTGGTAGGGGAGGCTTTACAATGCTTTTTGGGGCAAACTAAAGTTCACAAAGATAATGCCCTTGATTGTATGCACAATTTCTAGCATGGCGAACTTTGTTGCCTCTGCAATCTATGTTAAGTCTTGGCTCTATATGCTCTTAATTGCCGCTTGTATGATGCACTGTGAATAGTATTACTGTGAAATGTTTCCCATTTTTTTTTTTTTTTTTAAAGCGGAAGAATCTGAAATGAGTCACTGACATGTCTTCAGTGTCAAAATGAACTGTCAGTTCATAGGGAGGTGATATGTTGCAGCATGTTTTATACAAACGAGAGCAACGTATCTGAAAGAGACACATTCGTGATAGATTCCTTAGCTTAGAATATCCCCAGGCATCAGACTGGATCCGGAAAGTTTTTTCGTCAGCAGTACCTCTGCACGTCGGAAGTTGTCTTGCGGCTCCGCGTCAGTCGCTGGCGTCGTAGGCGCCGAGATGACGTCATGGAGACTACTTAGGCACCACCCATGCGCGCTGACGTCAGTTCTTTCTTTTTCCGCGCCAGCAAGCGCAGATCCGGTTAGAGCACATACCGTAGTCACTTTTTGACTGACTTTTTTGAGACATTGGTCTCCACTTTTTTTTAGTCTTTGACTCCTGGTGCCACGTAGGGATTCCTGGGTTTAAATCCTGCGGGGCCTGTCGCCGTACGATATCGGTGGCCGACCCCCATGGCGTCTGTCTCTACTGTCTGGAGCGCAACCATGACTCCCGGTCATGTTCCGACTGTCTGCCCATGGCTCCGAAGGCCTTGCGGGAACGGTCCCGTAAGCTGATGGCCCGGCAGCAGTCTCCGCGCCTTTCGAGGTCCCGGGGTCAATCGAGGGACCGACCGCAGAGCCATCATCGCTCCTCGGGGTCGAAGTCTTCACACTCTGAATCGGGTAAGAGACGTCATAATAAGTCGAAGCGCTTACGCTCTCCGACGTCCCCCCCGTCGGGGTGCGGATGAGGGGGCCGGGGAGCCTGAGAGTCCCGCGGCCTACCCACCTTATCCAGGTCCGTCGGCGACTCCTGCCCAGGTGCAAGATTTTCTTTCTGCCGTGGACTGCCTTTTCAGACCTCTGGTTCCCACCGACGCACCTTCGGGCCCCGCGGTCCCAGCTGAGGGCCCTCCCTTGCCGCTGGCCCCGCTGCCACAGCTACAGGCGGCTCCGGCCACAGCGCCACAAGGTTCTCCGCCAGCGGCTCCGGCCCCGGTGCTGCAAGGTCCTCCACCGGCGGCTCCGGTCTTGGCGCCTCCCGCGGCTCCATTCCCAGCGCCCCAATGGGTTCCTATCGTTCCACCTCCACCCTTGTCCGGGTTTCCGGACAATTTTGCTCCCGGTTGGGACCCTAATTGGGACATGGAGCCGGACCATGTATATTCTGCTGTCTTTCCCCCACTGCCGCAGCCTGTGCCGAGGGCAGTAGACGAAGGGGACGACTGGGAAGGGTCTGAGGACCCTCTTGCACGGCAGTGCAAGTTGGAACAGGAATGGACAGAAGAGTTGGAGGATGCAGGTGGGCTTGACCTCTCCTCTGAACCTGGTTTTCTTTATCCTCCTGCTGATGCCATGGAGGAGGGCGCAGCATACACTGTGGTGCTCCGTAGAGAAGCTGAGGCCCTTGACCTGCCTACGGTGACCCTCGAGAATAACCTCACTGAAGTCCTTCAGCAGGTGTCAAGCTCTATGGAGTTCGTGCTACTGTTCAATTAAGTGTTAACTGATGTGTTGATGGGCACCTGGTCTAGACTAGCCACGGGGGTTCCTGTAGATAAGAACGTAGCCAGGCGCCATCGGCTGGCCCCTGGTGACCCTGCCTTTTTGACAACCCACCCAACTCCGGAGAGCCTGGTCATCCAGGCCTCCACTTCCCAAAGCGCATTCCATACCGCCCCGCCGGATAAGGAATCTAAGAAGCTGGAACAGTTCGACAAAAAACTGTTTTCCTCTGCCAGCTTAGGGCTGCGGTCAGTGAACACTGCATGCCTCTTGGGCCGCTACTCTCACGCTGTGTAGGACACGGTTGCGCAGACTCTGCCTCAGTGTCTGGAGGAGGTTCGGGCAGGGCTTTCCCAAGCTGTTGCTAAGGAGAAAGATGCAGCTAAGTTTGCAATCAGGTGTGGACTGGACTCACTGGGTAGGGCGATCTCCACAACTGTCCCCCTCCGTCACCACGCCTGGTTGCAGTCCACTGGGTTTTCAGGGGATGTTCAAAGTTCTCTTATGGAAATGCCCTTTGATGGTACTAGCCTGTTTGGCGATCAGGCAGATAGTGTGCTGGAGCGTTTTAAGAACTTCAGGGCTACGGCCAAGTCCTTGGGGGTCTCCACCACGCGCCCGGCCCCGTCTGCTTTTCGTTCCTTTCGTGGCCACGGAAGGGGCGCCCCAACACGTTCGTTCAACCAGAAGCCTGTGCAGAACCAACCTGTGCGCGGCTGCAGACGTGGTTCCCGCCGCCGCGGCGGGACAGGGGGCCAGCTTTGGTCAGTCCACCTCCGCTCCCGCAGCATCCACCTCCAAGCCTTCCTAGTCCGGGCTTTGGGGTGCCCTCCATGCCGGTGGGTGGCAGGATTCGCCATCACCTCCCCCACTGGCGTTCTGTCACCTCAGACAGGTCGGTGCTGCAAATCGTCCGAAGTGGCTACTCCCTCCCCTTCGAGTCTGCCCCCCCAGCCATGCCACCTCAGTTCAACCACGTCGGGAAATCATTTTGCGCTTCTCCAACAGGAAGTCACTGTCCTCTTGGCCAAGGGGGCCATTGAGTGTGTTCCTGGGATGGAAGTAGGACGTGGTTGTTATTCCTGCTACTTTCTGGTACCCAAAAAGGAGAAAGGGGGCTTGCGCCCCATCTTGGACCTCAGGAACGTCAATCGCTTCGCCCGGAAGGAGAAGTTCAAGATGTTGACTCTGGCTCAGGTCTTGGCTGCCCTCGACCCTGGAGACTGGATGGTAGCGTTGGACTCGCAGGACGCATATTTTCATATCCCCGTCCTGCCGGCCCACCAGCGTTACCTGCGGTTCACGGTAGGCCACGAGCACTTGCAGTTTGCCTTACTCCCCTTCGGCGTTAACCAGCGCCACTCGGGTGTTCACGAAGGTGATGGCGGTGGCCGCAGCTCATCTGCGCAGATCAGGGGTCCCAGTCTTCCCCTATCTTGACGACTGATTGTTGAAGGTGGGCTGGCCCCAGGCAGTCGTCTCCCACCTTCAGGCTACGGCCGACCTCCTGCATTTGCTGGGATTCTCCATCAATGTGCTGAAGTCGCACCTGAGTCCCTCTCAGAAGCTCCTCTTCATCGGAGCGATTCTGGATTCGACGCAGTTTCAGGTTTATCCTCCTGAGCAGCGAGTCCAGAATTTTCAGGCTATGATTCAGATCTTTTAGCCTCTATCCTGGGTTTGTCAGGATGACCCTCCGGCTCCTGGGCCTGATGGCCTCCTACATCCTGCTAGTGTAACATGCCAGATGGCATATGCGGGCTCTGCAGTGGGACCTGAAGTTCCAGTGGGCACAGCATCAGGGCAACCTGTCCGATCACGTCCAGATCTCTGAGGGCACTGCACAACAATTGCAGTGGTTGCTCACGAATCGCGATTGGGTCAGTGGCAGATCCCTCTCCCTTCCCCAACCAGAGCACACAGTGGTGACGGATGCGTCCCTCCTGGGATGGGGTGGCCACATGGGAGAGGCAGAGATCATAGGCCTCTGGTCTCCGGCGGAGTCCCGGCTCCACATCAACCTTCTGGAGCTTCGGGCGATCCGACTTGCACTAAAGGCATTCCTTCCCTCTGTCCGGGGAAGTGTAGTGCAGGTGTTCACGGACAACACCACCACCATGTGGTACTGCAACAAACAGGGCGGGGTGGGGTCGTGGACCCTATGTCAGGAGGCTCTCCGCCTCTGGGCATGGCTGGAACATAAAGGCATTACCTTGGTGGTTCAACACCTGGCAGGTTCTCTGAACGCCAGGGCGGATGAACTCAGTCGCCGGTACATGTTGGATTACGAATGGCGTCTGAACTCGGACGTGGCGCAAGGTCTCTTTCTGCAGTGGGGAGAGCCTTGGTTAGATCTATTTGCCACCGAAGAGAACGTGTAATGTCATCAGTTCTGCCAGTTGGAATTTCCAAGGCGGCACTCGCTCTGCGACGCTTTTCGTCACGAGTGGAGTTGTGGCTATTGTATGCCTTTCCGCCTATCCCACTTCTGCCCAGAGTGCTGAAGAAGATTCGGCGCGACCGGGCCCAAGTCATCCTTGTGGTTCCGGATTGGGCACGAAGATACTGGTATCCCGAGCTACTCAGCATGGTGATCGATCCCCCGATGCGACTGCCTCTTTGGGAGGATCTTCTGTGGCAGCAGCAGGGGACGGTCCCCCACCCGAACCTGTCCAGCCTCCACCTCCATGCGTGGAGATTGAGCGGCGACAGTTGACAGCTTTCGACCTTCCTCCCGAAGTCTCTGATGTAATTTTGGCAGCCAGGCGTCCCTCCACTAAGACAGTATACACCTGCCGGTGGAACAAATTTGTGGCACGGTGCACAGCGAAGGCTGTGGATCCCCTTTTTGCTCCTCTTTCCGAGGTTCTTCTGTTCCTTCTCTCTTTGGCCGAGCTGGGCTGTGCTCTGGCCAGTATCAAGGGTTATCTTTCGGCCATCTCTGCCTTTCTAGGGCTTCCAGATCAGCCTTCCCTTTTTAAGTCCACGGTTGTTAAGCGCTTCCTGAAGGGCATTACACACACGTTCCCTCCTGTGCCTTTCATAATGCCTCAATGGGACTTAAATCTTGTTTTGACTTCTCTGATGTTCGCTCCCTTTGAGCCACTCCATAACTGTCCTTTACGTCTTTTCACTCTAAAGACTGCTTTCCTGGTAGCTATCGCCTCTGCCAGGAGAGTGAGTGAGCTCCAGGCTCTGTCTTCTAAACCTCCTTTTCTCTCTGTTCATCCGGACAAGGTGGTTTTACGGACTCGTCCTTCTTTCTTGCCTAAAGTTGTCACGCCCTTCTACATCGGGCAGACCATCACATTGCCTACCTTCTTTCCACCTCCGCATCCTTCAAAAGAGGAAGAGAGGCTCCACCGTCGGGACTCAAAACGTGCGCTCTCGTTTCATCTGAGGCACACACAACAGTTCAGGGTGGACGACCAACTTTGTTGGCTATGTGGGTGCCAAAAAACGGTCGGGCCGTCCACAAACGGACCATCTCTCGGTGGGTCATTCTGTGCATCAAAGCATGTTACTCGTTGGCTAAGAAGGAGCCTCCTGTGGGGCTGCGTTCCCATTCTACCCGGGCAACGGCAGCCACTACTGCCTTAGGACACGGCGTCCCCTTTCAGGACATCTGTCAGGCAGCTACGTGGGCATCGCTGCACACGTTTACCAAGCATTATTGCCTTGACAGTCCAGTCCGGAGAGACAGCTTCTTTGGCCGTTCTGTTCTCCGTGACTTTCTGGTGTAATCTTTGTTCGCAGACCCTCCACCGGGGTTGGTATTACTGGGGTATCTATTCTAAGGTAAGGAATCTTATCCCTAACGTGTCTCTTTCAGATGCACAAGTTACTACTTGTGTAACGATATATCTGTAAGAGATATTAGTTGGTGATAGATTCCTTGCTGCCCCACCCATCCTCCCTTTTCTGCGAACTGATTTCTAGGGTTAAGGTAATCCCTTTCAGGGCCCTAGTTTCATGGCACCAGTGGTCAGTTTCGTGCATGGCTCTGTGTTCCTGGCGCATAAAGTAGTGAACAGAACTGACAGCGCGTATGGGTAGCGCCTAAGTAGTCTCCGTGATGTCATCTCAGCGCCAGCGACGGACGCGGAGCCCCACGAAGCCACCTTCCGACGTGCAGGGGTAATGCTGACGAAAAAACTTTCCGGATCCAGTCTGACGCCTGGGGATATTCTAAGGTGAGGAATCTATCACTAACTAATATCACTTACAGATATATTGTTACAAAAGTAGTAACTTGTGCTTTGCTTTAGAGACCGATTTCTGTCTAAATTTCCACTGCTATTTTCCTTTTAGGCAGTAGTTGAAAACTGTTACACTAGTGAATGTTTTTTTTACATTTATTTGTAATTCTTATATGTCGTAAATGAATGAGATTAAAGATGTGACATTGTCTTTAGGTATCTTGTTTGTAAAGTTTATTTCCTCATTGAACTCCTATTTTCAGAAACTTGCATACAGATAAATATATTAATGGTTTGTGCTTTTAATTAAGATGTCTATGATGGAGAACAGGGTATTAAACAATTTTTAGAGCTAAATGTTAATTGAATTGTATAAACTTTATAGAGATTGCTTTGGAGAAGATACATTTTGCTACCTGAAAATTGCCCCCATAGTGACATCTCATTATTGTCTTAGATATTTTGAAATATTAGTCCTAAAAATCACTTGTATTTTCCAGCTTACTGAAACCAAGGTCTTCACTGCTTCGTCTGTTCCAACAGAGAACCACATTACACCCGGACAAAGGTAAAATGCACAGATTTGCAAACCATGCACACTTTTTCCATCATTTGTTAGGCTTGTCCCAGAATATAGTGAACACACTGACCTACAGACTAAGAACAATGGTTTCCCTGGAAAGACAAGTGATGAAAATGTTTCTCAGATGTTTTTTAAATTTGTATATTCATTATTTACATTTTTTTCTCTTGCGCTCCTTTACCAGCTTGATTAATGCCAATTTTGTTTTGCAATTACTTTTTGTTTATACAACCATAAAAGCACCATAAACATTTTGTGTTAAAATTATGGGAGCCTCAGTGAGAACCCAAAAGGGCAGCACATGATTATAAAAAGAGGGCTGCATCATACTCAATAGACCTATGATAGAGCGGTATATACAACAGTAAGAAGAGGATAGTGGAGAAGGAACTAACTCCACTGTGACAGTATCCATGGGTGTTATCCCATTGCTTTTGCCTTGATAAACCAGCTCCAGTGGAGGTATTTAACCTCCGCACAGACAAGACTCCCTTATTTCAGCACGTACTAGCCTAAGCATCGGAAGACTGTCTGGTCTCCAGCTGTCGGCAGTTCGGGATGATCCAACTTTTCACATTTGGACACAGTGTCTTTGTCAGCATTGGATTTCCATTTTGAACTAAAGGGTAAGACAGGTAAGGTGCTGTCGAAATTTGAGGTACAATTCTCCAATATTGGATCATTAATAGATTCACATGCTGAAACCATTCCCCAGCAGCATGCCTCTGTACCATAGGCTATAATGGCAATGAAAAGTCAGTTTAATAGCCTATCTATTTCCTACAGCCAAGTTTGAACTATAACTAATCAGGCGACTGCACCCTCTAGAATACTCCCAACAGAGGCTGAGTAACTCAGATTTTCTACAGCTCGTTGTGTCAAGGGAGTTTCCCTGAGCTCTGCTCAGTTTTTTCTTTTTTAGAGTTGCAGATTCATCTACAGCTACTATGTCTGATAGTTTTAAGAAATGCCTCTTCAGATCCTACAAAACACCTGTGGAAAGAAAGGCTGCATGTGGACGATCCACATAAGAACTGATAGCGTTAACGTGTCCATTTCTTCTATGGGGCTACTTTCATCAAAGGCAGTGAAGACGTCGACTGAGATAGTCGACGACTGCACTGACCATGGTGGCATCAGAATTCCTACCGTCGATGCCAAAATTTACCTCAAGTACCTCGTCAACAGACCCGTTGACAATGATAAAAAATCACAAAGATCAGCTATGAGTTGACCTCTCCTAGTTGGCTCACCTCTTCTACCAAGTCAACTCTTAGACATGGAGGAATCAGACAACTGGCTTTTTGGGGCAGCGCGCAGCCCATCAGAACTAAAGTTCAAATACAGGGATGACCACGAAAAGGAATAGGGCAAACATTTTACCATCAATATTATGCTCCTTCCAAGAGGCATTATGAACATTATCAATAACATCCTCCTCCGCAGCCCAGGTATGATGTAGTTAAGTGAAGAAAGGAGTTATTGGTCCCGGTCGTGTCTGTCTTAAATCAAT
Organism: Triturus cristatus; assembly: GCF_964204655.1. Classification (NCBI taxonomy): domain Eukaryota; kingdom Metazoa; phylum Chordata; class Amphibia; order Caudata; family Salamandridae; genus Triturus; species Triturus cristatus. Next base: position 123,985,103 of record NC_140581.1, read on the forward strand.
AGGTTATTTCATAGGAATCCGATGTCCAGAATGGGAAGCCCCTAACCCATTCATGTAGAAAGCTTTGGTTGGAGATGACAGAGCTGGTGATTTAATTCAGTTGTCAATCCTCTACCCTAATGGGTAACTGTTTAAAAAGGTTGTGAGTTATATCCACTTTTTTGAAGATTTGTTGTTCTTTATCCCAAGTTGCTTGAGTAATCCAGAGGGGTGGAGCAAGGGAAAATGTAGCCTTTGGCATTTTTAGGATTTTTTTTCTTATTGTATTAAGTTATTCTGGTGATCAACAATGACAACACAAGTGAAAGTGCAGCCAAAACGTGGTTAGCTCCCTGGTCGCACAAAGACCTGGGGCTTTTTCAAGGCGTGGGTAGGGTGGTGCATTTGTAAGCATGCCTACTTAGTTATGACCAGATCGCAGAGACCTCAACATGGCCGCACATGCTGGTACTACTTCTTTGTAAGCTCCGGACCACAGATTTTGCCCCTCTCTACTGCAAGGGACGGTTGATAGTTGTTTTTTCCTCATTCGAGTGTGTCATAGCTATATATGTGTGCTTACGACCGGACCATCCTTCCTACGCCTACCAGAGCAACTTGGTATAAAGAACTACAAAACTTCAAAAACGTAATATAATTCATGACTTTTTTTAAACACTTACCTGTTAGAGTAGAGGATTGACCACTAAATGCAATTATCTAAAGATACCAATACTGGAGAACCTTAGTTACAATAGAGTAACTTATTTTCTTTTCTGGCTCCCGGAGTGAGCAGGTAGTCGAGAAAAGGCTCAAATTTGGTGTGGGGTTTAATTTCAAGGTAGGTGCTGGAGAGATCCATGGATCACTTTTCTCATGTCCTGTTCCTACTTCCAACCCCGGAATGTTTCTTTGAGTACCTATTTGATTCTGCTAGATCTATCCAGTGCGATTATTTCTTTGAAAGCGTGTACGTAGTTGTGGAAGGCCTGGGTGTGTTTAAGTCTGCGTCAATAGAGCAGGGACCGTAGTTGGGCCTTGTAGGTCAGTGGTGCGAGCCTCATTTCCCATAGGAGTGGTACTATGGAGGTGCTTTGTGGGTGTCTGACTAGGGCTCTTAAAAAAGTGTTCTCTGCTACGCTCAGTTCGACCATATTTGTGGCTCTAGGTATAGAACACAGTAGGTACCCATCTTGTTGAACTTTCAAATAGATGGAGAATTCAGAATTAATGATCTGTATTTATTTTTTCATTGAAGATGCTTACATTTGTGCTGGGTTTGGTGTCCTGCATTCAAACTGCAGAACAGGGTACCCCTTTAAACCTATCTTGGAATGCCTGCTCCACAATAAAGACTAGAAAAGGCTTTACTAAAGTGGTTGTCCTCTTTGCAGCGAGTACTGTTGACTTCAGTGGATGCCAAATCTGTTTAAAATATTAATTAGATTTTGTTTTCCGACAGTGTTATAGTGCATTGTAAGAAATTGGATTATGTGTGGTAAGTGACTACTCACCTCAAGGAATATTCACAACTCTGGTCAGGGTGAAGGTCACTAAATTAACCTGATCTTAACCCCCAGGTAGCTGTGGCACAGAGCGGACACGCTTAGCATAGGGCAATGTGTGAAATATTTCTGCGGTACAAAAACAAAAATCCCAGACAGAATTTAGAAAAATGTAATAAACAAAATGTCACCAAAATGACAAACGTTCGCTATGAGGAACCCGACATATGAGTTTTTTAAGTTTTAAGTAGAAATGGTTAAAAAAATTAAGCGCCAATAAGTCAGTGGTCAGGTAGACCTGGACCTAGGCATGTTTTGAGACTGCCTGTGATGAGTGGATGGAGGTTGGGTGGGATACTTCAACCAGGTTTATCCTTGTCAAACATTTTCCCTTCTAACTGTAGAAGTACACTTCTGAAGCCCCGCAGGACCTCATGGGAGACACTTAGAAACTCACAGTCACTTAGCAACTCATAGGGTGTTTGGTAGAAGTTCACAGCAGTTTACAGTTGGCATTGGTGAGCTCAGTACATCCAGGAAAAATCCTCTTTTAGCTTTGGTGTTTCTGTGTAGCTTGGTGTATCTTCTGAAGCTTTCTCAAGCCCCTGTAGCTCGATGTAGCTAGAACAGGAGGTATTCAATTGACCCTTGGAGTCCACTTCTTCGACCTTGGTATAAAAGGGAGCAGGTCCAGTCCTTCAGGGCTCCTCTTAGTTCGCAGACAGCAGGTCCAGTCCTTTACTAATCTTCTGCAGGCCCACGATGTTTTCTGTTGTGGGTGCCTGGAGGTGCCACATGTATACCTGACACTAGACAGTGGGTGGTAATGACTACTGGACATGCACTAACGTACAGGATAATCATTTGCAAGATGGCGAAAATCTTCTGCCGCACTAAACTTGGGCACTGAGGGCCAGTATGTGGGGAGTGTACTATGGTAATCTTAGTGTCTTCCTACATCTAAAACTAGGTTCCAGTTTCAGGCAGCTACAGTGCCCCAAATAAACCCAGAGACAAAAGTCTGGATGGACAAAAGCAGTGTACAACCAAATGGTATATCCACAAGAATAGTATTTGCATCCTGTTCTGTCCCCTTTCAAAAGTGGTCCAAGTATTATATGTGAACCCAACAGACCTGTTGGGCAGCATTTCACACTCAAGCAGAATCTGACACTAAATTGTTGAAAACGATGCCCTACCCTGCATTTTCGGGGTAGCTCAGTGCAGTCATCTCTGCGCCTTCAAGTCAGCTGATTGTTTGCTGCTTGGAGGCATTTCACACCCAATAAAGGCTGATTACTGGCTGGGAGCTGGCAGAGTCTTATGTCAATTAGCCTTTTCACAGTTCAGGCAGGTACAGGGTACGTTTCTAAAAGTTACCTTTCCTTGAAATTTATAAAAAATACGGCTTAACCATGGATTATAATTTTTAGTAACTGCTACATATATATTTTTCTAGCCGGTTCTTTTCCTGAGATACATTATTAATATTTTAATCTGAACTCTAGATTTCTACATAGGAAAGCTAGGCCTGCCACAGTGAAACTGGCTTTTGGGATCTAATCACTGTACGCACGTGTTCACATCAAATTCCTACCATGCACCCTGCCTTCTGGGCTACAAGACCAATTTAGGGGTGATTTATTGATATTTACTTGTCAAATGGGTATATTTTCACAGGCCACTTCATTACTTTAACCGTTATTTAGGCTACAAAGGTAGGCCCGAAGCTATGTTTGCACTGCTTCTGTAGTGGATGGCTTAATTAGGTGCGGCAGTCTACTAGTAATATTAAGTTCGAAGCATGTGGGCTGCTGAATTCATATCTGTGCATAGATCGCCGCCTAGTGTTGGGTCCGGATGATTGCACATTGTTGTCCTGGAAGAGTCTTCGAAGTATCACGAGATAGGTGGCTCCTCCCCTGGACTACAGTGCGCATGGGCATCCTCTCCATTCTCAGATTGTTGTTTTCCGCCATTGGGTTCGGATGTGCTTATCTTATCTCAAGTTAGGAAAACTTTATTTAGGGCCAAAAGCCTTTAGGTATCGTCGGTATTGTTTGCTTTCGGTATCGATAACTTATTATTACCTGTTCTCGGACTTATTCACCCTTCTCGGACCGAGTTTCGGTCCTTACATCGATCGACGTTCGAGGATGGAATCGAGGACTCCCTTCAAGAGATGTCCTTTATGTCATGCGAAATATCCACACATCTATGTCCATCCGGTGTGTAACAAATGTTTATCACCGGATCATGATGAGTCCAGGTGTATGGCCTGCGCCCGGTTCCGGTCAAAGAAGACACTTCGGAATCGACGGGCGGCTAGATTGGAGGCCAAACAATCGGCGCCTAACCCGGTTAACATATTCAGCACCGAGGATGAAGAAGTCGTGAGCGTCGAAGAGATAAACTCGAGCCATGCTTCGGAGCAGGAATCCCAATAGGACGACGATGATGAGGTGATCTTCGAGGACGAAGACGTCGTCGACGAGGTAGGAGACGACGATGAGGCCCTTGGGGCCGAGGAAGATGGCTCGGGCGAGGAGCTAGGCCAATCCGTCGATGCGGAGGCCGAGGGAAGACAGTCTTGATACGGCTCAGGTCGAGGGATCGCCTGCGGGCCTTACCCAAGATTGGTCAGATCGTTCTACAGCTCCGCTTGAAGGCCCGGCTTCGAACATTTCAAAAGAGCCAGAAATATCAAAAAAGACTGGAGTCGCTTCAGTGAAATCGAAACCAAACCCAGCACCGGTCAAACCGAAAGTGCAACTGGTTCAGGTCGGATAGAAGGCATCGAAGCCCTCCAATCCGTCGACACAGAAGAAGGACGTCGGAGCTGACCAAAGAAAGAAGGACTTCGGTACCGAGAAACCAAAAAAGGACTTCGGCACCGAGAAACAGAAGAAGGCCCTCGGTCCCGAGAAGACGCAACGGCCTATAGCACCGAAGGTTGGGGCATCAACGACCAAGGTCAAGGTGGTCGATCCGACTACATCGACACCGAAGAGTGCCAAAATATCAGATCAACAGGGCGTCGATCCCAAACTTCGGATCGAAAGGCCGAAGACTGGGAAGAAACCGGAGACCACGTTGAGGCCTGTCTCCAAAGAGCCTATCGGTTCCAAAGCACCGTCTGCATTCACGTTGCAACAGGTGTCGGAGTCCCTAAAGCGCATCAGGGAACGGGCCACCCTCGAACCGACAACGGGTCCCGAACCGCACAAGGTCGCCAAGGCTCACTCTGCGCCGGCACCGATCAAGTTTGGATTGCCACCACCAGGGGCACCGAAGATGTTCGAACTTTGGAAGAGTATCGAACAACCACGAACAGTGTCCACGGAAAGAACCGATGTCGAAGACTCACAGGACCAGTTTATCGACGCCGACACTGGTAGGCTGTTGTTCCGCAAGCGGAGAATTGTTCCAGAAAAGGCTTTGGACTCATACAAGATTCCACTAAAAAGGAAAATGGCTTCAGGTTCGACACCAGTGCTTGTAGAAACATTCCAAACCTATCAGGAACCACCATCCTTTTCTCCCACACACTCAGAGGCAGATGCAGGAGAGGGCTATATTGAGGATGATACCACTTATCCTGTGGATAATGACCCTGATGACCAACAGCAAGACCAAGATCAAGCATGGGGAGACCCTAATGACCCAGGAGACCCACAAAATGCTCCTGACACTCATCTTTATAATATCAAACCATCTCCCACTGAAGATACTGCTGCTTTTAACACCCTCATTGAGAGGGCGGCTGCCAATCACGGAGTGGAACTTCATTCTGACTCTGTGGAGGAGGATTTCTTGGTGGACACGTTCTCCGCATCAGAAAGAACGGTCAAGACTCTACCAATGTTAAAAGGGGTTATTAAACATGCTAAGGACATCTTTAAGGAGACAACCAGGGCACGGGTATTGAACCAGAGAATAGAGAAGAAATACAAACCAGCCCCCGGAGACCCAATGTACATTAAGGGTCAATTGCCGTTGGACTCCATGGTAGTTTCTAATGCTCGCAAGAGAGCTAACTCGCAGACTACAGGTGATGCTCCTCCTCCAGACAAGGAGTCCAAAGTGCTAGAAACATCAGGCAAAAGGATAGCAGCACAAGCAGCAAACATCTGGCGCATTGCCAACACTCAGGCACTCCTGGCCCGATACGACAGGTCACACTACGATACCCTAGAAACACTGCTAGAACACCTACCAGATGAATACAAAGATGGAGCGGAGCTCCTCATCAGAGAGGGGCAACTCATTACAAATGCGTCCATCAAATGCGCACTAGATGCAGCTGACACTGCAGCAAGGGCAATCAACACTAGTGTGATGTTGAGGAGGCACGCATGGCTGAGAATATCAGGTTTCAAACCTGAGATTCAAAATAATATCTTGAATCAGCCAGTCAACCCAGACTTTTTATTTGGCCCCGAGGTTGACTCTACACTGGAAAAGATTAAAAAGGACACAAACTGCGAAATCTATGGGGGCTCTACAGTCGCAGCAGTTTCGGAGTGGCTCCTTTCGTCGCCCCGGGAATAGAGGAGCAGCTAGAGGTCAGGGGTCCCAGCAGCAGTACAGTAAAGGGGGTACCCAGAGTACCTATAATAAAAACAATAGGGGTGGATATCGTGGATCCAGCACCAAAGGCAGAGGACGAGGACACAACAACACCAGGTCCTCCGCCAATAACAAACAGTGACGTCTTGTCACTGCCCCCCGCCCACATGACACCGGTCGGGGGGACACTCCACAACAGTTCCTGCCAGTTTGGAGATCCATCACCACAGACAGGTGGGTCAGAGAAATTGTCCAGTACGGTTATTGTCTGGAATTAACATCCAATGCACCCAACATACCACCAAGACACCGTCCTATGTCTGCAGAGCACTTGACATTATTGCAGCAGGAAGTACTAAGTATGCTGCAGAAAGGAGCCATAGAGCTCGTGCCTGTGGCACAGCGAGGGTCAGGGTTGTACTCTCTGTACTTCTTAATCTCAAAAAAGGACTGGTCTCTCCGACCTATCCTGGACCTCAGACCTCTCAACCAATACATTCTGTCAGAGCATTTTCATATGCTCACCCTCCAGCAGGTTCTGCCGTTACTCAGTCAGGGAGACTTCCTAGCAACACTAGATTTGAAGGATACATATTTCCACATACCCATACACCCATCACACAAAAATATCTCAGGTTCACTCTTCAGGATCAGCATTATCAGTTCAAAGTACTCCCTTTCGGAGTAACAACGGCGCCCAGAGTCTTTACCAAGTGCCTGGCGACAGTGGCCGCACACTTAAGGAGACAGCACATTCACGTCTTCCCTTATCTGGACGACTGGCTTGTTCAGGCAAAGTCAGCCCAGCAGTGTGCCAGCCACATATCCCACACCATTCACCTTCTTCACAGTCTGGGATTCTCACTAAATTATCCAAAGTCACATCTCCAACCCGCCCACGTACGGCAGTACCTGGGCGCGACCATAGACACTCTGGCTGCCAAAGCTCAGCCAAATTTAGCGAGAATCAACAGCATGCAACTGCTGATAAAAAAGTTCAGACCACAACACTCCCTTCCAGCGCGAGTGTTCATGCAGTTGATAGGTATGATGGCCTCCTGCATCTTCATAGTCCCGCACGCGAGACTACATATGCGCCCGCTTCAAGAGTGCTTGGCACGTCAATGGAATCAGACTCAAGGACAGTTGAAAGACCTAGTGTTGGTGAGCGGTCGGGCATACAACTCTCTGCATTGGTGGAATCCACAAAACCTTTGCAAGGGCCGACCGTTCAGAGAGCCTGTTCCACAAATAATACTGACGGCGGACGCGTCTCTCCAAGGATGGGGAGCTCATGTACTCAATTACACAGTGCAGGGACTATGGACAACACAGCAAAAGAAGATGCACATCAACCTTCTGGAACTGATGGCAATCTTCCTGGCAATGAAGGCATTCAAAGTACACTTGTGCAACAAAGTCGTGTTGATCCGGACGGACAACATGACTGCCATGTACTACATACAGAAGCAGGGAGGAACACACTCTCCACAGTTGTCTCATCTGGCTCAGAGCATGTGGAAGTGGGCCATTCAGAGGAACATATTCCTCATGGCGGAACACCTCCCGGGCAAGGACAACCAGATGGCGGATCTGCTCAGCAGACACAGCCACCAAATGCACGAGTGGGAGCTACATCCGTCAGTACTCCAACTGTACTTCCAGCAGTGGGGTCATCCAGAGATAGACCTATTCGCCACAAGGGAAAACGCAAAATGCCAAAGCTTTGCCGCCAGGTTCCCGCATCCACAGTCGCAGGGAAATGCGATATGGATGAACTGGTCAGGCAGATTTGCGTACGCTTTTCCCCCAGCGCCATTAATACCGCTAGTGGCACGCAAACTAAGGCAACACTCAATGACACTCATCCTGGTTGCTCCAATGTGGGCACGCCAGCCATGGTACACCACGTTACTAGAACTTTCCGTGGTGCCGCCTCAAAGACTGCGGCTAACACCCAAACTTTTAACACAGAACCATGGCGAAATTCAGCACCCAGATCCGCAACAGCTGAACCTGGCGATCTGGCTCCTGAAGTCTTAGAGTTTGGCTACCTGAACCTGCCTCCAGAATGTATGAATATCATCAAGGAGGCAGGAGAGCCACGACCAGAACTTGCTATGCAGCTAAATGGAAAAGATTTGTCATTTACTGTAAAAACAATGACATTTATCCGCTGGATGCATCCATTCAGAACATCATCTGTTACCTGTTACACTTATACCGATGCAATCTGGCATACAGCTCCATCCGTATACATCTAACCGCAATAGCAGCCTATCTTCAAAACAGGCAGCACCTCTCTTTATTCAGAGTGCCTGCCATCAAAGCCTTCTTAGAGGGACTCAAACGAGTGATTCCTCCAACACACCCACCGGCGCCGGTGTGGAACCTGAATGTGGTCCTCACTTGATTGATGGGTCCACCCTTTGAACCTCTACATTCATGTGAGGTTCAATTCCTCACCTGGAAAGTAGCTTTCTTAGTGGCAATCACTTCGTTGAGAAGAGTTAGTGAACTCCAGGCACTAAACATTCAAGAGCCATTCATACAGGTTCACGCCAACAGGGTTGTACTACGTACCAACCCCACATTCATGCCTAAAGTGATATCGCAGTTCCACATGAATCAGACTTGAACTGCCTGTTTTCTTTCCAAATCCAGAAAATGTCGCAGAGAGAATGCTCCATACACTAGATGTAAAGAGGGCCCTATGTACTATATAGACCGGGCAAAGGATTTTAGGAAAACAAAACAACTGTTTGTTGCCTTTTATCCACAACACAAGGGCAACGCCATTTCCAAAGCAGGGATAGCCAGATGGATCGTTAAATGTATTCAAATTTGCTATGAAAAAGCTAAACGCACATTAACGATTCCCCCCAGAGCCCACTCAACACTAAAGTTAGGGGCGTCCATGGCTTTCCTAGGGAACATTCCTTTAGAGGAAATATGTAGAGCAGCCACATGGTCCACTATACATACATTTACAAAACACTACTGTGTAGATGTGCATTCAAAACAGCAGGCAGCTGTAGGACAGGCTGTTCTCAAGACCCTTTTTCAGACTGCTGCAGCTGGCACGGGCAGCCGCCGCTAATGGAGGGACTGCTATATAATCTATGCACAGATATGAATTCAGCAGCCCACATGCCTCAAACCGAATATGCTACTTACCAGTGTGCATCTGTTCTTGGCATGTAGGGCTGCTGACATTCATATCGCCCACCCTCCTCCCCGGCGCCTGTAGCGGCTGCAGCACTCAGAATTACTGTATAGCATGGTCATCACTTTCTGTATCTACTCCATCACTGCCACAATGGCGAAAAACAATCTGAGGATGGAGAGGATGCCCATGCGCACTGTAGTCCAGGGGAGGAGCCACCTATCTCGTGATACTTCGAAGACTCTTCCAGGACAACAATGTGCAATCATCCGGACCCAACACTAGGCGGCGATCTATGCACAGATATGAATGTCAGCAGCCCTACATGCCAAGAACAGATCCATACTGGTAAGTAGCATATTCGATCTTCCTAGTTCTTGAGTACATGTTGTACAATATACACGTGTTTTCACTTTGGCAGGTGGAAGGAGGCGAGGAACGACACAACAAGCAAGGAGCTCTCTGGTGTTTGATAAGGTTGCAGACTTTGCTGCAGGCTTTACAGGAGACTTTTGTTGACTGGCTGCCATTCTAGAGTCCCTACTGACAGTACAGAACGAGCAGGAGCATCCAACAGTCTCTGTAGGATAACTCTGCTGAATGCCCACCTTCCGGTTTACCTGCTTGCCTACTGTGAGGCACCGCTGGCAGCAGGAGCGGACAACGAAAATACACGATGGAGGTTTCCAATATATTTACTGAAACTATTGTAGACTAATTTGAAGCAAATGTGCTGCGATTAGTAGGCGAATACAGCTGAGCAATGTAATCAACATTACTAGCAGGCTGTAAACAATGAGCAACCCGATCATGGCAACTGATTTATCCAAGTATTCCCCCGCTATGTGCTCACAGGGATATATTAATGATATCTGAGATTAGCGCCCGAGCCCATACTTGGTATGTGTAGTTAGGTGCTCCCCATCATAGGTGTAAACTATATATCTGAAAGAGACCATTAGTTATGGATTCCTCACCTTAGAATTGCCCCCAGGCGTCAGACTGGATCATGGAGAATTTTTCTTCAGCAGTACCCCCGCGCGTCGGTAGGTGGCATCGGTCGACTCTGCATTCGTTGTTGTCGCCGGAATGACGTTGCGGTTTCTACTTAGACGCCGCCCCTGCACACTGACGTCAGTTATGTCTTTTTACACGCCAGCCATTGCAGATTCGGAAAGAGTGGTACCTCGAGTCACTTTTTGACTCAATATTTGCAACTTTTGTCTTTTTGAGTCATTATGACTCCTGGTGCACAGGGATGTCATTTCGGCGGACCAACTTCAAGCCTTGTGGCTCCTGCAACAAGCTGATGTTGGTGACGGACCCCCATCTTGTGTGTGTCTGGTGCCTGGTGCGCGACCACGACCCAAAGTCGTGCTCTGACTGCCGGGACATGGCCCGAAGTCCTTGCCGGTTCGGTCCCGAAGCTTCTGGAGGCCCGGCAGTCGGCTCCGCGCCACTCGAGGTCCTGTTCCCTGTCCTGAGGGATGTCGCGGAGCCATCACCACCATTCCTTGTTGAAGTCTTAGTCTTCAGGTTAATCAAAGCACAAAAATAAGGCAAAAAAGCACCGTCGCTACTTGCATTTTCCGACGTGACGCACAGAGCCTGTTGTGTCGACTCCGAGCCTCCCTCCCTCCCTTTCCGGCAGCCAGAGCGACCACTGCCCAACTTCGTAGCTTTTACGAAGCCCTCTATTCTATTTTTGGGCAGGCAGACTCTGCCGGCATGCATTCGGGCCCCGCTCCGGCGTGCCCCCAGGTATCCATTCCTCGACCTTGTGACACCTCTGGCGCCGAATCCAGTGGCCAAATGTCCTCCCCCCTCAGACGCCGGTTATGTACCCAATCGACGACCCTGGCCTCTCCCTCAACTTGGACACTGAGCCTAACGACGTCACCCGACGTCGGGACCGGTGCAGACTGATACTTTTGTATCCCTGTTCTCCCCTGGTGTTCCCTATCGCCCTGAGTGGCTACCAGAGGCCGGTGAAGAGGAGTGGGAGGGGTCTGTGGACCCTCTGGCAGACCAGTTTGAAGAACCGGACCCAAAGAGGAGTTGGGTGAGGCCAGTGGTCTGGACTCTTCTCCAGAACTTGGCATGCTTTCTCCCCCTACCGTGGCTACGGAGGCGGGTGCGTCATACGCAGTGGTGTTGCGTAGGGCGTACGAGGCCCTAAACCTCAAGCTTCCTGCGGTGGCGGTCAGGACTTATCACCTGACCGAGGTGCTTCAACCGGCACGGCCTCTTCGGAGCCCCTGTTGCCTTCCAATGTGGCCCTCACGGACATCCTTTTGGGCACTTGGTCCAAGCCCAACACAGGGGCTCCCGTGGATAGGATGATTGCCCGACGCCACTGCCCAGCCCTGGGTGACCCCATTTTCCCCTCTCAACACCCCACCCCTGTCAGCTTGGTGGTTCAAGCCTCCACTTCTAAGGGCGCATTCCCTACCGCACCACCTGATAGGGAATCCGAGAAGCTGGACCGTCTTTGGAAGAAAATGTGTTCGAGGCATATGAGCTGCAGATCACACACTTCGGATAGTAGATCGCCATCTGGTGTTGGGCTCGGATGCTTGCAGGTTGTTGTCGTCTTCGGAAGAAGTCTTTGGTCACGAGATAGGTGACTCCTCCCTTGGACTACAGTGCGCATGGGCATCAACTCCATCCTCAGATTCTTTTTTCCGCCACTGGGTTCGGATGTAATTTTTCCGCTCCGGCTGAAAACCTCTATTTACAAGCTTTTCGAAGCGCAAAACTCCTACAACGATACCGAAGCACCTTCATTCGACATCTATTTGATTCCGGACGTCGACGCGGGCCGCTGGGCCTATCCACGCCGTGAGGCCTACGGCTCATGGAAAGGACGCCGTTCAAAAAATGCCCCCAGTGTGGAGCAAAATTTCCGCACAGTGACCACCACAAGGTCTGTAACCTGAGCTGTCCAGCCTGCGCAGCATTTCGATCCAAAAAGACCATTTGAGATCGAAGGGTTCGACGCCACATTATGCAACAGAGACCAGCTCCGGAACCAGAAAACATCTTTGAGGGTCCAGATGTCCCGGAAGAAGATTCCGAGGATCTCCAAATCATCTCCGAGGCAGACGACTCAGACGACCCCATTACTCCTGGGCAACGCGTGAGTACTTCTGCCCCTGCCCCAACCCCTCCAAAACCTAAGGCATTGGTCAAGACTTCGCCTGCCGGCCTCAATCGAGACCGAAAACCTCCTTCAGAAGCCCCGCCTCCGGGCTCGGCTCCGAAGAAACATAAGCCGAGCAAGCCGCATGTCATTGTTCCACCGGCACCTTCGGCACCGAAGACACATGACCTCTCGGGACCGAAACCGGCTCCGGCGCCTTTGGCACCGTAACCGGCTCCGGCGCCTTCGGCACCGAAAACATCAAGGCCCATAGATAAACCGGCTCTGAAAGTTCCAAAGCCAAAAGACTCCACTTCGGCACCTAAACCTTCATCGGCACCGAAACCACCGGCTAAGGACTCAAACACACCTCCTAAAGCCAAAAACTTCACAGATCAACCAAAACCTCGATCGGAACCGAAAAAATCGGCGCCAAAGACTGTTCCCCAAGAACAAGAACTTTTCCATCCAGATCTATTGCAGAAAAAGAGATATATTAATCCAAAACCTGAACATGTCACCGCGGTGCCATGTAAGAAATGAAAACTGGACACAAAACCCGCCCCAGTTCCTATCAACAAAAAGGACTCTGCAACATCACCTAATATTCCTTCCTCTCCTATACGACCTTCTACCCAACCCCCTCTGCCTTCACTACCCTTACCTCTCCCCTCTCCATCACATACACCACCTCCACAGGATGATGATGACGACCTAGGGATAGGGGGTGATCCTAATGATCTGTTCACAGATCCAGATGCCGTACCACTGGATGATTGGGCATACCCTCTACCAGATATGCTTGACCCTACACCATATCCCTCCAAACCATCACCTCCAGATGACCACCTGGAGTTTGGACAATTATTAAATAGGGCAGCACTTTACCATGGCGTCACCATGCACTCTGACACACCCGAGGAAGACTTCCTACTAGACACTTTCGAACAGTCACAAAAGTCTGTCCAGATTTTACCCATGATTAAAGGGGTCATAAAACACGCCGAGGTATTTAAAGACCGCGTCCGTGCCAGGGTGCTTAACCCAAGAATCGAAAAAAAATATAGACCTGCCCCAGAAGATCCTTGTTACATCAAAGGACAGCTCCATCTGGATTCTTTGGTCGTTTCCAACGCAAGGAAACGCGCCAACTCACAAACCACAGGAGATACACCACCCCCGACAAAGAATCCAAACTGTTAGAAGCCTCTGGCAAACGAGTAGCAGCACAAGCCGCTAAGCATTGGCGTATTGCCAACACTCAGGCCCTACTAGCACGCTATGATAGACCTCACTACGACCAGCTAGAGAATCTGCTACAACATCTACCAGACTTATATAAGACCCAGGCAAATGACCTTATTCAGGAAGGTAAACTTATTTCGAATGCGTCCATTAAATGTGCGCTTGACGCAGCAGACACCGCCTCTAGAGCAATAAACAAAAGCGTGCTCCTTAGACGCCATGCCTGGCTATGCATTTCAGGCTTTAAGCCAGAGGTACAAACTACCATACTTAGTCAACCATTTAACCAAGAGCAACTATTTGGGCCAGCAGTAGACACTGCACATGAAAAGATGAAAAAAGACACCGAGACCGCTAAGTCCATGTGAGCATTACAGTCTCCACAACCACGTGGCTCCTTTCGGCGCTCCTTCTACAGAGGAGCCTCCAAGAATATCGGAGCAGACACCTCCTCTACGTTCAAACCCTCTACACAAACATCCCCCAATAGAGGATATTTTAGAGGAGGATATAGAGGAAACAACAACAAGGGACGAGGCCGAGGCAATGCCAACACTTGTACCTCCCCTGCCACAAAACAGTGACTTTCCTCCTCTCCCCCCAGACTATTCCACTCCAGTCGGGGGAAGACTCAAACAGTTCCTACCTGTCTGGAACTCCATCACAACAGACAAGTGGGTAAGACAAATTATCCACTATGGTTACTGCCTGGAACTCACCACTACCCCCTCACACATACCACCCAAGCAGCGTTCCATGTCATCAGAACATCTTACGCTCCTCAAACAAGAGGTTCTCTCATTGCTTCAAAAACAAGCAATAGAGCCAGTTCCCTTACAACATCAGAATACAGGGCTATACTCTCTATACTTCCTAATCCCCAAAAAGGATGGGACTCTAAGACCAAAACTTGACCTCAGACCCCTAAATCTGTACATAAACTCAGATCATTTCCATATGATCACTCTTCAACAAGTGCTCCCACTACTACAAGGCGATTTCCTTGCTACACTAGATCTCAAGGACGCCTATTTCCACATTCCCATACATCCTGCTCACAGAAATTACCTAAGGTTTGTGGTGTACGGACAACACTATCAGTTTACAGTCCTTCCATTCGGAGTAACAACTGCGCCCAGAGTATTTACCAAATGTCTAGCAGTAGTAGCAGCACATCTCAGAAGACAACTAATTCACGTCTTCCCGTATCTAGACGAATGGCTAATAAAAGCCAAGTCATTCAACAAATGTGTTCTACACACTCGCCAAACTATCCAACTGTTACACAACATGGGATTCACAATAAACTATCCCAAATCTCATCTCAAACCCTCTCACATACATCAGTATCTGGGAGCCACCATAAACACTTCCAAAGCCCTTGCATATCCCAGCCCAGCCAGGATAGCCAATATACAAGCTCTAATCGCAAAATTTCCAGCAAGAGTGTTCATGCAACTCATAGGGATGATGGCATCGTGCATCTTCATTGTGCCTTATGCAAGACTTCAAATGCGTCCCTTGCAAGAATGTCTAGCACGTCAGTGGAACCAGGCTCACGGACAACTTACAGATCTGGTGTTGGTGGACAGCCGCTCACATCGCTTTCTAAAATGGTGGAACGTAATAAACCTGTCCAAAGGGCGGCCGTACCTAGAGCCTCTTCCACAAATAGTGCTGACAACCAACGGATCTCACAGGATGGGGAGCCCATCTCCTCGGACACACCACTCAGGGCAAATAGACCACTCAATAGAAAGTGCTCCATATCAACTACCTAGAACTGCTAGCAGTGTTCCTAGCACTAAAATCATTCCAACTACATCTCCAGAACTGTCCTCATCCGGACGGACAACATGACAGCCATGTATTACATACAAAAACAGGGAGGCACACATTCTCTCCAGCTATCACAGCTCGCGCAGAACATTTGGAGATGGGCCATTCCCCAGAACATATACCTGCTTGCAGAACACCTTCCAGGGGTTCACATTCAAATTGCCGATCTGTTGAGTCGACAAATTCAACAGATCCACGAATGGGAATTACACCCACAAGTCCTATTGCCCTTTTTCCAACAATGGGGCCAACCAGACATAGACCTGTTTGCCACACACGAAAACGCAAAATGCCCAACCTTCGCCGTCAGATTTACCCACCCGGAGTCGAAGGGCAATGCGATATGGATGAACTGGTCTGGCAGATTTGCGTACGCTTTTCCGCCTCTCCCACTCATTCCATTAGTGGTACGCAAGCTCAGGCAACAGTCTCTCAAACTGATCCTAGTGGCTCCTACATGGGCACGCCAGCCGTGGTTCCCAACACTACTGGAACTCTCTCTAGTTCCACACCAAAACTGCACCTCTCCCCGTCCTTATTAACCCAGAACCATGGAGAAATCAGACACCCAGATCCAGGTCAACTGAATCTAGCGATCTGACTCCTGAAGTCCTAGAGTTCGGTTACCTAAACCTGCCACCAGACTGCATGAATATTGTAAAGGAGGCCAGACGACCTACCACTAGAGCCTGCTATGCTGCAAAATGGAAAAGATTTGCCATTTACTGTACTAACAATCATATAAACCCGTTGGATGCATCCATCCAAGACATCATTTGCTACTTACGGCACTTGCAAAGATTTAACCTGGCATACGCATCCATACATCTCCACCTAGCAGCATTAGCAGCCTACTTACAAAATCAACAACATTTGCCACTATTTAGAGTACCTGCAATCAAAGCCTTCATGGAAGGCCTTAAAAGGATTATTCCTCCCAGATTACCACCCTCTCCAGCGTGGAATCTAAACATCGTTCTTGCAAAGCTCATGGGACCCCCATTTGAACCTCTGCATAAATGCGAACTACAATGCCTCACATGGAAAGTGGCTGTTCGAGGCATATGAGCTGCAGATTACACACTTTTGCATAGATCGCCATCTGGTGTTGGGCCCGGATGTTTGCAGTTTGTTTTTCCTCTTGGAAAGTCTTTGGAAGTCACAAGGTAGGTGACTCCTCCCTTGGTTCGTATTGCGTATGGGCTTAGGCTCCATCCTCAGATTGTTTTTTTCCGCCATCGGGCTCGGATGTAATACTTCGCGCTCCGCTTCCGAACATTTCCAGTCCGACGATCGAAGCGGAATCCTCGCTCATCGCGGTATTGTTCAGATCCAGATCTCCTCAATCACCTTCTTTAACACATCTTCGATTCCAGTCGTCGACTGCGGCCTTCGGGCCTATCCAAGCTCCGGTCCCGGCTGATGGAAAGAACTCCATTCAAGAAGTGCCCTCGATGTAGGTCCAAATTCCCCCACACCGATCTTCATGAGGTGTGCAACCTCTGCCTCTCCCCTGAACACGAGGCTCGAGACTGTCCCGCCTGCAAGTCTTTCAGATCGAAAAAGACTATTCGAGATCGAAGGGCCAGATGAAACATGGCGCACTCCTCGACCTCTGTTCCAGTCGACATCTTCGGGGACGACGTCGAAGCTCCGGGACAGCAGCACACCGAAGAGGACCTCGTCAGTGCTTCCGAAGCCGACGACTCGGATGTGGAGGACATCACTCCGGCGCAGAGGGTGGTGAGTACTATACCCCCTCCCACACCCGCGCCGACACCCAAAAAGGCTTTGGTCACGCCTTCGCCTCCGGGCCTAGGCAAGACCAAAGACACTGCTTCAAACAACCCACCTTCGGGCCCGGTAAAGAAGCCTAATAAGCCTTCCGGCGGCTCGGGCTCGAGCCAGCCTGCCAGCGGTGCCGATAAACAATCTTCGGCACCGATAAAGAGACCGGCCTCTACCTTGACACCGAGCTCCGTACCAAAGCCCTCGGTGTCGAAACCCAGCCTTTCGGTACGGACCAAACACCATAAGGCCCTCGGCACCGACACACCCGCGCCGAAGCCTACCTCGGCTCCGACCAAGAAATCGGAGGATCCAAAAAAGCACGGCACGGACAAGCCTAAAAAGTCATCGGCCCCGATACCTTCGGCACCGACGGAACAAACATTGTCTCAGGAACTGTTTATACCGGATCCCTTGCAAAAGACACTTACCAAGGATCTAAAAACTGAACATTTGGCACTCTCTTCTAAAAAGAGACATTTGGACAAACCGGCTCCGCCTCCACCTCCAAAGAGGAAAGACTCTGCTACCTCCCCTTTCAGAGTGCCTTCCCCACCTCCTCCACCTCCTCCACCCTCGCCCCCTCCGCCTTCTCCACCCCTGCCTCATCGCTCCCCGACCCCGTCTCCAGACCATGGTGATCAGGAGGACCCATATTACGATCCAGGGGATGTGCCACAAGACCCCACCCCTACAGACCCATGGGACCATTATAATAATCCAGACATTCCAGATCTCCCACAAGATGAACTTTACCCATCCAGGCCATCTCCACCAGAAGACTCATTAGGTTTTCGCCACCTACTTCAGAGGGCAGCACATTATCACGGGGTAGAGCTACAAACCGACCCGGTAGAGGAAGATTTCCTCCTAGACACCTTTGATACCGCACATAGGTCTACCTCCATACTACCTATGTTCAAGGGGGTAATAAAACATGTGTCAGAGGTTTTTAAAGACCCAGTCAGGGCTAGGGTCATTAACCCACGCATAGAGAAAAAGTATAAAGCTGCCCCCACAGATCCTGCCTATATCAAAGGGCCAGCGCCACTAGATTCCCTAGTGGTCTCCACTGCACGGAAGAGGTCAAACACCCAGGCATCAGGCGAAGCACCACCACCTGACAAAGAGTCAAAGCTACTGGACGCGTCGGGAAAGCGCACTGCGTCACAGGCAGCCAATATATGGCGTATCGCCAACACTCAAGCGCTATTGGCCAGATACGACAGAGCGCATTATGATGAACTAGAAACCATCATGCATCATCTCCCAGAAAAATACAAAAATAGGGCCAATGAATTAATTCAAGAGGGTAAGACAATAACTAACACCTCTATACGCTGTGCCTTAGACGCAGCAGACACAGCCTCCAGGGCCATTAACACTAGCGTCCTCCTTCGTCGCCATGCTTGGCTGAGGTTCTCAGGCTTTAAACCTGAGGTACAGGCCTCCATAATAAATCATCAAGAACATCTATTCGGCCCAAAGGTAGATGAGGCCCTCGAGAAGATGAAGGACACAGATACGGCGAAATCTATGGGAGCCCTGCAGTCACACCCTCCTAGGCGCTCCTTTCGCCGCTCTTCCTTTCGGGGTACGGCCAGAGGCTACTCCTCAGCGCGTCCACTTCCTACAAATCCCCTGCTCAATCCACCTTCGCAAGTGGTTATCAAAGAGGCGGCTATAGGGGCAATAACAAAGGCAGAGGCAAAACAAATACCGCCTGCTCTGCCACACCGCCTACCCAATGACTTCCCCCTGCTCCCTCCAGACCATCCCACTCCGGTCGGTCTACAAAATTTCCTTCACGTCTGGGAGACCATCACCTCAGACAGATGGGTGACCCAAATTATTCGTTCAGGGTACTGCCTAGAATTAACATCTACCCCCCCAAACATTCCACCCAGGCAACGCCCAATGTCACAAGAACATTCCACGTTACTAAAACAGGAGGTAATCTCCCTCCTACAAAAACATGCGATAGAACAAGTCCCCGCCAATCAGCAACATTTAGGGGTCTACTCCCTATATTTTCTGATACCAAAAAAGAGACGAGACTCTACGACCTATTGTAGATCTCCGGCCTCGAAACACATACATACATTCGGACCATTTTCACATGGTAACACTTCAGCAGGTACTTCCGCTCCTCTCCCAGAACGACTTTCTCACCACACTGGACTTGAAAGACGCATACTTTCACATTCCGGTACACCATGCTCACAGAAAGTACCTCAGATTTGTAGTGGACGGGCAACACTACCAGTTCAAGGTGCTCCCACTCGGGGTCACAACAGCACCAAGGGTATTCACCAAGTGCCTAGCGGTAGTGGCGGCACACCTCAGAAGACAGCACGTTCGAGGCATGTGGGCTGCTGAATTCATATCTGTGCATAGATCGCCGCCTAGTGTTGGGTCCGGATGTTTGCACGTTGTTGTCCTGGAAGAGTCTTCGAAGTATCCTTGGATAGGTGACTCCTCCCATGGACTACAGTGCGCATGGGCATCCTCTCCATCCTCAGATTGTTTTTTTCCGCCATTGGGTTCGGATGTGCTATCTTAGCTCAAGTTAGGAAAAACTTTTGTCGAGGCCACAAGGCCTTTAGTTCGCGTCGGTACTGTTTATCGATCGGGTTTCGATACTTTTTGTTAGTTTACTAACTTTCAGCACCGACTTTGTTCGCATTTGCCTGTCCATCGACTCTACTTCGACGATGGAATCCAGGACGCCATTCAAAAGGTGTCCGGTATGCAATGCGAAGTACCCACACATCGACGTCCATCCGGTGTGCAACAAATGCCTTTCGCCGGACCACGACGAATCGACATGTATGGCCTGTGCCCGGTTCCGTTCAAAGAAGACTCTGCGGAATCGTCGAGCGGCGAGGCTCGAAGCGCAGCACGCGGCACCGGCCCCAGCTGACATCTTCGACGAGGCTGACGACGTCGAAGAAGTAGAAGTCTTACCCTCCAGTCCCGTTTCCGAACACGAACACGAACCCGGATCGGACGAGGCCGACGAGTCACTCTTCCACAGAGGTGAAGACGACACCGAGGTAGGAGACGACGAGGAGGCCTTAGGAGCCGAAGAGAGTAGCTCCGATGATGAACAAGGCCTACCTGTTCAGACCGAAATTTCACCAGCGCCACAGACTATGGCTCCGGTCGAGGGATCGCCTTCGGGCCTTACCCGAGACCTATCACGCAGTCCTTCGGCCCCGCCCTCGGGCCCGGCCTCGGACGTTCAGCGGCAGCCATTACCGCTTAAGCCAGCTGGTTTCCCTTCCACGAAACCGAAACCGAAAGCTGCTCAGGTTCCTACGAAACCGAAACTGAAAGTGGCGCTAGTCGGATCGAGGCCTTCAACACCTTCGACGCCAGCGCACCGGGTCGGCACCGACCGCACCAAGAGAGACTTCGGTGCCGAACTCGAGACGGGCGACATGGGAGTCGACAAACGGAAGAAGGTCATCGGCGCCGACAAACCTGCCCGGTTACCGGCGTCGACGCCACCGACACCGAGGGCCGTCCCGCCTGCTACGCCTCGCAGCACTCCCTCGACGACACCAAAACCTCACGTGTCGAAGACGTCGACGGTGATCTCCGCACCTCGACTCGATGCGCCACGGGCGCAGAAGATATCTGCAGCCGCCTCGACGACCCTGGCGGGGGCCACGACCTCTAAGGCGCCCCGAGTACGGCCTGGCGCGATGCCAGGCTGCAGATCCAAGGACGCCCTCCAGGACCCGTCGGGTTCCGGTTCGGCTCCGGCGGTTTCGTCGGTGCCGACCAGCATTACCTTCGGCTTGCCTCCACCCACAATCCCGAAGGCGTTTCAACTCAGGACACAGGTCACCAAAACTGCGGTTACACCTGTCGAGCCGTCTCCGTCACACGTCATCGACGCCGACACTGGCAGGATGATTCTCCACGGCCGAAGGATAACTTCGGAACCGCCATTGGAGCCTTTCAGGATCCCGCTAAAGAGGAAGCTGCCTGTGGACTCAGAACCTCTCCTGTATGAACCCTTCTATTCACCCTACCAGGATCCACACCGGGCCTCCCCCACACGCTCCGACACGGATGCATTGGGGGACTACTTGGATGAACAAGTCCCCTACCATGTGGACACGGACCCTGATGACCAGCAGGACCCTGACCAAACTTGGGGCGACCCTGCAGACCCCAGTGCACCTCTTGATGCACAGGACACACAACTATATGGGCCAAAAACATCACCCACAGAGGATACTGCGGCGTTCAACGCTCTGATTGAACGTGCGGCAAACAACCATGATGTACAGCTTCACTCTGATATCATCGAAGATGACTTTCTAATGGACACCTTTGCATCCTCAGAAAGACATGTAAAGACTCTGCCAATGTTGAAGGGGGTCCTCAAGCCAGCCACTGACATTTTCAAGGAACCCACCAGGGCACGAGTGATAAACCCCAGGATCGATAAAAAATACAGATCAGCACCTGGGGATCCTACTTACATCAGAGGCCAATTACCACTCGACTCCATCGTTGTGGCGAATGCCCGCAAGAGGGCACACTCGCAGACAACGGGTGACGCTCCTCCCCCGGACAAAGAGTCCAAGGTGCTAGAGACCTCCGGCAAGCGAGTTGCCGCACAAGCTGCAAACATATGGCGCATAGCTAACACTCAAGCGCTCCTCGCTCGCTACGATAGAGCGCACTATGACACACTGGAGCAACTTCTTCAGCACCTCCCTGACCCCTACAAAGAAGGTGCAGAAATCCTTATCAGAGAGGGACAGCTACTCACAAATGCTGCCATTAAATGTGCACTAGACGCTGCAGACACGGCTGCCAGGGCCATCAACACTAGCGTCATCCTACGACGTCACGCCTGGCTACGTATCTCAGGATTCAAGCCTGAGGTACAAAACAATATACTTAATCAGCCCGTCAACCCCGACTTTTTGTTCGGACCTGAGGTTGACACCACCCTCGAGAAGATAAAAAAGGACACGGACACTGCAAAGTCCATGGGCGCCCTACAAACTCAGTCCTTTCGGAGCGGCTCCTTTCGTCGCCCCGGAAACAAGGGGGCAGGTAGAGGACAGGGGTCACAACAAACATATAACAAGGGTAATACGCAGACCACCTACGATAAGAACACCCGAGGTGGCTATCGTGGCTCCAGTACCAAGGGCAGAGGACGTGGCTACGGCAACACCAGGTCCTCCCCCAAGAACAAGCAGTGACGCCCTCTCCCTTCCTCCCGACCACATAACACCTGTCGGGGGAAGGCTACAACGGTTCCTGTCCACGTGGAACTCCATCACCACGGACAGGTGGGTCAAAGATATTATAAAACACGGTTACTGTCTGGAGTTAACTTCCACTCCACCCACAATACCACCAAGAAACCGTCCTATGTCCTCAGAGCACTTAACGCTCTTACAGCAAGAGGTAGAAAGTATGCTTCTAAAAGGCGCTATCGAGCTCGTACCCATCCACGAGCAGGGCACGGGGGTTTACTCCCTCTACTTCTTAATTCCAAAAAAGGACGGGTCGCTCAGGCCTATATTAGACCTGAGACCCCTGAACCAGTACATTCTTTCAGAGCACTTTCACATGCTCACTCTACAGCAAGTCCTTCCGCTTCTCAAGCAGGGAGACTTCCTAGCATCACTGGACCTCAAGGATGCGTACTTCCACATACCCATCCACCCCTCACACAAAAAATACCTCAGGTTTACTGTTCAGGGGCAGCACTATCAGTTCAAAGTCCTTCCCTTCGGCGTGACAACAGCGCCCAGGGTTTTCACGAAGTGCCTAGCTACGGTGGCAGCACACTTACGGAGGCAGCATATACACGTCTACCCCTACCTAGACGACTGGCTCGTTCAAGCGAAGTCGGCCCAGCAATGTGCAAGCCATATGTCCCGCACCATTCACCTTCTTCACAGTCTGGGATTCTCACTAAATTACCCAAAGTCCCATCTCCAGCCCGCACACGTACAACAGTACCTGGGCGCGACTATAGACACTCTGGCGGCCTCAGCTCAGCCAAGTTTAGTGAGGATCAACAGCATACAACTGCTGATCTCCAAGTTCAAACACAATCACTCGCTTCCAGCGCGAGTGTTTATGCAGTTGATAGGCATGATGGCCTCCTGCATCTTCATAGTCCCGCACGCGAGATTACATATGCGCCCACTTCAGGAGTGCCTAGCACGTCAGTGGAATCAGGCTCAAGGACAGTTGAAAGACCTAGTGTTGGTGAGCGGTCGGGCATACAACTCTCTGCATTGGTGGAATCCACAAAACCTTTGCAAGGGGCGACCGTTCCAAGAGCCTGTTCCACAAATAGTACTGACAGCGGACGCGTCTCTCCAGGGATGGGGAGCTCATGTACTACACTACACAGTGCAGGGACTATGGACGACACAACAGAAGAAGATGCACATCAACCTTCTGGAACTGATGGCAATCTTCCTGGCCATGAAGGCTTTCAAAGTACATCTGTGCAACAAGGTCGTGTTGATCCGGACGGACAACATGACCGCAATGTACTACATACAGAAACAGGGAGGGACACACTCTCCACAGTTGTCTCATCTGGCTCAGAGCATGTGGAAGTGGGCCATTCAGAGGAACATGTTCCTCATGGCAGAACACCTCCCCGGCAAGGACAACCAGATGGCGGATCTGCTCAGCAGACACAGCCACCAGATGCACGAGTGGGAGTTACACCCATCAGTACTCCAACCGTACTTCCAGCAGTGGGGTCACCCAGAGATAGACCTATTCGCGACAAGCGAAAACGCAAAATGCCAAAGCTTCGCCGCCAGATTCCCACATCCGCAGTCGCAGGGCAATGCGATATGGATGAACTGGTCCGGCAGATTTGCGTACGCTTTTCCCCCAGCACCGTTGATACCGCTGGTGGCTCGCAAACTCCGACAACACTCCCTGACACTCGTCCTAGTTGCTCCCACGTGGGCACGCCAGCCGTGGTACACCACCTTCCTCGAACTTTCCGTGGTACCGCATCAAAGGCTGCGGATCAAACCCGCGCATTTGACGCAGAACCATGGAGAGGTTCAGCACCCAGATCCGCAACAGCTGAACCTGGCGATCTGGCTCCTGAAGTCCTAGAGTTTGGCTATCTCAATCTGCCACCTGACTGCATGGACATCATCAAGGAGGCCAGGAGACCCACTACAAGAGCTTGCTATGCAGCCAAATGGAAAAGGTTCGTCATTTATTGCGGTAATAATGACATTAACCCGCTGGACGCATCCATCCACGACATCATATGTTACCTCTTACACCTATACCGATGCAATCTGGCGTACACCTCTATACGTGTCCATTTGACCGCAATATCAGCCTATCTGCAAACCAGGCAGCACCTCTCTCTATTCAGAGTGCCTGCCATCAAAGCATTCTTGGAAGGACTCAAACGAGTCATTCCACCTAGTCACCCACCGGCTCCAATGTGGAACCTCAACTTGGTCCTCACACGCCTGATGGGTCCACCCTTTGAACCTCTACACTCATGCGAGATTCAATTCCTTACCTGGAAAGTAGCCTTCCTGGTAGCGATCACTTCCCTAAGAAGAGTTAGTGAACTCCAGGCACTAACCGTTCAAGAGCCATTTATTCAGGTTCACGCCAACAGGGTCGTACTACGTACCAACCCCAAATTCATGCCCAAAGTAATATCGCAGTTCCACATGAACCAGACTATTGAACTGCCCGTTTTCTTCCAAAACCCACAAACTGTTGCAGAGCGGGCATTACATACACTAGATGTACGGAGGGCCCTCATGTACTACATCGACAGGACTAAACCCTTCAGGAAGACAAAACAACTATTCGTTGCCTTTGCCCCACACCACAAAGGTAACGCCATCTCCAAAGCAGGGATAGCCAGATGGATAGTTAAGTGTATTCAAATCTGTTATCAAAAGGCAAAACGCACATTAACTATTCCACCACGAGCCCACTCAACACGCAAGTTGGGGGCTTCCATGGCCTTCCTAGGAAATATTCCCCTGCATGATATATGCAGAGCAGCCACATGGTCCACTACACACACATTTACAAAACACTATTGCGTAGATGTGCAGTCAAAACAGCAGGCAGCTGTAGGACAGGCTGTTCTCAAAACACTTTTTCAGACCGCTGCAGCTGGCACGGGTAGCCGCCGCCAATAGAGGGCACTGCTATGTATTCTATGCACAGATATGAATTCAGCAGCCCACATGCCTCGAACTGAATATGCTACTTACCAGTATGCATCTGTTCTTGGCATGTAGGGCTGCTGACATTCATATCGCCCTCCCTCCTCCCCGGCGCCTGTCGCAGCTGCAGCTCTCAGAATTATTGCAAGCATGGTCATCACTTTCTGTATCTACTCCATCACTGCCACAATGGCGAAAAACAATCTGAGGATGGAGAGGATGCCCATGCGCACTGTAGTCCATGGGAGGAGTCACCTATCCAAGGATACTTCGAAGACTCTTCCAGGACAACAACGTGCAAACATCCGGACCCAACACTAGGCGGCGATCTATGCACAGATATGAATGTCAGCAGCCCTACATGCCAAGAACAGATGCATACTGGTAAGTAGCATATTCAATTCACGTCTTCCCATATTTGGACGACTGGCTAATAAAAGCCACGTCCTACAACTAATGTGTACATCACACCGCCACTACAATCCAACTACTTCACCAGCTAGGTTTCACGGTGAACCACCAAAAGTCCCAGCTAATACCATTCCCACACAAAGCAATACCTCGGTGCCACCATAGTCACCTCAAAAGCATTGCCTACCCCAATCGTGCCAAGATTGCAAGCATTCAGGCTTTGCGTCAAAGATTCATACCTCAACACTCTCTCCCAGCAAGAGTGGTTATGCAACTCATAGGGATGATGGCCTCTTGCATTTTCATAGTGCCTCATGCAAGACTCCAGATGCGTCCACTCCAAGAGTGCTTAGCGCGCCAGTGGAACCAGGCCCAGGGGCAACTGACAGATCTGGTGTTGGTAGACGATCGCACCCATCGCTCTCTGCAGTGGTGGAACACCACAAATCTTTCCAGAGGTCGACCGTTCCTGGACCCGGTTCCACAAATAATCCTAACAGACGCATCGCTCTCCGGCTGGGGAGCTCATCTATTACACCTCACAGTGCAGGGCACATGGACGCCGCAACAAAAGTTACTCCACATCAACCATCTGGAGTTACTGGCAATCTTTCTAGCCCTAAAATCCTTTCAGACACAGATTTTAGGCAAGGCAATCTTTATTCGCACAGACAAAATGACGGCCATGTACTACATTCAAAAACAAGGCGGCACACACTCTCCACAGCTCTCTCAACTAGCACAGAGCATTTGGAGATGGGCAATTCCACACAATCTTTCTCCTAGCCCAACATGTCCCAGGAGTCCAAAACACCATGGCAGATCTGCTCAGCAGACAGACGCAGCAGATCCACGAGTGGTAACTTCACCCGCAGGTTCTTCACCAGTTCTTTCAGATGTGGGGGCATCCACAGATAGACCTCTTCGCCACCCACGAAAACAAAAAATGCCCAAGCTTCGCCACCAGATTCCCACACCCACTGTCCAAAGGCAATGCGATATGGATGAACTGGTCAGGCAAATTTGCGTACGCCTTTCCACCTCTCCCACCAATTCCATTAGTGGTGCGAAAGCTACAACAGCACTCCCTCACACTGATTCTAGTAGCTCCAACATGGGCCAGACAACCGTGGTACACCACGCTGCTGGAACTCTCGGTAGTGCCACACCAAAAGTTACACCTCTCACCATACCTCCTAACCCAGAACCATGGAGAGATCAGACACCCGGACCCAGCTCAGCTCAACCTTGCGATCTGGCTCCTGAGATCCTGGAATTCGGATACCTTAACCTTTTCCCGGACTGTATGAACGTCATCAGAGAAGCTAGACGCCCTACCACTAGAGCCTGCTACGCTGCAAAGTGGAAAAGATTTATTGTTTATTGCCTTAACAACACAATCAACCCTCTAGACGTATCTATACAGCACATCATATGCTACTTACTCCATCTACAAAGGTGTAACCTAGCATATACATCCATTCGGCTACACCTCGCAGCAATTGCCGCTTACCTACAAAACAGACAGCACCTATCACTTTTTTCAGAGTGCCTGCCATTAAAGCCTTCATGGAAGGCCTCAAACAAATAATTCCCCCCCCCCAGAGTACCACCCTCACCTGTGTGGAACTTAAATATCGTTCTCACAAGGCTAATGGGGCCGCCTTTCGAACCTTTGCATAAATGTGAACTGCAATTTCTCACATCGAAAACAACTTTTCTTGTAGCCATCACTTCCCTTAGAAGGGTCAGTGAGATACAAGCACTCACTATACAAGAACCTTTTCTCCAAATGCACCACAACAAAGTTGTCCTCCGCACCAACCCAAAATTCCTACCCAAAGTCATTTCCCCCTTCCATCTAAACCAATCTGTAGAATTACCGTTTTTTTTTCTCGCAACCTCCAACTGTTGCAGAAAGGGCTCTACACACGCTAGATGTTAAAAGGGCCTTACTTTACTATATCCAGAGAACACAACCTTTCAGAAAGACCGAACAACTGTTTGTCTCTTTCTCTCCATCACATAAAGGGAACCCCATCTCTAAATCAGGGATAACTAGGTGGATTGTAAAATGCATACAGATATGCTACCACAAGGCAAAACGAACGCTATCTGTTCCCCCTAAAGCCCACTCTACACGAAAGATAGGGGCTTCTATGGCTTTTCTAGGGAACATCCCATTAGATATCTGCAAAGCAGCTAGATGGTCAACACCGCACACTTTCACTAAACATTACTGTGTAGATGTGCAAATCAAGCAACAAGCTAGTGTGTGCCAGGCTGTACTAAAAACACTATTTCAAACCACTGCAACAGATACCAGTGGTCGCCGCTAGGGTCGGGAACTGCTATATAGTCTATGCAAAAGTGTGTAATCTGCAGCTCATATGCCTCGAACGGAATATGCTACTTACCAGTATGCATCTGTTCTTGGCATGTAGAGCTGCAGATCTACACACGCCCACCCGCCTCCACGGCTACCTGTATCTGTTCCAGTCTATCTTATTTAGATACAACACACATGGGTTTCTTCACTACTATTAATACGCTCCATCTTTCCCTGTTGGCGAAAAACAATCTGAGGATGGAGCCGAAGCCCATGCGCAATACGAACCAAGTGAGGAGTCACCTACCTCGTGACTTCCAAAGACTTTTCAAGAGGAAAAACAAACTGCAAACATCCGGGCCCAACACCAGATGGTGATTTAAGCAAATGTGTGTAGATCTGCAGCTCTACATGCCAAGAACAGATGCATACTGGTAAGTAGCATATTCCTTCCTTATAGCTATCGCAGCCCTCAGAAGGGTATGTGAAATCCAGGCTATAACCATACAAGAACCATTCTTACAATTACACCGCAACAAAGTGGTTCTTAGAACAAATCCCAAATTCCTTCCAAAAGTCATATCTCCGTTCCATCTAAACCAATCAGTAGAGCTACCAGTGTTCTTCCCAAATCCGGACTCGGTAGCTGAAAGAGCTCTTCATACCTTAGACGTTAAAAGAGCCCTGCTTTACTACATTGACAGAACCAATTCATTCCGCAAAACAAAATAATTGTTTGTTGCGTTCTCTCCACCATATAAAGGCAACCCCATTTCCAAATCTGGGATAGCCAGGTGGATAGTTAAATGTATCCAAATATGCTACCACAAGGCTAAACGCACACTGACAGTTCCCCCTAGAGCGCATTCCACACGCAAAATAGGGGCTTCCATAGCATTCTTAGGAAACATTCCCTTAGATATTTGTAAGGCAGCCACATGGTCTACAACACACACCTTCACTAAACACTATTGTGTTGACCTGCAAGCAAAGCAACAAGCTTCTGTGGGTCAGGCTGTCCTTAATACTTTATTTCAAACTGCTGCAACCGATACAGGTGACCACCGCTAGGGGAGACACTGCTATATAGTCTATCCTAAGTGTGTGATCTGCCGCTCATATGCCTCGAACGGAATATGCTACTTACCAGTATGCATCTGTTCTTGGCATGTAGTGCTGCAGAGCTACACATGCCCACCCACCTCCCCGGGACCTGTATCTGTTCCAGCAGCGTCTTACTTAGACATTACACATGGACATCTCTCTCTTTTCTACAAACTCCATCATTTCCCATCATGGCGAAAAACAATCTGAGGATGGAGTTGATGCCCATGCGCACTGTAGTCTAAGGGAGGAGTCTTCTATCTCGTGACCAAAGACTTCTTCCGAAGACAACCACAACCTGCAAGCATCCGAGCCCAACACCAGATGGCGATCTACTATCCTAAGTGTGTGGCTCTGCAGCTCTACATGCCAAGAACAGATGCATACTGGTAAGTAGCATATTCCTTTCTTCCTCCAGCTTAGGACTGCGGTCGGTGAACACCGCATGTCTCTTGGTACTGTGTGGGACTCTGTCGCGCAGGTGCTGCTTCAGTGCCCGTGCTCTCCCGTTCAGTGGCTGAAGGGAGTGACGCAGCAAAGTTTGCCATACAGTGTGGGCTGGACACCGCCGACTCGCTAGGCAGGACGATTTCAATGTCAGTAGCCCTTTGACGCTACGCGTGGCTGAGGTCCTCTGGCTTTTCGGGCGATGTTCAAGCTACTCTTTTGGACATGCCCTTTGATGGCCGTCGCTTTTTTGGCAACAATACAGACCACACGCTCAAGCGTTTTAAGGACTCAAGGGCTACGGCCAGGTCCTTGGGCCTCGCTTCCACCTCTCGCCCCGCAGAGTCTGCTTTTCACCCCTTTCGTGGCTACGGAAGGGGTGCCCCGCCACGCTCCGTCCAGTGCCACAGGCCTGCGCAAGCTGTCCAACCGTTGCCGGGAACGTGGTACCCACTTTTGTGGGTTTCGGGGCCAGTGGGCGGGCCAGTCCACCAGCAACCCCTCTGCAACAGCCTCAGCCCTCCTGGTCAGACCTTTCAGGGCCACCGTTCGCCAGTGGGTGACAGGATTCGCTATCACCTCCCCCATTGGCTCACCATCACGTCGGACAGGTGGGTTTTGCAGATAGTACAAATGGGCTACTCCCTCCGCCCCGAGACTTCCCCTCCATCCATGCCACCTCAATTTCATCGCATGTCAGAGGATCACTTGGCTCTTTTCCAACAGGAAGTTACGGCACTCTTGGCCAAGGGAGCCATCGAGTGAGTCCCTGTCCCTGAAGTAGGGTGTGGTTGCTATTCCCACTACTTTCTGGTGCCTAAGAAGGACAAGGGCCTGTGTCCTTTTTTTGATATCAGGAACGTCAACCGCTTACTCCAGAAGGAGAAGTTCAAAATGTTGACACTGGATCAGGTCCTGTCTGCCCTTGACCTTGGAGACTGGGTGGTAGCATTAGACTTTCAGGATGCTTATTTTCACATACCCGTCCTGACAGCCCATCAGCGTTACCTGCAGTTCACATTAGGCCTCGAGCACTTTCAGTTTACTGTGCTCCCTTTTGGCCTTACCAGCGCCCCTCGGGTGTTCACGAAAGTGATGGCGGTGGTCGCAGCTCATCTGCACAGATCAGGGGTTCCAGTCTTCCCCTATCTCGACGACTGGCTGTTGAAGGTGGGCTTGCCCCAGGCTGTCTTCTCCCACCTCCAGACTACGCCCGTCCTCCTACATTTGCTGAGATTCACCATCAACGTGCCGAAGCCACACCTGATCCCCTCTCCGAAGCTCCTCTTCATCGGAGCGGTTCTGGACACAGCGCAGTTTCAGGCTTATCCTTCCGAGCAGTGAGTCCAAGATATTCGGGCTATGATTCCGATCCTTTAGCCTCTATCCCGGGTTTCGGTCAGAATGACCTTGAGGCTGCTGGGCTTCATGGCCTGTTGCATCCTTCTGGTGAAGTATGCCAGGTGGCATATGCGGGCTCTGCAGTGGGACCTGAAGTTCCATTGGGTACAGCATCAGTGGAATCTTTACAATTGCGTCCAGATCTCGGAGGGCACTGCACACCAATTTCAGTGGTGCCTAACGACCTGGGATTGGGTCAACTGCAGATCCCTCTGCCTTCCCCAACCAGACTTCACAGTGGTGACAGATGCATAATTTCTGGGGAGGGACGGCCACATGGGAGAGGCTGAGATCCGAGTCCTCTGGTCTCCGGTGGAGTCTGGGCTCCATATCAGCCTTCTGGAGCTGTGGGTGATAGGTCATGCACTGCATTCCTTCCTTCTGTCAAAGGGAGAGTAGTGCAGGTGTTAACGGACAAGACCACCGCCATGTGGTACTGCAACAAGCAGGGCGGCGTGGGGTCGTGGACCCTATGTCAAGAGGCACTTCGTCTCTGGAAACGACTGGAACATCAGGGCTTGTCCCTGGTGGTTCAACACCTGGCAGGTTCTCTGAACGCCAGGGCGGACAAACTCAGCCCCCAGTGCATGATGGATAATGAATTGCTTCTTCACTGGGATGTGGTGCAAGGTCTCTTTCAGCTGTGGGGTGAGCCTTGGTTAGATCTTTTTGCCACCGAAGAGAACCGCAATGTCAGCAGTTCTGCGTGTTGGAATTTGCGCTTTGTTCGCCATAAGTTGGCAGGGTATGCTCAGACGTGAGTCCCTTGCTCACTTTGCCACTGGTTTCAAGCAAGCCTGGCTGAAGACGGCTGAAATGCCAGAAACCGGTCCTAGGAAACCTGTTTCCGGTCCAGGGAAGGCATGGCTTGGCAGTTCGGGCTGGACTGTTCCCATGAGGCACAGGGTCAGGCTGATTTGCATATGGCCTTGTCTGAACTGGGGTGGGAGAGTGGGCTAAAGAACGGTGATGGATCTAACCCAGATCTGTTGACTGGGTGTGAGTGTTTGATTGGTTCTGATGCTCCGTCCATCACCACCACCCCCTTTTGTACCGGAATTTCCAAGGCGGCAATTGCTTGGCAACGCTTTTCGTCGCTAGTGGATTTGTGGTCTTTTATACGCCTTTCCTCCTATACCACTGCTACCAGAGTGCTGAAGAAGATCAAGTTCGACTGGGCCAAAGTCGTTCTTGTGGCTCCGGACTGGGCATGAAGAGACTGGTGTCCCGAGCTCTTGCACATGGCCATCGATCCTCTGATCAGACTGCCCCTTCAGGAGGATCTTCTGTGACAGTAGCAGGGGACTGTCCTCCACCTTAACCTGCCCATCCTTCATCTCCTTGCATGGAGATTTAGCGGTGTTAGTTGACAGCTCTTGTCTTTCCTCCCGAAGTCTGTAACGTTATCTTGGCAGCCAGGCGTCCGTCCACCAAAATGGTATATGCCTGTAGATGGAAAAAGTTTGTGGCTTGGTGCGCAGCAAAGGCTATAAATCGCCGTTCTGTTTCCTTTTCAGAGGTTCTCCTCTTCATTCTTTCTTTGGCCCAGCAGGGCTCTGCTCACTCTAAAAGGCTATCTTTGTGCCATTTTGGCTTTTCTTCGGCTTCTTGAGCAGTCTTCTCTATTCAAGTCCCTTATTTTAAATCGTTTCCTTATGGGCATTACTCACGTGTATCCTCCAATTCCCTTCGTAATGCCTCAGTGGGACTTGAACCTGGTTCTGACCTACCTTATATGCCGAGCCGCTTCATAACTGTCCTCTTAGACTTCTGACACTTAAAACTGCCTTTCTGGTCGCCATAACCTCTGCTCACAAGGTGAGGGAGCTTCAGGCCCTTTCTTCAAAACCTCCTTTCCTGGCTGTTCATCCGAATAAAGATGTCCTTTGTACTAAGCCTTCTTTCCTTTTAAACATGCTCACCTCTTTCCACATAGGAAATACCATCACTCTGCCCACCTTCTTTGCGCCCCCGCAACCTTCTGAAGAGGAGGAGAGGCTCCTCCGTCTGGATCCAAAACATTCCTTCTATCTGGATCGCGCAAAACAATTCCGGGTGGATGATCAGCTCTTTGTTGGCTATGTGGGCGCCAAGAAAGGTCGGGCCGTGCAGAAACAAACCATCTCTCGATGGGTCGTTCTTTGCATCAAACTCTGCTACTCCTTAGCGAAAAAGGAACCTCCAGTGGGTTTGCGTGCCCATTCCACCAGGGTGACGGCAGACACTACTGCTGTAGGATGTGGAGTCGTCCTTCATGACATCTGCCAGGCAGCTTCCGTGGGTTTCATTACACACGTTCACCAAACACTACTGCCTGGACAGCCAAGTCCGGAGAGACTGCTTCCTTGGCCGTTTGGTTCTCCAGGACGCTCTGGTGTGAATTTGATTCGCAGACCCACCTCCAGGGTTGGTATTGCTGGGGTATCTATTCTAAGGTGAGGAAACCATAACTGTCTCGTTCGAGGCATATGAGCTGCAGATTATACACTTTTGCATAGATCGCCATCTGGTGTTGGGCCCGGATGTTTGCAGTTTGTTTTTCTCCTTGGACAGTCTTTGGAAGTCACGAGTTCGGTGACTCCTCCTTCGGTCCGTACTGCGCATGGGCTTCGGCTCCATCCTCAGATTGTTTTTTTCCGCCATCTGGCTCGGATGTGATACTTCGTGCTCCGGCTTTGAACTTTTCCAGTTCGACCTTCGACGGAAAATCCTCGTCCATCGAGATTCTTACTACAAAAATTATCTTCTTCATCTCTCTCGGCGGCACGTCTCGATTCCAGACATCGGCACCGGCCTTCGGGCCTCCCTCGACTCCGGTCTCGGCCGATGGAAAGGACTCCCTTCAAAAAGTGCCCAAAATGGGTCTAAATTTCCCCACAGCGACCTGCATCAGGTGTGTAACCTCTGCCTCTCTCCCGAACACGATGCCCGAGACTGCCCCGCCTGCAAGTCTTTTCGATCGAAAAAGACCATCCGGGATCGAAGAGCTCGACGCACCATGGCGCACTCATCGACTTCGGCTCCACCTGACATCTTCGGAGACGACACCGGAGTTTCGGGGCAGCAGCACACCGAGCAGGAGGAAGAAATCGTCAGCGCTTCCGAGGCCGACGACTCCGATCTGAAGGAGATCACACCTGCGCAGAGGGTCGTGAGTACTCTACCCCCTCCCACTCCCGTACCCACACCGAAAGAGACTCCGGTTACACCTTCGCCTTAGGGCCTAGGGAAAACCAAACATACAGCTTCTATCACCCCACCTTCGGGCCCGGTGTCGAAGCATCATAAGTCTCCCGGCGGCTCGGGCTCGAGCCAGCCTACTTCTGGTGCCGAAAAACACCGTTCGGCACGGAAGAAAACGACACCCAGTTCGGCTCCGACGCCATCGGGCTCGAAACCTGCACTCTCGGTGCTGACAAAACATAAATCCCTCAGCACCGACGCTTCGGCGCCGAAGCCTGCCTCGGCACCGAAGAAATCAGAGGCCCCGAAACAGCATGGCATGGAGAAACCATCGAAGCCCTCGGCTCCGAAAACATCGGCACCGGCAGACGATTCGGTGCCAGAAGACCTATTTACACCAGATCCTTATCAAAAGACTTTAACAAAGGATCCAAAGACTGGGCGTTTAATTTTGTCCTCCAAGAAAAGACATTTAAACAAACCAGCTCCTCCTCCACCGCCAAAACGGAAGGACTCTGCCACATCTCCCTTCAGAGTACCCTCCCCACCACCTCCTCCACCCTCTCCATCTCCTCCACCTCCCATATCTCCACCACCTTTGCCTCACCGCTCTCCAACCCCATCTCCAGACCCTGATTATGGAGATCCAGATTATGATCCAGCAGACGCCCCACTAGACCCCACACCTCCAGGGACACCAGACCCATGGGAGGATTACCACAACCCCGATGTACCAGATATGCCTCAGGATGACATTTATCCATCCAGGTCATCTCCTCCAGAGGACTCCCTGGGGTTCCACCACTTAATACAGCGGGCGGCACACTACCATGGGGTAGAATTACACAGTGAGCCAGTTGAGGACGATTTCCTACTGGACACTTTTGACATACAAGATAAGGCCACAGCAATATTGCCCATGCTCAAAGGAGTAACCAAACATGCTGCAGAGGTGTTCAAGGACCCAGTCAGAGCTAGGGTATTAAACCCCAGGATAGAGAAGAAATATAAAGCAGCCCCCACAGATCCTGCATATATTAAAGGACCTGCTCCCTTAGACTCATTAGTGGTATCCACAGCTAGGAAGCGGTCTAACTCTCAATCATCAGGGGAGGCTCCACCACCAGATAAGGAGTCAAAGCTCTTAGATGCGTCTGGTAAACGCACTGCCTCGCAAGCTGCAAATATGTGGCGCATCGCCAACACGCAAGCACTGCTTGCACGTTATGACAGAGCACATTACGATGAGCTGGAGGCCATCATGCAACACCTCCCAGACAAACATAAACACAGGGCTCATGAGCTAATACAGGAGGGAAAGCTCATTACCAACACCTCCATTAAATGTGCCCTCGACGCAGCAGACACAGCTTCTAGAGCTATAAATACCAGTGTTTTACTTCGTCGTCATGCCTGGCTCAGAATCTCCGGGTTTAAGCCAGAAGTCCAGGCATCTATATTAAATCACTCCTTTGACCAACAACACCTATTTGGTCCAAAGGTTGACGAAGCATTGGAGAAAATGAAAAAGGACACGGATACAGCAAAGTCTATGGGGGCACTACAATCCCATACCCCTAGACGTTCATTTCGTCGTTCCTCCTTTCGTGGCACAGGCAGAGGTTACTCTGCCGATAACTCCTCTACTTCCTACAAGTCCCCTCCTCAGACTACCTTCTCAAAGGGCTATCAAAGAGGTGGATATAGAGGAAACAATAATAAGGGCAGGGGCAAAACCAACACCACCCGTTCTGCCACACCGCCCGCCCAATGACTTTCCCCTGCTCCCCCCAGACCATTCCACTCCAGTCGGGGGCAGACTACGGCATTTTCTTCCCACCTGGGAGACAATAACATCAGACAAATGGGTGACACAAATTGTTCAGTCAGGCTACTGTCTCGAACTAACATCTACCTCACCCAATATTCCACCCAGGCACCCTACAATGTCGCAAGAACACACCACATTGCTCAAACAGGATGTAATCTCCCTCCTGCAAAAACAAGCTATAGAGCAGGTCCCCGTCAATCAGCAAAATTTAGGGGTCTACTCTCTGTACTTTCTGATACCAAAGAAAGATGGGACGCTACGGCCCATTCTAGACCTCCGGCCCCTAAATGCATACATACATTCAGACCATTTTCACCTCCAACAAGTTCTCCCACTCCTCTGCCATAGAGACTTTCTGACTACATGGACTTGAAAGACGCATACTTTCATATTCCAATACACCCTTCCCACAGGAATGTACCTCAGGTTTGTGGTGGACGGTCAGCATTACCAATTCAAGGTTCTCCCCTTCGGGTCACAACCGCACCACGGGTGTTTACCAAATGCCTAGCAGTGGTAGCAGCACACCTCAGAAGACAACACATTCATGTCTTCCCTTACTTGGACGACTGGCTGATAAAAGCCGCGTCCTATAACCAGTGTGTGCAACATACAAACAGCACCATCCAACTGCTCCACCAGCTAGGCTTCACGGTGAATCATCAAAAGTCCCACCTCATACCATCTCACAGAAAGCAATATCTCGGGGCCACTATAGACCCCTCCAAAGCTATAGCCTATCCCAATTCAGCCAGAATCGCAAGCATACAAGCCTTGCGCCAAACATTCATTCTTCAGCACTCTCTCCCAGCAAGAGTGTTTATGAAGCTAATAGGGATGATGGCATCTTGCATCTTCATAGTGCCCCATGCAAGACTCCACATGCGTCCACTCCAAGAGTGCCTAGCACGGCAGTGGAACCAGGCCCAGGGACAGCTGACGGATCTGGTGTTGGTGGACAGCCGCACCCATCACTCTCTGCAGTGGTGGAACACCACAAACCTTTCCAAAGGGCGGCCGTTCCTGGACCCGGTTCCTCAGGTGATTCTAACAACGGACGCATCGCTCTCCGGCTGGGGAGCGCACCTTCTACACCTCACAGTGCAAGGTCTATGGACGCCACAGCAAAAATTACTCCACATCAACCATCTGGAGCTATTGGCAATCTTTCTAGCCCTGAAATCCTTTCAGAAACAAATTTCAGCCAAAGCAGTCCTCATTCGACAATATGACTGCAATGTATTATATTCAAAAACAGGGGGGGACACATTCTCCCCAGCTCTCCCGCTTAGCACAGAGCATATGGAGATGGGCAATTCCACAAAAAATCTTTCTCCTGGCACAACACGTCCCAGGCATACAAAACACCATGGCAGATCTGCTCAGCAGACAAACGCAGAAAA
Organism: Triturus cristatus; assembly: GCF_964204655.1. Classification (NCBI taxonomy): domain Eukaryota; kingdom Metazoa; phylum Chordata; class Amphibia; order Caudata; family Salamandridae; genus Triturus; species Triturus cristatus. The sequence continues at coordinate 124,022,670 of NC_140581.1, forward strand.
TGCACGAATGGGAACTGCATCCACAAGTTCTTCACCCATTCTTCCACAATTGGGGGCATCCTCAGATAGACCTCTTCGCCACCCACGAAACCAAAAAATGCCCATTGTGAGAAGTTGGCCTGATGTATGATGTCACTAGTTCTAGTGTACACCTTATATCAGTCCAAATACCCTTATGGTGATTGGTTGTAAAGTCAACCTTATAGACCAGCTATCCTAGTGGTAGCATGGACAAGAGCAGTCTTAGGCTAAACTCTGAATGGCATGTGAAGCCAGCTGTGATACCATATATAATCCCTTGAATACCAAATGAAAGGACACCACAACAGATATATATATATAAAATAGTGTATTTATTCTAGTCAAACCCTCAGCACTCTTTATGAGATTAGAGGTAAGTACAACACAGTCTTATTTAAGCATACATTAAGTCACACAGGTAAGTAATACAGTTAGGCCCTAGGGGCCACGCAAACCATATACTAAGTAAGTGGTATAAGGACCACTGTCACGGAAATAGAATAGGCCTAAGCCTAGGGAATCGCTGGGGCTACACTACACTAGCGTTAGTTAGGAAGTGGGAGGCCCACTGGATTCGTGTGCAGAGTGGAAACACTCACGCGTAATGCGTAAAAGTCAATAGCAATAGTACAGTTTAGAAAACGGTAGATTTAGGACACTTCCGGAGTAGCTAGGAAGTTGAGACTGGAAAACTAGACACTAGGATAGTCACTATCCTGATGAGCACCGGAGTACCCAAGTTACCTAGCCCACAGGCTGCGGGTGCATAGGGGTGAAGATGCGTCGGTTTTCGTCGTCGACTCCTATGGATGCCTGAAGAAAGATGCTGACAGGCAGTCAGTGAAGAGTGTCCGGTGGATCCCAAGGCTGGGATCAAGAAGAGAGGAAACCTGCAAGCAGAAGGGACAGAGTCAAGGTCACTAGCCAGTGACCACGTGGAACCAGGAAGGAACCAGGCGATGTCGTGAAGATTGCAGGTGAAGGTGAAGCTTGTCGCTGCAGCCAGGAGGACCAGGAAGCGTCGAGGACGACCAGGACCAGGAGGCGAGCTGTCCCACGAAGGCTCTTGCTGTCGGCGGCGTCGAAGTTGGACTAGGACTCACCAAGCCTTGGCAAGCGGAACCCACGAAGAACGGAGGACTTGCTTCTGGTGCAGACCAGGAAGGTCTGGGATGCTTCTTCTTTGCAGAGAAGCGGGAGCCAGTCTGGAGGAGCCAAACCAGCGCAGAAGATTTCAGGGGGCGTCGTCACAAAGGCCACTAGCCAGCGGGCAAGCAACCGGACAGACGCGGCAAGCAGGAAAATGCAGAAGGGCCCCAAGCACGACTCGTGGAGTGTGGGGGGCTGATCTTCGGTGCAGATGGTGCTTGGGGTTGGGGCTTCTCAATCCCCGGTGCACAACTTCGAGGGTGCCTCAGAAGCTGCGCTTTAAGTTACTAGCCACTTTTCCCAGGTAGCCGGTCCCACGTCGCTCGTCGCCTCCACGGATCTCAGCACGGCTGTGGATGTGGATCAGGGTCGGAGAAGTCTGGAAGTCAAGGCTCTGATCGGGCTCTGCAGTCGGTTCCTCGTAGAACGTGGGCAAAGCAAAGGGTAGTCTCTTGATGGTGCCTGTTTGCACAGGGTAGCCACTCCTTGGCTACAAGGGAGATTCTTCAGTCTTCTTCTTTCGTCGAATGTCGAAGGTCCAGAGTTTCTGTTCAGTTTTGCAGGTTCAGGATAATCTAAAGTCTTGAGGCCCAACTCCCACTCTTATACTAATCTGGGGGGCTGGGATACCTGCTAGGTCACGCCTTATGGGTGGGACCTAGGAGGGGGTGGTTACACCCACTTCCCTTTGTCCAGTTTCGCGCCAGAGCTGGGGCTGGAGTGCCCCAGCGCCGGTTTGAACTGGACTATGCAAGGAACACCTTGTGTGCCCCAGGCATGTCTCATTCCTTTCAGCCCACCCTGCCCCAATACACTAAAGGCTGTCTGGGGAGGTGCTAGCACCTCCCCAAGCAGGAAACCTATTGTCCAGGCCTCCCTGGCTGGGATCACTCCCAGCAGCAGGAGGTCAGACTTGTGTCTGTGGCAGCAGCATCCATTTTGTGATGCTGAGGCTTTGGTTAGAGTTAAACAGCAAAGTAGGATTTTAACATACCTCTCCCTCTAGAAGGGAGGAATAATATCCTCATCACCAGAAATGGTATGGGGGTATTATTCCAAAGTGTTAGACACCTTACACGACATGTTTCGATAAAGCCAAACCATAGTTACCATAACCGTTTAAGATTATAAGGCACTTTAAGAGTATATGGTAGGCTATATCATAGAACAGCTATAAGGACATGGTTCCGAAAGCTGCAGACAGGCTCAGCTCATGCTAGAGCACCATCTCACATGTTACCAAGCACTCTGCCTCCAGGATTGTTAAGGCCTGCCATAGGAGTGACTGATAGGTACACATGTGTCTATATATAAGGGTAGATATAGGCATACTAAATCTAAGCAAGGGGTGATTACACAACCTTGCCCCAGCTGAGTGATCAGCCAGTTGTGTCTGATTGGAAGGCCAGACCAGGGGTGGCATAATACATGCTGCAGCCCCTGGGAGGCCTAGGGTACACCTATGCCCTGGGTACCTAGGGTACACTGTACAGGGTCCAATAAGGTGATCCTTACCAATTGGTTATGTACCTAGGGTACATGGAGTCCATTTTAAAGAGAGAGCAGACAGCCTGAGACCCTGAATGGCAGGATCTCAGGCCAACTAAGTCGAAAAACCAGCTAGACACTAGGCAAAAAGTTGGGGGTAACCATAGTCAGATATCCACCTTCCTACACCCATGCTTCGCCGCCAGATACCCACACCCATTGTCCAAAGGCAATGCGATATGGATGAACTGGTCAGGCAAATTTGCATACGCCTTTCCACCTCTCCCGCTAATTCCATTAGTGGTAAGGAAGCTACAACAGCACTCCCTCACACTCATTCTGGTAGCTCCAACATGGGCCAGGCAGCCGTGGTACACCACACTACTACAGCTCTCAGTGGTACCACACCAAAAGCTGCACCTGTCCCCATGCCTCCTAACCCAGAACCATGGAGAAATCAGGCACCCGGACCCAGCTCAGCTCAACCTAGCGATCTGGCTCCTGAAATCTTAGAATTTGGATACCTTAATCTTCCCCCTGATTGCATGAACATTATCAAGGAGGCCAGACGTCCTACCACTCGAGCATGCTATGCCGCAAAGTGGAAGAGATTTGTCGTTTACTGCCGTAACAATACAATTGACCCCTTAGATGCATCCATACAGCACATCATATGTTATCTGCTCCATCTTCAAAGGTGTAACCTGGCATATTCATCCATACGTCTACACCTAGCAGCTATTGCTGCTTACCTACAAAACAGACAGCATTTATCACTGTTCAGAGTGCCTGCTATTAAAGCCTTTATGGAAGGCCTTAAACGAGTAATTCCACCCAGGGCACCACCTTCCCCTGTATGGAATCTAAACGTAGTTCTTACAAGGCTAATGGGTCCACCTTTCGAACCAATGCATAAATGTGAGCTACAGTTCCTCACTTGGAAAACAGCTTTCCACGTAGCTATCACTTCCCTTAGAAGGGTTAGTGAGATACAAGCGTTCACTATACAAGAACCCTTTTTACAGATACATCACAGCAAGGTGATACTTCGCACAAATCCGAAATTTCTGCCCAAGGTCATTTCCCCCTTCCATCTTAATCAATCGGTGGAATTACCGGTTTTTTTCTCGCAACCTCGATCTGTTGCGGAAAGGGCTTTACATACACTTGATGTTAAAAGGGCTTTACTGTACTACATACAAAGAACGCAACCTTTCAGAAAGACTAAACAGTTGTTCGTCTCCTTCTCTCCACCGCATAAAGGCAACCCTATTTCAAAATCGGGGATAGCTAGGTGGATTGTAAAGTGTATACAAATTTGCTATTGTTTTATATATGAATTTACTTTTTAATCTCTATCATATGATCCTTACCCTTATTACTTGTATTTGAGTTTTCTTGTTTTTGTTTAATGATTCTGAAATGCTAATAAAAAATTTCAACACACAGACTAAACAATTGTTTGTCTCCTTCTCTCCACCGCATAAAGGCAACCCCATCTCTAAATCAGGGATAGCTAGGTGGATTGTAAAGTGCATACAAATTTGCTATCACAAAGCAAAAAGAACATTATCTGTTCCACCTAAAGCCCACTCTACAAGAAAGATAGGGGCTTCTATGGCTTTTCTAGGGAACATACCCTTAGATGACGTCTGCAAAGCAGCCACATGGTCAACACCGCACACCTTCACAAAACATTACTGTGTAGACGTGCACTCCAAACAACAAGCTAATGTGGGCCAGGCTGTACTAAAGACACTATTTCAAACCACTGCAACGGATACCGGTGGTCGCCGCTAGGGCTGGGTACTGCTATATAATCTATGCAAAAGTGTATAATCTGCAGCTCATATATGCCTCGAACGGAATATGCTACTTACCAGTATGCATCTGTTCTTGGCATGTAGAGCTGCAGATCTATACATGCCCACCCGCCTCCCCGGCTACCTGTATCCGTTCCAGTCTATCTTATTTAGATACAACACACATGGGCTTCTTACTATTATCACTACGCTCCATCTTTTCCCTGCTGGCGAAAAACAATCTGAGGATGGAGCCGAAGCCCATGCGCAGTACGGACCGAAGGAGGAGTCACCGAACTCGTGACTTCCAAAGACTGTCCAAGAAGAAAAACAAACTGCAAACATCCGGGCCCAACACCAGATGGCGATCTATGCAAAAGTGTATAGATCTGCAGCTCTACATGCCAAGAATAGATGCATACTGGTAAGTAACATATTCCTTTCACATGAACAAGTTACTTACCTTCGGTAATAATATATCTGTAAGAGACCTAGATTAGTTATTGATTCCTCACCGCCCCACCCATCCTCCCCGTTTTGTGAATTGACTTCTAGGGTAAGAGACTCCATTTCAGGGCCCTAGTTTTGTGCAACAGTGGTCAGTATCTTGCATTGCTCTGCGCTACTTGTGTGGAATGTTGTGCAGGGGCGGCGTCTAAGTAGATACCGCAACATCATTCCGGCGACCACAACACCAACGACTAACTCGGGGTCCACCGACGGCACCTACCGACGCGCAGGGGTACTGCTGAAGAAAATTTCTCCGGATCCAGTCTGACGCCTGGGGGTAATTCTAAGGTGAGGAACCCATAACTAATCTATGTCTCTTACAGATATATTGTTAACGAAGGTAAGTATCTTGTTCTATAAGAACTATTATGTTATGAAACTGCAATTGTGCTACTGTGTTAGCTTCAAAATGTTAGTTTTTGCTGACCGGTCACAAGAAAACAGTACAACATGTTGTTCGACCTTGTACTAAATGTTCCGACTGAATCCCAAAAAGAGTCACTGCATAACAATTAATGTACAGCCTATGTCTAAAATATGTCGCAAGGCAGCCTAAAGCAGCTAATACTTGCAGCTAAGGGAGAACCAAAGTGGTACCAAAAGGGAAATATCCACACCCCTTAGTTGGGAAAGTAACTTAACAACTAAAAAATAAAAACGCGAGCACAAGTTACGAAAATTCAATGCAATGTTAATAAGCATGTTATACAAAAATTATAACATGAATTTTTTTTTAACTTGGCCAATTTAAGGTGAGCCGGAGGCACCCAAGATTTCTTCCTCAAGATCAATGTTTAGTGAATTGAGAGCGGATTCAGTCTCCACAAAAAATTCTGCAATTGCACTATTTATAAGCTTGAAAGAACAGACCTGATCCTTGTTATCAGCCGATGGTGAAGTAGTAGCCTGAAGACCTGCAGTTATGTTATTAAAGCCAGAGTTCTGTATCCCTTGTGCTGAAGCACCCTTCTCCCCCTGAGGGAGTGACTCGTACCATGCATCTTGAAGCAGCAGCAAGTTTATGGGAAAACTCTGAACAAGGTTTTTTTTTTTTTTTTTTTTTTTTAGTTTTTCAAAAACCTTTATTCAGATATAGTAAATAGACATAGCAGACTGCCGTATGCTCCTTATACAATGGGTTACTTCAGAAAACACGTCTGTTACGGTCCTGCAGCTCTCACACAGCCATTTAGCCGACATCCCGGAGGACCGGCGGCATTGCAGTTCTACATAATACAGTCCGGGCTGAAGCACTTCCAACGCATGTGATACGTATGCCCCCCCTGCCTGTGCCGTGGTTTAACCAGCCCACTCGTCCAACCTGCAGGCAGTCTGCTCAAGCACCTGAAGTTTCGTACACCATATCTCAACACCCAACCCCCCACCCCGTTCGCCATCGTGCCACTGTCTTCACCCGTTTCATGTCTACTCATGCATGCTGTCTCTAACCAGGGCGCCGAACTCCGGCCAGACATCACACCCCATGCTTCCAGGCCTGGCCAATCCTGCGGTTCCAGTTTCCGCTTCGCAAGCACGCCGCAAGGTAGCACACGCCTCATACAGGGGACACCCCGTCCCTCCTCCCGCCAACCAGTCGCTCTCTCAAACGTCACACTATCATCATAGCCTATCTCACCTCTATCGAACTCTAATCCGGTGGCACACCCTCCACTACCCCACCGCACACCTCCGGGGCTTCATGCTGCGTCTCCCCTCGACCAACCTCCTCAGAGTCTCCTGCTGTCATGTAAGTGCTATACAGCGCCCAGAAGTTCTTAGGGCGACTCCTAGGGGGCAACAGTTCGCTATACGTTTCCGCCTGTGTGCTACAGTACAGCATATCCCTGGCCCATCTTTTCTTAGTGGGAAGAGGCCCTCTCATCCAGCAGGCCGCCACGACTCGTCTCGCAATCAGCAACGCCACATCCGTCAGTCGCCTCAGCGCCCGCGGAAGCGGCTTGGAGTAGCCCAAAAGCGCTAGAGCTGGATCAGGGGGGATCTCTTTTTCCAAGATCTGGCTCAACTCACGGAATACCGCCGTCCAGAACCGGGCCACACCTGGGCAAAGCCAGGCCATGTGTAGGAAGTCAGCCACAACAGCATGGCAACGCTCACATTCCGCCGTGGGGCGCAACCCATATCTATGTAGTCTTTCAGGGGTGTAGTAGACCCGCTGCAAGAACTTAAAGTGTATTAATCGGTGTCGACCGTTCAAAGAGACCTTTTTAGTGCTGGAGCAGCAGTATCTCCACATCTCATCCGAAATGTCCATTTCAAGGTCCGTTTGCCAGGCTCGCCGCGCAGCAGAACACTGGGGCTCCCTGTGTTGATCCCCGATCTTTTTGAGTATCGAGACCAGCTTGGACGGCGCCGCAGTTTTAATGACATAGGTAAGCTCCGGGATCTCGGGCGGCTCCGCCGCAGTCGGCCCCAGAAGTGACAGCAGTGCGCCCCGAACCCTGTGGAATTGAAAGCGCTGGAGTAATGTGCACCCCGGCTGTGCCGATACAACACTCTCCAGCGTCTTAGCCACGCCGTCTTGGAACAGGTCAGCCATCCTAACTATACCCAAAGCACCCAGCGCCCGCGTCACCCCTGCTTCTCGCAGAGGAGAGAGCCAAACTGCCCACTCCACCCGCATCAGCGGGGAGTATAAGAGGTCACATTCCTGCCGTTTCATAAGCATGTGCCACGCGTGGTTAGTGGTTCCGAGCGAGTCCAACAGTCCCGCCCTCCGATCCACAGGCAGAAAGATCGTCGCCGGGAGTGGTACCGGATCCGCGAACAAGCGCTCCAGTAGCACATGTGGGACATCTGGTTCAGCGTGTATCCACGCATGCAGATGGGACGCCTGCGCCACCCTGTAATAACTCTCCAGGTCCGGAGCTCCAAGTCCCCCCATCTCGTATGGCAACGTCAGCACTTTCCACTGGACTCTCGGTTGTCTACCACCCTAAGCCAGTCGGACCAGGGTCTGAGTCAGCTGTGCAAAGAAAGACCTGGGCAGCACTATAGGAATGTTGGTAAAGAGGAACAGAAATCGCGGTAGGATGATCATTTTCATAATGGCTATCCTGCCCATCAGCGAGAGGGGCAGCCTGTTCCACTCTTCCACCTCATCCACGAGTTTGGAATAAGCCACCCCATAGTTTTCCCTCAGCAAGACCTCCGGGTCCCTGTGTAGCCGAATGCCCAGGTAGCGGATTGAGTCCGTTGTCCACTGCAGAGGGTATTCCATAGGGAACGGCAATGTTGCCGGGGTCAGCGGAAATGCCAGCGATTTGTTCCAGTTGACTTTGAGGCCCGACAGCGCCCCAAACAGGACCACCTCCCGCAAGATAGAGGCGAGATTCTCCTCCGGGTCTCTGACGTACAGTAGCGTGTCGTCCGCATAGGTAGAAATACCAATCTTATAAGAGGGAAAGTTAATTCCCTCGAATCTGTGGTATTCTCTTATTGCGCACGCTAAGGGCTCCGCCACCAGCGCGTAAAGAAGTGGGGAGAGAGGACAACCCTGCCTGGTCCCTCTAGTGATTGCAAACGGCTCCGTGACACGATCTCCGAGGCGAAGCCGGGCAGTGGGTCTGAAATACAATGCCCCAATCATCTGCAGAAAAGGCTCTCCCAGCCCAAGCTTCCTCAGCACCCGCACCATAAACGGCCACTCCACTGAGCAAACGCTTTCTCCATATCAAGGAAGAGCGCTATGGCCTTACTCTCTGGGCGCACATGTTGCATGACTCCAAGGACCGTGCGGATATTGTACGTGAACTCTGAACAAGGTTCATGTCCCCAGGAACAGGCAATTGCCATGCCGACATCCAGTAGACATGCTACGCTAAGAGATGTGTATGCAGGTGATCCAGGCAAGTCGAAATGACAATGACCAGTCGGTGTTCAGTTCCTGGAGCACAGATACTCCAAAGAGTAATATGCACTCACGGCACAGCAGGACTAGTTTGAGTTCCAGTACCAATGGGTGTCGAAACGGTACATCCATTGCGTAGAATAAAAAATATAACCAAAATGTTAAAAATGAAAAATAATAACCAGGGTATGCCCCGAACACTGGAAAATAATGAATGTAGAAATGCTGGTAGTACTCCAAAAATCTTCTGGAAAGTGCTGACCAAGTCAGTCCTGATTGTTTTAAAAAAGTGTGCTATACCAGCAGTATTCAGTGCATTAAATATTTAGTTCACAAGCTTATTGAAGTGTATTGGAAGATTAGTGTTCAACAAGGGCTGTCCTTGCAACCTGCAGTTCAAAAGTTTCTTGGGCAGATGTTAATGCTATAACTTTTTGGAACAATAATGCTTTGCGTGTGCTGAGCTTGTTAAAATCTGCCTTCATAGTTAGAATTGAAGGCTGTAATTTACTATTGGAGATCGTATGCGAAGATGGAAAATGCACATTATTGCAGCAGGTCACTATCTGGGAGAATATATGGTATAGCAGCCTTCATGCCGCAACAGTCTTTGTCACAACATTAAAGAGCTCCCATTGGAAAGGACAGTGATGAGGGGGGAGATTTGAAGGGCTGATATTCCTTTTAGAATACAGGCTTGATTCGATCCCAAAGCATTGCATGCATGGATGGTAACATGTTTACTAACAAGTGAGTGACCAAGAGAAGAGTTGTATTCCTTCCCAGTTAGGAAAACCTCTTTCTCTGCCTGCTCACATCGGTAAGAGAATGAGTGACCCTAACGCATGAATAAAGCTCCCTGCTAGGGCTTCATATCTACCCACTGGAAAATGTTTCATGCAAGCTGTGAACTGGAATGTTGAACTTGGCAAAGATATTACACCATATATCAGCTACATCATGGTGGGTGTTTCTGCTATTGTGAATGGGAGCTGTTCTAACTTCTCGAGATGGAACGCTGTGTAAGTGGAGTCCTTCTTTGCCATTTAGTCATTTACGTGTCACATTGAAAGGTAGGAATAGGTGCGTAGAATTGAAATAATGCCTTGGCATGTGGCCACTTTTGAGAACCTGATGTGTCCAACTTAACTTCATGATAGATCTGAGCTGACTTTGCCCATGTTCTGAAGAAGGCCTGTCACTCTGCATAATATAGGAAACTGATGGCGAAATGTTATAAGTTGTAAATGCGAGAAGGCACAGTATTAATACTATTCTCAAAAACTTCAAGTACTTTATCCAAATGATTCATTTGTGATAGTTTCTTAAATGTCGTTCTATGTAGCATAAATAAATCTTTTTGAATGCCGAGACTTGGGATCCAACCAAAAATTCGACCGGTCCATGTCTTCCGAAAGAAGGGAAAAGTGTTGTTTTACTGCAAATAGTTTGGAATGTTCAAACCATTGTTGGCACGGTTTCCCTACCAAATAGGTGGTGACTAGCCCTGAGTGTAATGAATAGGAGTAATGAGGGTCGGGTCTGCTCGACTTTAACTCTGGTGTGGAACTCTGAAAAGGAGCATAACAACCATTTGTGCCCACTGCCCACAATAACCACCCGTTTTAACCTGAAAGTGTGGAATTAAATGTTCCATTCTGTAACATGCTATGGAGCTGTTCAGTATAATTTGTGAGATGTTGCCAATTGTTAAATTGGGCAATGGAAGGAATATTTGGTGCATTCAGGTATTTAATTTATATCAGTCTCGGACCCTTAGTCTGCTGTACTGCATAATTTAGAAAAATCTTTTGCGTTGCAAGTAAGCTGGTTCAGAATGTGGTGTCTGCCCTTTGAACTTGCCAAGATTTGGCACCCCAAATTGTTATTATTTTAATGGTATCCTTCCAATAGTCATAGCCTCAATGACTATTAGCTGAGTTCAGGCAAGCATATATTTTTTTGCTGAGGAATGGAAAAGTTTAAAATAAAAAGATTTCGGTCTAATAATGGTATCCACAAAAATATGAATGTATCCCTATATGTTTTGGAGCTCCCTTATGGGGGAGAAGGACAATGTTCACATTGTGTATAATTAAAGAATTTGCAATAAACACTAGCTCGATGTAAATAGTGATGTCCATAATGATGGTAACCGAACATTTCACCATAATTAGCTTAATTTAAATACATGCCCACAGATTCGAAAATGGTGTAGTATTCCAGCTCAGAGAACTAGGAGTATACAGTCTGAACATCCCAATCATCAGAATGTAACCCAGGTACAATAACATCACCCATAGAAACCCTAAAAACATAAGGTATTTGCAGTATTTCCTTTGGTCCGAAAATATCATGAGGTACTTTATCCCAAACAATTCCATCAGTTACTGTAACAGCTGAAATGTTCACAAGGGACAATTCTTTTTAGGTTATGTTGATGAATGAGGCGTTAACGCCTCCTCACCAGTTCTGTGGCAGTGTGTTCTGGAAATTAATGGCCATTTGTCAACAAAAAGAAAACAGTCTCAAATCTAATGCAAAGGAATAGGAACACCAAGGAAAATGTAATCCAAACATAAGTCCAAAGTGGGACCAGATATATGCATTTCAGCCACGAAAAGAAAACACAGGCCCATATAGGCAGAGTTTCTAAAACGGCGGAACTGTTAGGTGTCAGAAGAAAAATCATCTGTTCTCATACAATAACCAGAAGCAGTTTGTTGACAAACAAGAGCCACAGGTAAAATACGCCAGTAAAGTGTCCGAAAGGTGGATCAGTAGGAACGCCATCAGCTGCAGTAAATGCTGTAGTAAGTAACAGTACTCACTTTAGTCGTGTGGCTGGAATTTGTAGCGGTATTGGATAGTAACTGAAATCCGTTCCCGCCAACTGGGGAGAAACCGCTTCGATGGTGCTCACAAGCTGCAGAGGAATTTCCTGTTTGGTAACGAGAGGAGTTAGGGAACTACCAAGGACTCCTCGAGGCCTACTGTTTATAATCTGCCTCATGATGTCACTTGATGTGATCAATGAAGACAAAACTATAGTCTGTAGAACCAGCAAGCGGGGCAATATTACAGGTCTTGTGCCTTGAATGCCAAGGACTAGCACTGGTGCACAGTATGATGGGCCTAACTCCTCCTTTACCGCGGTCCTTTCTCAAATGAAATCCCCAACTTGTGGAATCCAGCCAGAACTTGCTGGCTGTTCCTAGATTCCTGCCGACAGTTGTCTTTAATTGCTTATTAGGTAATAGACGTTTTGTAAATCCTGTAAGATAGTACAATGGTCATTTACTTCAAAGGTTGTGGCCGCTGCCACAATGTCTGTACCGTCAAGGTGCTTAACTTACATTTTTATGCTAAAGAGGACCTCGTATGGGATCCAGCCACCCAGAGATCTTTTTGGGAAGTTAGGTGCTCTTTGTACCCCAAATAGGTGGTGGATTAAACTACGCTTTGAATCTAATACTCTAGCTGTTATGGACTGCTTTAAGTCGCGGTTCATCCTCTCCATAACAGAATTGCCCTCGGGCCGATATGGAGAAGAATAATGTATCGACACCCAGGGAAGTCATGAAATCCCTACACACTTTTGAAGTTAAAGCAGGGCCCTTGTCAGAGTGAAATGTAGTGCATACATATGTTCCAATAAAGACTTGCAGATCTTTAATAACAGTCATGTGCATCAGCTGAATGTTGTAGTCCCATCTGGAGGAGCCTTGGGTAAGAACCAACTGCAAGTAGGACAAATTTAGACACACTATCTCAATTAGGAGGGCCATAGTGGTCTAAATAAATGCAACTGAAAGGTTTGTTGGAAATCAACAAGTGTCTGAGGTGGACAACCCACGGTGGAAGATTTAATTTGTTGACAAATGTCACAACAGAGGATGCACTTTTGGACTGTTTATATAAGCTATGCCGCCAATAACGTTGCTGTAGCAACAGAATTGTGGCTGCCACACCTACATGTGCAGAAACAATACCTTCACCTTACTAGAATAAACACCAGCTTGACTCCACTCGCTCTGGTCTGTCACCAGTAAAGGGACCTTCACTGACAACCTGAGGCAATTTAAATGGAAGGATGACTCCACTGTAAAATCATGGCTGAATACTTAAAGATTTCAAGTGAGGTCGCCATTGAAAATATATTTCCAATAGCGTAGTGGTCCAACTTTACTACCCTGCTCCTTGCGAATTTTCTACACACAAGGCCACTTAACTCACAGCCTCTGACCCACCTCAAACTGTTCCCGACTCCCATCCCATCACCCCCAACCGGTATGAATGGAGCTTGAAGAAAGCCTTGGGCAGCTCCCTGAGGGCAGGTAGCAACAACCCAGGCAATAATTCCCTACTCGCTTTCCCAACACCCCCTCCAGTCCAATTCCCTGACTTGGAAGCGCGCCTAGATGACATTTCTCTCCAGTTGCACCTTCTCACCTCTGATCTACATGACATCAAAGCCCTCTGTAATGATTTTTTCCCCGTGATCAGCTCTCTCCTCACATCTTCGAATTTCCTCAGGCGTTATTGATCGCAGGAATCAGCCTCTAGCCCACGCCATTCTGAAACCCATTCCTCTACCCAAAGATCCCTCCCGGCCCAGAAGTTGTGTGACCCACCCGCTGTCCATTGGTCAGCCCCTAGCTTCCTCCATCATGAAATCCATTCCCCTACCTAACAATCCCTCCAGGCCCAGAAGATGTGTGACCCTCCTGACGTTCATTGATCTCCAGGACCCTCACAACTCTTACCTACCTGGTCCGCCCCCAACATGACCTCGCTGAGGCAAATACAATCCATTCATTCAAACCCATACAGAGAACCTCCACGCATTCTCAGAGCAGTAATATTGACAACCTCACTCAGGTGAAAGTCACCCAAATCCGTTGCGTCTTAAATGTGCACTACTCAACTGCAGATCAGCAAGTAAACATGCCTTCGATATCTTCGACCTCATCCAACACAAGGACTTAGATATTATCATCCTCACTGAAACTTGGCTTAACCCCTCTTCCACTCCTATCTTAGACCTCCTAGTTCCTCCCACTCACAACATAATTAGGCTCAACGTAACCTGGAAGGTTGGCGGTGGCCTAGCTTGTATTCACAGAAACACACTCTCTTGATCTCTCAAGTAGAGTCCTCCACTCCTTCCTCCTTTGAATACCTTTGTCTCAGCATCTCAAGCAAGAACCTACTAGTTTGTAAACTTCACTCCTTCTACCATCCCCCGGGAGACAAGCTCCCCTTCATCGGTCAACTTATGGAAACCAGCTAATGTTGATTCAACCATGGCCCAAATCTTCCTCTGTGATTTCAACCTTCACTGGTCTAACTCCGGAAGGGGCATAGCACTGAGTCAGCGCTCACTCACGTCATGGATGACTTGTTAAAAATGCTTGACCAAAACTAATCCTGCCACCTGATCCTCCTTGACCTTTCTTCTGCATTTGACACGGTTAATCATGACAACCTCCTCGCCACTCTGAAAAATAGGATGGGGTTTTCTGGTCCGGTGCTACAATGGTTCTCGTCTTTACTCCACCACAGATCTCAAAGGGTCAAGGCAAACCACTCTCTCTCCCAGCCCTCTCCAGTTCTCATGTGGGTCCCGCAAGGATGCACCTTATCTCTTATCCTCTTCAATCTGTTCCTGGAACCTTTAGCTAACTCTTTAAACTCTTCAAACGCTCTCTTCCATATGTATGCGGACGATACGCAACTCTATTTGAAAATCTCTTACCCCGAAAACATCATCTCTCTCAACTCGACCCTAACGTCTACTTAAAACTGGTTAACTGAGAACCATCTTCGGTTCAACACCTCCAAAACGGAATTCCTGGTCATCTCCCCTCCGAACCACACCCCCAAGCTTGACCTCTGGTTGAATCACCTCACTGCCTTCAACTGCATCATAGACTCAGCAGAATCGCTCGAAGTCACCTTGGACAAGCATCTGAATATGAAAAATCACATCAGTAAGGCATGCAAGGGTGCAAACCACTTGATGAGGACACTCAAATATCAAACCTTTTCTTCCACAAAACGACCAAGCAGGTGGTGCAAGCGCTTGTCCTGCCTAGGCTGGACTACGGCAGCGCGACCCTTTGTGGCCTTCCCAAATACCCACTGGCTCCACTAAGAGCATCACTGAATACAGCGGCTAGACTGGTTACAGGCACTAAGCGAAACGAGCACATTTCCCCAGTCCTAAAATCTCTCAAATGGTTGCTGTATGAAGCACATATTCAGTTAAAGATTGTTGTTCTGGCGCACAAAGCCGTTCACTTCAATACTCCCAAGTACCTGGTGCAAAAGCTGGAGCTCTCTTGTGGTGTAAGAGCCTCAACAAGCGCCAAGACTTTCCTCTTGAAACCACTCATCTTTAGGAAAAAGAGAACTTGTCACAAAGCCTCTTCCGGCACTGCCCCAAACTATGGAACTCTCTTCCACCGGAAGTACGCCGAATCTCTTAAACGACGGCATTCAAATTGGAAGTCAAAAAATTCTTCATGAATAAATTCTTACCCTAATTGTGCTAGGCGCAGCTGCTCGAAGACAATCGCTCTTACTTCCTTTGGACAATCATTTGTTATGGTTCGTTCTTGTGCAACTGTCCCTGAATATGCGATCATTCCTGTATTTTTTACTCCTACTTGTTGTCGATTTTGGATTTATGTCCTTCCTCCCATCCTATTGTAAAGCGCTCTGATATCCCTCGGGATCTTGTTCGCGGTATATAAATCTTTATAAATAAAATAAATAAAAAATAGAAACTGAAGTACTTCTTGGAGAGACAACATCCGAAATGATTGCTTTTTGAGAAATTTGTTGAGGGAACGAAGGTCCAGGATGGGGTGCCAATCCCCCGATTTTATTTATTTATTTATTTTTATTTTTTCTTGCTTGAGGAAGAATCTCGAATAGAAACCTGCGCCCCTTTGTAAGTTTGGAACCACTTCGACCTCTTCTTTTTGTAACATGACTTTGTTTTGGCATAATAGTACCCTCAGATGTGCTGGAGGAGGACAACTAGGAGGAGAATTTGGGGGAAATTTTACAAATTCTAGGGTGTGTCCTCTGGACACTGTCCAAAACCCATCTATCTGTTGTGATGGCAGACCAGTTTGAGAACAAATGGGAGATTCGTCCTCCAACTTTGGTTGGGTTGTTGAGTAGAGTGGTAGGCAGGTGGCGGCTGTCACTGCTTTTTTCAGGAATCTCTGCCTCTGTAGGAAGATTTTCCTCTGTACTGCTTATAGGAGGCAGCTGGTGGTTGACGATACGTTTGCTGTTGCTGTGAAGAAGAGTAACTTTGTTGTCCCTGGTGCTGTCTGTTCTGATTGTAACTTCCTCGAAAGGAGTAGGTGGAACCACGACCCCTCGCACCACAAAAAGGCTGTTTCTTAAATTGGAAAGTGCCCAGAGCACGTGCAGTGTCAGTATCTTTTTTAATTGCTTGGAGGGCATCATCTATGTGCTGCCCGAAAAGTGATTTGCCATCAAAAGGCATATCAATAAAGAGATAGCTCTTAACCAACCCTGCCTTCAGAGGACTGCTGCCCCTGCCAATTGGCGAAAACCCGTGGAAGAGACATCCATTGCGCAATCAATGATTTCGGCAGAAATCTTCTCACCCTCCTGGATAATCTTAAAGCTTTGATTTTTGAGTCCTCTGGCAACAAATCGATGAAAGTAGAAATGTCCGATCACATTTGCCTATCCTAGCGGCCTAGAATGGCAAGGGAATTGGCTACTCGAAAAGTAGTTGCCGCCATGGTGGAAAACTTCTTACCAATGGCATCAAGGCGTCTGCCTTCTCGATCATGAGGAGCAGACAAAGGAGAGGAAGGATTCCTGGCACGACGCTGAGCTCCGTGCGAAATAACCGAATCCGGCTTCGGTTGACCAATTAAACAGGCTGGTGAATTGTCTGGTGCCTTGTATGTTTTTATGCAAGCGCGGCACAACTGCAAGAATGGAGGCAGACGTCTTCATGACCTTCAAACCCTCCTGCCAGATGAAATCAATTATTGGAATCGCCCGCACCTGTTTCTGTGGTTGACTCTTGAAATCGTATAAAAAACAATCCTCATACTTTGAGACCATAGGGATATGAAATCGTGTGGCTGCTCTGTCCATGAGGACATGAAATCCACCTATATCCTCAGGTGGAGAGTCAACAGGAGTAGGAGTGGTAGGTGACGGTGTCTGAATTTGGTATATGTCCCATTCAGTAGGTAGGGATCTATCATTTAACTCCCTTTCTTCTCTGTGCTCATCAGTTGAATGAGTGTCCTCTATATTATGAGCAGTCGACGCCACGTGGAGAAGTAGGAGGGGGTGGCGCAATGATTGAAGAAGCTGGCTCTGAAGGAGTGATACAACGGTAGTAGTGATCCAGCATGTGTTGCAAATTTGAAATGAGTGACAAAGGCATTTGTGCAGCCGGATTTTCAGGCTGTGATTGAAAATTTGGCTATAAATAATAGACATAGTCTTGTTCATCATCTATGTCCTGGTACTTAATGAGGAGCTCTGATGGACTACGAGCTGCTCGAAAACCCATCATCCTCTTCTGAATCCTCCTTCTCCGCCCCATAATTCAACAGCTGCACTGGAAGATTTGGAGAAGCTTGTATTGGCAACAAAAGGTCCATTGAAGATTGTCTACATTGAAGCAACGAGCCCTTCCTTGATTCAGAAGACAGCAAAAGAGCTGCTGAAGGCTTCAAAGGCACTAGAGGCATCAAACCTGGAGGTGAAACCAAAGATTCCGCCAACGAGGCTGCAGCCGTCGACAAAAAACATACTTGACTGTCCATTTGTAAAGGCTTCACTGTCGCCGACGGAGCAACCATCGACTAAGCCGGCGTCGACAAGGCACGCTTTTACGAGGCAAGCCTCGACGGAACCAATAGATCCTTGGAGGTTCCCGTCGACCGAGATGC
Organism: Triturus cristatus; assembly: GCF_964204655.1. Lineage (NCBI taxonomy): Eukaryota > Metazoa > Chordata > Amphibia > Caudata > Salamandridae > Triturus > Triturus cristatus. Next base: position 124,040,474 of record NC_140581.1, read on the forward strand.
GTCCATCGACTAAAGTTTCTTCTTTATCTTCATCGATGAAGAGAGAGAGGAAGTAGATAACTTAGGCTTCACCGTCACTGAGACCAGCGTCGACGGAGAAGACTTCGACGACATCATCATCCTAGCAGGTTTAGGCAAAGGGAAAGTAGTACTAGTCGTCGTGACGATGGAGGACTTCGTCGACGGCGGCATCGACGAGGCAACAGTCTTAAGAGAGGAATCACTATCCACATCAGAAACTGGGTCATCCTTCATTTTAAGCTTCTGTAGCCACAGAAGTAGTCAACCTTCTCTGTCCCTTAAGGTCTTCTGAGGAAAAGTCCTGCATATTTTACAGTCTCTCACCTGATGGTCAGGATATAGGCAGTAAATACATTTTTTGTGTGGGTCCTCAGAGTGAAGTCGCAATTTCCCACAAGATTCACAGTGTCTGAAGAGTGATCTCTTAGCAGTAGACATTGCTGTGAAGATGTATACAGAATTCTTGAAGATAAGAATTGAAAACGGCCCAAAATATTTTGTGATGGGCAATTTTGATGTTGGCTCGATACTTTTTGGGCCCTAGCCTGCCGCGGGTACTTTGGCCTCCCACATGACTGAGGCGCCATTTTTATCGGAAGACCTGGGGGAACGCTAGGTGGTAGGAAATTCGTGTCAGCCCGGTGATGCCACAACTTTCCCACACACAAATGTGTGGAAAAAGTTTTTTTTCAACTAAATGGGAGTCTAGCAGGGCATGTTGGGTAAAAAAAAAAAAGCAGTGAGAGCCACACAAGTCATTCACCTTTGTACTTACCCCTTTGTCTACTACTCATAAATGTGAAGGTCTGCCTAGGTGACGACTGAGCTAAGGCAGAAAGTCCCCTGCTACCCAGTTTGACCCAATTTTTTTTTTTTTACAAAAGGCCATGAAACCGCCACAATTATAAATCTAACACTAATTTGATAAAGCTAATCTACTACTTACACTGGTTGGTTTCAGCACCTCCAGAAATGCTGGCTTCAAATCACAAATACGTATTAAAATATTGAAGCCAAGCCTTCTGAAGGTGAACCATAAAGTCCTGTCACGGCACCAACTGCTTTATGGTCCATTCACACACCACACACAAGACTTCCATACCGCCAGCCACGGGCCCAAACTATCAAATCACTTCCACTCACACAAACATACCGCCGCCATGCAAGGGCCCATCACATTCATATGCCACAAGAGGTAATGAGTTTGACTACATTTTACCACCTGTCAAGTCTCCCCCTTCTTTCTGAATGTTACCGAACGCATGCCGAGTGAGCCTTTAATACTGGCTTCCAAGACAGCCACGTGAGGCTCAGGAAGACATGCCTTTCATGCGCCTTTGGCGCACTGACTAAGTTAAATCCAACTTCTCCCAATTTGTGGATGCAAGTTAGGGGGGGGGGGGTGTCCGAGTATCCTTATAGGCCACATCTCAAACTGATTGAGCATATCTACCTTTGAAACTAAGGTAAACATGCTGGAACTTTTCAAAAAGATAACAAACTATGAAGAACGGATGAATGTGAAACACGGGTAGTCCGTGACAACGTAGCATATGTCCAATCCACCGTTATGTGCAGTGACTGTAATGCACTTATCAAACAGCAAACTAACCATCTGCTAAGTTCTAACGGAGAGTGAACATGACTAGCTGCATTGACCCATAAGTACTACAGTAAATTCAGTGCGAGTGTGGCAGCAATGGATTTGAATCTATGGATGAAGATGAAGTCAGGACGTGTATCTATTCTACCTTTACTATCTGCCTTTTACCTTTGCAATATTATTAAGAAAACGCACCTACCATAAGCTGTTCTAACCCGTTTGTGTGTCTGTTCTCAGAGTCCTGAATAATCCTGTCCAATTGCTAAGAGACCCTATACTAATGCCTTCCATCTCTAGCTACTTGAAGCTTGAATTAACATTTCTGTCACGTGCTAACAATGCTCTCATAATGCTCTATCCAACTCCTTCCAGTTTGTGGATGCAAGTTGGGGGGTGCCCAAGAATGCCGCTAAAACATTTCTCGAGCTGAGCAAGCATATCTACCTTTGAAACTAAGGTAAACATGCAGAAAATTTTCAAAAGCTTCCTAAAGAGAACAACATAAACTCCGAAGAACTGTTGAATGTGAAACACGGGTACTCCAGGACAACGTGGCATATGTTCTGTCCACCAGTATGTGCTGCGTGGGGACTATAATGCACTTGTCAATTGGCGAACAGAACAACTACCACGTTCTGAAAGTAGATAAAGGTGTTGAGAAGTCAATGATTTCCTGAAGTAGAGGAAGAAATATTCTGCAGCTGCTTGCGTAGTGAAGGAGTGGCCCACAGACAGTAGGTATCCATTCACACTAATTGAAAGGTTTACCTATTGGCAGCTCCACCTCACTCAATTTCCCAGTATTTTGCTTTAGTGTGATGCAACATAAAGCAAGTAGGAAAACAGAAGGCAGGCTTACTTGGGCACTGGGGACAGTGAACACGAGTCTCCTGCTTTTTTCCCTGCATCGAGCACACTTTACAATGACAACATGGTCGCTTCTATTTTAAATATGTGCCCGGGGGGGGCATATATATAAAATTAAATACCTGGCTTTCCATGAGGGACGCGATCACCCCCCAGAAAAGTTTTAAAAAAAAATTGTGGATTTTTTTTTTTTTAATGGAGGGGATATCCCCTTTCAAACAAGGCCTCCCTGAAAGCTGGGGAGGCAGTTTCCAGACAGATTTCCCCATTGGTTTCGAGCGCAGCCTTACCTGCTGCTGTCCTCGGCTCCGGTGGGGAAATCAGTGATGTCAGAGTGCCTCGCGGCGCGCTGATGTCACAGATGGGCGGAAGAGGGGGGTGGGGGAGGACGCGGAAAGCCTTCTGCGTCTCCCCCAGGGAAATTTTTTTTTTTTTAAAAAAGGAATCACCGGTGCTTTGCACCAGACGATTAATTAGGGCCCTCCCTGGTGGCGTCCAACGGACGTGCGCAGCACCCGGGAGGTAGTGCTTGCGTCTGCCATTGGCCGACGCAAGCACCAAAAGGTTTAAATTAAGTGACAATGTCTTAAAATTGATATCAGCAACACAGTTCAATGTCCGTATTGTACTCTTCCATTATTGGAACAGTCATTCGTAGTGTACTTCTTCCATATTAGTACAGCTAATACGTGTTTCATGAGAAGTGCCGCTTTCTAAAAACTAGATCATGAATTGACAAATCTTGTCTCCACTCGTAGGTTCAGAATCGTATCCACCACTTACTCCTGTATTTGAACTTTCATAGATTCACATGCTTGAAACATTCCCCGTCGTTAAGATGGCATTCCCCGGTATATCAAAAAAGCAATGCTTAAATCTACACCAAGCAGAAACAAGCATTGGCATAGCCAATAGGTCTCTCCTTTGGGACCTTATAAGTGTTTAGCCATGCAACAGTTGCATAACTAAATACTTATACGGTCCCAAAAGCGAGACCTATTGGCTATGCAAAGCGGCCGCGAAAGTTAAAGTGATCGGGATCACGATCAAACATCAAAGCGGCCGTGCATGCGCTGGGTCAGGCGAGACCTATAAAGGCCTAGACCCATTTCAGTTTTAGAACGCTTTTGTTTTGGAAAAGAGACCAAAAAATATCCTTGAACTAATCTGGACCATTCACCCTATAGAACACTCCTTAGAGAAACTTAGACCCTCAGATTTTCTGGCTCATGTTGTGCTAGGGAGTCTCCTCTGAGCTCTGCTCAGTTTTCGCTTGTTAATTAGTGATTTTGAACAGTATTCCTAGCTTCACCTTGGATTTTCATCTGCAGGATCCATCTTCAGGTCTGGTTTGTCATCACTCTGACTTTAGTATGTCAGGAAAGTAGAAAAAAGGTCTGTTTAGAGCCTGTGCTACCTGCTCCAAGAAGAAACTTTACACTGCTGACCCTCATTATGACTGTATTTATTTCCTCTATCCAGACCATCAAGCAAAGGACTGCCAGGTATGTCGTACCTTTTCTAGTAAAACCTTAAGGGACCGTGAGATATGACTTTTGATATGGCTTCAGAAGCTAAAAGCCAGAAAGGAGGGGATTTCTAGTGACCGCGATGAGGCATCCTGTTCCTCATCCAGAAGGTCCTATAAGAGGAGATCATCACCACATGCCCATTCTTCTGAGTAGCATCCAGGAAAAGCCCTCTCCAGGGTCTCATGGGCGCAGTCCCTCAAAATCTTAGACATGAAAACCAGAGTAAGGGACATGCGTTCGGGGATAAACCTGCAAAAAAGGAGAGTTCTGAGCCGCCTAAGACACTCCCTTAGGTCAGGCACTCCTTCAAGAATCATCCTTCAGTGCCCCCTGAAGTAAAAACGTCGACTAAATATTCATCGTCGACAGTGCCCTAGACGAAGAAACCATCTCTATCGTCGTCGTCGCCGAAAGTTGAGATTTGCCTGCTGCTAAAGAAGGCCTCAGCGTCCACGGGCGAGTTGGGAACTCTGTTGACGAAGGTTTTGTCGCCTTCGACAAAGGTTTCTCACCGTTGATTTAGATTTCAGCGCTGGTATCCTCATCGACGACTGTGTCGATGCCGATTACGACAGCGCTGACGGCAGGCTCGTTGGCGACTTCGACAGTAATGACGTCGTTAACGGCGGTTAAACCGTCGCTAATGTTTTCCATGTTACCGCAGATGACTGCAGCTTCGACGGTGTTGTCGGCGATCTTGTCGACGATCTCGCTGACAGGCTTGTCAACAAGGGAAAAAATACCCAACAGGTCAGAAAACACTAGGAAGAGGAGAGTTACACCTGGGATCATATCTCCTAGCAAATTTACGCATCTTTTGCCATCTCACCTGCTGGAAGAGCAGGTTTCTGAGGAAGAAGACGAAGGGCCTTATGGCTATGCGAGTAGCCCATCACAGCTGCACGTTGTGTCAGGATGATAACTTTGATAAAGAATATGGCGAATATCAATATCCTCCTCATAAACAATACCACCAGATTTATCAGGAGGAAGTGGTTTGCATGCCGTCCTCTTTGTTGACAGACCTACAATTCATGTTAGCAGACTACAGGAAGAGATTTCCACCAACTCCTGTACCTCAGGAAATGCCATCAGCAGTTTCTTGTCCACGCTCCATACCATCTACTCGGAAGAGGGGCCTAACTGTGCTGGTGGAACCCTTCCAGAGATCACCTCCACCAATCCCTCAACAAAATCCGGTTATTACGGATAATGACCAAGGGGAAGGAGAAATTACAGATCCTAATAGAGAATGGGATACCTACCTCATTCCCACACCCTCTTCTCCTTCTTAGGTACCTTTTGATACGCCCCCAGAGGAGATAGGTGGGTTTCCTAATTTGCTGGAAAGAGCTGCAAAAAGATTTGACCTACCTATGCATGCTACCCAAACGGAATGTTTTTATGATTTGAAGGAGCCATATAGAAAGTCGGTGAGGGCTATCCAGATCAAAAGTCACGTATGGAAGGAAGGACTTAAGGTCATAAACTACCAGTGACAGTAACACCAGTACTCTCCTGGTTCGAGAAGAAATGGAAGACCTTAGACACTCCGGCTTGTTTGGTGGGCCATCCCAAGCTGGATTCCGTTATTTACCAAGCAGCTCAACAGAAATCCAAAAACCCATGGGCAAACACCTAGATGACTCCTGCAAGCGTTTTTTCTTCAATGTGAGCTCTGTTAGTCAGAGCGGCTGATGCCCTTGCCATTTTGGGCATATACGATAGGCTGATGTGGTGTGACCTGGCTCCGTATATGGATCAGCTTCCAGAGGAAAGTAGACCAGAGGTGAAGAAGATTCTCCAGGCTTCTGTGGAAGTAATAGATTGTGCGATGGATATCGCAACTACAGCTTTCAGATTGCTGGGAGGTGCAGCTTTTTTGCGCCGTCAAGGATGGCTCCGAGCAACATTATACAGACAGGAGGTCCAAAATAAAATCCTGGACCTTCCTTGCGATGGGGAGGCTTTATTTGGAAAGCACATAGACGATGCACTGCAGGAGATCAAGAAGGATACCGATACAGCGAAGGCTCTAGGGACACTACAATATCGGAAAGTGCTCTTTAGAGGAGCTAGAGGAGTATTCCAACAATACAGATATCCCTCGTGCGCTACATCTTCCCAACCATACCATCAACAGTATGTTCAATGACATCAACAGTCAGGGGCGTATTCTAAATCTGCCCCCAGAAGAACAGGCTGTCAGGGAAAAGACAACTCACGACGTCATGCTTCAGGCTCCGGCTATTTGTATTCCCTCCTCTCCAGAAGTTCCCCTGGGAGAACAAATTTCTTTTAATCCTTACCAGTGACAGAAAATAACCACGGACCGATGGGTCCTCAATCTAATACAATTTGGCCATACATTGAAGTTCTTTCAGATCCCTCCTTGTACTCCACCAGGACGCCAAGAAGTCTTAAAATGCTCCAAAAAGGAGCAATAGAACCGGTGCCAATCTCCCAGAGGGAAAAGGATTTTGTTCCCGTTTCTTTCTGGTTTGCAAGAACTTTCGTCGATGGCGTCCGATCTGGATTTGAGAGCTCTAAATATGTATCTAAAAAAATTCCTTCTGCCTGGTTTCCCTTCAGGACATTCTTTTGCTCCTAAACCCCGGGGGATCATATGTCCACCTTAGACTTACAAGATGCATATTTTCACATCCCCATCTATCCCTCCCACTGGCAGTACCTTCGATTTGTCGTAGCCGGAAGCCATTACCAGTTCAGGGTGCTGCCGTTTGGCCTCTAGTCGGCCCCAAGAATTTTCACACAATGTCTGGCTCCAGTAGCAGCTGTTCTGAGGAAACAAAGGCATCCGGTATTTCCGTACCTGGACGACTGGTTGATCAAAGCATCTTCACACGCGGCTGCTCAGTCGTCCACGGTGGCATGCACAAGACTGTTTGCAGAATTAGGCCTGACTCTGAACATGGAGAAATCATCTCTCCATCCTTCCAAGAGCATTACGTTCTTAGGGACAATTCTGGACACCCCAATACACAGGGTGTTTCCTTTTCTCAAGAGACAACAGACGCTAATCTCTGTCCCAAGCATTCGCAAGAAGAAAGTCACTTTCAGTACGCCGCTACAAGTCACTCCTGGGGACAATGTCTTCATGCATTGCTCTCGTCCCTTTCTGCCGGTTAAGGATGCGTCCATTGCAGGAGGAACTGGATCAACATTGCCGTCAAGCTATAGGATCCATCGAGGATGTCATCACAATCACGCCAGGTATGATACAGGCCGTGTCTTGGTGGACCCAACGTCAAAATATTTCTGTCGGCCTTTCTTTTCTCACCATGCTGGCTCCACAGGTCCTCACCGATGCTTCCCTGGAAGGTTGGGGGAGGGGCCTTCCTTCAAGATCTCCAGGTTAGTGTCTGTTGGCAGAGTCGAGACCAAAGCTTCACATCAATCTATTGGAACTCAGGGCAGTGAGATTAGCATTGCTGCTTTTCTGCCGAGGATAAAGAACTTTGCTGTGCTGATCAGGACAAACACAACAGCAAGGTGGCAGGAGATCTCTCCCCCTGTCCCAGGAGGCCCAGAGAATCTGGATTGGGCAGTTCGAAATGGAATCTCGCTAAAGGCAAAACACCTTCCGGGGGGATCAAAATGTCAAGGCAGACACATTAAGCGGACTCAAGTCAACCTGCCACAAGTGGGAGATCAATCAGGGAACCCTAGACAGTATCTTTCTAAAATGGGGCAAACCAACAGTGGACCTCATTGCGTCAGCTCAGATCTGGAAATGCTGTTTCTTTTCAAGTTGGATTTACCAACCGGGATCCTGGGGGAATGCGTTTTTGATGGCATGGTCAGGCGTCTTTGCCTACGCCTTTCCGCCGATTCCCCTCCTACCACGTCTTCTCACGAAGATCAAGAAAGCCGTGCAGAATGATTCTGATAGCCACATGGTGGCCCGGACAACATTGGTTCACGGAGCTTCTCCTCCTGTCGGAGACGCAACCTATTCTCCTTCAGCCCATTCCATCTATCCTGACGATGTCGCGGGGACACGTGCTTCATCCAGACCCCTAGTCACTACGTTTAGCAGCATGGCTCCTGAACACTGATTTTCAACATCTAAAACTACCATCTGAATGCAGGGATATTCTCTCAAATGCCTGAGCACAGAGTACAAATAAGACATACAGGATGAAATGGAGAAGATTCTGTTTATGGTGCCAGGAGTCTAAGGTTCATCCTCTAAGATCTGTGGCTCATAAGATTCTTCCTTACATTCTAATTTTGACAAAATCTAGATTAGCACATGCGTCAATAAAAGTTCATCTAGCCGCTATACTCCGTTTTAGAAGAACGTCATCTGGACCATCGTTATGGTCAGAGAGAATCATAAAACAGTTCATGAAAGGATTGGTTCATACCTTTCCCCCAGTTCAGCCTCTGCCACCTCTCTGGCAGCTGAATAGTGTTATTGCAACTCATGAAACATCCCTTTGAACCAATTCACAGGGCGGACCTTAAGTTCTTGTCTTAGACGGTGGCTCGTCTCCTGGTGCGCACATCGGCCAGGAGAGTGAGGGAGTTTCAGGCCCTGACCATACAGGAACCTTTTCTACAGTTTAAAGACGATCGAATAGTCCTTAGAACTAATCCAAGGTTTATACCTAAAGTACCATCAGACTTTCACCTGAGTGAGCCTCTTATCCTTAAGAGGTTCTTTCCTCAACCGACTACTGCAGCAGAAAGGACTCTTCATTCGCTGGGTATCCAGCGTTGTCTGAAATTTTATCTACAAAGTACAAAAGCTTTTTGCAAATCGTCACAGCTCTTTGTGTCCTTCAGTGCACCCAGAAAGGGCTATCCTCTTACCAAAATAGGAATTGCTCGATGGATCTCAAGTGCCATCCAATTTTTCCTTCAAGCAGCAGGGAAGCCTTTGAGGGCACAGGTTTGTTCTCATTCGGCGAGAGCAGTATCTACATCCACTGTGTCGTTTGCTGGAGTACTTATCCAGCATCTATGCAGGGCTACTACCTTGAGCAGTATGCACACCTTCACCAGGCATTACTGCCTGGATGCAGCCGCTAACAATGATGTGGCAGTGGGACTGGCGGTGCTGAGGACCCTTTTTCAGTGACTGTGAGCTCTTTCATCCCTCCTTCCTTTGTACTGTAAGAATGTGCACATTTTATTATAAATGCATTTCTCATTGTGTGGTGGTCATGATATAGTGATTTCCAAAACAACTGTTTTTTTTCTCAGTGATGTTTACAATTATAGAAGTTAAGCATGGAATATATTTAACGATTGGGGGTTCTATGGTTTTTTCAGGTAAAGCTATTCCTCCCTACAGATTGACAATTTGAAGCACACACTTTCATAATACGTTCATGTAGATGCAGGATAAAATGTGCTACATACTGCTAGCTACTCTGATTCAAGCATGTGAATCTATGAAAGTTCCAATACTGGAGTAAGAAAACCAGTTACTTACCTGTAACTGTAGTGCCCCAGTATTGGAAACTTTCATAGTCACATGCAACCCGCCCTCCTCCCCTGAGAGGCTTAACTTTTGATTTTTGAACAGGGTTATCTTGGGCCAAGTGCTTAGGAAATCTGAGGGTATATGGTTCTCTCAAGTGTGTTCTTAAGGGTCCTGATTGGTTCAAGGATATTTTTGGGTCTCTTTTACAAAACGAGAGTTATGGGTTACAAAACTGAAATGGGCCTAGGCCTTTTTTCTGCTTTGTATAGATTTAAGCATTGCTTTTTCGATATGAAGGGGACTCCCTTCTCGACGACTGGGAATGATTCAAGCATGTGAATCTATCCAATACTGGAGAACTACAGGTACAGGTAAGTAACTTGTTGTCATCCTGGTCTTCACAAATTGATATAGAGATCCTTTTTTAGTTTTATTACCATAACCCACATACATTTTCACTCTCTGTAGAGGTTGATTTTCATCACATTTGCACAGCCCCCACGATAAATCAGCCCTGGGTTTTTCCTTTACCATTCTCAATAGGCATATTCCCACATCATTTTGCAATGCTTAAAACAAACATCTCCAAGTCCGATGGCACATTACCAAATCACTCCTGATTAGGTACAATGTTTGCCTTCATAAACGTTCAGCGTCTCCTGCTGACAAATTTGTTTGCTATATGCTTTCCTTTTTTAGTCTGGCCTTATTCTACCATGACTAATAAATATCATGCCTGACTTTTAAATAGCAGGACCTGCTGGGCATCCCAAACAAATAGCGTTCAACTTTACCTGGCAGCGTTCTTGCTCTCCTGTGTTGCAAATTGCTTTTTCATAGTGGATGGATGGGAGAAGTACTCCAGTACCCACAACTACTTTGTGCTCTTCCTCTCATCACCAGATGATGTAGCAGTTGCTGGTAGAACTGCTGGCTACAATGGTGTGGTCTGGATTGTTCTTCCACAGGTGCTGCCTGTGAAGCTCTCAACCTCTCCGTTCATTTGAAAACATGGTGCCTCAAAAATGGTGAGGGGTTCAGTTATTTCTTCTGAAAGCAGAAAGAAATCATTATCCTGAAGCAGGAACTTTTCATTCTACAACAGGCTCTTCTTTAAATGATGGAAGGTTACATGAAGTTTATGCCAGTTAAAACCCCAGAATGCTCTAAAATTTGCCAATAGTCTGTGGCTTTGCCCTTAGTATTGGGCATTCCAGGTTCATGTAGTTCGAGGAGCTGGTGTGATTTTGATTTTCAGTTCACTGGGAATGCATCCTCTAGAATGCAAACTAAGTTCGGACCACTTTTGAACTAATGATGAAATAAGTTTTTAAACTATTTGAAATGGAGTATGCTGATTTTAAATCCACCCTACAGACGTACGACACACCAGTCTGTGGGTGAAGTCCTTGATGTTATGCAGTCTCCACAAACTTCTGCAGGAGGCTCAAACAATGGATCCACAAGTTTCATTGTTTGCGGACTCTATACAGAGTACATATAGGGCTCACAAACTTAGGAACACTGTAGCGGGCATCTTTGTCTAGGTTTTCAGATTTTCAAGCTCACAGACCCCACATGACAAAATTTTTTTATTTGCAAGGTTTTTTTTTTGTTTTCCTCATGTAGGCCAGGGGTGGTCCACATGAGTTGGTGTGAGTTCTTGCCTTCTGCCCGTAAGTGATCTTTTCACATTTGTTTCTAGGGGGCAGGGACTGTGACCTGTGTCTTGTAATAGTGGGGGTGCAAGAGAAAGTGTTTTTGTCTGTGGGCAGCCAGTCTTATACTTGAGGTTTCTGGACCTAGCTTTGTTTGCAGGCCCAAATATGACAATGGGAGAGAAGGCTTTCCCTATCCACTGAGGGAAGAGGCAGCCTTTACCTTAGCGTTTTTTTTTGTTTTTATTTGTCCACATACCTGGGAACAAATGCACCAGATATCCTTTTAAGCCTCTGAAGCCCACCCACCTAATCTTTGTAACACTAATCACTCAAAGATATGCACCAAACCGAGCAAAGACATTCCTGATCAAAGTTCTGGTTTCATGTCGGTGTTGGTGCAATTCTGTTTTTAGGTTATGAATGCAAACTGCTTTAGCTTTAAAATGTTGTGTGCAGCTTTCTGTCAGAAGTCCTTTTCTTTCCATTCCATAAGATATACTTAGCATGGTCTTGGGGTCTGCCCCCTGCTCATTATTGGATGTCTTTGTTCACTGGCTCCTCCTTATTCACGTGCTTGCCCCTCACAGGATAATTCTGGGTGGGGCTGGCTTTCCTCTTTATTCATGTGCCCCCCCCCCCAAGGATAATTCTGGGTGGGGCAAATTGTCATGGATGGACAAATTGTCAACTTCTGCCTATGTAGGAGACTTATTTTAGCACCTTTTGGGAGCGCCTGTGTTTCCTTGCCCTCACCTTCTGTTTTGTCCTGAGTGCCCTGTTTTCACTCACCCCATTCCTGGTCTGCCCACTCCACAAATGGAGGCTTTTATTGAGCATCTATAATTGTTCATTAATGCATTGAAATAATGCATTGAAATCCTATCCTCTGAAAGCTATTACGAAATAAATAGGGCTTGTCAGCCTGGTCAAAATGAATATGGCCTTGATAGCAGTAAAATTGCATTCACCTTACTTATTCAGGGGTGTGGAATTTAATAACATATCTACTTGTCCATGTTGCTACATAAATCCACTTGTCCTTTCGTGCCATGAATTGCAGCAACAAATTATGGTGCAAGCTCATTATATAAAATCACTGATAGCCTTTCTGGTTATGTCAGCGCTCATACTATATAGTAAGCTTTGAATTCTACCAATTTCCTTATTTAGCCACCTTTCTTCAGATTTACATACTGGGGATGGAAGTAGCTATAAGCAATAGTTCCAGTCTTGGAATGCCCTTCAGAGTCTGTGCAAACCCACTAAATTGTATGTTTTAAGTATTTTCTCCAGCTCTTCTCTAATCTTTTACCATAATGAAAAAGGTTGGAAGATTACTCCTGACAATGGCAGAAGTAAAGCTTCCAGGGTTTGTAAAAAAGTGGAGGGAGGGAAAGTGAACTTGTAAATGCTCAACAGATTTTCGCATAAGCAAATCTACACCTGCAAGTTTTGCTCGTGCTAAAAAGCAATTCACAAATATTTTCTTGGTGTATGATTTCGTGGCCTACTTCTGTAAATCCTTGTAGATTCATGAAACCCATTAATCTTTACTAAAGCAAGGACATAAACCATGGGTGCAACTTAGTGACTTTCTTTAAGAATTTGGCCCCTAATAAGGTATGGAGTTAACCAAGACCTTTAGTTTTTTTTAAATAAAAATTCTATCTCTCTATTGAACTATCCATCCATGGATTGGCTTCTGCTGTTTCACAAGGAGCATATCGGCACACAAAGTATTTTTTGATCAGAGTCGGGGACTACTGTGGCATTGTGTGCTTTTTGAGCCAAAACATTGCTTTTTGCCAATGTTCGTTATAATGGTGAGGGACTGGCAGCTCCCACAAAGTTTTACAAAAACCATATCAAAACAAGAAACACATTTACAAAACCAAAGGCTGACCACAAATATCAGACCTAATATATATATATATATATATATATATATATATATATATATATATATATATATATATATATATATATATATATATATATATATATATTTTTTATATATACTTTATAGAGCTTTGCCAAATCTGGTTTATTTTCATATTTACCTTGATCTTGTTAAAACTGGTTGTACTGATTTTTCATGCTGAATATTTTTTTGAAATACTAGCATGCATCAAAACATTTTACTAAATGAGGCCCAAAGAAATGTTACCTACAATTTCACAGTAGTTTAACAAAACGTTTTTTCTTTGTGTCATTGTTTTTGTGAACAATTCTTTTTAAAAAAAAAAAAAACAAAGGCTCATCAATTTTGCTTTCAAGCTTCTGCAGATATTTGCATCTAATTAGAGAACATTCTGGGAGCATTGTATCTACCCTCATATTGTTAAACTTGGTAACGCATGTTCACATTTTTACACTGGAACCATTGTCAGTATTGCAGTCTGTTCTTTCATTTCCTTAGAGCGCTCACCCTAATAAGAATGGCTTTGTATTATTGAACCATAAATGCAAGTTCCAACAGCATTAACATATGGACACAGATACTAACTTAACTGCAGACAATGCCCTTCCCTGACCTATAATGTGGAATGATAAACTGGCAGCCAAAAGGTTAGTTCTACAGGGGGCTGAGCCTACTTGTCCCAAGGACAAAATAAACATGAAAGCCTGTTGGCCTTGACCCCCAAAAATATGCCCTGTGAGTTGGGCTATAGGAATTCCACACTCCTATTTGTTTCATGCATGTTTAAAAATATATAATGTGGCGAATTCCATTATCGCTTTACTCCATATTTATTGATTTTAAAAAATGTTTATTTTTCACTTTATTACATGTTGTCCTGTAGTGAGCCACATGCACACCAGAATGATAAAGCTTTGCTGGTAGTTTGGCACTTAGTTTACTCCTCAAATTGTGACTTATGATGAATTAAATGACAATGAGTGAGATGAAGTTGCTTAGACTCTGCTACTTGGTTTGGGAAAACACATTTTGTTGCTCTGCCAAACTATTTCATAATTAAATAAGCAGTTGATGGTGGTTTTCTCCAGTGACGTACCAACTCTTCCTAATGTTGTTGAACACCTTCAAATAATTTTTTAATCACTCTAAAAGGTGTCTTTAGGTTGTATGAGTTAGCAGAAATATAAAAGACTTGATCTGGAATCACCAAAAATGTAATCTAATATTTTTGCATGCTGTATTTCGCCCTAGCATTGTAGAATTGTTCTTCAAAATTATTTTTCTTTTCTTTTAGCATCGACCTAGTAGCATTGCTTCACACTCCATCGACGAACGATGGAGAATTGGGCACATGCGACTCTTCGCAGAGCTTTGGCCAAGCCCTTGTTTTCACAAATTCTCAGCACAACTCTCATATGATGTCTGGAGTCGGAACCACCAATGCTGTTAACTCGTACTCTCCTCAGAGCCTGGTATGCTCGCAAAGTTTTAGCCTCTGTGATTTAATGCTTTGCTATATACAGAGTTTTGCTGGATATCGTTTGTGTACTGATTACTGAACAGTTCTTGACTAAATTGCGAAACTACGGCCTTGCTCTGCTGCAGGCACACTAATTTGCTTCACAAGAGGCATCGTTTTTAAATTCGCCAACGTTCTTGAATTTTATAGTTATATTTTTATTAAACACATTTCCATATTGTCTTGGTTTTCCAAGCTGTTAAACCTCTATTCAGAGTATGCACAAGATGGTCCTAGCATAACAAAGGAAACTTTTCTGCTAGTGTTACTACATACACCCTGCATGCCCGGAGTCTCCTTATGTTATCCAATTTGAGATTTTTTGGAACATCCCCAACAACATTAGTCTTATGCCATTGGCTCTTAAATCCATAACTGGTATTACTACATTTCTGTGCTGTGGTCATTCTCCTAAAGTAGAGTAGTACACTAAGGCAGTTTATGTAGGTAAATTATTGCTGAAGAATATGGTCATATAGCTAATTACATCCTTCTCAATGCAATCCTGTTGTACCTAATCATTTCAGCCTTTGTTCATACATTTGCACAGTACATCATATTAACAATCGTAATATTGGATAACTATCCATTTTGCTAATGTTTTATTTGGCCAATGACCAGCTTCTAGTTTATACTTGTTAGGGTCTTGTTGGTTGTGGAATTGGTTTTCTCTATCAGGAGAGTTCATGAACTCTGACTAGTCCTGCCCAGTGTGGAATGCATGCCATTGGTGAGGAGCGCTGCACCAGGCCCCCATAGTGTTGATATACAATGCCTTCAATAAAATGCCGTGCACTTTAATGTCCGTGAATGCATGTGTGAGGCATGTGTGGCTGTAGATACACCTGCTGTGAATACTTCCACCATCAAGTAGTCTCTCGAGTTTCGAGATAGGGTGACTACTCCTCTTGCTGGTAATGCGCATGGGCATTGATTCCCTTGTTAGAGGGTTTTCTTTCAGCCTTCTTGTTTGAACGTGTGCTTCCGTCCTCCGGTACCAGGCAGTCGTCAGTAATCCTTTCTATTCCCAAGGTACTCCGAACCATCGGTTTTGTTATTCAAATGCGTATCCCTATCTTCATTCCTTGTCAGGTTGACGACCTCATCTTCCCCTAGTGATTCTCTGATCGGTCGCGGCCCCCCATGGGTCTCGTCCTTTGGGGACCTTTGTTTCTGGGGCCTTACATTTGGTACATGCAATGGTGCGAGGGTGATGGAACGAGCTGAAGTGCGATGCCTGCCACTTCTTGAGATCTAAAAAGACCTCCATTATGGTAGTTTGGCGATGTCCTGGAGGCGCGGTGATGCCCTGGTGGGCTACTTTGGCACGGAAGAGCTTCCCCAACACCATGCCAAGCGGTCTACAGTCGATGAAGATGTCTTCTCACCATAGGACAGTGACAGCTCTGAACTGGAAATTGAGGACTTGCCGGCTGCTCAAAGGTGATGAGTACACAACTTCTCCCTCCTTGATACAGCTCCCAAACTGAGCAGGCCTCCTCAAAAGATCACACAAAGGCCCAGGAAAGCAAAAACACTCTAGCGGGACACTACTACCTTCAGGCCATGGTAGGCACCGACCGTCACCTTTGGATGTAACACCCAGCCCGGACGTTGAAAAATCTAAGTTAGTCTCCGACCGGCTTAATTTAGAGCAAATTGTTGGTACCAAAACTTAAATCTGCCCCAACTGCACCTAAACAACCATCGGCCTGAGGCATTCGTCACAGGTGACGAGCACTGCCACAATCTGCACCGAAACAGTCGAGCTACTCCTCCAGCTCCAAGCAGAAATCGATGCCCGTGAAACACATTTGGCAATTCAGCCCCATATGGTAAAGATCATAATCGCCTAAAGTTGCCACACATCCATCAAAAGGACAGCTTTCTTTCCAGGAAGCATTGAATGAAGCCCCAGTTCCCAAAGCAAGGAAGAAAGCCGATCAGGTTATCAGCGTATTACTTGCACCACCGTCATCTCCATCACCAGTCCAGCCTATACAGGAACAATCTTCTCCACACCCCTTACATAAAGGTCCCCTTTCATCAATCAATCAAACAATTTCCCTTTAGTGCTGCAACCTCTAAACGTCCATAAGTAGTCCAATTAGTATGCGCTGTATAGCTTACAATATTTAACTCAATAGTCTTTATTGCCAATAAACTGACTCCTATTTTTATTCAGAATTTATTCATATGAATTATATTTCTTACAATATATAAATCAATAAATATACTAAAAAAATATAAAGAACCAGAAGAGATGTGCCTAAACTCTTAATGAACTAAGTCATCTCAACATTGCACCAGATTTGCAGAATCTCATGACAGTTTATATATCACATATAAGCTATTAAAAATAGTATTGCAATTAAAAAAACAATTTATAACAAGTGCTTTTTCTTTAAAAAAAATTCTGTTGACACAGCGTTTCGGTGGTTCTTGGAATCAACCATAAAAAAACCCACTTTATTCGGTTACTTAAAACCATAAAAGTACCATGCATTAAGTCACAATACAATACATAAAACACATACAGTACACATTAAAAATACATACAGTACACAATAAAATATCATAACCGAATCGTTGATAATCAAGAGATTTGAAAAAATTAGGGAGGGAATAAGACAAAATTCATGAAATTGCATAAAAATCTTGGCTGTAGTTAAAACCATTAAAACGGAATCTTTCCCCCACCCTCATCAGGACAAATTCATATATGTGCAAACACCATACGGTTTAACAATTAAAAATGAGGCAATAAGATATAACCAAACCTCATCAATTCACAATACTGAGTATTTTAAAAGCAGACTATGTACAGTCCTTCTTCATAGTTAGTTCAGTGTATACCTTTGCCTTCAGACGTGTAATGCATGTGGTGTATTAATGTAAAGTGGTAGCTCAAAATATACCTTAAACACGCAGTAATCGGGTAGCTCCCATTCTTTTGGTTAATCACCAAGACGTGTAGTGTTTTAACCGAATCCTTTTGTCATGCCAGTTTTACAATTTGTATATAGTGATCACAATCTGTTAGTACCAGCCATTCTGTTTTGTTTATAAAGAAGCACATTTTGCTGTTCTTCTTATCATATGATATTTTATAATTTGCTCTCGACCCAGTTCACTATAGGGAACTATATACATTGCTTATATCTGCATTTCATGAGAGTCCTAGATTGGTGTGTATTTCACCTCTTCCCGTCTCGTTATTCAACCTACAAGACATGCATAATATTGAAGGCACCTCATTTACACTTATCATACGTCTGTTTATTTCCTATATTTACTGGTTAATTAACTAGCTTTATAACCTTTGGTTACTGTGTCTCGAGGGCCCAAATGTTCAGGTCAATAATCCTTTTCTTGATAAGTTACATTTGCTGTTGCACCATACCTAATAATATACATCCTAGTCATATTTATAGTCATTGCAGCTTTTCATAAATGCCACAGGGAGCACCACGCGAAATTATAGGGTGATGATCCATCTCCCCTACCACCATAACTTGAACCCTGGGACATCTGTGATGCTGTACCCCAGGAGACACCAACACTGATCTGTACACAGCTCGTACATCCCCGCCAGAAAATTCCTCCCACTTACTACGAGCTACTTGCCAGAGCAGCAGCTTATCATAAGGTTCATTTCATTCTGATCCTAAAGAGTTTATTTGAAAAACATTCCTCTACGCAACGTGCTGCACACTACCTCCCTATGTTAAAAGGTATGTTGCAACACACTGGGGATATTTTCCAGGGCCCTGTCCGTGCACGGTGATAAATCCCTGTGTTGACAAAAATATAAGTCCCCCAACTCCATACAGCTAAAAAGTGAGCTAACTCCCAGACAACCAGGGAAGCCTCCCCGCCTGAGAAAGAAAGCAAGAGACTAGACACAGCGGGTAAGAGATTAGTGGCACAACCAGCTAAACACTGGCGAATTGCTAATAGTGTAGGCCTCTTAAGTAGATATGACAGAGCCATATGGGACTCCTTCAGTACCTCCCTGGAGAATAGTGTAAGAGAGGGCATAATTTAGTGTCTGAGGGAAATTAGTTTCACACACTACTATAAGATGTGCCCTTGCTGCAGACGCTGCTCGGTGGCATCAGTTTAAGCCTCCTTCTTAGACTCCAAGCATGGCGGCGCTTATCAGGCTTTAAGCCTGAAGTTCATATTAGCTCTCCCATTTGATGGGGTACATCTTTTTGGGCCCCGAGTAGATCAAATATTGGAGAAATAGAAATAGCTCCGGCGTTTGTGGGAGGCTGGCGTTTGGCTTTGTGAGGAGTGATCCTTGAACTTCGTGAGGAGTGAGCCGCCCAGAAGCTGCCTTAGGCCCGAGGCTACCGGCCCCCGCCAACCCTTCCACCACTCACTCCTGCCGCACGGTGAACCCCGGTGAGCCCCAGTGGAATCGGCAGTCTGCGGAGCCTCACGGAGGAGGAGAGGGGGTGGGGGGGAGACTAGGACCCAGAAGAGCAGAGCAGAGCAGCAACAGGAAACTCCGGTGTCCCACACGGGGGAAGCTACGGGTGCCGTGACCATTACCGGCGGCGAGAGGCAGCGAGGTTGAGCAGGGGTTACAGGGGCAGCAGGAGGTAGCCAAGCCGAGGTAAGTCGAGCCCGAGTGGGCAGAGCTGGTTGTGTGGGGCAGTGTGTGGCATCGCATTCCACTCCCTAAACGCCTCGAGCAGAGCTGAACGCTCCTGTGCCTGTCCCCTTCCCCCTCCCTCGCTGCATCGATCTCCATCGATCTCCCAGTTCCTCACCTTTTTATACAACAGTTTCATCAATTTCATCGGTCTTATTTGTCTTGTACAACCGCAAGCCGCATTCCATCGGTGATTGGTTGTTGGGACTGAGAGCTGAGCTAACTGTTGCCCACGCTGAGACTAAGCAGAATTGTGCAGAGCAAAGACTGCTGGAGCATTGACCCACAGATTGACTGCTAATAGCAACCAATAAACAGCCTGAAAAGCCTTTTTAGATTTGGCAGCTTAAGGATTCAACCCTGGGACTGCGAGGCATCCCCAGCATAACTACAGCTGGTGCCTCTTCCCAGGGGTGCACCTCCTGACTTATGTCCATAAAGTGCAGCCTCTTCGGATGATTGCGGGAAATCTCGCAGCTTTAAGGTTTTTAATTCGGGACCTCTTTGGCGAATTGGTGCTGCCAGTGTACAGTCTGATTTTGGTGCTTTGTTTCATTCTTTGCGGACTACATCCCCGGGACTGCGAGGATCAGAAACACGATCATGATAACAGCTGGTGCCTCTTCCCGGGTGCACGCCTCCTGACTCACGCCTACATTCATACGCCCACTTTACGCAACGCCCCGGGCTAAGGGTTTTGAGCCCGTTCGAGAACCGAAGAGACCGGTCCGGTCCCCCCCCCCCCTTACTGGACCCTATAGCCGAGTAGGTGTTAACTGTGGTAGCTTCGTGTAAGTGAACATGGCGACAAGGGAGCTAAGGAGCAAGGTTGTGGGGTCCAGAGGACATTTAACAGGAACATTAGATAATTTTATCACAAGGGCAAATTCGGTTATTGACCAAGGGATAACCCTTATGGAGCGCAGGGTTTCACAAGACTTTGTTTTAGCACAACGTTCTTCTTTGGGCAACCTGGCCAATGCACGGACACCGAATCGGGATGACCCCAGCACCACAAATGATGTGACTGTGTCCCCATCCATCCTGTCCTCACCTCCGGAGGTTGTGCAGACCTCAATTGCTATGAGCCCCCACATAATACCCGCTCTGGCAAGCCCTGATGCTCGGGCTCTGAATAAGGCAAACCCAATAGAAAAATCATCAGTTCGCCTCTGCAGAGAAAATCGCGAGGGTGCCAAACCCAAGAAACACTGTGCAGTGCTCTCCGGCACCAATAGAAAGTCTAAATCTGCAAAGGGACAGAGTGGTAGTGTGTCTATAAATGATCCTAAGGGGTGCACTACCCCAAATGACTCGCCTAGTTATTGTCCTCCAGAACTAATGACCATGGACCGAGGGCAATTTGATAAGGCCCAGTACAGAGATGTTATTGGGTTGATAGAGGATCCCATAATAACCAAGATGGATGCTCTTTTAAAAACCACGCTAGCACCGCTAATGGAAAGGCTCGGGCGCATGGAACAGCAGCATTTGAGGTTTGAGCAGTACTTGGGGGGGGTAACTTATATAACGCAAGGCCTCATGTGTCAAATCAGACCACTGCTCAAGCTAACCGTGACATAACTGGGATTCCAGATCAAAATATCACAGCCTCTATAGGTCCCGCTAGTTTAAAGGGTAATAATGTCCACCGACTTAGCTTATCTATTGACACTCTTGGAGACCAGGCCACCCCGAGCAAGGCGAAGGCTGACCTAGTTCCCCATTTATTAGGCAGCGCTCAGCCCTCCTTGGCTGAGCTCCCGCCGAAGGAAGTTAGGATTGATCTTCCACCGGAAACTAGCCTGTACTTAGTAGTTATGACTGGCATTCCTGAAATTAGTAATGCAGCCCAGGAATCGTACCAGTCTTTGAAAAATAAAGTATCTCACTGGCTTAATACCAATAGACCCATACCGAGCCACATTACCAGTGAGATACTAATGGTGCGTAGGCTCTCTTGGGTGGGTTGTACATCTAAAACCCTGAAAGGGGACTGTGTGCTAGTGAATTTTAGGAACGCATGTACAGTAGATTACATTTGTAACTGGGAACACAACTTTAATGGGTCCACAATCCAAACACTTCCCCTATCATTCTTCTACCCCTCAGTTAAACGTTCGGACCATGCAAGTGATTGGTCATTTGTGAAACACCACATCAGGGGGGGAATGGGGAGGGGTTATAATGTTCAGACAGTCCCCCAGAAATATCTTTCCACACACAACAGATTCAGTGGCCTCGAGTGTGTGGATTGACTGCAGTTGGATGATGATAGTTCATTGTCCTGTCCCCACCCTAGGATTGTAGAGGTGCTAGAGGGTGGTAAGAATGCGACCTGTGCCAATTCCTACTGCCCCACTCCAGTATCCCTTAGTGGGATAAAAAGCCCTTATCAGCCGGAGGGGAGTGAAGGTCAAGAAAGTATAGAGAAGGACCTATTAGCAAGTACAGTACACCATACTGGGATAAAGGCTCCCAAACAACTAAGGGGTAACGATGTTGAGGTAAGCGTAGTGAAGCAACTCTCAGAACGTTTCTTATACGTACCTGATACCAGTGGTGCAAAAAGGGATGCTGTTACGCTTCCTAGAGGGGCTACTACCTCAAAGCAGATGACCATACTCTCTTGGAACCTTGCGGGCCTAGCTAAAAAATTTAATTGCACGGAATGGGGTTGTTTAGTGGACCATATTGACATCTGTATATTCCAAGAAACGTGGGCCAGAGAGGAACATCCTAGAGAGGGGTTTGCCAGTTTCTAGGTACCAGCAAGATGGGGCGGGAAAGGCCGACCATCTGGAGGCCTTGCTATTTGGGTAGCCCTGATCCTGGGGTGTTCGGCAGAGATTGTAGCTACAAATTCCAATGATCTCCAATGCTTAGTTTTAAAATGGCCAAGTTCCTTTAGACTGGCAATTGGGAACGTCTATTCTCGTCCTGTACGGTTGGCATGTGAATCCTCTACTATAGAGGAGCTATCCCACTTTCTAACAGAAATGCCCTGTGACTCTAATATTGTGATAGCTGGTGACGTGAATTGCCACTTTGAGCCATTCACGGGAATGAACGATGGTGCGCTTATGGACGAAGTCGATTATTGGGCAATTCCATCTTGCCAATCTCCGTCCCCCAAATTATGGTCTCCACTGGCAAATCAGATCTTGGCCCTGACCTTGAACAATTCCCTGAGAGCCTGTAATGGGCGCACCCCGTCCGACACTCCTTCAAACTGTACTTTTAATAAAAGGTTGAGACCAAGTTATGGTCTAAGCTTATCGACTTTAGGGTAGTTCCTAGAGTTGAGTGACCATAATGCTCTCTGCCTAGAAATGGTACTACCAGGCACTGAGGGCTCCCTACCAGTGGAGTCGGATAACATGGGTGATGGACTGTTGCTCTCTAATAACAGACGAAGAGTAAAATGGGCCAAAATTATAGATTCCCATGACGGAATAGCCAAACTCTACAATATAGTACTGCCCAGACTCCTACAGGTTGAAAGTCTAATCATTGAGTACCCCAACGATGATTTTAATCGGAAACTAGGAATCATCCACCGGGATTTGGTGTCTAGTTTAGCAGAGGCTACTAATCCTCTTATCCCTAGGCGGAGGAAATATATAACCCCAGCCTCATCCTGGTACAATTCATCGTGCAGAAAGGCTAAGGCAGAGCTACTCCTGGCAGTAAAATCTGTGAGTGACAGAGTGAGAATTAGAGAATTAAGATCACACTATAAAGGGGTTATGGCCGATGCCAAAAAGGAGTGGGATACGGAAAGGTGGTCCAATCTAACTGCCGCTCTGGAATCCAGGGATGCACGAAGATTTTGGTCTTTAGTTAATTTAGGAATAGGGGATTTGAAATCGGCTGTGGAACCCAATATTGAGCCATCAGTGTGGGAAGCTCATTTAAGGGGCCTTTATACGGACGAGCAGAGTATGAATTATCCCCAGGCACCAGACTAGATCTGGAAACTTTTCTACAGCAGTATCTGTGCGTGTCAGTAGAAGGATTGAGCGACTCCATAATGACACTGCCCACTGAATGTGACATCAGCAGAGTCCATATAAGTCCTACCCAGACGCCCTGACGTTAGTGCCTTCCTTTCTGCACTCCCACAAGTATCTGAAGAGCAGTACCTGCACTTCCACACGTATCTGGAGAGCAGTACCTCTGGCCATTTGTGGACTTCCTCGTCGATGAAAGTGTGCTTTTTTTCTGGATATCTTCGGTATTCTGTGAACTACAATGTTGGCCTGCACCCTCATCCTATTTGCATGTGGTGTCTGGGCGCGCACCCTTACTCAGAGTGGTGCAGCTCATATCTTCTGCTTCAGACGTCAGTGTTGCAGGAGTGCTGAATAACACTGTTAGCCACGTAGTGGTCACAAGCTCCTTGATAGTCGCGGCCCTCTACTCCCTCAGAGACCTTGCTGTCATCTGGTAAGTCGTGCCGTCGGCTGTTGAAGCCACGGCCTTCCTCGACTTTACCACGTACATGCGGTGTCCCTTACGTGCCTCCTATTCCCCAGATTTCGAAGTCTGAGCGAGAATATGTCCAGCTCCTCCAGCTGTTTCCTGGCCCCGAGGAGACGGTCTCTCCTTCCGTGCCCTTTTTGGTCCTCTAGTGCTCATCTGGGCCCCAAGGAGGTCGGCTAGGCCTTGACTGACTCTAAATCAGTAGGACCTCCCTCGGTATCTGTGAGGCCTGCTGAATCTGTGATCAACACCTTTTTGGTCCTGGGCCTCAGCCTTTCGAGGTTCCCATCTGGGACACCTGTGTTGGATTCGCCGGCGTCCTCCCCTACCTAGTCTCTCCTCCCCAACACCGAGGTGTGGTCTCTACGATGTTGGCAACGGTGCCAGTGGAACAGTTCTTTTCGGGCTAGCTTCCTCCAGTCTCAGAGCAGCCACTGCTGTTTTCCCCTCAGAACACAGGTATTTTGATGTCGATGATGACATATTGACATTACTCGTCCTCTGGAGTTTCATAGAGTGTCTGACCTTGGTGAGGCTAGTGGCCTTGATTCTTCCCCATCCTCTTGCCTGTTTTCTCCTCCTTGCCTCACTTCGAAGGCTAGCTTGTCTTTTGCATAGTTACTGTGGTTCTGGGGCTGCAGCTTCCTACACTGGAGGTGGTCATTGATCCCCTGGGTGTTTCATCAGGGCCAGATGAGAACTGAACCTCTGCTCCCCTTCAGTGAATCCTTATTTGATATTCTGTTGGGCTCTTCGGCTAAACCAATTTCAAGGGCCTCCACAGACCGTTCTATAGTTCATAGGCACCAACCTGCTCCTGAAGACCCCTCTTCCTTTTCAGTCAGCCTACTCTGCACAGCTCTGTGATTCAGGCTGCTCCCTACCCCCCTGACATCCGTGCCTTGCTGGACGTCCCTCCAGACTGTAGCTTTGTGCTGGCATGCCTGGATACGCACCCCTGGCTTCTGAGTCTGTTCAATTTTCCTTGGGGTACATGCCTTTCGATGGTCAATATCTTTTTGGCTATCAAGCCAACTCTGCTGTGCGCCGTTTTCAGGATAGTTGGAGTGGAGCGAAATCGTAATCTCTTGTAGTGTAGTTCCTATTTCCCTTATAGGCTCTGCCCATTGGAATAACATGCACTATAGTTGTGGCATAGGACTGCTGTCAGTATGCCTCTATCGAGTACATTAAACTTAATTACTTTGGGTGCCAGCTAACTCAGAGGCAACTAGAAACTCCTTGAATAAACAAGAAGAGAGTAGTTTCTGGCAACCGTATAAACATGACAACTTTGTTTCCCATTGAATCGGAACATGTCTCAATCGTGGAAACAACAGATAACCGTTTCACTCAGTCAATCGTGAATGCTTAGTTTCTTCAGAGTTGCACAGAAAAAGACGGGCGTTTCTATAAAAGAATTTATTGAACAGTCTTGTTTCTCGCGTAAGAGATATGAGCTGTTACAATCGCAAGACAGTATGCAAGATATCCGCACAGCGTAAGCAGTAAGAAGAAATACTGCAATAGCATTGTCTTCTAGCTATGACATATATTCATATACATAAATAACATAGGCTAAAAAGTGGATACTTGTTTGATACTTCTAAATCGTTCTACCCCAGTGTAACTAACCTAAGTGTAGTGCAAGGTAAGAAGTAGGTGCTGTATGCTATAGTATTGCATATGCCAAGTTTTTATGCCAAGAGTCACTCTAGGTTCTAGTCAGCTCCATACCTTAGAATGAGAGAGGTGGGAATCTCTTTCCGGGTCTCAAACTCTTAACACCCCGCGAAGGAAGTCAGAACACTGGAAGCTGGATTCTCTGCGAGCAGGGATGACCGCGTCTGGTCAGTGCGTCAGGCGGGGACTCTAATTCTTCCGAACTTGCCGTATCGAGCTGTGTAGCTGAGCCGTGGTTTGCCATAGTAAG
Organism: Triturus cristatus; assembly: GCF_964204655.1. Classification (NCBI taxonomy): domain Eukaryota; kingdom Metazoa; phylum Chordata; class Amphibia; order Caudata; family Salamandridae; genus Triturus; species Triturus cristatus. Next base: position 124,066,134 of record NC_140581.1, read on the forward strand.
GGAAGGTATATTTATACTTGGAAGGTGCTTAGGAATGTTAGCATTGACGTAAAGTCGGGCTGAGAAAGACGTCATAAATGAACCCCTAAGGAATAGTAATTCATACATAATAGATGAGTTCTTGGAGAAATCAATAATCCTAGCTAGGGAAAGTCCCAATGGCTTAAGGCTCTGTCTTCTAAGAACTCGTGACGTAGGGATGGACGGATGTAGGTGACCATGCCTGTATTTGGATAGCATGGCTAATGCCTAAATAAGGACTGGGATTCTATGCCTAAATAAGGGCAATGCGAATTGTGCCTATATAAGGACATGATTTAGGAAAACCGATGTACGGGCATCAAAATCGAAATACAACACTCAGATTGGTATGGCGTCCTCTTAGCCCTCCCGTACTCAGACTGGCCGGAGATGGCCTCCATTTCTTTTCTGTATGAGCAGTTATCGGTCGATGCCAGTTGTTTTGGGATGCGTCTTAATTTCTAGCCCAATTTGGTTTCTACACTGGTGCCTGCACTATTTTCTCTTGTTTTCTGACCAAGTTCTGATTGAGGATTTTTCATGGTAATGTGCGGATGCACTCTGTCCTTGTTCCCTGTCCTACAGGGTACTTCGTCTCTGTGCTTTACAGGTATTCCGACACATGTTTCTGACACCATAGTGCCCCTTATAGGAGGCTCCACATACGGTGCTTTGGTGCACCAGTGCATGTTGGAAGATTGAGCATGTGGGTTCTTCTTGCTGGCCTCCACCTCCTGGTTTGATGAGTGTTTATTCATTCTAGCCAAGGGGTGCTTTCTTCCACTCTATCTAGTGCCCTTCGTTTCTAGCAAACGCAAGAGAAGGGGCATGGTTCTTGGAATAGGGTGCATTGCCTGGTCCTGACGTAAGTGGTTTTCCTTCTTTCGGTGTAATTCTCGCTATACGCAGGCAAGACTTGCTCCTGCCCTCTCTCCTTTTTCTCTTAGGCTCCTTGCTGACATGCCTTGCCGGTATCTTCGCGTGGGTGGCTTACTCGGCCGACCCTTTCTCTCCTATGTCTCTGCATGTTTGGTTTTAATCTGCTTCTGTTTTGCGCGAAGCTGCTGTTGCTTTTCTTTTTTCGACAATGTTTTTGTGCTTGTTAAATAAATTTCCATGACACCTCCGATACCAACCCGAACTTTTGTTTACTAACCTGGCTGTTCTTCAGATGTGCCTTCTACCCCTTTTTGGGGGCTTTATGGCTATTTTACATCTTCCGTTTTTTCTTGGTCATCGGTTCCTTGTTCACTCTCTCTGGGTTGATTTGTGCAGCGGTTGATTTCCCCTTGGGATTCTTTCTGGGAAGCTTTCTTCTTTTTTTGTGAATGCAGATATGGGTCCACCCCTCAGTGGTTTGTTTCCCTTGTACTAATGAGCATACTAATTATGATCTTGGATGATGTCTGGCTCCTCACTCAAAATGTTACCTGGCTTGTTGGCCGGGCCTGGGTTCTTCTGTGGAAATGAGAACTTCTTTTGCTTGGCCTCAATGCTTGTTTATTCTGTAGGCACTGCCTTTCCATCTGTTACTCAGTTCTTTACTCTGGCCTTTTGGTTGGACCTTCACTTGTGGTGTTCTTCCCATACCATGTTCTCGGTTTTTCATCCGCTGCTTTAGCCGGGTGCCCTCTCCGTCTGCTATTCTTTTTTTTTAGGATGGGGACTAGCTATATGATTAAGCCTTTCCCGTGTTGATCTCGTTAAACTCTATCCTTTTTACATTCATCCATAGACTTCTTTCTTCTAGCGTGGTTGTTTCACCTGCTGTTTTCTTTTCAATTGTCTCTCGACTGCCTGATCGTAAATGTTCAGCTGTTCGTGTTGGTTTTCGATCTGCTCCCTTTGTTTTCTGGGGTATGCGATTCCAATCCTCTTAAACGGGGCCATGTGGCTGGTTGCCAGCTCCCTATTGTCCAATCTTTGGCCCATGACCGATATTGTGGGCTTTTGTATGTACCCTTTTACCCTTCTTGATTGTTTTTATTGCTTGCAATGCTTCTCTTAAACTATCGATTGGTGCTGTCTACATTGCTTACTTCTATGGCTCAGAGCTTTGGCTCAGTATTTTTAGCTATTGTCCTTGGCTTTACTCCCCATTCTCTTGGCCCGGTTCACATTAAGAGAAGCATTTTAGTATTATGTTCATGCAGAGGGTTCTATCCAACTCATGTTATTCTTCTGCTATGGCGTCTTTACCATGTTTTTGCACAGTTGCGGATTGAGTTCTGTGCTTGTTTCCCCACAATGTTTTGGTGGGATCTCTTCCTCACCTCCCTTCCTGACAGCCATTCTCTTTTCTTATACAGACCGGATAGTCTAGAAGGGAATCTTTCTTGGAATCGGTTCACAGACCCTCCTCCAGGATGGTATTGCCTGGGCATCTCATTCAAAGGTAAGGAATCTGCAGCTGGATGTCTCTTTCAGATGAATAAGTTACTTACCTTCCTTAACACCTTACCCGGTAGAGACCAGATCTAGCTGCAGATCCCTTACCGACCCACACATCCTCCCCACTCTGTGAACCGATTCTCCTTTTCCTCCAGATAGCTTAATGCACTTTCGTGCCCATCATTGACACAAATGAAATTAATTTTTCAAAAAGAAGATTCTTTATGGGTACACTGTTTCCAAAGCAGTTTTCATATGTGGGTCTTCATTTTAGGGCGGAAAGCAGTAGTGGAAGAAACTGACATTGGCGCGTTAGGGGAGGGCTTATATGGACTCTGTTGATGTCGCATTCGGTGGATGATGTTGTTATGGAGTAACTTATTCTTCAAAACCTCATAAACGAAAGGCATTTCCAAATCAGGTTTTGCCAGGTGGATAGTCAAATGCATCCAAACCTGCTTTACTAAAGCAAAGAGAACCTTAACAGTCCGTCCAAATGCTCACTCCCTTTGCTTCTAGGTAATATTTCAATAGCTGAGTTATGCAAAGCAGCAGCTTAGTCCACAGCACCCACATTCGCAAAACAGTACTGTGTGGGTGTGTTAGCTTGACAACAGGCCAGAATTGGCAAAGCAGTACTCCGTACACTTATTCAATCTACTGCAACACCCACCGCATTAGGTAGAACTGCTTTACAGTCTATGCACAGCATGTGGATCTGCAGCCATCCTTGCCTCGAAGGGAAAATGTTAATTTGTGGCATGTAGTGCTGTAGATTCACATGTGCCCACCCTCATCCACGGACACCTGTGGCCGTTGCAGCAATCTTTTTATTCTTTTCTCTTTCACATGGACATACATCTCTGCATAGCCCGCACATCTCTCCATTCTCGCCCTCCTTAAGGCAGAAAACAATTTAACAATGAAGTCATGCGCATTACCAGCTAGAAGAGGAAGTCGCCCAACCTTTTCCCTCGAAATACTTCTTCGAAGAAAAACACCTTGCACACATCCATACCCAACACTAGATGGCAAAACTATGCACATCATTTGAATCTGCAGGATTACATGCCACGAACAGATGTCTACTGGGTAAGTAACTTATGCCTTCTCCTGGTTTAACTTTTCAATAGGAACAGGCTTTTAAAAAGCCAGTATAGTAATGTGCCTTTCAAGACACAATTGTAACTCTGATGTATACATATATTGTGTGTGTGTGTGCGCGCGCACACACACACGCACGCACTCACTCACTCACTCTCTCACTCGACTATCCTTGTGGGGACTATATGTGGATACCTGCCTTGTGGGGAACTAACCTTTCCCAATGTTTTTAAAATACACTAATAACAGAAAAATGTTAAGAAAAAATTCATATACAGGATCCTGCTTCAAATTTTCAAATATATTATTTAATCGCGCGCACAGAACCATCAATGTGGGGACTTGAACACGTGCTACGATTCTTGTGGGGACCTAGTTCGTAACACTAATTGTGATTGAGTACAGTCAAAGGAACATGGCTAAATGTTTATTTTAGCAACAATATACACAAACATTATATTCTATTCATATATGAATTGCTGCATATAAACTAGGGGTATACAATAAAAAAGATAAAAAGACAGGTTATGTTAATGTGTCAGACAATATTATATCATGCTTAAAGAAAGACACTTAAAGCTGTATTTAACCTATTTATTAGTGCATCAAATCTTAGGAGATAAGAGAACTAACACATGAAGGAATTAACATATGGAACCAAGGAATATGGAGCTAATTTCTCAAACAAAATTGTTCCTGCAAAAAATTATCCACGGAAAATCTTAAAAATAACAAAACAATTCCTTGTTCCAGAAGCAAGCAAAATAAAGGCCAACCCTTCACAGCAGCTTTGTGGTTACCTTTCTATTTTGATTATTTTGTTACAACTTTAATAGCTCATTGACAACATTCAGTCAGATACCCTAGAACAAACAGCACACATAAAGTTAGGGTGCAAGTCAGGATCCCTGATCACCCATGTCCTCCTAAAGTATTAAGGAAAGCTGCCAAGATAATACATTTGTATATTAATAAGCAATGTACACCTCTGTAGAGCAGAGGTACTAGAGTTCTGGTTCTGCAAAAGTCAGACCCTTTTTAAAGAAGTCTTAATTCAGATAGCCTGAATAGTTTTATACTTATTTTCCTGCGTTATGCCTGTCAACAATGTTAAAAATGCTTTTCAGTAGCCAACTGTCCAATTATCTGGAACAGAGAGGGCAGCTACATTACACTGTCTGGCTCTAGACCCTGGCATAGTACTGTTTGAAGTGTCTGAGACAGTTATATTGGACAAAGGACAATGTGGTATTAAATCACTGTGATATGCTGTGCTAATGACACCAACTGATTCGATCACTTAACAAGCACTCCGCTAATTTAGAAAACAAGCATTTACAATGCAATTGTCTCGGCAATATTATAGGTAGAGCTATTGGTATTGCTCATTATTTTTTTATTTTTTTTGTATCCCTAAATAAATGGCATTGTCATTTCTATTGGCATTAGCTTTTTTTTGTGCATATGTGATACCTATTGCATTAGCAGAGAGAGAGAGTGAGGCCGTGAGATAGAGAGAGAGTGAGGTATTTAAAGAGAGAGTGAGGTAGATAGAGAGTGAGGTAGATAGAGAGTGAGGTAGATAGAGAGTGAGGTAGATAGAGAGTGAGGTAGATAGAGAGTGAGGTAGATAGAGAGTGAGGTAGATAGAGAGTGAGGTAGATAGAGAGTGAGGTAGATAGAGAGTGAGGTAGTGAGGGAGTGAGGGAGTGAGGGAGTGAGGGAGTGAGGGAGTGAGGGAGTGAGGGAGTGAGGGAGTGAGCTAGAGAGTGAGGTTGTGAGGTTGTGAGCTAGAGAGTGAGGTTGTGAGGTTGTGAGCTAGAGAGTGAGGTTGTGAGGTTGTGAGCTAGAGTGAGGTTGTGAGGTTGTGAGCTAGAGAGTGAGGTTGTGAGGTTGTGAGCTAGAGAGTGAGGTTGTGAGGTTGTGAGCTAGAGAGTGAGGTTGTGAGGTTGTGAGCTAGAGAGTGAGGTTGTGAGGTTGTGAGCTAGAGAGTGAGGTTGTGAGCTAGAGAGTGAGGTTGTGAGGTTGTGAGCTAGAGAGTGAGGTTGTGAGGTTGTGAGGTTGTGAGCTAGAGAGTGAGGTTGTGAGGTTGTGAGGTTGTGAGCTAGAGAGTGAGGTTGTGAGGTTGTGAGGTTGTGAGCTAGAGAGAGGTTGTGAGGTTGTGAGCTAGAGAGTGAGGTTGTGAGGTTGTGAGCTAGAGAGTGAGGTTGTGAGGTTGTGAGCTAGAGAGTGAGGTTGTGAGGTTGTGAGCTAGAGAGTGAGGTTGTGAGGTTGTGAGCTAGAGAGTGAGGTTGTGAGCTAGAGAGTGAGGTTGTGAGGTTGTGAGCTAGACAGTGAGGTTGTGAGCTAGAGTGAGGTTGTGAGGTTGTGAGCTAGACAGTGAGGTTGTGAGCTAGAGAGTGAGGTTGTGAGCTAGAGAGTGAGGTTGTGAGGTTGTGAGCTAGAGAGTGAGGTTGTGAGGTTGTGAGCTAGAGAGTGAGGTTGTGAGCTAGAGAGTGAGGTTGTGAGGTTGTGAGCTAGACAGTGAGGTTGTGAGCTAGAGTGAGGTTGTGAGGTTGTGAGCTAGACAGTGAGGTTGTGAGCTAGAGAGTGAGGTTGTGAGCTAGAGAGTGAGGTTGTGAGGTTGTGAGCTAGAGAGTGAGGTTGTGAGGTTGTGAGCTAGAGAGTGAGGTTGTGAGGTTGTGAGCTAGAGAGTGAGGTTGTGAGGTTGTGAGCTAGAGAGTGAGGTTGTGAGGTAGTGAGCTAGAGAGTGAGGTTGTGAGGTTGTGAGCTAGTGAGGTTGTGAGCTAGAGAGTGAGGTTGTGAGCTAGAGAGTGAGGTTGTGAGCTAGAGAGTGAGGTTGTGAGCTAGAGAGTGAGGTTGTGAGCTAGAGAGTGAGGTTGTGAGCTAGAGAGTGAGGTTGTGAGCTAGAGAGTGAGGTTGTGAGCTAGAGAGTGAGGTTGTGAGCTAGAGAGTGAGGTTGTGAGCTAGAGAGTGAGGTTGTGAGCTAGAGAGTGAGGTAGTGAGCTAGAGAGTGAGGTTGTGAGCTAGAGAGTGAGGTTGTGAGCTAGAGAGTGAGGTTGTGAGGTTGTGAGCTAGACAGTGAGGTTGTGAGCTAGAGAGTGAGGTTGTGAGCTAGAGAGTGAGGTTGTGAGGTTGTGAGCTAGAGAGTGAGGTTGTGAGCTAGAGAGTGAGGTTGTGAGGTTGTGAGCTAGAGAGTGAGGTTGTGAGGTTGTGAGGTAGTGAGCTAGAGAGTGAGGTTGTGAGGTTGTGAGGTTGTGAGGTAGTGAGGTAGTGAGCTAGAGAGTGAGGTTGTGAGCTAGAGAGTGAGGTTGTGAGGTTGTGAGCTAGAGAGTGAGGTTGTGAGGTTGTGAGCTAGAGAGTGAGGTTGTGAGGTTGTGAGCTAGAGAGTGAGGTTGTGAGGTAGTGAGCTAGAGAGTGAGGTTGTGAGGTAGTGAGGTAGTGAGCTAGAGAGTGAGGTAGTGAGCTAGAGAGTGAGGTTGTGAGGTAGTGAGCTAGAGTGAGGTTGTGAGGGAGTGAGGTTGTGAGCTAGAGAGTGAGGTTGTGAGGTAGTGAGCTAGAGAGTGAGGTTGTGAGGTAGTGAGCTAGAGAGTGAGGTTGTGAGGTAGTGAGGTAGTGAGGTTGTGAGCTAGAGAGTGAGGTAGTGATGTTTTGAGAGAGAGAAGTTGTGAGGTAGTGAAACAGTGATGTAGTGAGGGAGAGGGATGTTGTGAGGTAGTGAGATGTCATTTTTTGTCATTTGTGGGGTATTTCTAGAGCGCGACGTTCGCTCCGGAGGGAGCATCTTGGCGCTGAGGATCCTGAATGAACCAGTCCATGAGGATTTATATGGAAGCTTTGGAGTAATCGTCCGAGAGATTAAAAATCCATGTCTTTAGAAGCTTTCTAAAGGGTTTTTCCTGGGTTTGTTGTCTGAGTGTTTTGGGCAGTTTGTTCCAAGCTTTAGCTGCAAGGAAACTGAGAGTCTTCTCACCCTTCGTTTTCAGATTGTATTTAGGGGGAAGGATGAGGTTGTCGTGGGTCGAACGAAGGTGACGGTTGGGCATGTACTGGGGAAAGCGCTTGGTGAGATATTTAGGGCCTGTTTGGTTGTAGGCACGAAAGGCTATAATCAGGATTTTGAAGAGAATCCTTTTGTGAAGGGGGAGCCAGTGAAGTGAACGAAGCGCTGCAGAGATAGAGGATCTGCGGGGTACGCCCAGGACAAGACGGGCAGCTGTGTGCAGAACGCTCTGCAGTTTTAGGATGGTGCTCTTTTTGACTCCTGCAAGCAGGCCGTTGCAGTAGTCCAGTCGTGAGATTATGAGTGCTACTGTCAACGTTTTTCTGGCATCGACGGGGAGGAAGTCGAAGAACTTTCTCAGGGATCTGATCGTTCCGAAGCATTTGCCTGCGACGGTTCTGGCATGCTGCTCAAAGGAGAGTTCGGAGTCAAAGATTACGCCGAGATTCCGGGCTGACGACTGTGGTAAATATTTCATTACCGGTACTATTTTTATGTGGTAAAGTCTATTAAGAATAACTCAGTAAATATAAGAGGCAGAATCCGTGGTATTAGAGGTTTTAAAAGGCTTTATTCCTATACAAAGGAATACAATTCGAATTGTAGGCTTTCTATTCCATCACCACGAAAGTTCAGGAAGGAAGGGCATACATTATTGACAGATAGGCAGTTTTATAGAAAATACATTACAGTGAAACAGATGCAAGAGGCGTAACAGCTGATAGTACAGATAAAAGGTGCATACGTAACTAATAGAGGCGGATATATGGGCGTAATTTAATAAACGTCATCATACATGATGTCACAAGTGGGTGGATCCATAAGAGAATCTTGCAATGTCAGCAGAAATATTTGACAGAGATGCGCGCGCAGCCACATGATGTGTGATTGACGTGCAACTAGAGGGTGAAGGGGACTTGACATTTAGCTCTACATGTGGAGACAGAAGTCTGGGGGTCATGTCAACCTAATCCCAAATCATATCTAATATCCTATGTTTAAAGAACTGTGTTATCCAAAAGGAGAGGTCTCTAGGATAGAATCTTATTCTATACTGACTGTTAGTGCGTGTACAAGCGTCTAAGTGTCTACACTAGATGCGAGGGGGTAGGAATATTCCATGGTAACGGGGCTATGAATTACTTGCATGAGGACAGCGAGGCCTGGCCCTTTGCACGGTAGCTGGAGGAATGTTTACCTAAACTACTAGACAGGAATGCATCGGATGAGGAGCGGAGTAGATAATCTTGAAGGTGAAATACAGTTTTTGGCAGGCGACAGGCTGGATCAGGCACCGTTAGCCGCGCAGGGAGTAGGACAAAGTTCATGGATACAGATGCAGGCTCAGACTGGAGCTTTCAGAGGCAGAAGGCAGGAAAAGGCTTGATGACAGAATTCTGGGCCTACTCGCCTGAATCTGTAAAATGTGGAAAGTGAACCACATAAAGTCGGTGGCCTTTCATACTTAGGAATGGAGTATCTGACCCATTCATGGCGGATCTGAAAGAGAACATGTTGACGGTGGACGCACATATATTTGCGTCTTCAAAACTGGAGCAGGAGGGAACATACATGTACTTATAGCATGCACATGGAGCCGTTGGGGTCTACGATAGGGGACATAACTGATCACAAAATTCATATTTCCTCATTCCCTCCTTGTCCCCTACGGACCCTCAGGAGATATCGATCTTCATCAATCCATCGATCTTTTCATATAGCATCATTTGTTCTTCTTTCTTCTTCCGGGATCTTGAACGAAAACTTGGATGTGGGATACACGAGGTGGCACACAGACCACAAATCGCTGGCCCACATTGTAAACATAAGCAGCAACTGAATAGTATGAGAAAGCCAATACCTAGGAAGGATAGGATTCTCCATCCCCAGGCTGACAACACGCCCCAGAACCAACCGGACCAAGTCCAGGTGCCTGGACTCTGGTGTATCTGGCTTACAATCTTATGAAGGCGAGTTATGGCTTTATATACTGACTGCGAATTTTCTGGTATGAAAATGCAGCAACTTGATCCGATGACCCTACAAGCTCCGCCCCTATCGGCCAGGATGACGTCAAGGACAAGACGATTTTGAAGCACAACAATCCGCATAGCAGACTGCTCTTCTGTTAAATTGCCTAAGGCGGAAATAGTTTCGTTCACTACTGCTTCAAGGGTTCTGGTTAATCTACGTATCAGCTTACTATTAGTGACTGTACCTATATAGGGAAAGAAACCTTTATTGAAATCTGTGTATTTTTCCCATGCTGTTTCAGTGTAATCGACAATTGGGAGATCTCTCTGCTGTCTATTGTGTACTAAATGGGTATTTCTATGATAATCAGGAGGAGCTAGGAAAACAGGTGGTAGAAGGAATGCTATGTAACAGGTACCATCCCAATCTAGAGGTAGACGTATATATGCGGTCTGGCCACATATAAAGTAGGAATGTCGAGAAGCTCTAAATGTAGACTTGCCTTGATCACTGAATTTTATTACAGTGGTGCATTTACTATGGCCCATGTGTATGGAACCATTCTTTCTTACACATAATTCCCCTTTTACTGGGAATACTGACATGGCGGGCAAGATTGGTGTAGCTTCAGATTCAACGTTCAGGATCATAAGGTTAAGTGTAAAATTACCTAATCCATATACTTCATTTTCTAGATCAGTTCCTGTTCTTCTGGGAAGTCCCTCCTTGTTAGGGTAGCAGACTTTAAGCAAAACTAAGTTCAGGTTTCCCCATACCCAGTTGTCTTGATAAACTGCGGAATTTGAATCTAGGGAATTAATCAAACTAAACCATGCTCCACAGGAGCCATTGTGTGTGAACGGATATGGAAAGAGGGGCAAAACTCCCTTATAGTTCTGATAGGGAGGGAGTCGGCCACATATCCAACAATTTGTGGCATTGCTGGTTTGATGGGAATGATGTAACATACTAATGAATGTGTTGTTGCGCAGCGCAAATCTATAGGACAACTCATGCGGAGGAAATTCGCTAAAAGAATGTTCTGCAGTTACATTGTAAGCACGCTTGAGAATAGGGTAATACATGTGCAATAGTATGCTGACAATGATGATCAGAAGACTTAGAAAAAACAAAATTAATAATGTTACTGTGCAGTGACTACGAAATGATTTACAATACGCATGCTTCTTAAGTTGCATCTGATGATTTCTTTCTCTATTCCGGTCTAGAGGATACATGTCAGAGACAAATTCAACCGATTCACCTTGGAGAGGACTTAAACAATCAAATTGTCTGACTTACTAGACCTTAATTTTAGTTTGTAAAGTTCTGAGTTTAATTCAGCCAAGGGGAGCTTTGAGTCTGTCTGTGAGGGAATGCAGGGCTGAACGTTCACACTAGATGGTAGTCCATAAAATTTCTTGATATGACTCGAGTGCAACCACCCTTTCCGTCCCTCGATCTTCACGGCTGTCCTTGTAGTCAGTAGAACCAACTTTGGCGACTTCCACCTAGGCTCCAGTTGGGTCTTCCGGTCAAAATTCCTGACCAGAACCAGGTCACCAGGAACCACGTCATGGGGCTTCACCTCAGTATTATCGGGAAAAGCTGCGGTTACCTGTGAACGACAAGATTGTAGTGCAGACATCAAGGAAGCCAGGTAATCTGTCAGCATGTTACAGTCAACATCAGTGATTTTGCGAGGTATAGGCGTCCCCCACATATTTGGTGGTCTACCGAAGATCACCTCGTACGGGGATAGCCCTGTTCGAGAATGTGCTACCATTCTCATGTAAAAGAGCGCAACTGGTAAGGCTACTATCCAATCAACACCTTTTTCCCTACATATTTTGGACAATCTAATTTTCAGAGTTTGATTATGGCGTTCCACGAGACCTGCTGCCTCGGGATGTCGGACACAGTGGAATTTCCATTGGTAGCCTAACAGAAGGGAAACGTGTTTCATTAGTTCGGATGAGAACGGCTGGCCATTATCTGAGTAGACAACACGTGGTAAACCGTACCGTGGGAAGAATTCTCGAACTAACTGTTTGGCAGTAGTCGGGGCAGTGTAATCTGAAACCGGGTATGCTTCTGTCCAACGGGAAAGAGCACAGACAACTACGAGAACATATTTGAATCCTCGACATCGTTCCATCTGGATATAATCCATCTGGAGGGCTTCAAAAGCATGATCGGGAGTTTGAAATCCACCCTGCTCTACGGGGATGCTTTTACCTGGATTAAACTGACAACATATCATACAGGTACGAACTTTTTGTTTAGCTGCTGCTCGCAAGTGTTTGTTGAACCAAATGTGTTGAATGCTGTCTAGCATAGCTTTTTCTCCTAGGTGCGCTGGACTATGTATTGTGTTAATGATGACTTGAACCATGGAGTCGGGAAGAAACCATATAGATTTTTCCTTCGTCATCCATCCTTGATCTGTTTGGATCCCTCCTAATTCAGTCCATTTCTTTATTTCTTCTGGTGTAGCATGTGTCTGTATGTCAATTACATCAAGGGCGGGATCCTTAACTGTCATGCAATGTGTTGGTGTCGGAACTATTGTCTTTGTCATGTCAGTTGTGTGAGTCTGATTCTGAGCAGTCTGTTTAGCTGTTCTGTCAGCTAGGTCATTACCCTGAGAAATGATATCGGTAACCTTTGTGTGGGCTTTGCATTTCATAATAGATATTGCAGTAGGTAGATGAATCGCGTCTAATAGGGCTTGAATGAGGGGTCCGTGTTGGATGTGGGCACCGTGAGAAGTTAAATAACCTCTCTCTCGCCACAGTACGCCGAAGTCATGGACGACTCCGAATGCATAACGGGAATCTGTGTATATATTGACTTTCTTATTTTTGGCTTGAATACAGGCTTGTGTCAGAGCGGTGAGCTCTGCTGCTTGAGCTGACAAAGTGTTAATACAATTTGTTTCAATGACTTCAGTGTCTGTTGTAACTGCGTAAGCGGCCACTAACTCTCCTGTACTTGTTCTCATACATGACCCATCTACATACAATGTCAAGTCTGGATCTGACAAAGGGATATCTGTCAAGTCTTGTCTGGGTTTCGTCGTGATAGTAATGACTTCGACACAATCATGTGCCAATGGATCTGTTCCGCCTACTGGTAACAGTGTGGCAGGATTTAACGTATTACAACGTCTGATTTCTATATGTGGCTGAAACAATGTTAATTCGTAACCGGTGAGTCTCGCTATAGTCAAGTGTTGTGTTTGTGTGCGGTTCAAGAGAACCTCTACTGCGTGTGGTACTTGTACTGTCAATTGGTGTCCTAACACTATGGCATCGCTTTGTCTGATTGCTAAAGCTGTTGCTGCCACCGATTTCAGGCACGCAGGAAGTGCCTGAGCTACTGGATCTAATGTACTAGAGAAATAAGCACATGGTTTGTGTGATCCTGCTTGTTCCTGAGTGAGCACTGACAAGGCAGTACCTTCGCGTTCTGTAACAAAAAGTGTAAACTGTTTACTGTAACATGGTGTTGCTAAAACAGGTGCTTGGCATAAAGCTTTCTTTAAGCTTTCAAAGGCGTGTGTATGTTTTTGAGTCCAAGGGAGGACAGTCGACGTGGCTGCCTCCTGTGTTGTCAACTGGATGAGTGGTTTTGCTAGAAATGCATATTGAGGGATCCACTGCCTACAGTATGAAGTGAGGCCTATAAAAGCCCGCACCTCCTTTTGTGTCTTGGGTGGTGGCATGTTAGCAATTAACTGGATGCGGTCGGGTGTAAGCTGCCTTCCCTCCTTGGACAGCGAGTGCCCAAGGTAAACAACTCGCTGGACACAGAATTGCAGCTTAGAAGGGGACACCTTGTGCCCCTTGTCGGCCAGAAATTTCAAAACCGTCAGTGACGCTGTATCACATTCAGGTTCGCTTCGGGCGGTGATCAGCAGATCATCGACATATTGGAGCAAGGCAGTGTTAACTGGCATGTGGATACTGTCAAGCTCTCGTTTCAGTGCTTGGCTATAGATGCTGGGGCTTTCTGTAAATCCCTGAGGTGCGCGTGTGAATTTAAAACTTCGTCCATTTAAACTGAATCCGAACAGATATTGACTTTCCGGATCGATTGGGACACTAAAGAAAGCATTCTTGAGATCAATTAGTGAAAAACGTTGCTTCTGAGTCAATAGCTGTTAGTAATGAAGAGATATCTGGGACCACAGGGTATTGTGGTACAATACATTTATTTAATTCGCGCAGATCAATAACTAATCGATATACTGGTGGTGCTTTTGGATCCGTTCTTTTAAGAATCGGAATTATCGGGGAATTACATACATTGGAGTCCGTTTCGACAACTACTCCTTGTGCAATGAGCTCGTCAATGATTTGCAGCAAAGCCACTACAGCATCTGGTGGTAACTTGTATTGTCGCATTCGTGGTAGTACTATTCCTGGTTTCACTGTGACTCGATATGGTGTAATGTTCATGCAACCAACATCAGTGGGGCCTTGTGCCCATAAATGTGTAGGTAAATTCTGCAGTCGGTGATCCATGTCTCTGGATACGTAGTCACCTTTAAAGTCGCGTAAAAATAGTCGTACTCCTTCCGGAGAACAACATATTATGGCTCCTAGAGCTTTCAATGTTTTTATGCCTAACAAGTTTTCTGGACATGATTTAGTAAGCAATAAATCTGTAGTACATGTCAATGGACCGACCGTAAGTGGAAGAGGTTGTGTTACGTCATTGATTATAGGTTTTCCTGAGAATCCAAGGGAAATATTCTGTGAGCCTGAGAGGGGTGCCCCTGGAACTTCACTTCGTCTTATAGTTGTTCTGCTTGCCCCTGTATCAAGTAAAAACTTTCTGTCTTCCCCTAATAGTTCACTATGTACATAAGGTCCCTCTTGGTCTACAGGAACCTCTATAAGGGGTAAGCCAACTTCCCTTTCTAGGCTATTTCATGTGTATCGCTGATAATCGGGATAATCTGCTTGTGCATACTGATACATCTGTTGTGTTGTTGCTTGTGTTGCAGCAATAGGCTGCGCTTGTGGTGGTGCTACGATCTGTTGTGGAGCTGCCTGTTGTGGAGCTAGTTGTTGCGGAGCTAACCTAGGTTGTGCATGCTGAGGGATTTGTTGTTGATTCTGATCCTGTCTAGGTAAACGTGGTCTCTCCTGGGTTCTACCTGTGGCAATATTATGTTTCAGGACTGGACAATCGTGTATATAATGACCTTGTTGTTTACAATAGTTGCATGTCCCTTTCGTTGGACCTGCGGAATCACCCTTTTGATGACCATCGGCTGGAACTGACTGTGCAACAAGCATTTTCATTTTTGTATCTTTCATACGTCTTTGTTCGTGTTCTTGTTCTTCTCTAATTCTATTGTGGTGATATTGTAACATCTGTAACATCTGTGATGGGATATTACCTTGCCAGGTACTTTCGAACTTCAATACTCTATTCTTGACTTGCAGCAGAGAATTCTCAACTAATTTTGTCACAAACAGATGTGGATATGACTCACTACTGGCTTTTATGCCACTATTTATACTAAAACATTTTTCAAATCGGGAATAGGAATCACTAGTGTCTTCATCTGGCTTTTGTTTACAGGCTGAGATTGCACCCCAGTCTTCCTTTTTCGTAGTTAATAAACGTGGCAGTACCTGTATTAGTAATCCTGCTAGTGCTGTAGTCTTTTCCCCAAGCCCTGCTCCTGCAGCTCGGGCCCTTTCTTCGTTTTCTAATGCTATCCAATCTATTTTTTGGTCTCCCACCTCCCATTCTTTTTCTTTGAGTTTCTCATAAACACCGGCGGGTAATAGGACTTTTAATATTTTCATAATGTCGGGGTAGGTATACTCTCCCATGAGTAGCATGTCCTTTATTTCACGGTGGAAACCTGCTGGGTCCTTGTCATGGCTGGGTACTACTTTCTTCATTTCTAATAATTCCAGTTTAGTTATAGGCGTGTACACAAACACGCGTGTCAAGTTATTACCGTCACCTCTGATTGGGTGTACTTCGCGTAACGGGTTCTGTCTATCTATGTGATACATTCTTCTTCCCATGATGGGAACTGGAACGTGTTCTGGGCATACGAAATTTAAATATTGGTTTCGGGATTCTAGAATTTCCTTAATCAAATCAGTACCTGACCCTCTCCATATGTTCGTGAGTAGTTCTGTCAATATGTCAGGTAAAGGTCCTGGATCGGAGTGTTGGCTTTTATATAATATAAGGAGGTGTTGAATCATGTATATACTAGCTAAACGCTGTTCGTATGGGTCAAGATTCAAAAACGTGTGTGCAAGTACATCATCATTGTATTCGCCGGGACTGTCAGCCCATTGTACTGCTGACCTGGCTAATTCTTGTTCGTCCATGGAATCGAGCATGTGGTACCCCCTTCGATCTCGGAGTAATTTATCAGCGGCTTGGAATAGGTGTTCAGGGGATTTTGTATTTAACATAGGGTTTGGAAAATGTCTATTATATTCTGGACGTATTGGACGTATCGGGTCGTTAAAACATCTGGTATTATTATGGGGTCTTCCTCTACCTACATAAGCTATCGTTTCTAATTGCTCTGATTCTTGCTCCTCCTCTTCTTCTGATTCTACTCTGTCTGTTTCTCGTCTTTCTTTATGTATTCGTTCTACTTCCTTGCGGATCTTTCGACACATGGCGATTATACACGCCTGTCTATCATGTTTCTCTTCTGATATATTCTGACCCCATTTGGCAAGTCTTTGCATGGTATCGTGATCTGCCCCAGGCCTGTCTTGATTCCTAATTACACAATTTATGAAAAAACGTAGTAGTTGTCTTTGGACATCCACTTTCTGGTATTCCATAGCTTCGTTAATACTTTCTGGACCTCGCCCTGTTTGGACAAAGCAATATATTTCGTCTAGGTGTTCACCCATTCCTGGTATCGTCATTAAATATAATGTAGCTCGTCTTATACGTAGTGATGATATGAGCAATTTATCCTGTCTACCTGGTACTGGGTCGTATCTACAATCCACAAGCTGTTCTTTAAACATGTCGGATGTCGCTAGTTGGGGTGTACGTTGGAGTGCTAAATCTCTAAGGGTCTGTTTATTTCGCGGCGGTGTGGCAAACATGTCTGTCGTACCTCCTGTAGCACCATCTGAGGTGCTAGGCACGAAAGGATTCGTTGGGCTTAGGATAGAGATTGTAGATGCGGGAAAAACTGTAGAAACGGACGGGCCTGTTGGAACTTGTGTAGGAGTTTGTAGTTGCGGGGAGACAGACGAATGCTCTTGGTGTTGAACACCATCGGCAAGCGGTGTGGGTGGTATGGCATTAGCATACTCGGGAGCTGCGTCATCTAAATAGGAGGAAAGGAAAACGTCCTTTGCTGTTTTGGGATGTATTTTGGGATGTGCTTTTATCGGGAGCAATGGAGGAGTTAAGTCTTTTGGTATTTCCGGGGTAGCCTTAGGTAACCCTTCGGCCAAAAGAGGATACATACCATTCATAAGAGCGTTTCTTTGTCTATCTACTTGCTCTGATTTTACTCGGGTACCTTCCTCAAGTAATAGATTTTCTCGGGTTTTATTTGAATTCTCTCTACCTTTTCTCTTCCTGTCTGAGTGCTTTTTCTGTACATCTATATGATTCTTTACGCCATAATTCAATGGCATCTTTCTGTGACTGTCTGGCTTTCTTTTTCCATAATTCTTCTTCTACTCTCATGATGCAACCTGCATCCCAGGTCCCCGCTGCGGGCCATCTCTGACTCTCTGGTAATTCTTTGGTGTAGTCCACCCATAAATCAAGAAATAATACGGCATCTAGGCCATGCTTATGATACATAAAGTACCCTGGAGTGTCCCTAGGTGGGATGGGAACGGCTTCTTCGAGTACACCTTTTCTAGTTTTGATCTGTCTTAGTTTCGAAAAGAGCAGCATTTTTAGACCTTATTACTAGAACACACTTTATACAAGAAAACACAATAATGAACAGTCATTCACACCACAGTATATAGAACGTATTTAAAACATTTAACACTTAACAGTTTTACGAACAATGATAACTAATAGAAAACTAGTTACTGACATAATACTGACACTACATAGTACTTATTTATATGCAAGACATACTATATATACTGCTAAACAGTACAGATACACTGCTAAAACAGTGCAGACCGGATTTGTGTACCCAAACCCGTCTTGACCGGCACAGACTATGTGCACGTTAAATGCCTCCCCGGTAATGGTACTCACCGGGTAGCTCGGAACGGAAGGCCTCGGAACGGAACTGAAACTGGACCGGACTGGACTCGACTCGACTGGACTCGGAACTTCGGAACCTGGTGGGCCTCTGTATACCTCGGATCTTGCTCTCTCAGCTAGGCTCTGGTCGGGATACTTCGCACTTCTCACCGCCTCGTCTGGGTGTTGATCGCAGCCTCAGTCGTCCCCGCTTGGCCGGAGGGAGATACAGGAAATCCTGCAGGTACGCGTTTTTGTCCGTTCAGCTGTGGCAGGAGACCGGGCCTGCAACGCACCGCCGGCGCGTGAGATGAGAAAGTGTCCCTGTTCGGGCGCCAATTTATGTGGTAAATATTTCATTACCGGTACTATTTTTATGTGGTAAAGTCTATTAAGAATAACTCAGTAAATATAAGAGGCAGAATCCGTGGTATTAGAGGTTTTAAAAGGCTTTATTCCTATACAAAGGAATACAATTCGAATTGTAGGCTTTCTATTCCATCACCACGAAAGTTCAGGAAGGAAGGGCATACATTATTGACAGATAGGCAGTTTTATAGAAAATACATTACAGTGAAACAGATGCAAGAGGCGTAACAGCTGATAGTACAGATAAAAGGTGCATACGTAACTAATAGAGGCGGATATATGGGCGTAATTTAATAAACGTCATCATACATGATGTCACAAGTGGGTGGATCCATAAGAGAATCTTGCAATGTCAGCAGAAATATTTGACAGAGATGCGCGCGCAGCCACATGATGTGTGATTGACGTGCAACTAGAGGGTGAAGGGGACTTGACATTTAGCTCTACATGTGGAGACAGAAGTCTGGGGGTCATGTCAACCTAATCCCAAATCATATCTAATATCCTATGTTTAAAGAACTGTGTTATCCAAAAGGAGAGGTCTCTAGGATAGAATCTTATTCTATACTGACTGTTAGTGCGTGTACAAGCGTCTAAGTGTCTACACTAGATGCGAGGGGGTAGGAATATTCCATGGTAACGGGGCTATGAATTACTTGCATGAGGACAGCGAGGCCTGGCCCTTTGCACGGTAGCTGGAGGAATGTTTACCTAAACTACTAGACAGGAATGCATCGGATGAGGAGCGGAGTAGATAATCTTGAAGGTGAAATACAGTTTTTGGCAGGCGACAGGCTGGATCAGGCACCGTTAGCCGCGCAGGGAGTAGGACAAAGTTCATGGATACAGATGCAGGCTCAGACTGGAGCTTTCAGAGGCAGAAGGCAGGAAAAGGCTTGATGACAGAATTCTGGGCCTACTCGCCTGAATCTGTAAAATGTGGAAAGTGAACCACATAAAGTCGGTGGCCTTTCATACTTAGGAATGGAGTATCTGACCCATTCATGGCGGATCTGAAAGAGAACATGTTGACGGTGGACGCACATATATTTGCGTCTTCAAAACTGGAGCAGGAGGGAACATACATGTACTTATAGCATGCACATGGAGCCGTTGGGGTCTACGATAGGGGACATAACTGATCACAAAATTCATATTTCCTCACGACACTGTCTGGGGGGGGCAACAGAATTATCTGGCCACCAAAGTGCTGGAGAGAAGGAGATGTTAATACCAATCGGGAGGATCTCCGTTTTACTCGGTGTTGTGATGTAGTGAGATAGAGAGAGGTAGTGAAAGAGACAGTGAAAGTGAGTTAGTGAGATGTCGCAGAGTTCTGATCCTGTGATGAGGAGCACACACGCTGCTGAACTTGGCTCCGGTGGGAGTATAACTTTTGCTTGTGTTCGTGTGCAGTGTTTGTGCAAGGTAAGTTTGCACATTCACGCTGGAGCAGTTTAAGGCAGCAGGCATGAACCTTGGATACTTTGTGTTTCTGACACTTTAAGCTTCACATTTCGAGCCAGGTGGAGAGGATTGTTCAAATTTAGGACACCTAAAAATTCTAAAATGTACGGACCTGCAAGAGCTGGTATCCATTTGCAAGAGAGGAGAAAGGTCGAGCAATGGCCTACGATTGGATTTTCGCTAAAAACTGAAGTATCATAATAAAAAGTAAAAGAAATGTGGTCAGCAGAGAGGAGCTGGAATGGCATACGTCAGTATGATAGCTGAGCTCTTGAATTCCATTGATTTAGGTTTTAGAGCAATATGAATCGAAAATACAAGCCTGATAAATGACACAACGATTCTGAAAGTTTAAATGTCCGCACTCCAATTAAACTGAAGGGCAATTTTGGAAAAGAAGATATCGGTGCAAGTTATTTTTAAAACTACATTGATTTACTCACTCAAAACTGACACGCTGCCAACAGAACGTGGATGGCACACTGGGTTAAGTTCGCTGCTAAAACACGAGTTTCTTTGCGTCACAAGTTCCAGCCACATCAAGGACCACCCATCCGTCTTAGTTTGGTAAATGGGAGAACAAAGCCCCGAACACAATGGGACTGGCAATCTCGTACTGTGTTCAAACCCAAATTTGTGCCCAAAACGGGATTACAATCTGGGTGCAAACCCTGGATGTTTGTGGCCACTATTTGCTGTAAATCGTAGAAGTAAATAGTACACACATTTGAAACTAATAGGACATAAGTTCTGTTTGCACATGTCAGAATGGGGGATAACTTGTGCTATTAGCATTTTATTATCCTTTCGAGGGTGTCAAACTCGGAATGGGGCAAAATGCACAGCTGCAAAACTGCACCAAGCGCTCATGCAGGTTAGAAAGTGAAAAAATGTTACCTATATTTTGCAGACACAGTATGACCCAGAACTAAACGGATCTGTAATCTGCTTCCATATTCCCCACCATGACCATACATATTTTTGTCTGCACGCCCCTTTTTACAGCACGGAGTAAAGATCTGTGAAGGGTTGAAACCTACTGAGATCCGTGTATGCAATCACATGGAAGCTTGCTGATCGAAACGACTGAAGGGTTCTGTACAATGCAATTTGACTTGATAGGGCACCAGTAGCATTGAGTCAATGACCTCTCACACTTGTACTTAGCAGTAAATAACACAAGCATTTAATAGCTAAAGTGGACCGCAAACATGCGGTATTTATTACAAGTGATAAACAGCACTTTTTTAAAACACATTATCATATATAAGTCAGTAAATTAATGACGTAAGCAGGACTAAAGACGTATCCCCGCATTAACGAAACAGTCGGCACGCTCGAGGCTACAGGGTGCAAGTTAAACGAAGGACGATTTATCCGCTGCGGTCCTCATAATAAGCCTCTTTCTGGTGGTGTGGACGACAGATTGTATTAAAAGGATAATGTGGGCTAAACAACAGTGCTGAATAAGAAAGGATACGGGGAATAAGTAACACGAAGTATTCTTCATATGCTCGGTCCCTAATAAGCGCATACCTGACCACAGATCGAATCAAAAGGACAGTGTGGGTACAACGACAACACCAACAACGAAAATTACGAACAAGGTGAAGGATGACCCAGAATGGCTATATCCCATGAAAAAGAGTAGCGCCCAATGAAAGACAGATTAAGGAATAAAGCATTGAATATTGAGAGAAAAAACCCATATTAATGGTCTTGAGGAAGATAGTGGCATAAAAGAAAGCCCATCGAAACGCGTCGACGCATAGGAGATACACAATCCAGAGAAACGGATACACAGAGTGATAAAGAGTCTAAACATCCCATAAGTGTTTCAATTCCAGTAGTGTTTTTGGATGTGTAAACATATGACAGAGTGTAATGTCTTTTGCATGGTGTGTTCTCTGTTATGCGGGCTCATAACGAGGTGGTTTTAATTTAAAAAATATTTTCTTTTGCATTTTGACTATTTGCATTCTGATATATGGAATGAAATCTTAGCCTTTTTGTATTTGTATATTTCTAAATCGAATATGCTTCTTGATTAAATTCTCTGCTCAGATTAATGTTAAGTAGGGATTAGAATAGATTGTGTTTTTAATGGTGATGTATAACATGTTTTATATATAATAAATGTCAACTGTTTTTTTTATAAAACCGTGAGTGTGTGAATATCATAATATTGAATCACTGAAGAGTGCACATACAGTCAAGGGACTGCTAGCAGACACTTGAAAAAGTATCCTATTCCCTTTGATTTCACAAGGGGTCTCTCTCTACTTTCTTATATACATCTAGATAAGTGCATCGGGAGAGACGTGAATGCTCTGCCAAGGGAGTGGGGGAGAGTGTAGATCAGTTAGACTCGCAGGGCTAAGGTTGTGGAATTTGAACATATAATAAGCGAGCGAACAGCACGAGTCAGCTGCCAGCTTTACAAATACTATATGAAAAGTTTGATACTGTGAGCTGCGAGCAAGGCACGTTGGCAACCCAAACCGATATCATAAAGCAATGCACACGGTATTAAAAGCAACAAGTAAGGAGTTTTTAGAAAGAAGTAACACAGTGAGTTCAAGCAGCGGGACAGCCCTGCACACTCCGAAAAGCCTGGCACAGAAGTAAATAGACCTACAGTAAGCACATTTCGAGCCAGGTGGCATTCTGCTCGTCGAACTGGAGCCTGCCCCGGCAGCGCCGCCACCAGCACAACAACACGGCGCCGGACGGATGGATCCTCACGGCCAGACGACAGCAAAAAAATAGCGGATGGAAGCTTCGAAATTTTTTCGGATTCGGGGGCGTGTTCCTGCTGTTCGAAAAAGGGCGTGGCTTAAAAGTGGAAAGAACAGCACGGAACACGCCCCCCCGAATCTGAAAAGGACGGAGCCTATTTGGAGGGACGGCTCTCTCCTCCAATGGCTGGCCTCCGTTTAGGAAGCCAGCCAATGGAGGAGAGCCAAAAAGAGAGGCGGGCTAAAGAGCCACTCTCAGAAACATAAGATCTCCGGACTTCCGGTTCTGCCTTCGGCAGACCGGATGGTCCCTCGACCTAAAAAGATTTAAGGCATGTTTCATTTGGATAGTTGAATGGATGAAGGATAGACACCTTTGTGTGTCATGCAGACAAAACAGATATGTAGCGGAAAAGAACAATATAGTCTCAGACGAAGATTAGTGACAAATGGGACTTCCTCCACCTATCAAGGCAATGTCGAAAATTGGGGTAAAATTTGATCCAAAGCTGCTGTTCGCTCACAAGTTTCCAGTGTCTTGAACTTGTCTTTTCCTTGCTAAGCGCCTTAAGCAAATTCCTGGATATGCTACCATTCAAATCTTGAAAGTTGGTAGTCCATGCCCTGATTAAGTTGGGACTTTCTTGCTACTATCCTACATGTGGGCCTGCCAAAATAATGTAACCGTTTGCAGATGGTCTAGAACTTAGCTGTACGTATGGTTCTAAAACTTTCCTGACATACACCATTGACAGCTGTTCTAAAACAACTGAACTGACTACCTGTGCATAAACGTATCCTTTTTAAATCTTTGATGTTTGCGCATAGAGCCTTTTATGAGACATGTCCTAAATACTTAAGAGCCATATTCAAACATTACTTCACAAATACCTGCCTGAGACCCTCTAACTATAATTTCTTTCATATCTGACTCTGGTCTTTAGGGAAACAGGAGATTTTGCACGCCAGTGGGCCCCCGCCTACCTCCATAAGACATACCTTATTGCGCTGGCCCGCTGGTGCTGCCATATAGCACGGCATTCTTCTGCCTCGGGCCATGCTAGGAGACAGGTTTTCCCTCAACAGAGCTTCCTCTTCATTTCACTATAATTTATTGGATTGCATTTTATTTCAGTCTGAATGTATTCATGGCATTTCTGAAACTTCCTGTGATTTGGCTGAGGCATTCCATTTTATGCTTAGAGTTAGTCTATTTAGGATATGTTCTAAGATGGCGGCTATTTTCAGGGACATACTGGGATACCTTACATTATTAGTCTGTATTCACTGTTGAGCTGCGATTACTTGTATACCACTTCACGATTCAGCCCAGACCGCCACATTTAGTATTGCAAAATCTGCGATTTATTTAGCTACTGACCATAAAACTTATACCTCGCATATGTGTTTACCAAGCATGCTTTTACAGCGGAAATTCAATTGAAAAGGCATGAGTGGTAAAGGAATATTCATGGTAAAAGTTTTTGTTGTAAAGGCATGTGTGCTAAAGACTCATGCGTTGTAGTGACAGTATTATAACAGCATGCATTGTAATGGTATGTGTTCCATCGTACTACCATCCAGCATGTCTGATGTGCATTTACTGAGCAAGAAAAGAAGCAACCAAACTATTTTAGATGATAACCTGTGAATATAGATCAATTGCAACTTGAAAGTGAAGACGTGCCACGTAAGAGTAGCTTACGTGATAGATTGTCATAATGAATAAAAACAGGAGTTAGCCATATTAAAGCCTTCTAATACCCTCTTAAAAAACACATCAGTTATTGGTTATATCCTTGTTTGGGATGAAATGTACAATAATAATACAGGAGAACTGCCAAGATGGTGGCGGTATGATGTGCTGTCTTGGTCTCCCTTAAGACATAGTCCCGAAGCCCCATCAATTTATAGAGGAGAGGTGTGTGAGATGCTAAAGCATCTGAGTTGTGGAGGAAGTAGTCTCTAAGGCTGCCTCAAGACTCCCAGAGTGTGAAGTGGTATGGTTCCCGAAAGCTTGGAGAAAGCATTTCCTTAAGGTGCAGAGGAGAAATTCTGGCCTGCTTGCCTCCTTTCGGTCTACTGAATGGCTCAGCTGGGGTCTATCCCCTAGATAAGTGTGGAAATATGGATTTTCTGGTCAGTTATGTCCCCTATCTTGTACCCCAACGGTTCTATGTGCATGTTACAAGTACATGTATGTTCCCTCCAGTTCCAGTTATGAAGACGCAAATACATGTGCGTCCACCGTCAACATGTCCTCTGTCAGACCCACCATGAATAGACCGGATATTCCCTTCTTAAGTACGAAAGGCCACCGCCTTTATATGGTTCACTTATGCCATTTTTCAGTCCAGGCAAGTAGGCCCTGATTCTGTCATCAAACTCTTCTTGCCTTCTGCCTCTGAAAGCTCCAGTCTGAGCCTGCATCTGTGACCATGAACTCTGTCTCATTCTCTGCGCGGCTCACGAAGCCTGACATCAGCCTATTCTCTGCCAAGAACTGTATTTCACCTTCGAGTTATCTGCTTCCCCCTCAGCCGATGCATTCCTGCCTAGTAGTTTAAGTAAACATTCTTCCAGCTACCAAGCAAAGGGCCCGGCTTCTCTGTCTTAATGCAAGTAATTCATAGTCCTGTTACTATGGAAGATTCCTGCCCCCGCATTTAGTGTAGACACTTAGACGCTTGTACACGCACGCACAGTCAGTATAGAATAGATTCTGTCCGAGAGTTCTTCCTTTGTGGATAACATAGTTCTTTAAACATAGGATGTTAGATATGATTTGGGATTAGGTTGACTTGACCCCCCAGACTTTTTGTCTCCACATGTAGAGCTAAATGTCAAGTCCCCTTCACCCCCTAGTTACACGTCAATCACACGTCATAATGCTGCGCGCGCATCTATGCCAAGTATTATCTTATAGATCCACCTATACATGACATCACAACCAATTATGTTCCTTTTTACTCCTTATTACACCCATTTTCGGTTACGCATGATATTCGTCATTTTCCTTATCAATTGTTACGCCTACTGTATTCGCTTCATTGTAATGTATGTTCTATAAAAGCCATTTCATGTCAATAATGTATGTACTTCACTTCCTGAACCTTCGTGGTGACGGAACTTGAAGCATCCGATTATAATCGAGTATTGGAATAAAGCCCATTCCGAACCTCTAATACCACGGATTCTGCCTCTCATTTTACTGAGCTATTTTATTATGTTTCTGTATCAAATTCAGTCCCGGTAAAGGAAAATTATTTACCACATGATGGCGCCCGAATAGGGACACTTTCTCATCTCACGCGCCGGCGGTGAGTTGCAGGCCCGGTCTCCTGCCACAGCTGGACGGACAATAACGCGTACCAGCAGGATTTCCTGTATCTCCCTCCGGTCAAGCGGGGGCGACTGAGGCTGCGATCGACACCCAGACGAGGCGGTGAGAAGTGCGAAGTATCCCGACCAGAGCCTAGCTGAGAGAGCAAGATCCGAGGTATACAGAGGCCCACCAGTGTCTGAAGTCCCAAGTCGAGTCCAGTGTCCGACGAGTCGAGTCGAGTCCAGTCCGATTCAAGTTACTGAGGCCTTCCGTTTCCGAAGCTACCCGGTGAGTACCATTGCTGGGGAGGCATTTCTGACGTGCACATAGGTTGTGCCGGTCAAGACGGGTTTGGGTACACAAATCCGGTCTGCACTGTTTTAGCAGTGTATCTGTACTGTTTAGCAGTATATCAAGTATTCCGAAGTATCTAGTTATTGTCAAGAATTAAGCTTGGTGATTAGTTATGCAGACAATCATCATTGTTTCAGTTAAAGGTTTTAATGTTTAATGTTTAATGTGTTTAAGTATGTTCTGTATGTTGTGGTATGAATGACTGTTCATTATCGTGTTTATTGTATTAAGTCTGTTCAAATTCAAGTATCAGGTCAGTTGGTCAAAATCAAGTATAAGGTCAGTTTTCAATATGCCGCTCTTTTCGAAATTAAGACAGATCACCACCAGAAAAGGGGTACTCGAAGGAGCCGTTCCTATTCCTCCTAGGGACACCCCAGGGTACTTCATGTATCATAAACATGGCCTAGACGCCATATTATTTCTTGATTTATGGGTAGACTACACCAAGGAATTACCAGAAAGTCAGAGGTGGCCCACCGCGGGAACCTGGGATGCGGAATGCATCATAAAAGTAGAAGAAGAGTTATGGAAAAGAAAAGTCAGACAGTCACAGAAAGATGCCATTGAATTATGGCGTAAAGAATCACATAGACGAACAGAAAAAGCACGTAGACAGGAAGAGAAGAGTAAAGAGAATTCCAATAAAGTTCAAGAAAATCTATTAATTGAGGAAGGTATCCGAGTGAAAGCAGAACAAGTAGACAGACAAAGAAATGCCCTTATGAATGGTATGTACCCCCTTCTGGCCGAAGGATTACCTAAGGCTACTCCAGAGATACCGAAAGACTTGCCAACCCCATTATTTCCAATAAAGGTACATCCAAGGGGGCATCCTAGAACCGCAGAAGATGTTTTTCTGTCCTCATATTTAGATGACGCAGCTCCCGAGTATGCTAATTCCGCCCCGCACAGACCGCATACCAGGGAGGTTCAACGCCAAGATCCAGCACCCGTATCCCTACAGCAACAAATCGAGTCACAAGTTCCGGCAAGCACATCTGTTTCTGCATCCGCTCCTACAGCTACTTCTATAGCTGTGTCCACACCTATAGTTGCTGTGTCACGTCCGACGAATCCTTTCACACCCGACACCCCAGATGGGGCCACGGGAGGTGCTACCAATATCTTTTCTACGCCGCCTAGAATAAATAAACTTACTTTTCAAGAGTCAGCACATTCACGTACACCCAAACTCATTAGTGCCCGTGCGCTTAAGGAACTTCTTGTAGACTGTAGATATGACCCTGTGCCCGGAAAAGAGGACGAAATGACCCTAGCATCATTACGTATCAGACGAGCCGCAGTGTATTTAGGGAAGTTACCAGGAATGACTGCGCATCTAGATAATATATACAATTTTGTCCAAACGGGGCGAGATCCAGAATGTATTAACAGAGCTATGGAATACCAGAAAGTAGAGATACAGGGGGAACTGTTACGTTTCCTCATAAACTGTGTGATCAGAAATCAAGACCGACCGGGGGTAGACCCGGAAGCAATGCAAATTCTTACAAGATGGAGCCAGAATATATCAGAAGGGAGACATGATAAACAAAATTGTATAATAGCCATGTGCCGAAAGATCCGTAAAGAAATAGAACGCCTACACGAAGAGAGATTAGAGGTAGACGAGTTCGAACAAAACGAGGAAGAAGGGTCAGGACCGCCCACAGGACAGTCAGAAACTATAGCCTATGTAGGTAAAAGAAGATCTTATAACAGTACGAGATGTCTTATTGACCCGATACACCCGATATGTCCAGACAATAACAGGGGTTTCCCAACACCCATAGTCCATATAAGGTCTAACGAGCATTCGTTCCAAGCAGCTGACAAACTACTCCGAGAACGAAGGGGTTATCATTTTCTCGATTCTATGGATGAACAAGATTTAGCCAGGGCAGCTGTCCATTGGGTGGACAGTCCCGGAAAATATAGTGATGATACAGTAGTACGCACATTTTTGAATCTCACCCCAGATGAACAGAGGTTAGCTGGGATTTATATGATTCAACAACTCATTATACTATATCGGAGTCAACATTCAGATCCTGGTCCCTTACCCGACATATTGACTGAATTACTCACGAATAGATGGAGAGGTTCAGGCACTAAATTAATTAAAGAAATTCTAGAATCAAGAAAGCAATATATTCTTTTTGTATGTTCAGAACATGTTCCATTGTCCGTCAAGGAAAGAACCACGTATCACATAGATAGACAGAATCCCTTACGAGAAGTGCATCCAATAAAGGGCGAGGACAATCAGTTCAAACGCGTATTTGTATATACGCCCATATCAAAAATAGAATTGTTACAAATGAAGAAAGTGGTACCCAGTCATGACAAAGACCCAGCGGGTTTTCACCGAGAAATTAAAGACATGTTACTCATGGGAGAGTATACCTATCCCGACATTATGACAATATTAAAGGTATTGATGCCTGCTGGCATTTATGAGAAACTCAAGGAAAAAGAGTGGGAGGTAGGAGACCAAAAGATAGAATGGTCAGTATTAGAAGCAGAAGAAAAGGCCCGAACTGCAGGAGCAGGACTTGGGGATAAAACTAAAGCACTACCAGGTTTATTAGTACAGGTACTGCCACGTTTATTAACTACGAAAAAGGAAGATTGGGGTACAATTTCAGCCTGTAAACAGAAGCAAGATGAGGACACTAGTGATTACTATGCCCGATTTGAAAAATGTTTTGGTATAAATAGTGGCATAAAAGCAAGTAGCGAATCATACCCACATCTGTTTGTAACAAAATTAGTAGAAAATGCCCTGCCCCCAGTAAGGAATAGAGTATTAAAATTCGAGAGTACCTGGCAAGGTAACACTCCATCACAAATGTTACAAATGTTACAGTACCATCACAATAGAATCAGAGAAGAACAAGAACATGAACACAGACGCATGAAGGACACAAAAATGAAAATGCTAGTTTCTCAGACAGTTCCAGCTGAAGGACATAAAAAGGGTATGACACATTCTGATTCAGCAGGACCTGTAAAAGGGACATGCAATTATTGTAAAAAGCCAGGTCATTATGTACACGATTGTCCAGTTTTAAAACATAATATCGCCATAGGTAAAACGCAAGAAAGATCACGGCCACTTAGACAAGATCAGAATGAACAAGGAGCTCTACAGCATGCCCAGGCC
Source organism: Triturus cristatus (assembly GCF_964204655.1). NCBI lineage: Eukaryota > Metazoa > Chordata > Amphibia > Caudata > Salamandridae > Triturus > Triturus cristatus. The sequence goes on from NC_140581.1 coordinate 124,095,281, forward strand.
ATGCCAGCCGCACAACAGCCAATACAGTTCGTGCCAGCTGCACCAGCGTTGCCTGTTGCTGCCACACAGACAACAACACGACAAATGTATCAGACCGCACAGTATGAATATCCTGAGTACCAGCGTTACGCATGAACTAGCCTAGAGAGGGAAGTTGACTTACCCCTTATCGAGATACCTGTAGATCAAGAAGGACCTTATGTACACAGTGAATTGTTAGGCCAAGACAGAAAATTTTTACTCGATACCGGGGCAAGTCGAACAACCATAAAACGTAGTGAAGTTCCAGGGGCACCCCTCTCAGGCTCACAAAATATTTCCCTTGGTTTTTCAGGAAAACCTATTGTTAATGAAGTGTCACAACCTCTGCCACTTACGATAGGACCTCTGACCCGAACTACAGATTTATTGCTTACTAAATCATGTCCAGAAAATCTATTAGGAATAAAAACGTTAAAAGCTCTAGGAGCCATAATATGTTGTTCTCCGGAAGGAGTAAGATTGTTTTTACGTGATTTTAAAGGTCACTATGTATCTAGAGACATGGATCCCCGACTGCAGACTTTACCGACACATCTATGGGCACGAGGCCCTACTGATGTTGGTTGCATGAATATTACACCATATCGAGTCACATTAAAGGCAGGAGTGGTGCTACCACGAATGCGACAATACAAGTTACCGCCAGATGCTGTAGTGGCTTTACTACAAATCATTGACGAGCTCATTACCCAAGGAGTAGTTGTATGTAATTCCCCGATAATTCCGATTCTTAAACGAACAGATCCTAAGGCCCCGCCAGTATATCGATTGGTTATTGATCTGCGCGAATTAAACAAATGCATTGTGCCACAATTTCCTGTGGTCCCAGATATCTCGTCATTACTGACAGCTATTGATTCCGAAGCAACATTCTTTACTGTAATCGATCTCAAGAATGCCTTTTTCAGCGTTCCAATAGATCCGGAAAGCCAATATTTATTCGGATTTAGTTTAAATGGACGTAGCTTTAAATTCACACGCGCACCTCAAGGATTTACAGAAAGCCCCAGCATCTATAGCCAAGCACTGAAACGAGAACTTGACAGTATCCACATGCCAGTTAACACTGCTCTGCTTCAATACGTCGATGATCTGCTGATCACCGCCCGAAGCGAACCTGAATGTGAAAAAGCATCACTGACAGTTTTACAATTTCTAGCCGAAAAGGGGCACAAGGTGTCCCCTTCTAAGCTGCAATTCTGTGTCCAGCGAGTTATTTATCTTGGACACTCGCTGTCCAAGGAGGGAAGGCAGCTTACACCAGACCGCATTCAGTTAATAGCTAACATGCCAATACCCAAGACACAAAAGGAGGTGCGGGTTTTCATAGGCCTCACTTCATACTGTAGACAGTGGATCCCTCAGTATGCATTTCTAGCAAAACCACTCATTCAGTTGACAACCCAGGAGGCAGCCACATCGACTGTTCTCCCTTGGACCCAGGAACATACGCAAGCTTTTGAAAGCCTAAAGAAAGCTTTATGTCAAGCACCTGTTTTAGCAACGCCATGTTACAGAAAACAGTTTACACTCTTTGTTACAGAACGCGAAGGTACTGCTTTGTCAGTACTCACACAGGAACAAGCAGGAGCACACAAACCATGTGCTTATTTTTCTAGTACATTAGATCCCGTAGCCCAGGCTTTGCCTGCATGCCTGAAATCAGTAGCAGCGACAGCTTTAGCAATTAGACAAAGCGATGCCATAGTGTTAGGACATCCATTGACAGTTCAAGTACCACATGCAGTAGAGGTTCTTGTAAATAGAACGCAAACACAACACTTGACTATAGCACGACTCACAGGGTACGAACTTACACTGTTTCAGCCACACATAGAAATCAGACGCTGTAACACATTGAATCCTGCCACACTTTTGCCAGTAACCGGAACAGACCCACTAGCCCATGACTGTATTGAAGTTATTACTATAACGACGAAACCTAGACAAGACTTGACAGATGTTCCATTGTCAGATCCAGACCTGACATTGTATGTAGATGGTTCATGTATGAGAACAAGTACAGGAGAGTTGGTGGCTGCTTACTCAGTCACAACAGATACTGAAGTCATTGAAACAAATCGTATAAATACTTTGTCAGCTCAAGCCGCAGAGCTCATCGCTCTGACACAAGCCTGTATTCAAGCCACAAGTAAAAAAGTCAACATATACACTGATTCACGTTATGCATTCGGAGTTGTACATGACTTCGGCGTGCTGTGGCGAGAGAGAGGTTATTTAACTTCCCACGGTGCCCACATTCAGCACGGACCCCTCATTCATGCCTTATTAGATGCAATACATCTACCTACTGCAATATCAATTATGAAATGTAAGGCTCATACGAAAGTTACTGATATCATTTCCCAAGGCAATAATCTAGCCGACAGAACAGCTAAACAGACTGCTCAAAGTCAAACCCCCGACATGACAAAGACAATAGTCCCGACACCGACACATTGTATGACAGTTAAAGATCCTACTCTTGACGTGATTGACATACAGACACATGCTACACCAGACGAAATAAAGAAATGGACTGAATTAGGAGGGATTCAAACGGACCAAGGATGGATGATGAAGGAAAAGTCTGTGTGGTTCCTTCCTGATTCAATGGTCCAAGTCATTATTAACACTATCCATAGTCCAGCGCATCTAGGAGAGAAAGCTATGCTAGACAGCATTCAACACATTTGGTTCAATAAACATTTACGAGCAGCAGCCAAACAAAAAGTCCGTACCTGTATGATCTGTTGCCAGTTCAACCCAGGAAAAAGCGTTCCCGTAGAACAGGGTGGATTTCATCCTCCTGATCACCCTTTTGAAGTCCTCCAGATGGATTATATCCAGATGGAACGATGTCGAGGATTCAAATATGTTCTCGTAGTTGTCTGCGCTCTGTCTCGGTGGACGGAGGCATACCCGGTTTCAGATTACACTGCCCCGACTACTGCCAAACAGTTAGTTCGAGAATTCTTCCCACGCTACGGTTTACCACGTGTTGTCTACTCAGATACCGGCCAGCCGTTCTCATCCGAATTAATGAAACATGTTTCACTTCTGCTAGGATATCAGTGGAAATTCCACTGTGTTCGACACCCCGAGGCAGCAGGTCTCGTAGAAAGACATAATCAGATACTGAAAATAAGACTGTCCAAAATATGCAGAGAGAAAGGGGTCGACTGGATAGTAGCATTACCAGTTGCACTCTTTTACATGAGAATGGTAGCACACTCTCGAACAGGGCTATCCCCGTATGAGGTGATCTTCGGCAGACCACCAAATATGTGGGGGACGCCTATACCACGCAAAATAACTGATATTGACTGTAATATGCTGACAGATTACTTGGCTTCCTTGATGTCTGCACTACAATCTTGTCGTTCACAGGTTGCTGCAGCATTTCCCGACAACACTGAGGTGAAACCCCATGACGTAGTTCCGGGGGATATTGTATTTGTGAGAAATTTCGACCGAAAGACTCAGCTGGAGCCCAGGTGGAAGACACCCAAGTTGGTTCTGCTGACCACAAGAACAGCCGTGAAGATCGAGGGCCGCAAGGGCTGGATTCATTCAAGTCATATCAAGAAATTTCATGGACAATCCTCGGATATAGACATTGTGCCCTGCACTCCCTCACAGACTGATTCAAAACTTCCTTTGGTTGAAAGGACTGAAACCGAACTTTACAAACTAAAGCTTAGGCCCAACAAGTCGAGCAATTTGATTGTTTAAGTCCTCTCCAAGGTGAAGCGGTTGAATTGTCTCTGACATGTATCCCTTGGACCTGAGTAGAGAAAATACCCGGAAAATGTTGAAACGACAGGCGTATTGTAAATCACTGCGTAGCCACTGTATAGTGACATTATTAATTTTGTTTTTATTGAGTCTTTTAATAAATATTACAAGTATGTTGTTGCACATATATTACCCTATTTCTAGACATGTTTATAATGTTGTTGCTGAACATTCTTTTAGTGACTTACCTCCGCATGAATTGTCTTATAGACTTGCGCTGCGCAATAACACTTTCATTAGTATGTTACATCATTCTCATCAGACTAGTAATGCCACCAATTGTTGGGTGTGTGGCCGACTCCCTCCCTATCAGAATTATGAAGGAGTCTTGCCTTTCTTTCCACATCCATTTACACATAATGGCTCCTGTGGAGCATGGTTTAGCTTAATCAATTCCATAGACTCAGACACCGCAGTTTTCCAAGATCAGTGGGTATGGGGAAACCTGAACCTAGTTTTACTCAAGGTCTGCTACCCTGACAAGGAGGGTCGCCCCAAAAGAACAGGAACTGATCTAGAAAATGAAGTATATGGATTAGGTAATTTTACACCTAATCTCATGATTCTAAATGTCGTAACCGAAGTTGAACTAGTCTTACCCACCATGTCAGTATTTCCAGCAAAAGGTGAATTGTGTGTAAGAAAAGTTGGTTCCATACATATGGGCCATAGTAAATGCACTACTATAGTAGAATTCAGTGATCAAGGCAAATCTTCATTTAGAGCTTCTCGCCATTCCTACTTTGTATGTGGTCAGACTGCATATATGCGTCTACCTCTAGATTGGGATGGTACCTGCTATATTGCATTCCTTTTGCCACCTGTTTTCCTAGCTCCTCCTGATTATTACAGAAATATTCATTTAGTACACAATAGAGAGCGGAGAGATCTCCCGATTGTCGATTACACTGAAACAGCATGGGAAAAATACACAGATTTCAATAAAGGCATCTTTCCCTATATAGGTACTGTTACTAATAGTAAACTGATACGTAGATTAACTAGAACCCTTGAAGCAGTAGTGAATGAAACTATTTCCGCCTTAGGCAATTTAACAGAAGAGCAGTCTGCTATGCGGATTGTTGTGCTTCAAAATCGTCTTGTCCTTGACGTCATCCTGGCTGATAGGGGCGGAGCTTGTAGGGTCATCGGATCAAGCTGCTGCGTATTCATACCAGAGAATTCGCCATCTGTATATAAAGCTATAACTCGCCTTCACAAGATTGTAAGCCAGATACACCAGAATCCAGGCACTTGGACTTGGTCCAATTGGTTTTGGAGTGTGATATCAGCCTGGGGATGGAGAGTTCTATCCTTCCTAGGTATTGGCCTTCTCATACTATTCAGTTGCTGTCTATGTCTACAATGTGGACCAGCGATTTGTGGTCTGTGTGCCACATCGTGTATTCCACCACCAAGATTTCATTCAAGACCCCGGAAGAAGAAAGAAGAACAAATGATGCTATATGAACAAATCGATGGATTAATGAAGATTGATGTCTCTTGATGGGCAAGTAGGGGACAAGGAGGGAATGTGGAAATATGGATTTTCTGGTCAGTTATGTCCCCTATCTTGGACCCCAACGGTTCTATGTGCATGTTACAAGTACATGTATGTTCCCTCCAGTTCCAGTTATGAAGACGCAAATACATGTGCGTCCACCGTCAACATGTCCTCTGTCAGACCCACCATGAATAGACCGGATATTCCCTTCTTAAGTACGAAAGGCCACCGCCTTTATATGGTTCACTTATGCCATTTTTCAGTCCAGGCAAGTAGGCCCTGATTCTGTCATCAAACTCTTCTTGCCTTCTGCCTCTGAAAGCTCCAGTCTGAGCCTGCATCTGTGACCATGAACTCTGTCTCATTCTCTGCGCGGCTCACGAAGCCTGACATCAGCCTATTCTCTGCCAAGAACTGTATTTCACCTTCGAGTTATCTGCTTCCCCCTCAGCCGATGCATTCCTGCCTAGTAGTTTAAGTAAACATTCTTCCAGCTACCAAGCAAAGGGCCCGGCTTCTCTGTCTTAATGCAAGTAATTCATAGTCCTGTTACTATGGAAGATTCCTGCCCCCGCATTTAGTGTAGACACTTAGACGCTTGTACACGCACGCACAGTCAGTATAGAATAGATTCTGTCCGAGAGTTCTTCCTTTGTGGATAACATAGTTCTTTAAACATAGGATGTTAGATATGATTTGGGATTAGGTTGACTTGACCCCCCAGACTTTTTGTCTCCACATGTAGAGCTAAATGTCAAGTCTCCTTCACCCCCTAGTTACACGTCAATCACACGTCATAATGCTGCGCGCGCATCTATGCCAAGTATTATCTTATAGATCCACCTATACATGACATCACAACCAATTATGTTCCTTTTTACTCCTTATTACACCCATTTTCGGTTACGCATGATATTCGTCATTTTCCTTATCAATTGTTACGCCTACTGTATTCGCTTCATTGTAATGTATGTTCTATAAAAGCCATTTCATGTCAATAATGTATGTACTTCACTTCCTGAACCTTCGTGGTGACGGAACTTGAAGCATCCGATTATAATCGAGTATTGGAATAAAGCCCATTCCGAACCTCTAATACCACGGATTCTGCCTCTCATTTTACTGAGCTATTTTATTATGTTTCTGTATCAAATTCAGTCCCGGTAAAGGAAAATTATTTACCACATAAGGGGAGTCGTCTAGACCCTTGATTTGCCTGGATTTGGAGGCAGTGGAGGGGCGTGAGGGCTCTCTTCCCCAGGCATGATTGAGCTGGTCAGGCACTGTGTGCATCTATGAAAGAAGACCTTAAGAGAGGGAAATGTAATCCGAACAGGCTCTGATTCTGCGTGCTACGGGCAAATAATTCTTGCTCAGCAAAAAGTTGTTAGGGTAGGCAGAGACCTCAGTCTGAAAGTACTTAAAGAAAAAGAAACCATTTGAGCTGACCACAAGGAGGCATATAGGGAGTAGAATTGATATCCTTTCTTCTGCATATGTGCCCTTTTTGACACCAAGTAGATTTGGGATTTTGCCCATAATCATTTTTGCCCTCTGTTGGGACGTAAATGTCCTTCACTTGTCGGCTGACCTGCATCTCTGCCCAGAGACCCCAGCTGCAATGCTGTCTGACTCTCTGGTACTGATTTGTTTTCACTTGCGAACACAGATAATGCGTGTGCCAAAACATGGACTGGTCATACGGATTGCGGTCCTATTGGACTGGGACAGGCGCCCTCATAGTGGTAAATAGCTACTGCATTTGCCTGGAGTTAAGCAGCATGAGCGTAGTGGCAGCATACCGTGTAGTTATCAGGAGAATTGAAAATATATTTTTACCTGTGTCATTCAAGTGAGGCCAACAGACTCACTCATGTAAAGTTCCACTGGTGTGTGCGTAACTCACCCTTGGCCTACATCGTTAGTATGTAGCGCTGTCGCGTGTTGTATGCATTGTAGGAAAGTGTCCCTTTTTGTCCTGGTCACCTCCACTTTACGCCTGGTTTTGACAGAAGTGCTCGGGGTCCCTTCTATCCAGTTCCCCAGTGCAAGATCTCTTTCCCTAAAACTGGACACTTGTTTCCCAATCAGCAATACCTTTAGCACCCCTGTAAGTCCATAGTAGATGGTAATCATAGTATCTAGGGCCTGGGTAATATTGACAACCAAAGGGCTGCAGCATGTATTATGTCACCTTATGGGACCCCTCACCTTACTCATGCAAACTGCCACTGCAGGCTTTGTGACAGTGGAGCAGACAAAAGTACAAATACTACATGGCACCCCTCCGGGGTGCCATGCCTTCAGACAATATATTGAAATCACCCTTACAGTAGTGTATTATTTTACATGTGAGGCGATATCTGCATGAGCAGATTTGCCCCTGTGATGTCAAAGTTAATTCATAGACATTGCAAGTGAATAAGGAAGCCATCTTATGTACTGGACTCTGGTGAATAAGAGTTCCCCCAGCTACATGATGACTTCACTGAAACCAAGGATATTTAGTATCAAATATCTCATATTAATAAACGCACACTGAATCGAGTGATGGATTTATTAAAACATGCTCCCAGAGGGTACCTTAGAAGTACCCCATAAAACCTACTGGTCCACTAGTGTGCTGGCTGGCTGACTAGCAGTCCAACCTGCCCCACAGACGCGCTTCTGACCCCCTAGGAGGTGAGAGCCTTGCTCTGAGGTCAGGAACAGTGCCTGCTCTGGCAGGATGTGTTTACACCTCTTTCAAACAGGATGTTTAGCAATCAGCATACCAAGGCTGGAGGTTTCAAAGGCCTCTGCCTCCTTTGATATGCAATCCCGGCATCCCCCAGACCTGGGGGATACCACCCCCTGCCCTGAGGCCAATTTGACGCCAGAAAATAACAGGGTAAAAACCCTGATTATAGTGTGCACTGTTCCTCAAGAACAAACTGTTCAAGTGTTAAACATACTTGTTAGCTTGGCACAAAATAAACTAAACCAACATTTTCTCTTTTAAAGAAGTTATTAATCGACAAATCATAAATCATAATGCATTTCTAAACAAATGTATTCTATTTCAACATCAAAAATTGCGTTGACAAAGTAGATCCTTGATTTCTTGCATGAAAAGAACATTTTATATACAATGTATATTTTATATCCTAAACAATTCTTCCTTTGTGTTACAATTTCCATTGAGAGCGGTACATGGCTGTCACAAAGCCCAATGCATTTCGGGACTCTCAGGTCCCTTCCTCAGGGGCAATATTCTGTGGACAAAGGAATTTAGAATGTATATAATAAATATAGTCCGATATGCTTCAATAGAAGAAAGTTGAATTTAAGGGAGAGTCCCATGTCCGTAGAGAAAGAAGAGAAAAGAAAGGAGGGAGAAAATAAAAGGTTGCTTGGTGTGAATTGGTCTGTTAGGGTCTTCTTATAGAGTATCCCATGTGCCAGTTATGTAAAAGAGTGTAAAAATGGCTCCAGCGATAGTGTTTGCAAGCTGGTTAGTGATAATCATAACTGTGAACAGTGCGAGGTAGATATCAAAGTAATGTGTGTTGTTCATACCGGTCAAATATTCCTTTGCCATGTATCGTAAAAATACCGGTAAAAATCACTGACATAGGAATCCTAAAAAAATAGATAATTCTGTAAAACGGTATGTACCTCTCAAAAAGTTTCAAACAAAGTTGTTCAACGTTACCCAACCTGTAAACATGAGCACTAGCCAGAGTTCTCATCAACATGGATACTATTTTTTGCTTTCACCTACGAATCGCAATTAGTGAAAACAAAACACATGATGTTCTGGTATACACAAACTCATGTGCGGCCAGATAGCTTCACCACACGGGAGAGCAGCAGCATCATTAAAACAACAATGGAAGTAAAATCTCAAGCAGTGAGGCGGTGCAGTGATATAACAGGATAGTCACATGAGCAATTACGCACCCCTCCAGAGCCGCCCCCACTCAATCCACCCCACACCCGGACCCCGAATCGAAGCAAGTATAGCGCAGAGACATAAAAGAAAAAGGCCCATAGAATTAATTAAGAACAGAGTATTACCCCCCCACCCTACACCAATGCGGAGGCTACGGCCTGCCCCCCCCCCCCCCAGCATAGTGCCTGTCGCCCAATGAACCCGAAATATAGACAAGAGAGAAAGTAGGAATAGAGTAAAGAAAATAAGAAAACAGAAAAGAAGGTGGGGAGGAGCCCACGGAACACCAGAGCGCCCCAAACCATCAGCCAGCTATGGCCTCCACACACTGAGAACCCACTACGCCAAAAAACTGCGTGCGAAAATAACGTGTCACAACAATTTAAGCGAAGGAAGACAAGTCGCGACGAGTGCACACAACACATACATACAGTTCCAGTCCCAGTCCAGCCCGTCCATGAACCATGGCGATATAAGTCATTCTAGCCCTGGCCCGATCGCGGGCTTGGGAGTAAGCCAGCCCCTACATGAAGGCCCCGCATCCCGAGCAGACAAAGACAAGATGGCCGGTTGTGAGAAGATGGTGAAGTAGGATCACGAAATGGCCGCCGACCATCTATTGAGGTCCCTCTTTGCACCACATAAAATCCAGACCTGGCAAGTAGAGTACAGGAGTTCCACAGAAAAGAAGCAGTAGGCCACCGCGGACGATTCCTCGAGGCTGTCAGGTATCGCTCAGCAGGATACTCTTGCGGACGCGGTGAGGCAGGCAACAATGAAGCAGGTAGCCATGACCAGGGGAACAAAGTATCCGCAGTTGAGCTGGAGAGCGGTTGATCCTGGGTGCCGGGAACGCCGGATGCAGGCACCAGTGTAGCACAATCATACACCGCCGTTGCGTCCCCGCAAGAGGACAAAAGCACTGGTAGACCCACGCCTTGTTGATGACAAACAGAGCGCTCACGACCCGCAGCCGACAGTATGGAGTCAAACCGCTCACTCAGCGCCTGCAGGCCAGCACACATTTGTAGTCGAAAGTCCCGCAGGACAGCCAGAACGGAGCCGCATGTCAGCGGAAGCTGGGCCCCCACATCGGCAGCAATCCGGGACGGCACTGTGGAGCTGGTGTCCGGAAGAGGGAGGGCGAAATGGGCAGCGGGCGAGACCGGAGCATCACCCCCCAGCCGCGAGCAGGCAATCAACGCCATGTTTTACCGCTGTACGGTGTAATGACCAGGGGGGGGGTCGTGGCAAGGAGTCAATTCCCCTCAGGTCTGCGCCGCAACAGGGAAGGCCGACAGTCGCTTCTCTTCCCGCGGGTTCTCTTTGCCGCCGGCTAGGCAATAGAAGAAGGGGGTCAGCAGCCTCCCACAGCGCGGTCCTCAGAGCGGGGCAGGAGACCCGCCGCACCGGGGCCCACCCCACAGCTCCAGCCCGTCAGGCTCAGGGTGCAGAAGGTGTCCGGCCGTCCCTCCCCGGGCTCATCCGGCGACGATCCGTGGTGCGAGGTGAGATCGGGACCGCGGGGCTCAGGTTTGCGCTAGCGGGTCCGGTAACTGCGGAGCTTCCAGGGGGCCGGCAAAGGCCACAATGGCACAGGGGTCCAGTGCAGAGAACAAAAGCACCCAGAACTCCGGCATCCGGACGGGCTTAGACTCCGGGAAAGCGGCGGCGCGGTCAGCGCGTCTTCGCACACGTTGCACCTCGAGAATCGGCGAGGATGGGCATCAGGATAATAGTCCGAGGCCAAGGGCCGACGGAGCCGGGCGCTCAAGCGTCTGCTCCGGTCGCCATCTTGGCTCCTCCCCCCCGCTGCCCTATCTTAGTGTGTTTTTTCTGGCACACCGTGCTTGGTAAACAGCAATTTCCATTCCCCTACAATGATCCATTTGTTTCTTCTAGGTACCTACAATGGGTGGCGATACATCTTTGCTCAGCTTTGCAATATCCAGCTTTGCCAAAGTTAAGCCGAGGACCAGTAGGTGTCCTTTGTACCGATTACCCCCTATCCTCTTTGTGCTATGGAGTAAATTTCAGTTTGGGGTTAAATGGGACCTCCCAGGAAAGGACCACTTCCATGCATGTCATTAAACCCCACCAGCATTCCCATAAAGTGTGTAAAAAGGTGCCCTTGTTCCCACCACATCGAAGGCGCTCTGGTGAGGCAAAGGCACCCATGCACCACTGACTATGTCGGGTGAAGTAAACTCTGTGGAGGAATTTTAATTGAATAAGACGGAGTCTGGGCAATATTGCCGCTACTTGTAGAGCCATTAGGGCTTCGATCCAGTCATTGTCAAGTGTGGGTATGTCCCCCAACCATGCCTGTCGTAGGTCCAGGAGTGTGGTAGTTAATGCCTGATAAATCTGGTTAAATTTGTGTACCCAGGTCACCCGTCAATAATCTACCCTCCACAGGGTTAAACTCCGGTATGGGTTAGAGCGTGGATCAACTGTAGATTATTTGTAGAAATGATGTCTGTGTAACTGAAAGTTTGTGTGCAGTTCTTTAAGACTTTAGGACTAAGCCGTGCATAAGATCTCCTAAGGTAGATCTACCTATAGTCTCACTTCCGAAACCCCGGCAAAGATTCTACCTGGCCAAGGAAATTCCTGCCTCCCCAATGGTGTCAACTGAGCCCACCCGCGTCCCCTGGAGCAGAGCTAGTTATTAGTGTTGTAACAAGTAAGCATTGTCCTCGAATGTGTGCCTGATAAGAGGGTGAGCAATGGGACTGCATCAAAACATATGTAAACAACATTTGGTATCAACTGTTGCTCACCCCCTTGCCCTCACACTTTAGTAAACAAGATGAATTTGTTGTGGTTTGTCTCCACCGACCCTAAATAGGTGTCGCAGAGTAGAACACCAATTGATCCCACATCCCCAACACTCATAGAACATGATCTCTAGAGGGGGCTCTTGGCCATGCCTCTCTAGAGTGGCAGTCATAATTGGGCCCCAGATTACCTACGTGTAGAAAAAAACCACAGAAGTGAGTAGAACCGAGGAATATAAGAGCAAACTATGCATGAACACATTATACGAGAGGAGACTGCATTCAATCCCATCATTATTCCTATCTACAGTTAATATCAATTTAACAGTTGTGAATGAAAAACACGTCAAAAGTCTCAAGTGATACAGCTACATGATGGTATGAGCAAGTGTCAATGTTAGTCAGCACATGAGCTTCACCAGGGCGAGTGCGATCTGTTGCAGTGCTTGGAGGTGGACTTCTGAGACGGTTGCGCCGGTCACTTTGTGATGAGGCAAAGTCTATCCTAGGCTGAGTATGAGGTTTTATCACCTCAGATTCGTTCATTCTTTGGATGGTGGCCTCCTGAGTGTCTAAGAAGAGTGTACCAGAGTTCGAGACCACCCGCAGCAGAGCATGATACAGTAGAGTCCGGGACCAGCGATTTCAGCCCCTGCGTCAGGAATGTCCATGGAGGCACCCTCACAGCCCTCCGGAAAGCCCACAAACTGCAGGTTGTTCTTTCGCGCGTGGCCCTCTGCATCTTCAAGGCGTATGGCCAATTCCCTGGTTGTGGCTGTTAAGGTGGTGATCTTGCGTTGTATGGCCGACACCTAGTCTTCGAGCCCAGAACTCTTGTTTCTGCCTCCATGATGAGGACCAGCTCTTTCTGCAGGTTCTGCGCAACAGATCCACATCGGAGCCAACCGCCTCCATCCTGGCCTCCATTGCATCCCTGGACTGGGTAATGGCCGTGAGCGTTATGGGAAGGGGGTTGAGTGGGGCGGTTGAGTGAGGGCCCACTTCTTTGTCATTGGCCAGGATTTAGTCCGCGAAGACCACTCCCAAGTTTGCCAATGTTACTCGGAGAAGGGAGTGAGAGAGGAAGGGGAGCCGACCCCTGACCCCAATGCACCTCGACTCACACGGCACAGCTGGTACCCCCCAGATAGCCATGAAACTCCAAAAAGGGGGCTCCCCACCAGCATCTCTACCTCAGGCCCCGGAATCCAGGTCCTCCAAGGTCTCCAGGGCACCGCATCCAGGTTACCGCATCCAGGTTTCAACAAAGCGGTCTCTTCCTCTGTGCCGCCCTGTGCTGACTAGGTCCCCACCGCAAGACCAGGACCGACCTCTTCAAATCTTTTTGCGGCTTGACCCATCTGCCTCCCACGGCTAACCCCCACCAGCGCCTCTCCTCATCTCAGACCCTGGACCTAAGTGTAGCCATGATCTCCAGGGCGAGATTTCAATAGGGTAGTCTCCTCCCCGATGCTGCTGCGCGCCTACCAGGCCAAGAACGCGAGGCCAGGCTGTGACACACAGGCAGGGCCAGCCAGCCGTTCTGCTCTATTGCTGGTAACCCACACAGCCAGGAATGCTGTTAGTCGCCACCATCCCGACACTCGGGCTGTGTATGGCATGATGATAGACTGATTACAGGCTGACTGTCGGGAGCTCCCCTAGGGCACGCCAGCCATCTTCGCACACCAGGCCACGCCCCGTGGATCTCCTTTTAGTGTGTGAATCATTTGACTGTGTACACAAATGTTCAACACCCCTCACTGATAAGCCTAAGGCTGCTTGACCACACTACCCTAGATGGAGCACCTTAGGATTTCTAGAGCGATCCCCTGTCCACTCATAAGGGATACATGGACTCTCTATACAGCATACCTCTTTTTGGTACTATATGGTAGGAAGCTGGCTCTGTATATGATATACCAAAGTGAGGTATAGTGTGCAGAGTCCAATGGATTCCTAAAGGTATAGCAAAGACTAAAGTAGATAATACCTTACTCTCTTTTGTGGTAGTGTGGTTGAGCAGTAGGGCTTATCAGGTAGTGTTAAGCATTTGTTATACACACTTGGGCAAGAAATGACGTCACATATTCGCACTGAATCCAGACCAATTGTTTGTATAAAGTTTTTTTTATTTTTTATTTCTAGAACCAAGATTTATTTAGTAGGAGGCAAGTTAAACTCTTCATACAATGTTACTTTTCAAAATGCACTGAATACTGGTTTTGTTGGAACATTAAGATTTCTTTTGCAGTTGAGAGTACGATTTGCAAAGTGTTCATAAACACTTGAAATGACTTTCAGATTGCTTTGTAGTTGCTTTCCTAGTTTGGCATGAAACATTCCTCGCTGGGGTGTTGAGCCACTCTGACTTTTGGTGTCTGGTGCAGAGAGGCGAGGGCTCGCAGATCCAGCTGGAGTCCTGGCTTGCATTTGATGTTGCACAAATCTGGTGTCCACGGGAGATCAGATGTCTTTAGAAAGGCAAGGCGTGTCCCCAGGACTCTTGGAGGCTGCTGACTGCAGGACACGCCGGTTTCAGCTTAGAGGGGTTTCAGAGCAGGAGACAGGCCAGTCAGGCTGGGGCCAAAGCAGTTGTCGTCCTCGCCTTATGCAGCATGGCTCTTCTGTCATTCTTGTCACGTCGAATCTGAAGAGGCAAGGTTCAGGGGTGCCCCTAAATGCTAGATGTAGCGGTGTTACAGGGGTCTGCAGGGTGGGACCAATGGGTCCTTTTGCTGAAGTGCCCCACCTCTTAGTTTGCCACCCTCCAGTGGGAGAGTGGCGTAAGCCTCTTGCTGATTGGAGAGCTCCCCCATCTCCTAGATGGCAGGGACGGAGAGGTGGACTTCCCTTTGTCTCCAACACCTGAGGGGTTGGGAAAATGTGAGCACCTCTCCCTTCCCGGCTAGGTTTCCCACCAGTTCTTGTGCCTAAAGTGTGGATCGGAACCGGTGGGAGTCAGTTGCTGATAGCAGCAAAAGGCTGGTGGAAGCTAACAAAGGTGGCAGTCCTTTGAAGCTCCCTCTTCAAGGACCCTGCCTATCCGGGTAGAGGAGGCATGACGCCTGCATGTGATTAGTTTCCAGACCTAGAGAGCAGAGGCTCTCTACCCAGGAGTCCAGAAACATGTCGGTGGTGGCAGATGTCTGGGAGCCAGTAAGGAACTATGTAGGAAGGTGCACCTTTTTGCTTGGTTGCCCTCT
Organism: Triturus cristatus; assembly: GCF_964204655.1. Taxonomy (NCBI): domain Eukaryota; kingdom Metazoa; phylum Chordata; class Amphibia; order Caudata; family Salamandridae; genus Triturus; species Triturus cristatus. The sequence continues at coordinate 124,110,545 of NC_140581.1, forward strand.
ACTTTTTGCCTAATGTTGATGCACTTTGACTGATTGTGCATTGGGTTACTGCCAACCAAGTACCCAGGTCCTATGTTCTTTCCCTAAACTGCACTGTTGCAAACTCCAATTGGCAACTCTCTGGACACATGAAAGTCCTTTATAATATGTACCATAGGTACCAAGGGCACAGTGACCAGGGAAGGCCTCCAAGGGCTGCAGCACTTAATATGCCAACTTTAGAGGCCCTGCACGTTTACTCACACACGCGTCCATTTCAGGCTGCATGTTTTGGTGGAGAGGAAAGTGAAGAGTCGTCATGGCACACATCCCTGTGTGCCATGCCTACAACCCACTGTCCTGGCATAGGTAAGCCACCCCTCTAGCTGGGTGCCCTGCACCAGTGTTGAGGATACAGGTGCATGAGCCATGTTCCCCTACAGTCCATTCTGAGACATTGTAAGTGCAGTAATGCCATCAAGAGTATATGGAGGGTGGCATAATAGAGGTTGGACCCACCAAAAGGAAGGGACCATTGATCCCGACCTGTAACACCCCTAAATTTAGTATTTAGGGGCAACACTGAACCTTGCCTCCTCAGACAAGAAGAGAGAAAAAGGACCGAAGAAGCCATGCTGAAAGAAGAGTACAACACCAACTGACTTGGCCCCAGCCTTACTGGCATGCCCCGACCTCGACCTGCTCTAGCGAAATCCCGATGTGTCCTGCAGCCAGCAGCCCCCAAGAACCCGGAGGACCTGCCTTGCCTTCCCAAACCAGACATTGTCTCCCATGACCACCGGATATGCGCACTCACAGACTCTGGCTCCGGCCAAATCCGCAAGTCTCCACCACTCTGCACCTGACGCCCACGGCCTGAGTTCCTGACCTGGGATATGGTGATCCCTGCCCTACCACAAGTCTCCAACTGATGCCTGCATCCCGTTTCTGGAAGATCCCCCTGACCGCGACTGGATCTGGTAAGAGAAACCCGATGCCAAAAGAAACCCCTGCACCCAATGTCCCACAGCCTTGGGTGGTCCAACCAACAGATTCCCGGCATCCCAACTTACCTCTCCAGCTGGTGGTCGTCTCCAGAAGATCTTCGTCCCCAAGCCTGCAGTGTTAGTTGCAACCAGAGAATCTCCATTGAAATCAACAGAGCACCCAGCGCCAAAACCGCACCCTGCACCCGGTCGTCCCTGTGCTGCTGTGGGTGCACCTTGGGTGCTAAATCGGATCTCCCTTTACTCTGAGCCTTACCAGGAGCTTTTCTCCCACAACCTGTGGCCTGCTCGTAAGCAGCCACCACCTGGAGGCCCCCTATCCCCAATGGATGACCTTGGTTTCTTCAGCACTCTGCACCCAGCCGCCATTGTGCCGCTGAGGGTGCTTTGAGAGGTGCATCCTTGACCCCTGGGGGAACCCTGGTTCTAACCCCAGGACACCAACTCCAAAACCTAAGTACTTACAGATAAACAGATAACTGTTTTCTCTCACAGGACTGTATTAACTGCTTTTCTGTAAATAATCTTTCAAGTGTGTAGTAGGTTTGTATGAAACCCTAAGAAACTGCAAATGTATAAAAATTAATTTACTTAGCTTTTCTCAGTGTGATATCTAGACATAACACACTGAGTATAAAAAGTAACTTCAAAAGTAATTTATTCACTCCCACTTTGCCCCTGTGATGGCTTAACATGCCAAAGCACCAGACAATTTATTTTGTTTTGAACATTTTATACTCCTCAGAGAAGGCAATTCCTTCGGCCATTACTATTAGCAGAGAAAATCAGAAATTATGAGATGGCTCGGACTTATTTATTGTCCCTATATAACTATGATATTATATATGCTGTTTTAAACTGTTTTAACTCAACTTAGTATACAAAGCAAATACTAAACATGTATAATGTTCATTTTCTTTTTTTAATGAAAGTAATTTGTCTTTATTTATTAATTTTATATGGAAATTGGAGTAAATGAACAAGCTTGTGCACAATTTTATGGCTCAAATTGAGCCGAAGAAAGTATTTGATGATGACTGCATTAGCCATATGGCACAAGGTATCCGTAAACACTTGTTGCGTTAACATTTTGCCTCAGAATATTTTGTAATAACTTTTCCAATAGTTAGATATTTAAGAAACACGTTAGTTAGATTCCTCACCTTAGAATATCCCCAGGCGTCAGACTGGATCCGGAAGATTTTTGTAGCAATACCCCTTGCGCTTCGCTAGGTGTCGTCAGCGGCTCCGCGTCCGTCGTTGGCGTCGTGCGCCGGAATGACGTCGTCGGAGTACTTAGACGCCGCCCTCGCACGCTGACGTCAGTTCTTCTTTTTTCTGCGCCAGTAAGCGCCGATCCGGGAGAGCTACCCCTTCAGTCAATTTTTGACTAACTTTTTCGACTCTTTTTGGTCACTTCTCGACTTTGGTGCCGGTAGGATGCCTGGTTTCAAGGCCTGCGACGACTGTCACCGACTGATGTCGGTGACCGATCATCACCGCCGGTGCCTGTACTGCTTGGGCCTCGACCACGACGCGGAGTCGTGCTCAGATTGTATGGCCCTGACCTCGAAGGCTACGCGGGAGCGGTCCCGCAAGCTTCTCGAGCTTCGCCACTCGGCTCCGTGCCCCTCTCGATCCCGGTCCAGGAGGAGGTCCAAGGATCGGTCGCGGAGCCGCACTCGACATCGTCGCTCGTCTGGCTCGAAGTCTTCGGGTAAGTCGAAGCACTCCAAGAAGTCCAAGAGGTGACAGCGCTCTTCGGACTCCCCTCGCCGGTAGCGCGACTCGGCCGAGGGACAGGTGGTTCCACCCCCGCGGCTCCGCAGGCGCCGCGCAAGTCCCCATATCCGCCGGTCCCTGGGACTGACGCGACGCCGGTCAGTGCCTTCCTCTCGGCCATGAGGAGCCTGGCCCCGCCGTCGATGCCCGCTGGCACGCCTTCGGGCCCCGCGGACTCGACTGGGCGACCTCGCGTGCCGGCGGCTCCGGCCCCGGCGCTGTTGGAGGCTCCGGCCCCGATGCCGCAGGCCCCCGAGGGTCCCGAGCCTGGGCCCCCGTCGACGCCGGTCGACCTCGTTACGCCTCCTCTGCCGGCGCTGACACCGGTACCACCCCCGACTCCGGTCGATGTCGATCCCCGGTTCAGCCCCTGTCCAGTCCCGACGCCGCATCCGACGCCGCTAGAGACACATATTGTCTATCGACCGGCTCCGATCATTCCTCCTGTTTATCAGGAATCGGATGACGGGGGCGAATGGGAGGGGTCTGAGGACCCTATGGCCCTTCAGGGGCAACTTTCTCAGGACTGGGCAGATGAACTGGGGGAGGCCAGTGGATTGGATACCTCACCGGACACTGGATTCATCTCTCCTCCGACTGTGGCTTCGGAGGAGGGTGCAGCTTTGTCTGTGGTGCTGTGCAAGGCGGCCGCGGCCCTTGGGCTTGAGCTGCCTGCCGTGGCTGTGAGGACTAACATCCTCACTGAGGTGCTTCAGTCTGCCGCATGCTCCACTGAGCCTCTGCTGCAATTTAATGAGGCCCTCACTGACGTTCTGCAGGGCACCTGGTCCAAGCCCTCCACAGTCCCTCCTGTGGATAGGAACGTTGCCAGGCGCCACCGCCCTGCTCCGGGCGACCCCAGTTTTCTGTCCCAACACCCCACCCCCGAGAGTCTGGTTATCCAGGCCTCTACCTCCCAATCCTCCTTCCCGTCCGCTCCTCCGGACCGTGATTCCAAGAGACTGGAACAGTTCGGTAAGAAGCTGTTCTCCTCGCTCAGTTTGGGCCTAAACACCGCCTGTCTCTTGGACCGTTATTCCCACTCTCTGTGCGATACGGTGGAGGACGTGCTGCCACTGTGCCCGGAGGAAGCCCGGGCGCGGCTTTCCTCGGCTCTGGCCGATGGGAGAGATGCAGCGCGCCATGCAATCCGATGTGGACTTGACACTACGGACTCGCTGGGTAGGGCGATTTCTACCACTGTGGCGCTTCGACGTCACGCCTGGCTGCGGTCCACGTCCTTTTCAGGGGATGTCCAGAGCACACTCATGGACATGCCTTTTGATGGCGCTCGCCTTTTTGGTGAGAAAGCGGACAGTGCGCTGGCTCACTTCAAGGACTCCCGGGCTACGGCCACGTCCTCGGGCCTCTCGGCCCCGCGGCCACAAACTTCCGCTTTTCGCTCCTTTCGTGGTCAAGGAAGGGGCACCTCCTCACGTCCGCCTAGCCACCGGCCGCAGAACCAGCCTGCACGTGGTCGCGGACGTGGTTTCCGCCGAGGCGGTACTGGAGGACGACGCGGTCAGTCCACATCCACCCCGGAAGCATCCGCCTCAAAGCCTTCCTAGTCCGAGCTTTCAGGCCCATTCCTCGCCAGTGGGAGGCCGGGTTCGCCATCACCTGCTCCACTGGCGTACCATTACTTCGGACAGGTGGGTGCTGCAAATCGTCCGAAGGGGCTACTCCCTCCCCTTCGAGACGACCCCTCCAGCCATGCCACCGCAGCACCACCGTATCTCGGAGGATCATTTGAATCTTCTGCAAGAGGAAGTTTCGTCCCTCTTGGCCAATGAGGCCGTCGAGCGCGTTCCGAGCCCAGAAGTAGGTCGTGGTTGTTATTCCCACTACTTTCTGGTTCCCAAGAAGGGCAAAGGAGGCCTACGCCCTATCTTGGACCTCAGGAACGTCAATGCCTTCCTCCGGAAGGAACGGTTCAAAATGTTGACTTTGGCTCAGGTTCTAGCTGCCCTAGACCCTGGAGACTGGATGGTAGCGTTGGACTTGCAGGACGCATATTTCCATATCCCCGTCCTGCCGGCCCACCGGCATTACCTGCGGTTCACGGTGGGTCAGGAGCACTTTCAGTTCACCGTGCTCCCCTTCGGCCTTACCAGTGCCACTCGGGTGTTCACGAAAGTGATGGCGGTGGTCGCAGCTCATCTGCGCAGATCAGGGGTTCCAGTCTTCCCCTATCTCGACGACTGGTTGTTGAAGGCGGGCTCGCCCCAGATAGTCGTCTCCCACCTCCAGACTACGGCGGATCTCCTGCATTTGCTAGGGTTTTCCATCAACGTGCCGAAGTCACACCTGAGCCCCTCTCAGAAGCTCCTCTTCATCGGAGCGGTTCTCGATTCGGCGCAGTTCCGGGTTCATCCACCGGAACAGCGGGTCCGGGATATACAGGCCCGGATTCCCATCTTTCGGCCTCTATCCTGGGTTTCGGTCAGGCTAGTGTTGCGGCTTCTGGGGCTGATGGCCTCCTGCATCCTACTAGTGCATCATGCCAGGCGGCGCATGCGGGCTCTGCAGTGGGACCTGAAGTTTCAGTGGGCCCAGCATCACGGCAACCTGTCCGACCATGTCTTGATCTTGGAAGGCACTGCACAGCAATTGCAGTGGTGGCTCACGGACCGCGATTGGGTCACGGGCAAGAGCCTCTCCCTACCCCTACCGGAGCATGTCGTAGTGACAGATGCGTCCCTCCTGGGATGGGGTGGCCACATGGGAGAGGCGGAGATCAGAGGCCTCTGGTCTCCGGCGGAGTCTCGCCTCCACATCAACTTGTTGGAGCTGAGAGCGATCCGACTTGCACTGAAAGCCTTCCTTCCCTCTGTCCGGGGAAGTGTCGTGCAGGTGTTCACGGACAACACCACCGCCATGTGGTATTGCAACAAACAGGGCGGGGTGGGGTCGTGGACCCGGCTCTGCGCCTCTGGACATGGCTGGAACACCAGGGCATCACTCTGGTGGTTCAACATCTGGCAGGCTCTCTGAACGCCAGAGCAGACGAACTCAGCCGCCGATGCATGATGGATCACGAATGGCGTCTGAACTCCGAGGTGGCGCAAGGTCTCTTTCAGCAGTGGCGAGAGCCTTGGTTAGATCTATTTGCCACCGACGAGAACGCGCAATGTCAGCAGTTCTGCGCGTTGGAATTTCCAAGGCGCCACTCGCTCGGCGACGCTTTTCGTCGCGAGTGGAGTTGCGGTCTGTTGTACGCCTTTCCGCCTATACCACTTCTGCCCAGAGTGCTGAAGAAGATCAGGCGCGACCGGGCCCAAGTCATCTTGGTGGCTCCGGATTGGGCACGAAGGTACTGGTATCCCGAGCTACTCAGTATGTTGACCGATCCTCCGATACGTCTGCCCCTTCGGGAGGTTCTTCTGTCGCAGCAGCAGGGGACGGTCCTCCACCCGAACCTGTCCAGCCTCCACCTCCATGCGTGGAGATTGAGCGGCGGCAGTTGATGCCATTTGACTTGCCTCCTGAAATCTGTGATGTCATTCTGGCAGCCAGGCGTCCCTCCACAAAGACGGTATACGCCTGCCGGTGGAACAAATTTGTGGCATGGTGCACAGCAAAGGCTGTGAATCCCCTTTCCGTCCCTCTTTCTGAGGTTCTCCTCTTTCTTCTTTCTTTGGCCCGGCAGGGCTCTGCCCTGGGCACCTTGAAATGTTATCTTGCTCCCATCTCTGCCTTCTTACGGCTTCCTGATCAGCCCTCTCTCTTCAAGTCCCCTGTAGTGTCACGCTTTCTTAAAGGCATTACTCACACGTTCCCTCCTGTCCCTTTCGTAATGCCTCAGTGGGACTTGAATCTTGTCTTAACATTCCTGATGTGCGCTCCCTTTGAGCCTCTTCACAATTGTCCTCTTCGTCTTCTGACGCTTAAGACTGCTTTCCTGGTAGCCATCACCTCGGCTAGACGGGTGAGTGAGCTCCAGACTCTATCGTCCAAGCCTCCTTTTCTATCTGTTCATCCGGACAAGGTTGTCCTTCGGCCTCGTCCTTCTTTCTACCGAAAGTGGTGACCCCCTTTCATCTTGGGCAATCTGTCACCTTGCCCACCTTCTTTCCGCCTCCGCATCCTTCCAAAGAGGAAGAGCGGCTCCACCGTCTGGACCCAAAACGTGCGCTCTCTTTTTATTTGGACCGCACAAAACCGTTCCGAGTGCACGACCAGCTTTTCGTTGGCTACGTGGGTGCAAAGAAGGGAAAAGCTGTGCACAAAAGGACCATCTCCCGGTGGGTCGTTTTGTGTATAAAAATCTGTTATTTCTTGGCAAAAAAGGACCCTCCTGTTGGGCTGCGAGCCCATTTTACTCGGGCCACGGCGGCTACTACTGCTTTGGGACGGGGAGTCCCTTTGCAGGACATCTGTCAGGCGGCGACGTGGGCTTCGCTACACACGTTTGCCAGGCATTATTGCCTTGACAGCCAAGTCCGGAGGGATGGCTTCTTTGGCCGTTCTGTCCTCCAGGACTTTCTGGTGTGATCTTGGTTCGCAGACCCACCACCGGGGTTGGTATTGCTTGGGTATCTATTCTAAGGTGAGGAATCTAACTAACGTGTTTCTTTCAGATGAACAAGTTACTTACCTTCGGTAACGATGTATCTGTAAGAAACATTAGTTAGTTAGTTAGATTCCTCACCGACCCACCCATCCTCCCCGTTCTGCGAACTGACATCTAGTGTTAAGGCTATCCCTTTCAGGGCCCTAGATTTTTTTGGCACCAGGGTCGGTCTCTTGCATGGCTCTGCGTTCCTGGCGCGGAAAGCTATGTACAAGACCTGACGTCCGCGCGCGAGGGCGGCGTCTAAGTACTCCGACGTCATTCCGGTGCACAACGCCAACGACGGACGCGGAGCCGCAGACGACGCCTAGCGACGCGCAAGGGGTATTGCTACAAAAATCTTCCGGATCCAGTCTGACGCCTGGGGATATTCTAAGGTGAGGAATCTAACTAATGTTTCTTACAGATACATCGTTACCGAAGGTAAGTAACTTGTTCTTCATTTCTTAAAGGTCTGCTTGATGTTCCAGTTATTAGGTGTTAACTGAAGGTGTAAACTCTGAGTTTCAAAATAAGCACCAACTCCTAGAGCAAGCTTTGACTGCTTGAAGCTACTTTCCTGAGAGATGCAAGTGCTAACAGATTACTTGGTCATTCAATTTGAGTGCAGCAGTGTTTTGGACCGTCATTATTTACAATCCCAGTATTCTTTTTTCCTTTGTGTATTGAATTTGTTTTGGCAAATAATCATCTGCATTGCTTTATGAATAACTAATTAAATAAGGTTGCTGTATCTTCGCTTCCAGTGCTCTATTTGTTTTAAAGACCCACGCAAGTGTTTGTTGCTATATGCAAGTGATATTATTATTATTATTTTTTTTCTTTTTTTTTTGAGACTCTGGCATGGAATTATGTGACATGAAGGCCAGGTATTTTTTTCACTTTGAGTCACCTAACTATAGCTGTTTCTCAGGCTCCTGGCTGGCTGTTAGCTGTACAGTTTGGGATCAGAAAAACAGTTACCACCGAGCTGTATGTCTGCATCCTTCGACTGTCCTTTAACACCCCCTCAGCCAGTAGAAATTTGGAAATTAATTGACACTTGTTATATACTGCTAGTCTGATAACACATTCTAATTGTGCTTATTTATATTTGAATGAGAGGTCTGAAGTTCAAATTACAACCTGCATGTTTTTAAAGTGATTTACAAAATGTCCTTTTTTCCCACCTTCCTAGTCATCTGTTCTTGGTTCTGCATTTGGAGATATTGGGCCTTCAAAAATAACAAATTCCACTGGTTCTCCAATATTAGACCATTTAAAATCATCTCCTGGTTTGAGCCAGTTTACTTCACAGAGTCCTCAGCACAACAGTAGCCTTTCAGTTACCACCTCTTCCTGGGACATTAAACCCTACAGTGTACAGTCGTCTGTTCTCAGTCAGTTTGGTAAGTAACTTTAAGAATGTCTATATTTTGGAAGAGATCTCACAATAATATTTATCGTCTCATTTTAGAATGCATAATAGAACATTTTTCTATTGAATACAGTTTTTACAACTAAGTTGTAGGTGTTTGTCTTGTATGTCATAAAATCTGTTGGAGAATTGAAAATGAACTTGCTATCATCGTGTGGAATAGGTTTGGTATTTCATAGATCTCCAACCGTGAGCACTATTAATTTTATGCAATTGCTTAATTTCCTTCACATGGTCTTGGAGTGTTCGAATGGCAATAAGTGTTCTCGAGCATTTTAGAGAATTTTTTCTCAGTCACTTTTAAGAAGCTTGGAAGAACATGCTTTTTACCAACACTGTTGTCCAGGATTAAGGTGGATGGTTTTGCCATTTCATGGACTAAATACGCTTAGACCTTCCTGAATGTTGCCCTATTTTCTCTACTCAGTTAAGCTTTAATAAATATTCCGTAAAGTAACTATCATTGAAAGCCATGTAATACATATTCCCCCCGGTAAACATCGTTTACAACGCGGGGATTTCATTGCGATGCCATTACATCGTGGTTTTTACAACGCAAGTCGTTACAACGACTTGCGCTAGATGGCGCTCTAGGACAAGGAATAGTATAATTACTATCCAACACCTTCCCTACTGTACGTAGACTGGAGTTGGAATAGTAAATTATACTACTCCTAAGTCCAGCGCCCTGCAACGCAAGTCGTTGTAACGACTTGCGTTGTCAAAGCCGCGATGTAATGTACCGCGATATAAATGTATGCATTGTAACATCATACATTCATTCCCCCACTTTAATTTTATTTTTTTGTAACATTTAAAATGAACAGCTGCTGTGCTGATGAGTAGCTTTTGTGGAGTAAAACCTATCCTAAGACTTTGAGGTTACAGGCTGACCCAGCAGTACTTGAAAGCCAGTTAAATATGGACTTATCATTCTGCTATAAGGGTCTCAAACATTTATTTGTGCACATTTTCATAATTGTGAGAGGTTTTGCATATTTACTGCTGATTTTCTTGCCAGAATTGCCTTTACTTTACTTGCAGTAAAACTATTGCGGTAAGTCTGAGAAGAAAACCATTCTAAACTTCCTTCAGAAGCTGCTGCTCCACAGGTGACAGAAAAGTGTGGGGCTGGTGGAGTGCTCCATTGTCTACGTTCCTTTTCTCAGCCCTGCCTTCTGAATTAAAAAGTGAAATGAGAAAAAGTAAAACCAGTTGATCTTGAAAGTATCTGGTTTCATGCTTTTTGAGGTGGTTTATAGCGTGTGATGTCTAGAAGGTAATTTTCAAAACTGCCACATCACATTTGCTATTGAATCGCGTGGCACTCAGGATTAACTGTGGATACTTTGAAAACTTTGCTTAAACTCACAATTTTTAGGGTACACTACTGAGGTACTGTTAAGACCTTTGATGTTGAGCTTGAAGGTCAACCATTTATTGTATGAGAAAGATCTAGTATGCCCATTGCTAAAAGGCAAGGCAGTTAAGAAAATTCTGTTGATCAGAGTACAAGACATCAATCTACATTGGCACACAATCATTAGAACCTGATAGCTATATACAAAGTAGAGCATATTCTGTGTCTACTTGGAACAATCCAACTAAATGCCAGTGTAGTCCTCTTTGCCCCAGCTTTGTCCCGAGCATTGTGCAACAGATTCCTCTTAGAAAACACAAATCTCACTCTGTGATGAGAAAAGTCTGAGTTGCTTAGGAGGCATGATTTGAGATTCCTGCAAAGCGTAATCAACAGGTACTGTCTCTGAGATCTGAGAAGAAACCTATGTCCATAGATCTTCTAAAGTATCCCAGGTAGCTATCTAAACCTTTCATGAAGTATTGACAAGGGGAATTAGTAGGCTAAACAGTCTTTAAAAACAGCTGTTTTGCTCCTCAATTTTAAAAATTCTACAAGGAACACATTTGAAAACCACTCATGCCACTCATGGGAATCTTTAGATTTGTGCATCAAAACTAGGGACTCCTGATCTAATGAAAAAATACCAACAACTAGAATAGGATTCTGAATTGCCTGGTAGTAATACTCCACCTGATGCTGTAATTGTTGTGGCCGTTAAGAGAAGCATCCTATCATGTTAATCATTTTTGCACTGCCTGGTAAGGACAGCCGAAAAACAGTTGTGTTTAAAAATTCCTGTTTCATTGCTGCCTGGTTGACAGCACTCTGCAGACGATCCACATCCTGTCTCTTAGATTTAGTCCAGAGATTCACAAAATCTTACGGATGATGCGCAACGAGAATTTTTGGAAGTTCCTGAAGAAGCTAATTTGGTGTCTATTAATCTGGTTATGTTATCAAATTTTTGAGTAGTTTGCTTTAACCATGATCTTTTAAATGGACTTGTGTGCGAGATACATCTAGTATGCCAGATTTAACTAGACATCACTACAAGAATGGTTGGCAGACGAGTGCAGTTGGTGCTTGGGCAACTGGGTGGTCAAACTGACACTTTGGGCATTATTTGCGTACTCAGCAAGATAACAAACGTTCTCTTGTAGGGGATTTCTGTGTATAGTCATAATCATGTGAATAGTCCCGCCCATGTGCGTGGACTCCGGAGTACTTCATTAGATATATCTTCTTAAGTTGTCATCTTCTGCCTTTCTTCAGGAAGGCCTGTATGGACACTTAAGAGATAAAGACGATAAAGCAGCCTAGGCAACTAGGCTACACTGGCCAGTACTTCATCTTGAAGTGAAAAAAAGATAGCCAGTTTAAGTTTAAATTTAGTAATTTGCTGAGTTTTACACATAGAGAACTCTCCTTCACAAAACTCCTTTTTTCATGATAAGAGATAAAAAGGAATGGATAGAGAAGCCCCCATAGGCTGCCATTATGTGTCTACAAATGGGTACCGTGCCTTTAAGAGTCTCCAGAGACCCCCGGTATCCCATGAGGCACAGCCAGAGGCATTTACTTTTAGTTCTTTTTTCTGGCTCCTGCTAGCAGGACCCTGGAGCATTGAGCTCTACCTTTTTTGGTATTTCATCAAAACTAGTGATTATTTCTGGCTTTTTACAGTTTCACTCAACGTCTTTGGCCTTTATCTTTCTTCTGTAGTTATTGGCAGAATTTCTGCTGGTTTCCTGTCACAATGCCATCTCTATTTGACAAGTGCCCTGACCCCTGGGTGACAGGGAGGAGATTCGGCTCCAAGGGATGGAGCAGAGGAGACAGAAGGCAGCTTCTTCAGCCTCTGGGAAAGGAGAGGGTAAGTCCTCTACCAAGTCCCATGCTTTGACCTCTGGGGAGCTCCCCAGCAGAAAAGTGACAGAAAAACAACGCCGGTCACGGTTGCCGTCTAGGACGGCGATGACTGTGTTGAGAGCAGGTATGACCACGATACGCTCTCCGTCGACCCAGAGCTCTGGGTCGAAGCAATGTCAACGATCAACGTCGAGGAGAAGAAAGGCGAGATCGCCGTCGAGGGGTTCCTCGCGTTTGACGTCGACGCAACGAACATCGCCGTTGAGGCATCATTGGCGTCCATCTCAATCTCACAAGCGGCCTTCGCCGCCGAAGCGTCGTTGCTGATCACCATCGACGTCAACTCGAAGATCGACGTTGAGGAGGAAATCGACGTCTACACGAAGGTCGACGTCCAGGAGAGGTTGAGAGAAGGGTGACGTCTAGGGATCGATAACTATGTTAGACGTAGAGGTCCCGTTCCAGGCCTCGCTCCGTGGTGAGCCTATTATCGTTGGGGACAGGGACTTCACGTTCCAGACGACGTCGATCCACTGCTCAACATCGAGCTTCGACGTCGCCTGGAACGCGAAGTCGAGGGGGACTGATGTAGAGTCTAGGGTCTCACAGCCCGCTCGTAAAAGGAGGTTGGCCTCTTCGTCAAGTTCGGAGTATTTGCGTACCTACTCGCCAACTAGGTCGCCTCCTGCTCTGCCTCCACCGGTGGCCTCACCAGGAATACCTCAGCTACCACTGAGTCCTCCGCCTCCAGCTACTCCTCCGCCTCCTACTCCTCCGCCTCCTCCGCCTCAGCCTTGTCCCGTGGCTCCTCATCCTACACGCCCTGTGGAACCTCGATGACCAAGAACACTCTCTCTCTCTCTCTCTGTCTCTGTCTCTGTCTCTGTCTCTGTCTCTGTCTCTGTCTCTGTCTCTGTCTCTGTCTCTGTCTCTGTCTCTGTCTCTGTCTCTGTCTCTGTCTCTGTCTCTGTCTCTGTCTCTGTCTCTGTCTCTGTCTCTGTCTCTGTCTCTGTCTCTGTCTCTGTCTCTGTCTCTGTCTCTGTCTCTGTCTCTGTCTCTGTCTCTGTCTCTGTCTCTGTCTCTGTCTCTGTCTCTGTCTCTGTCTCTGTCTCTCTCTCTGTCTCTGTCTCTCTCTGTCTCTCTCTGTCTCTCTCTCTGTCTCTCTCTCTGTCTCTCTCTCTGTCTCTCTCTCTGTCTCTCTCTCTGTCTCTCTCTCTGTCTCTCTCTCTGTCTCTCTCTCTGTCTCTCTCTCTGTCTCTCTCTCTGTCTGTCTCTGTCTCTCTCTCTCTCTGCCTGTCTCTGTCTGTCTCTGCCTGTCTCTGCCTGTCTCTGTCTCTCTCTCTCTGTCTCTCTCTGTCTCTGTCTCTCTCTCTCTGTCTCTCTCTGTCTCTCTCTCTCTGTCTCTGTCTCTCTCTCTCTGTCTCTGTCTCTCTCTCTCTGTCTCTCTCTGTCTGTCTCTGTCTCTCTCTCTCTCTCTGTCTGTCTCTGTCTCTCTCTGTCTGTCTCTGTCTCTCTCTGTCTCTCTCTGTCTCTCTCTGTCTCTCTCTGTCTCTCTCTGTCTCTCTCTGTCTCTGTCTCTCTCTCTCTCTCTCTCTCTCTCTCTCTATATATATATATATATATCGTTCACATAGATGCCACCGGTCCTCCTCAAGATCACGTCGTCACCGATACGAAAGGTCTCGATCCCGGCATACCAGAGATACATCCTCCACAAGTACAGGGAGGTACTTGCCTACTCTCTCTGACTCTCCCCCGCAGATGGCTTCACTGGTTGATGATATTTCCACCTTTCTAGGAGGTTCTGGTCAGAGGGGCTGCGAAGCTGAACATTCCCCTGTCTACTCCTGTGCAGCCGACCTCTGTGATATTTGAAACTACAGAAGGGACAGACATCCCGTCCGTTGCTTCCGTTGGTGCCGGGTTTGGAGGAACCGGTTATGGAACTGTTCCTGACACCGCCATCTATAAAGTCGTACAAAAGGGGGTGGTGATGGACGGAGCATCAGAACCAATCAAACACTCACACCCAGTCAACAGATCTGGGTTTGATCCATCACCGTTCTTTAGCCCACTCTGCCACCCCAGTTCAGACATGGCCATATTCAAATCAGTCTGACCCTGTGCCTCATGGGAACAGTCCAGCCCGAACTGCCAAGCCATGCCTTCCCTGGACCGGAAACAAGCTTCCTAGGACCGGTTTCTGGCATTTCAGCCGTCTTTAGCCAGGCTTGCTTGAATCCAGTGGCAAAGTGAGCAAGGGACTCACGTCTGAGCATACCCTGCCAACTTATGGCGAACTAAGCAGTACAAAAGGGGGTGGTGATGGCCATCTATAAAGTCTGCGCCTTCAAGGTTGCAGAAGAAGTATCGTCCACCGGATTCGGACCCTGCCTTCCTCCGGCTGGACCCCACTCCGGACTCTGTCATAGTGGTGGCGGCATGGAAACAGCATGCTACGGCTCCGACTTCCACGGTGCCCCCGGATAAGAAGAGCCGTAAGCTGGATTCAGTGGGCAGAAAGTCTTGTAACACCGCGGCGACTTCCTTGAAGGCGGCCAGCTCTACTGCCTTGCTGGGCCGTTACGATAATCATTGTGGGATTCCCTGCAACAGTTTTTGGATCTCATACCCAAAGACAAGAGGGAAGACTTCCAGGAGATCGTGAATGAGGGCCTGATGGTCTCTAACCAAGTCATCAGCTCTGCGGCAAATACTTCGCTCCTGGCAGCCCACGGGTATTGCCATGGTATTGCTCTACGGCGTCATGTTTCGCTTCGTCTCACATCTCTGAAGCCTGAGGCGCAACAACGCATTTCCAATCTCCTGTTCTCTGACACAACTCTCTTTGGCTCCCATGCGGACGACTAGATGGCCCGCATGCAGACAAATGGAGATGTTGAAGGTTGTAGGTTTGGAGAAACCTAAAGCACAACGTAAGACCTTTCGTCCTTTCCAGCGGCATTATTCCTCTCAAAGGTTCCAACGATCTCGGGGCCGCCAGTCCAACCAACAGCAACAGTTTCAGCGGTCTTTACAGCTGTTTCAGAAACTTCAACAGCGAGGAGGATCTAACCAGCAGCCTGGACAGGGGAACAAGGCTCCTGCTGGTCCCCAGCGAAACACACAAGATGATGGATGGAATGTTGCACATTGGCAAAACATACACCCCCAGTCACAGATCTGGGTTTAATCCATCGTTGTTTTGCTCACCACACCACCCCAGTTCAGACATGGCCATATGCAAATCAGTCTGACCCTGTGCCTCATGGGAACAGTCCAGCCCGAACTGCCAAGCCATGTCTTCACTGGACCGGAATCAAGCATCCTAGGAATGGTTTCGGGGTATCAACTGCTGGTCCCAAACCCTGAAGGGTTCCTTCCCCCTCGTCCGTTGTCTACTCCGGTGGGGGGGAAGTATCCGAGAACATCTGGCAGAGTGGCAGAAAATAACCCAGGACAATTGGGTGCTGAATATTATTCGCAGTGGATACTCGATAAGTTTTACAAGCCCTCCTCCATCAATCCCTCCAACTCGATCAAGATACATGCTGCACGAGTTGCAGGAGGACAGTAAGGAACAGGGCAGTATTCCCGGTTCTTTCTAGTTCGCAAGAAAGACGAGAACGAGTTCAGACCCATTCTCGACTTACGACGAGCCAACAAATGGGTTAGAAGAGAAAAATTTTGGATGTTGTCCTTGCATCAGATCTACCTTCAACTTCGTCAGGGAGACTGGCTATGCGCAATAGATCTGCAGAACGCATGCTTTCATGTGCCCATAGCGAGGAAACATCGCAAGTTCCTGCATTTCACAGTGGGCAACAACCATTATCAATACTCCGTGCTGCCTTTCGGCATGAAGTCAGCGCCTCTGACTTTTTCAAAATGCATGGCAGTGGTGGCTGCGCATCTGAAGTGGAACAAAATATTTGTCTACCCATATCTGGACGATTGGTTGATCAAGGCCGCTACGTTTCAGTAAGCGCAACTGCATTTCAATCGGACCTCCAATCCTACTTTGTTTGGGACTACACATCAACCTCACGTAGTCTATCTCGACTCCTGTTCAGTGTCTTCAGTACCTAGGTGCTACTACCGACACACGCACAGCAAACGTGTGTTCTTCGGAGGAGAGGCGCTTATCGATCCTTCGGAAGGCTCAAGCTCTCATGATCATGCCCTCACCAACGAAGAGTAAAGTATTGTCTCTCCTGGGCTCGATGGCTTCCTGCATGTTCCTCACTCCGAAAGCACGCCTCCATATTAGACCCCTGCAGGAATGTCTGGAGGATCAGTGGCACCTGACACTGGGGGACTGGGAAGACAGGATTCAACTGTCTCAACAGGCTCGTCAGTCCATCTGATGATGGTGTTCTCTACGCAATCTCCCCCGGGGGATTCACTTTCACAAAGAGATACCCACGCAAACAATAGTGACGAATGCTTCTCTCCACGGATGGGGTGCACATTCCGACCACCTTCAGATATAGGGCACATGGTCCCCAAAAGAGACCAAGTATCACATCAACTTCCTGGAGCTTCGAGCAGTCCATTTGGCGCTGAAAGCATTCTAGCCATCGTTTCAGTCCAGCTCCCTGCTTGTCCAGACGGACAATACGACAACTATGTTCTACCTCAACATGCTGGGGGGCTCCAGATCTTGAGTGCTGTCTCAGGAAGCCCAGGCCATCTGGCACTGGCTGTTAGCCAGGAACCTGACCATCACTGCAACTCACCTTCCCGGTGTTCAGAATGCTCAAGCAGACGTGCTCAGCAGACTCATTCACGAAATCCACGAATGGGTCTTAAATGACGAAGTGGTGCAAGACATCTTCGACAGATGGGGTACTCCAGAAGTCGATCTGTTCGCTCCCGCAGAAAATCACCTTCAGGTTTTACCAACCAGGGACTCTGGGGAATGCCCTATGGATCAATTGGTCAGTTGGCTTTCTCTACGGTTTTCCGCCAATTCTCCGGATTCCGACAGTGCTGATCAAGCTCTCACAATGACGGGCCAAGATGATCCTCATTGCTCCGGAATGGCCCCGTCAGTGGTGGTTCGCAGACCTACTCCACTGGTCTCTCCTGCCACATCTCTGTCTGCCGTGCATGTCGGACCTTCTGACGAAGTTCGGCGGACAAATGGTGCACCCCAACCTCTCGTCGTTGAATATGGCGGCATGGCTCCTGAGCTAGTACAGTACAGACTTTTAAATCTCCCTCAGGACCGTATGGAGATATTGAAAGAGGCCAAGAGACCATCTACACACACGTCCTATGCGTATAAATGGAAGAGATTTTGCATCTGGTGTGCTTCTAAGGACTTGAATCCTACCTCCTGTAAGGAAGATGTCATCCTTCCTTACTTATTACACTTGGCGCAATCTGGGCTTCAGTTCCATTCGATCAAAGTTCATCTAGCAGCTTTGACTGCTTATAGGAAATGTCCTTCACAAACTTCCTTTTTTTAAATCCCAGTCATCAGAGATTTCCTTGAAGGATTGAAGAAAGTGTTTCCTCCCATTAGGCGTCCTTCACCTCCCTGGGAGCTGAATGTAGTTCTTTCACGACTGATGAAGGAACCGTTTGAACCCATTCATAAGGCTTCTCTTCATCATCTGTCCTGGAAGACTGCTTTCCTTGTGGCCATTACGTCTGCCCGCAGGGTTAGTGAACTTCAGGCTTTATGTTGTAAAGAACCTTTTACAGTATTTAATTCATCTAAGGTAATTATGAGGACGCATCCTAAGTTCCTTCCTAAAGTTGTGTCGGAGTTTCATGTAAACCAGACTATTACTTTACCTACGTTTTTTCAGAATCCTCATCCTGCGGAGAGGTCGCTGCATTCTCTTGATGTTAGGAGGGTCTTGGAATTCTATTTGGACAAGACTATGGATATCCGTAGATCAGACCAGCTATTTGTCAACTATGATTTGAACTGGTCTAGCTACCTCCGAACAATCCATTTCTAGGTGGATTGTTTCATGTATTCAGCTGTGTTATCAAAAAGCTAACAAGTCTTTGATTAGTAAGCCTAGGGCTCATTTTACCAGAGTTAAAGCAGCTACTGCGCTTTATATCGTAATGTACCTATTTCGGAAATCTGTAAAGGCTGCCACTTGGCAGTCATTCCACACATTTACTAAGCAATACTGCGTAGAGACTGATGCTTGGGCAGATGGTCAGGTTGGACAGGCTTCACATCGAAATCTATTTGCACAATAGTGCGGTTCTCTGTTCTGCCACCGCTGGTGAGTTGTTTTGGGGATGGGCATGCTAGTCTATTCACATGTATATGACTATACACGGAAATTCCCTACAAGAGAAGGAGTAGTTTCTTACCTGTAACTCCAGTTCTTTTGTAGTGGTATTTCTGTGATAGTCATAAGCAACTCGCCCTCCTCCCCGGTGGCAGACTCCGATGTCCCCAAGACTCAGCAGGCTCTTCTGCTTTACGCCTTCAAAAATAACCGATAGTAAATGCCTTTGGCTGTGCCTCATGGGATACCGGGGGTCTCTGGAGACTCTTACGGACATGGTACCCATTTGCAGACACATAATTGCAGCCTATTGGGGCTTCTCTATGCATTGTCTTTTTATCTCTTAAGTGTTCATACAGGCCTTCCTGAAGAAAGGCAGAAGATGACAACTTGAGAAGATATATCTAATGAACTGCTCGGGGGCCATGAACATGGGCGGAACTATTCCCATGATTACGACTATCACGGAAATACTCCTAAAAGAGAAATGGATTTACAGGTAAGAAACTACTCCTTATGAAAAGCTTCTCCTTTCAACAGATTCTTCCAACACAGATGATTGGCACAGATACCTTGCTTTGTGATTGGGGCACTCTATGGTGCACACAGGTATTGTCATATCTTCTCTTGCTAGTCATCACCAGAAAATCGCAGCGAATTATTGACATTGATGTTTTAATATATTACAAAGTGACTTAGGTAGTATTCATTTTGTAATTAGACCATTGTTTTTCATATTCCATAAGTATCCTGTCCCTTTGACTACATTGAAGTTTTGGTGCAATTCTAGGCGTGTAGCCTAAGTGGAGTATAATAGAGATCTTATATTGGTATACTCTAAAAAGAAAAACACATGGTTCGAGGCATGTGTGCCATAGATCACATGCTTTGCATACTGCTGTCATCTAGTGTTGGGTCCGGATTCTTGCACGTTTTTCTTCGAAGAAGTCCTTCCAGTCACGAGGTAAGGTTACTCCTCCTTCCAGTAACAATGGTCATGGACTCTGTGAATTGCTGCGCTTTGGTTCAAAGCTATTTTTCGGGTCCGCCTCGGTGCGCAATCCACTCTACCCTAGACAGTATTGTTTTCGTATGCGTGATCCACTTCTCCGCATATCGTATTGGTCAAAGAAAACTTCAATTTTGATCGGGAAACTCGTGGAAGGCCCTCGGGCCTAACCGCGTCGGTCCACCTTGCAGTCGATGGAATGGACTCCGTTCAAATTCTGTCCTCAGTGCCTCGCGAAGTATCCGCGAACTGACTAGCATGAAGTGTGCAACTTGTGCTTGTTCCCCGAGCACAACGAGCAGGACTGAGACGTGTGCAGATCATTTCGATCCAAAAAGATACTCCGCAATCGTGGGTTGGAACGTTGTGAAATACAGAGCCAGAACATCGAATATGCGCCGGAAATCTTCGGTGAAGGTTCTGAGCAGGAGGAGTTCAACTCACAAGTTGTTGAAGAGGAGATGCAAGAGCAGCCTCTCTTGGTGCCTGAATCGGACTCCGAGATAGAAGATGACTTACCATTGGGGCAAGGTGAGTACAGACTTGCCCCGAAATCCAAATCCTACCAAACATGAGGCTTCGGTGCCACCCCTACCTCCAGGTCATGGTCTGCACCAAGTCTGTTTCTAACACCCCTCCTTGGGGTCCGGTGTCGAAACAAGTAGTAAAGCCTTCTGGCTCGGGACCAAGTCGCTTTAAAACTGGGTCGGAGACTAAACCAGGCAGCTGCAAGCCGAATCCTTCCACACCCAAATCATCTTCGGAGCCGAAACCTTCAGCACCGAAAGGGCAAAATATTCCAGTATCGAAGTCGTCTGTGGCAAAAAGACGTCGTTCCTCGAACTCAGGATCAGATTTTTGACTTTCCATCTCACAAAACAGATCCCAGACATAAAGAACTGTACATCAATCCAGAGCTGCATAGTACCATGAGGTACAATTACACAAAGAATCCCTTGAGGAAGATTTCTTATTGGAAACCTCAGGTAGCACACACAGGTCTATCCAGTCTCTCCCCATGTTTAAGGGCATGATGAGACATGCAGATGATATATTTAAAGACCCTGTCATAGCTCTAATTATCACTCCTTAGAATAGACAAAATATCCAAACCGGCTCCATCTGATCCAGTATTCATTAAAGGACAATTGCCTTTGGACTCGATAGTGCTTTCTAACACTCGTAAAAGGTCTTATTCACAAACCTCTGGAGATGCTCCTCCCTACAGACAAAGAATCTAAGCTTCTAGATGATTCTGGTAAGAGTAGCAATCCAGGCTGCAAATTATTGGCGTATTGCTAACACCCAAGCCCTTTTAATCAGATATGACCAAGCTCACTGGGATGAAATGGAGCAACTGCTCCAATATCTCCCAGATGAACACAAGGCTAAAGCACAAGATTTAGTGCAAAAAGGGAAACGCATCTCGAATTCATCAATTAGATGCACTTTAGATGCGGCTGAAACTGCAAACAGAGAAATAAATACCAGGGTGTTACTTAGGAGACACACTTGGTTAAGAATTTCTAGTTTCAAACAAGAAGTTCAGCAGTTAATTCTAAATACTTCATCTGATAAGCAACACATTTTTGGACCTGAAGTAGATCAGGCGTTAGAAAAGATGAAAAAAGGTACGTAGGTAGCCAAATTAATGGGAGAATTACAATCTCTTAACCGTGGTTCCTTTCGTCACTCTTTTTACCGTGTTGGCGCTAAAAATATATCTTCGGACGCCAATACGTCCTCGTATAAAGGAGGTATTCAATCCTCCTCCACAAGATGTTTCTTCAGGGGAGGATATAGAGGAAACAACCGTAAAGGCAGAGGTTTTGCAAGTTGAATCCTTTTCTGGATTCACATGCTGTGCATCATTCTGCCATCTAGTGGTTGCCTCCGGAATGGTCTTTTTTTTTTTTTTGGTTGCTGTTGACCACCCTGTGTGACATCAGACGGTATCCTGGAGGTCGACGTCCGTGGTGGGCATCTTCAGATTCTTTTCTCCGCCTTTGGGTCTGGACGCAAGACTGGAATCTCTGAAGAATTTTTCGAAGACGTGTATGGAAGAACAACATCGATCATTGACCTCACCGAAAAGTTATCAACGAGGCAGAAGCAGAGGACCACGCCGGGCCACAAATGGCGAGGTAGGGGCACTGGAGAATACCCCCTTCAAGTTCTGCCCCAAGTGCCACCACAATTACGCACAATGCGACCCACACAACATCTGCAACCTCTGCCTCCTGCCCGAAGACCACAACGACATGGACTGTGAGGCCTGCGCAGCGTTCCTACCGAAAATGCTAAAGATGCGTCAAAGTCAAAGACAGGCCAACTATGCCACAATGTCGCAGACAGCGAAGAAAACCTCTCTAAGAGAACTGGGTGTTCGAGGCATATGAGCTGCAGATTACACACTGTGCATAGATCGCCATCTGGTGTTGGGCCCGGGTGTTGCAGTTGTTTTTCTCTTGGAAAGTCTTTGGAAGTCACAAGGTATGTGACTCCTGTGAGAAAGTGCCATCTTTCTTGCATGGTATACCCCCACTTTTTGCTGAATGTACTTTGACCAAGTGTGCTCTGGACTCCTGCCAATCAGGTGCCCAGGGCCTATGTTCCTTCCCTAAAAACCTAAAACCCAAATTGGCAAACCCTGGCCACATGTCAGCCCCTGGTAAATGGTACCCTGGGTACCCAGGGCCTTGTGACCAGGGAAGGCCTCTAAGGGCTGCTGCACTTGTTGTGCCACCCTTAGAGGCCCTGTACCCTAACACACACATACTGCCCTTGCAGGCTGAGTGTCTGGGTACAAGACAAAACAGAGTCGACATGGCACACATCCCTGTGTGCCATGCCCACCACCTACACTGCCCTGGCATACATCAGCCACCCCTCTAGCTGGGTGCCCTATGCCAGTGGTGTGGGCACATGAGCCATGTGCCCCTACAGTACCCAGGTCCATTCCTGGGCACTGTAAGTGCAGTGCTGCCATTTAAGAGTACGTGGTGCTGAGAGCTCGTCAAACACGAACTCCACAGCACCATAATGGCAACGCTGAAGACTGAGAAGGTTGGTATCAAACTTCTCAGCACATTAAACCCGCACTGATGCCAGTGTGGGATTTAATGTACCTAGCACCCCAGAGGGCATCTTAGAGATGCCCCCTGAAACCTAACCTACAATCCACGTCTGGTCTGGGAGGCTGCCTAGGTTGCCACACAGCAGACATGTTGCTGCACCCCTGGGTAGGAGAGCCCCTGCTCTCCAGGGCCTGCAATAATGCACATTCTGGGCGAGGTGCTAGATCTCCTCCCCCAAGATGGGCAGGGGGAAGTTTCAAAGGCATGCTGCCTCTGTGAGCTTCCCCAGGCCAGTGGAAGCCCGCACTCTGGCGGGAAGCCTGGCCGGAAACCCCAAATAAGGACAGGGGATGTGCTAGCCTGCCAACCCCACCCCTCAGGTGGGGAAGCCGAGGTGAAGCACATCTCCGGGCACTCACCATCTTGAAGATGGGAGGCCCTACCCAATCAGGACAAGGCTACTGCCCCCCTCCCACAGGAGAGAGGCAGGATAGGGGGGTGTACCCACCCCAGGACAGGGACCCATTGGTCCCTGCGCTTCACCTGTAGCACCCCTAAATCTAGTATTTAGGGGCACCCTGAACCTTCCTTCCCCAGATTCCGAAATGCAAAGAAGAGCAAGAAGAAAGAAGACCTGCCCTGCAGCTGCTAAGAGGAGGAAGACACCAACAGCTTTGGCCCGAGCCCTACCGGCCTGTCTACCCTCGAACCTGCTCCTGCTACAACCCGGCATCTCTTGTGGCCAGCAACCTCCCAAACCCCGGAGGACCTGGCTACCTTTTGGCTCTAAGCACCTGGGACCCCCATGAGTAGAGGCTCTACTCAAAATCAGCTTCTAATCCCTGGCATCTGCTCGGAACCGCGAACCCTGCACACTCTGCACCCGCCAAGCCTGGCCTGTGCCGGAGTGAACAAAGACCACGAGGACGACCCCCCGGCGACTGTGACCCCGAGTCCGGCACCCAAGGACTTCCCTCGACGCTCCTGACGACGCCTGCAGCCTCAGAACCAGGTACCCCCCCCAACCGCGATCAACAGAGGGTAAGATTTCCCGACACCAAAAGGCACCCCGGCGCCCTGTGGCCCCCTGTGCCCCCCTGTGCCCCACTCCTGGGTACCTACCTATCCTCCAACTACCCAACTTACCTCTTGAAGTGGTGGTGGCACCTGAAGAATCTTCGTCCCCGAGCTTGCAGTCTTTTTCTAAACCGGAGCTTTCCCATTGAAACCAATTGAGCTCCAGAAGGCTCAAAAGCACCCTGCACCCAGCCGCCCGAGTGGCCCTGGCAGTGTAACCTTTGCACCGATCTACTTCTCCATTTGCCCTGAGCAAGTGACCAGGAGCCCATCTCCCACAGCCGCGTGGCCTGCTAGTCAGCAGCCACCATCCAAGGCCCCCCTGCCTCCCATAGGATAACATTGGGCCTAACTAACTCTGCACCCGGCTGCCCCTGTGCCGCTGAGGGTGTAACAACTGTACTTACCTGACCCTGGGAGACCCCCGAGTCTGTGCCCAGAACCTTAACTTTGCCAGTCGAGTACTTACCTGAAAGGCGATAACTCAATTTTCTCCATAGGGTAACATTGACTGGTTTCTTCTGCAATTTCTTATAAGTGTGGAGTTTTCAAAACTTAAAATATTCACAGAAAATCAGCCGAGTAACGAAAACGAAAATACTCACCTGCTGTTAGGTGAGTTCCCAGTGCTGGATCTAGGTGCCCAGCACTGACCCTGAAAAATATTCACAACTGTACTTACCAGTAACCCAATTTTCTTCCATAAGGAATCATTGTCTTTCTGTGAAATTTCTTCTAAGTGTTGATTTTTGCAAACTTCAAATATTCTTTAAAAATCGTGTGAAAACGTAATTACTTACCTGCTTTAGATCGAGGTCCCAGTACTGAGTCTAGGCACCCAGTAATGGATTACAAAAGTAACGAGAACATACTATACCTGCAACTTGAATTTTCTTCCATAGGGAATCATTGGCTGTTTTCTATGAAATATTTTCTAAGTGTCAACTTTTAAAATAGCAAAATATTGTCTAAAAATCTTAACAGCAACTAAGTCGACTTTTATCACTTGTTTCTGAGCACTGACCCAGGACTGAATCTAGGATCCAGTCCTGGAATTACAAAAGTAATCCTGAAAGTAATCTATTGCAAATAAATTAACTTCCATTGAACTCAATGCATTATTGTGTTTGAACTTGTGTTGCCTATTGCAACAATCTGTAACTTTCTGCAAAAGCCAATTGCATATTGCAAAAGTATTTATCTAAAGCATCTCATTCGGAGAAAGTATATTTTGATACCTATTGTTGGTTCTAAAATAAAACGAGCATATATTTTTTATATATAAACCATTGGCCTAGAGTTCAGTTAGTGTGTGAGACCATTTGCTGACTGAGTGTGTGGAACAAATGCTTTACACTGTCCTCTGATACTGCCTTACTGCTCGACCAAGCTACCACTTTAGTGAGTAAGGTTATATCTAACTTTAGCCTCTGCCAATCCTCTGGCGACTGTGGACTCTGTACACACTGTACCTATTTGAGAACAGTATATACAGAGCCACTTTCTCACAACTCCTCCTTTGGATCATATTGCGCATGGGCTTCGGCTCCATCCTCAGTTTTTTTCCGCCATCGGGCTCGGATGTGTTCTTCGCGCTCCAGCTCGGAACCGTTCCAGTTTTCCTGTTCGGCGCGCAATCCTTCCCCGTTCAACCGTATTGTCTCGCTCGCGTTCTCCACACTCAACGCGACTCAACGATTGAAGTCTTCGATTCCGGTCGTCGACGAAGGCGTTCGGGCCTACCTGGGCCTCCTGTCCTGGCTGATGGAAAGGACGCCATTTAAAAAGTGTCCTCTATGTGGGTCGAAGTTTCCCCACACCGATCTACATGAGGTGTGCAACCTCTGCGCCTCTCCAGAACACGAGGCAAGGGACTCTCCAGCTTGCGCCTCCCTCCGATCGAAGGCGTCGATGTTCCGGAACAGCACACCACAGAAGGCCTAGTCAGCGCCTCCGAAGCTGACGCCTCCGAAGCTGACGCCTCCAACGTCAAGCACATCACTCCGGCACAGAGGGGCGTGAGTACAGACGTCGACCCCAACCCCAAACCCCCCTCCACACCATTGAAAAAGGCTTCTGTCACGCCTTCAGGTCTAGGTATGCACCGAGAGACTGCTTCCCATATCTCGCTTACGGGCCCGGTTAAGAAGCCCACCAAGCCTTCAGGCGGCTCGGGCTCGAGCCAGCCTACCCTTGGTACCGAAAAACCCGGCACCGAAAAACAAAACGCCCCTTTCCTTGTCCACGCCGAGCTCGACACCGAAGCACTCGGCGCCAAAGACTTGCACCGACTCCTCGATAACGATAACATCCTTGGAGCCGAGCAACAAACCGAAGAGCCCCGACTCCCAAGTCTCGAAGCCGAAACCCACCTCGGAACCGAGGAAGACAAAAGACATTTCTAAACCCCACGGTTCCAAACAAAGAACCAGTGCCGAATCGATGCCTAAAAAACCCACGGCTCCGACACCATCGGCACCGAAGGATCTGCCCCCTGCAGATCAACTGTTTCGACCCGATCCTTACCATAAAACCCTCGTAAAGGATACAAAGACTGGGCATTTGACGCCACCAGAAAGGAGACTTTGCCACCTCCCCTTTGAGGATTCCTTCACCACCTCCTCCTCCGCCTCCCCCACCCCATCATTCTCCCACACCATCTCCAGATGAGGATGATAATAACATTAGCTACCACGGGGTTGATCTCATCACAGACCCCGTGGAGGAGCATTTCCTCTTAGACACATTTGACACTGCACAGAGTTCCACCTCAATTCTGCCCATGCTTAAGGGGGTTATGAAGCATGCACCAGAGGTCTTTAAAGACCTGGTTAGGGCCAGGGTCATCAACCCTCGCATTGAGGAAAAAATATAAGGCCGCCCCAACAGATCCCACCTACATTAGAGGCCCCGCACCACTAGACTCCCTGGTAGTCTCCAATGCCAGGAAACGTGCCAATTCCCATGCATCAGGTGAGGCTCCACCGCCACATAAGGAGTCTAAACTCCTGGACGCCTCTGGCAAGCGCACGGCGTCCCAAGCGGCCAACATATGGCGCATTGCTAACACCCAAGTGCTCCTAGCCAGATATGACAGGGCACATTATGACGAGCTGGAGTCCATAATGCAACACCTCACTGACCAATACAAAAATACATCCAATAAATTTAATTCAGGAGGGCAAAACCATCACCAATACCTCCATCCGTTGTGCCCACGATGCAGCTGACACCGCCTCCAGGGCAATAATACCAGCGTCCTTGTGCGTAGGCATGCCTGGCTACGCATTTCAGGGTTCAAACCTGAGGTTCAGAGTTCCATCCTCAACCACCCCTTTGATGAGAAACACCTGTTTGGCCCTTATGTCGACGTAGCCCTCGAAAAAATGAAAAAGGAAAGACACGGCAAAATCTATGGGAGCCTTGCAGTCGCAAGCTCCCAGGCGCTCCTTTCGCCGTTCCTCCTTTAGAAGCACGACCAGAGGCTACTCCTCCGACAGAGCCTCCACTTCCTACAAGGCCCCTACCCAATCCACCTTCACTAGGGGTTACCAAAGAGGCGGTTACAGGGGTAACAACAACAAAGGCAGAGGAAAAACTAACACCTCCCGCTCTGCCTCCACCCCCACCCAGTGACTTCCCTCCACTCCCCCCAGACTATTCCACTCCAGTCGGGGGCAGACTTCACAATTTCCTTCCTGTCTGGGCTACCATCACCTCAGACAGATTGGTGCAACAGATATCTCAATCAGGCTACTGTCTAGAACTAACTTCTACCCCCCCGCCCCCCACCGTTCCACCCAAACAGCGCCCAATGTCACAGGAACATTTGTCCCTTTTAAAGCAGGAGATGATCTCCCTCCTACAAAAATGTGCTATAGAACCAGTTCCTACCCACCAACAAAACAAGGGAGTTTACTCCCTATATTTTCTCATACCAAAAAAACCGGCTCTCTAAGACCCATTCTGGACCTCAGACCCCTAAACCAATACATACTCAGGCCACTGTCACATGGTCACACTCCAGCAGGTACTTCCTCTGCTCTCCCAGAACGACTTCCTTGACACCATAGACCTCAAGGACGCCTATTTCTACATTCCCGTTCACAACGCTCACAGGAAGTTTCTCAGATTCGTAGTGGACGGTCAGCACTACCAATTCAAAGTACTCCCATTCGGAGTCACCACAGCACCACAAGTGTTTACCAAGTGCCTAGCGGTAGTGGCAGCACACCTGAGAAGACAACACATCCACGTCTTCCCATACCTAGACGACTGGCTCATAAAAGCCAGCTCATACGACCAGTGTGTACAACACACTCACGCCACTATCCAACTACTTCACGACCTGGGCTTCAAAGTAAACTACGCTAAGTCCCATCTGCATCCGTGCCACGTACAACAATACCTCGGTGCCACCATAGACACCTCAAGAGCGCTAGCCTACCCAAGTCCCGCCAGGATAGCAAGCATACAGGCTCTTCGCGCCAAATTTCAACCACAACACTCTCTTCCAGCCCGAGTGACCACTGCTTCTGCCCTAGGCCTGGTCGCCCCCTTCCGCTCCCGCTGACTGCCTCCAGAACGCCCCAGCCACCTCAGAGCCGGCCTCCTGAGCGCCCCACAGCCACCGCAGAGCCGGCCGCTCGATCCGACTTTCCCGCCGCTGCCTCCCTGCGGCCTTGTCCCCCGCCGCCACCCAGCTGACCCGCCCTCCCGGCTCCTTACTTATGTCGCCCACTCCCACGCGCAGCGATGACGCGCAGCGGGCGCGCCGATTGTGCGCCAAAGGCAAGCCCGTCTGCGCCCGTCCGCGCCTGGCCCGCGCCCAGCGCCCGACCCCCTGGTCCCCGCAGATACCAGCCCACCCACCGGACGTACGACGCCGCCACACAACGCACTCAACATCGGCCGGATCCCCGGATGCTACCAAGCCACCCCGAGACGCACCCACGGACCCTTCACCTGCCTCTCCTCCTGCATCCGGACCTGCACCGCACCCACCAAGCCGAGCACCAGCAGCAACCACCTGAAGTGCATCTTGCTCAACACCCGATCCGTCCACAGGCACGCCGTGGAACTCTGGAACCTGCTCGACACCACATCTCCAGACGTCGCCTTCCTCACGGAAACCTGGATGAACGCCTCCTCAGGGCCCGACATCGCTATCGCTATCGCCATCCCGGACGGATACAAGATCACCCGGAGAGACCGCGTCAATCAGACCGGAGGAGGCATCGCCATCGTCCACAAGAACAGCATCCGCATCACCAGTCTGCACGCCCTCCCCTCCGCTGACTACATCCTCCTCGGGGACCTCAACTTCCACCTGGAAAATAACAACGACCGCAACACCACCACCCTTCTGGACAACCTCGCCAACCTCTGACTCAAGCAACTGGTGACCACCCCCACCCACTACGCCGGCCACACGCTCGACCCCGTCTTCTCCTCCAGCAAGGACATCTCCTTCAGCCACGCCACCGGACTCCACTGGACGGACCACAGCTGCGTCCACTTCAGCTTCAGAAGGACCACGCTCCACCACCACCAGCAACAGGTTCCCCGCAGAAGCTGGAACAAGATCACAGCCGACCAGCTCGCCGCATCCCTGAGCCAGAACCCTCCCGCCAGCTCAGTGAACCCCAACCAAGCCGCCAACAACCTCACGAGGTGGATCAACAACTGCGCAGACGACCTCGCTCCACTGAAGACCCCTCCCAGCAGACCCGGCAGCAAGAAAGCATCCTGGTTCACCGACGAACTCAAGAGCTCCAAGAAGAACTGCTGAGCCCTCGAGAAAGCCTGGCGCAGAGACCCGACGCCAAACAACATGACCACCCTCAAGCTTGCCACTCGAAAACACCACCAACTGATCCACACCACCAAGAAAACTGCATTCAAGGAACGACTGGACAACAACGCCCACAACAGCAAGGAACTCTTCAACATCGTCAAAGAGCTCTCCAACTCCAGTGCCGGAAACGACATCACCCCATCGCAAGACCTCTGCAACTCGCTCGCCTCATTCTTCCACAGCAAGATCGCAGACATTCACAACAGCTTCAGCACACAGCCGACGCACCCTACAACCGCACCAACGCCCCCCACCACCACCCTCCGCGACTGGACCCCGGTCAACACCGAAGACACCATCCGCACGATGAACTCCATCCACTCCGGATCACCAACCGACCCCTGCCCTCACCACGTCTTTAACGAGGCCGACTCAGTCATCGCACCCCATCTACGGGACATCAACGCCTCCTTCGACACCGCAACCTTCCCTGAGAGCTGGAAGCACGCCGAACTCAGCGCCCTACTGAAGAAACCATCAGCGGACCCCACCGACCTAAAAAACTACCGCCCCATCTCGCTCCTCCCGTTTCCTGCCAAAGTCATCGAGAAGACCGTCAACAGACAGCTGGCCGCCTTCCTCGAGACGAATGGATCCCTCAACCACTCGCAGTCCGGCTTCCGGGCCAACCACAGCACCGAGACCGCCCTCATCGCAGCCACCGACGACATCCGAACCCTGCTCGACAACGGGGAAACAGCGGCCCTCATCCTCCTGGACCTCTCCGCGGCGTTCGACACGGTCTGCCATCGCACCCTAGTGCATCGCCTCGACAACATCGGAATCCAGAAGAAGGCACTGGAATGGATCATCTCCTTCCTCGCCGGAAGGACACAGAGGGTCCGCCTCCCACCGTTCAGATCAGAAGCCACCGAAGTCATCTGCGGCGTACCACAAGGATCATCACTCAGCCTCACGCTGTTCAACATCTACATGAGCCCCCTCGCAGCCATCGCACGCCAACACAACCTCAACATCATCTCCTACGCCGACGACACCCAGCTGATCCTCTCCCTCACCAACGACCCGGCCACCGCCAGAACCAACCTACACGAAGGGATGAAAGATGTAGCCGAGTGGATGAAGAACAGCCGCCTGAAACTGAACTCTGATAAGATGGAAGTCCTCATCCTGGGATCGTCGCCCTCTGCCTGGGACGACTCCTGGTGGCCCCCTGCCCTGGGCAGCGCACCTAAACCATCAGACCACGCAGGCAACCACGACTTCATCCTCGACTCCTCCCTCTCCATGACCAGACAAGTCAGCGCCGTCTCCTCGTCATGCTTCAACATCCTACGCATGCTACGTAAGATCTTACGGTGGATCCCCACCGAAACCAGAAAGACAGTCACCCAGGCCCTCGTCACCAGCCGACTGGACTACGGCAACTCCCTCTACGCCGGAACCACTGCAAAACTCCAAAAAAGACTCCAGTGCATCCAGAACGCCTCAGCATGACTCATCCTGGACATCCCCCGACGCAGCCACATCTCCGCACACCTGAGAAACCTGCACTGGCTCCCCGTCAGCAAGAGAATCACGTTCCGACTCCTCACCCACGCACACAAAGCTCTCCACAACCAAGGCCCTAGATACCTCAACGATCGCCTGAACTTCTACACTCCCACCCGCCAGCTTCGATCGACCAGCCACGCCCTCGCCGCCGTCCCCCGCATCCGAAGAGCCACAACGGGAGGAAGATCCTTCTCCTATCTAGCTGCCAAGACGTGGAACTCCCTCCCCACCCATCTCCGCCTGACCCAAGACCACCTCGCCTTCAGGAAGCAACTCAAGACCTGGCTGTTCGAGCAGTAGCAGACCCCCCTTCCCCAAGCGCCTTGAGACCCTCCGGGTGAGTAGCGCGCTATACAAATGCTTTGATTGATTGATTGATTGATGCAACTTATAGGGATGATGGCCTCTTGCATATTCATAGTACCTCATGCAAGACTCCAGATGCCTCCTCTCCAAGAGTGCTTGGCACGCCAATGGAACCAGGCTCAGGGTCAATTATCAGATCTGGTGTTGGTAGACGGTCGTGCCCATCGCTCTCTGCAGTGGTGGACCACCAAAAACCTTTCCAAAGGGCGAACGTTCCTTGAGCCGGTTCCTCAAATAGTTCTAACTGCGGACGCATCGCTCTCCGGCTGGGGAGCTCACCTACTACATCACACCATGCAGGGCAGGTGGACACCTCAACAAAAGTTATTTCACATCAACCATCTGGAGTTACTGGCCATATTCCTAGCCCTAAAAGCCTTTCAAACACACATCTCAGGCAAGGCTGTGTTAGTCCGCACATGACTGCCATGTACTACATCCAAAAACAGGGCAGCACACACTCTCTCTGCAGCTCTATCAGCTAGCACAGAGCATATGGAGGTGGGCCATTCCTCAACAAATTTTTCTCCTATTCCAACATATCCCAGGAGTCCAAAACACCATTTCAGATCTGTTGAGCTGTCAAACACAACAGATCCACGAGTGGGAACTTCATCCACAAGTTCTTCAACCATTCTTTCAAATGTGGGGGCAACCACAGATAGACCTCTTTGCCCCCCACGAAAACGCCAAATGCCCAAGCTTCGCCGCCAGATATCCACACCCATTGTCCAAAGGCAATGCTATATGGATGAACTGGTCAGGCAGATTTGCCTACGCTTTTCCGCCTCTCCCACTCATTCCATTAGTGGTGCGCAAACTACAGCAACATTCCCTAACTCTCATCCTTGTTGCTCCGACTTGGGCCAGACAACCATGGTACACCACATTGCTGGAACTCTCCGTAGTTCTGCACCAAAAGATACACCTCTCCACGCCTCTTAACCCAGAACCATGGAGAGATCAGACACCTTGACCCAGCTCAGCTCAACCTTGCGATCTGGCTCCTGAAATCCTAGAATTTGGTTACCTTAATCTTCCCCCTGACTGTATGAACGTCATTAAAGAAGCTAGACGACCTACCACTAGAGCTTGCTACTCAGCCAACTGGAAACGTTTCGTGACCTATTGTCACAACAATAACGTCAATCCCTTAGATGTGTCTATCCAACACATCATAGCCTACTTACTACACCTACAAAGATGCAACCTAGCCTACACGTCTATTAGACTACACCTTGCTGCCATAGCAGCGTATCTACAAAATACACAGCATATATCACTCTTCAGAGTACCTGCCATAAAAGCCTTCATGGAAGGCCTTAAGAGAATAATTCCCCCCAGAGTGCCACCCTCACATGTGTGGTACCTAAACATCGTTCTCACGAAACTGAGATCTCCATTTGAACCTCTACATGAATGTGAGCTTCAATTTTTAAAATGGAAAACTGCTTTCCTTGTAGCCATTACTTCGCTCAGAAGGGTCAGTGAGATACAAGCACTCACCATTCAAGAACCCTTTCTGCAAATGCATCATAATAAGGTTGTTCTCCGCACTAATCCAAAATTCCTTCCTAAAGTCATTTCTCCCTTTCACCTCAATCAATCTGTGGAACTGCCCGTATTCTTCTCGCAGCTACAAACCATTGCAGAAAGAGCTCTACACACCCTAGATGTCATGAGCTTTACTCTACTACATCGAGAGAACACGACCTTTTCGTAAAACCAAACAACTATTCGTGTCTTTCTTACCACCACACAAAGGCAACCCCATCTCCAAATCTGGGATAGCTAGGTGGATTGTTAAATGCATACAGATTTGCTACCACAAAGCAAAATGAACGCTCTCTGTTCCCCCTAAAGCCCACTCTACACGCAAGATGGGGCTTCCATGGCATTTTTAGGGAACATCCCCTTAGATGATATCTGCAGAGCAGCTACATGGTCTACACCTCACACTTTCACTAAACACTATTGGGAAGATGTGCAAACTAAGCAACAAGGTAGTGTGGGCCAAGCTGTCCTCAAAATATTGTTTCAAACAACTGCAACAGATACTGGTGGTCGCCGCTAGGAGCGAGTACTGCTATATAATCTATGCAGTGTGTGTAATCTGCAGCTCATATGCCTCGAACGGAATATGCTACTTACTAGTATGCATCTGTTCTTGGCATGTAGAGCTGCAGATCTACACACGCCCACCCGCCTCCCCGGCTACCTTTATCTGTTCCAGTTTTATCTTATTTAGATACAGCACACATGGGCATCTTTCCTCTTTTTTACAAAGCTCCATCATTTCCCCGCTGGCGAAAAACAATCTGAGGATGGAGCCGAAGCCCATGCGCAATATGATCCAAAGGAGAAGTTACATACCTCGTGACTTCCAAAGACTTTCAAGACGAAAAACTGCAACATCCAGGCCCAACACCAGATGGCGATCTATGCACAGTGTGTAGATCTGCAGCTCTACATGCCAAGAACAGATGCATACTGGTAAGTAGCATATTCCTTTTCGAGCGACGAGTAGGAACATGGAGCACCAGCGGAGTCGATGCACGAGTGATCGTACATCAAGGTCATAGAGCGGCACTCTGAAATATCCACGCCGAGAAAAAGGCTAAGGATCCGAAAAAGAAAGCCAAAAGGTGGCTTACCCCACACAAGCCTGAATAAAAGCTATGAATCAAGAAACAGCCCTCTACCAGAGGGAACTGTCTCTGACAACGAGGAAGGTAATGAAACTAATGGGCATGATGGCATCATGTATCACACTCCTCCCTCATGCTTGCCTACACATGCGCCAATTCAAAGAATGGTCACAAGCCACAGGAAGTTGGGAGGATCTAGTGGTTGTTACACAAAGGGTGCAGGCACAGATACAATGTTGGGCATCCAACAACATAGCACTGGGGAGACCTTTCAAGGACCCAACTCTATCTGTGACAGTCACCACGGATGCATCCCTCAACTGGTGGGGTGCACATCTCAACCAGCTGAAAGTTCATGGTCAGTGAAGCGAAAAGGACTCAACAAAACATAACAATTTTTTGGAGATAACTGTTTTTCTGGCACTCAAAGCATTCCAGAAACATATTTAGGGGAAAAACATATTAATACAAACAGACAATACACCTACAATGTTCTACCTGAACAAACAGGGTGGAACAAGGTCTTTCTCCCGGAGCAAACTTGCACTGAAAATCTGACTTCAGTCTA
Source organism: Triturus cristatus (assembly GCF_964204655.1). Lineage (NCBI taxonomy): Eukaryota > Metazoa > Chordata > Amphibia > Caudata > Salamandridae > Triturus > Triturus cristatus. The sequence continues at coordinate 124,144,915 of NC_140581.1, forward strand.
CTAACAGTACATCTACCAGGGATAGACAACATTACAGCAGACCAACTGAGCAGACTGAACTGCTCCCACAAATGGAAGTTGAAACAGACAACGGTGCAGTATCTATTCAACATCTGGTGAACTCCAGTGATGGACCTATTTGCAACTATGCAGAATAGGAAATTCCACAGCTTTGCCTTGAGGTTTCCACATCACTTGTCAAAGGGAAATGCACTTTCACTCAACTGGTTAGAGACATTGGTTTACACCTTTTCTACCAATACCCCTAATACAAAGAGTGCTACAAAAAGCAAAGGAACCGGGAACAAACCTGATTCTCATTGCTCCTCACTGGCCAAAGCAGACATGGTACTCAACTGTCCTAGAACTATCCAAAGGAGAAATGATCAGGATCAAAGCAGAAAAAGACCTGCTGATAATGCAACAGGGACAGATCTTTCACCCGGAGCCAGCAACGCTGCGACTAGCAGGCTGGCGCCTGAATACATAGAATTTGGGCACCTCAATCTACTGCTCAGAACCATGGAAATTCCTAAAGAAGCAAGAACACAGTCTACAAGAAAATGTTATACAGCTAAATGGAAGTGATACACCAAATGGTGCACCACTGACAACAAAATTCTATCAATACACAAGAAACAGTTATTACATATCTCACTTAACTTTTGGACAGCAGCATACATTTTTCAAGCCTCAAAAGTGCACCTTGCAGCCATAGTGGCATATATGAGAGGGAAAACATGCAAAAGCTTTTTTACAAGACCAGTCATCAAAAGATTCCTAGAAGGAGCAACAAGAATAGCTCCACCAAGAGCTGCTCCTGTACCAACATGGAGCTTAAATATAATACTTTCTCAACTGATAACAAAACCCTCTGAGCCTATGCATACAGCGGATCTAAAACAGATTACTCTCAAAACAGCCTTTCTCATTGCTATAACATCCTTATGAAGAGTAAGTGAACTACAAGCATTAACTATACAAGAACCTTACCTACAAATCCTTAAGGATAAAGTAAACTTAAAATCTAAATCTTAATTCTTACCAAAAGTGTATCTAAGTATCACATCATAACATTCTACTGCCAATTTTCTTCAAAGACCCAAAAAACAAAAGCAGAGCGAAGCCTTCATACCCTGGATGTAAGAAGGGCTTTATTGTATTATTTACAGAAAAAATAAAAAAATCAGGAAAACAAAGCAATCGTTTGTTGCTTACGCACTCAACACAGGATCTGCGGTCACAAAAGCAATTATTGCAGGATAGATAGTACAAGCTATCCAATTATGTCCAGTTAGGAACTAACATTGCAATGAAAAAAGCTCACTCCACAAGGAAGAAAGGAGCAACGTTGGCATTTATGTCCAATGTGCCCATTGATTCCATTTGCGCAGCAGCAACATGGGCATCGCCACACACCTTTACGTACCATTATTGTGTGGATATACAAATGAATAAGGAAGCTGAAATTGGACAGAGGGTGCTTCAGCACCTGTTTGCAAGGTCTTCCTTTCACCACAGCCTCCCAGATACGGAAGAAACCGCTACATAATCTGAGGCACAGCATGTGAATCCAGAAAAGGATTCACACTACAAAACAAAATAGTTACTTACCAGTAGGAGTAGTTTTGCAGTTTGAAGAATTTTCCGGATTGACATGCTACTCACCCGGCCTCCCCTAGAAGGAAAACAAACAGGTGGGGGAAGCAAAAGACTACAACAGTATTTCAAAACCATCTTAAGTATTACAAAACATAATGAAAACAGAAAAAAGAATCCGAAGATGGCCACCACGCAGGTCGACCTCCAGGATACTGTCTGACGTCACACAGGGGGACGTACCTGGCACCAAATTGTGGTCGACGGCGACTAAAAAAAATAAGACAATTCCGGACCCAACCACTAGATGGCGGAATGATGCATGGCATGTGAATCCAGAAAATTCTTCAAGCTGCAAAACTACTACTACTGGTATGTAACCATTTTTCCACTCCACGTAACTCCCCCTTCCCAGTAAACAGTGACTTACTCATCACCCCCCCTCCACTGAGCATTCAACACCTGTTGGGGGACGTCTTCAACAGTTCCTTACCATTTGGCAGTCAATAACAGACAAATCGGAGCTATGAATTATTCAAAATGGTTAGTGGTTGGAGCTTATCAACAATCCTCCAAACATTCCACCTCATGTTCACAAAATGTAATCAGAACACATACACCTTCTCAAACAAGTATAATCTCTTCTGCTTAACGGAGCCGTAGAACCTGTCCTACTAAAATATTAAGGTTCAGAGGTTTACTCTCTGTATTTTATAATTCCCAAATAGAACGGCTCCTTGAGGCCTATTCTAGACCTCGGAGAACTCAATCGATACATACTATCTTATCATTTTCACATGGTAACGCTTCAGCAAGTGCTCCCACTTGAACAACAAGGCGACTTCGTTTACTGTAGACTTCAAGGATGCAGATTTCTATATTCCAATTCATGCTGCTCATCGCAGGTATCTCAGGTTTGTGATAGCGGGACAGCACTACCAATCAAAGTACTTCAGTTTGGAGTCACCACTACTTCCAGAGTATTCACAAAATGCCTGGCAGTAGTCGCAGCCCATCTGAGAAGACAGCAAATCCATGTTGTAGGACGCTGGTTCTGTATATACCGTACCAAAGTGAGGTATAGTGTGCACAGAGTCCAGTGGATCCCCAAAGGTGGTCAGAGGTAAAAGTAGATAGCACCTTACTCTCTTTGTGGTAGTTTAGTTTAGCAGTAAGGCCGTATCAGAGGGTAGAGTTAAGCATTTTTTATACACACACAATCAGCAAATAATATCACACACTCAGACTGAACTTCAGACCAATTGGTTTTGTATAAAAATATTATTTTAGTTATTTTATTTTCTAGAATCAAGCAAACCTGGCACAGGTAAGCAATAAATACTTTACAGTAGTAATGCAGTTTGTAAACAGTTTGAATTGCAATTGTATGCATTTTGATTTGATTACAATACAGCTACTAGTAATGCAATGCTATTGATATACTGTACATATACTTTGTATTGGCTTTTTAGTAGAATGGCACGTAGATATCTTTACACTTTACTTTTCTTACACAGTGCAGTATACCTGGAGACTGCACTGGGACATTTCCTGTAAGTAAAAGCGTTTTTGTTATTTAGTTTTAAAGGTGTTTTTTAGATTTTCCAACTCCACACTTTTCACAGAAAAACAGTCCGTGTTATCCTATGGAGGAAAATAGGGTTATCGGTTCAAAGGTGAGTATTCGGTTCTGGGAGTTGGTGTTCTGGGGGTAGACTCAGGGGTCCCCCAGGGTGAGGGATGCACTCTTGTTACACCCTCAGCGGCACTAGGGCGGCCGGTTGAAGAGTGCTGAGGCCCAATGTTATCCAATGGAGGATAGGGGGCCTCCAATTGGTAGCTGCTGACGAGCAGGCCACTGGGTTGTGGAAGCAAATCTCCTAAACTTAAGCTCAGGGCAATTGGAGGTTCTCATCCAGGGGATACTCATCAATAGTCATAATCTATGAATAATCCCCGCCCATGTGCGGGATCCCGGAGCATATAGAAAATACATATATATAAATATATATATATATACATATGTGAAAACATATAAATGCAGCCTAATAATGTTCAAAACATGGCAATGCTGTAAATTACATATTTTTGCATAGTAGTGCCCCCATAACCCGTAAGGAAAAAAGGAAGCATCAGGCAAATTATAACACAGCACTGCTTTATTGCCATAAAGCAACATGTAATTGTAGGCATTCGCCAGTAGGCTGCAGTAGAGTATCAAGAATCTAAGAAAACTGACACCTTGCCTTTAAGGCATTAGAGTAGGGGGACCGTGCCTTTAAGGCCTGCCCGTGACCCCCTGCTCCCATGATGCACTACAGGTGACAGTTGGGCCAGTTCTTTTTTCCGGCTCCTTCTGTGAGGATCCTGGAGCTTGAGCTCTTCAGTTTTTGACTGAAATTTTGAATTACAGCTTTTTCTAGCTTTTTTCGACGTTTTCTGGCTTATAAGGGCTAATTCTGCTGGTTCCAGTGAATTTTCCAATTTTTTTCCAGTCAGAATGTCTCCTTTATTTAGGAAATGCCCTTCTTGTGGTAATAAAATGGCACTGGTGGATCCACACTCGGTGTGTATTGTGTGTTTACCATCAAAACACGATCCTGACCAGTGTCCCCACTGCCAGAAGTTCTCAAAGCGCACTCTGAGGGACAGAGAGCGCATTAAACTGCATGCAAGGCTGGAGAAGGAACGAAGCCGTCGTGAAGGCGAGCATTCCTCATCAAGACCACCTTCTTCAGCTACGCAAGTACAGAAACGGCGACATACCAGCTCCCCGGGCTCCAAGAAGACCAGGAGTCCAAGAGGTTCGCCGTCGACGTCGAGGATGCCGGCGAAGAGGCAGAGAACTTCGGCGTCAAGGGATTCATCCCACCATCAAGAGTCTCCGCCGCGCAAAAGTAAGTCGGCGTCGAGAGGCGGCCCTTCGGGCTCGAAGGCTGCTAGTCTGGTGACATCTGAACTGTCTCCGTCGACGTCGAGGCTTCCGTCGACGTCGAGACACTCTCCGCCACCCTCGAGGGGGTCGACGTCGAGAGATGCGGCGACGTACATTCCGCCGCGAGTGGGCCGGTCGCCGTCGATGGTTACCCCCACTCGGCGACATAGAAGGTCGACGTCGAGAGGAAGATCGACGTCTAGAAGTCGACGTCGAGAGAGGTCGCCGTCAAGATCACCTCGTCGACGTCGAGAGAGGTCGACGTCGAAGTCGCCCAGTCGACGTCGAGAGAGGTCGACGTCGAAGTCGCCCAGTCGACGTCGAGAGAGGTCGACGTCGAAGTCGCCCAGTCGACGGCGAGAGAGGTCGACGTCGCCCAGTCGACGGCGAGAGAGGTCGACGTCGAAGACACGGCCGACGTCGAGGTCATCTAGCCGACGTCAGGTGCCAGAGAAGAGGAGATCGACATCGAGGTCTCCACGACCGGCGTCGAGACCAGAACGGCATACCTCACACTTGCCGATGGTGACGCAGACGTCGTCGACGTCAAGGGATTCGACGTCGAGGGCGAAGACTGGACCGCCCGCGGAGAGGTCCCCAGGAGAACAGTCATCATCTCCGGGACTGCACATCGTGCAAATATCTCCAGAAAGATCACCCGAGGCTCCAGAGCGGTTTGGACTGTCACCGCGCTGGTTACGAGATGTGGGCGCTGCCGCATGTCGGAGTCCGGGATCGGACTACTCCCGCATGTATTCCCCACCGCGCAGGAGTAAATCGCCTCCGAGGGATCCACGGCCAATTTCACCACGCCGGTCTCGTTCCAGGGACCGTCGCACCGCGCCAAAACGTCCAAGATCTCCGTCCAAGCGCAGATCAGGATCAAGGGCTCACCAAAGCGAACGCTCCCACAAGAGGCGACGCACCAGGTCGTCCACTGGGACTGCATCCACAAGATCCTCAGTCCGGGACTACTCTCCTACTTTTTCATCCACGCCTCCATCGCGAGTGTCCCCGGTGGATGACATTATAACTTTCTCGGACGTCCTGGGTAGAGGGGCGCAAAAGTTGAACATCGCACTGCACGCCCCTCAGGCACCCACTTCTGTGATCTTTGACACTTTACACCATCGGTCAGCTCCCAGACCTCTGCTCCCGTTGGTGCCAGGATTGTTAGAACCAGCGATGGCCACGTTCCTTACACCGGCTACAGCGGGCTCGGTCCCCTCGAGAATAGCAAAGAAGTACAAGGCTCCGGCCGAGGACCCTTTATTCTTGAGGGCGGACCCGCCAGCGGATTCGGTGATAGTGGCGGCGGCCATGAAGTCTCACTCAGCCTCAATATCTGCTTCTGTCCCCCCTGAGAAGGACAGCAAGCTGATGGACTCCCACGGCAGGAGAATGTGCAACACATCTGCCGCGCACATGAAGGTCGCTAGCGCTTCAGCCCTGCTAGGGAGGTATGATCGTTCCCTATGGGATTCCCTGGCCAGATTCGTGGAGAAATTGCCTAGGGAGGACAGGCAGGACTTCACGGAGATCCTACATGAAGGCGGACTGGTGGCCAACCAAGTAATAAGCGCAGCGGCGGATGCATCAGACCTAGCCGCGCATGGCTACTCCCATGGCATCTGCTCCCGCCGTTCGGCCTGGCTCAGATTAACAGCCCTCAAACCAGATGCGCAGAAAAGGATTCTTAACCTGCCGTTTAATGGATCATCGCTATTTGGAGCTCATGCGGACGACCAAATGAGCAAGATGAAAACGGAATTGGACACTGTAAAGGCTGTGGGACTGGAAAAACGCAAAGAGTTCCGCAAGCGCTTTCGCCAGGGCGACAAACGTGCCTTTCACCAGCGCGTTCAAACGCCCCAATGGTCCTCTCAAAACCAACAGAGGTCCCAGTTTCAGCAAAGGGGCCGGGGCAGAGGAAGAGGAAATGCTAAACAGCAGCAGTCCTCTAACAAGCAACCTCCCAAGCAGTGAAAACTTACTTCCTCCGCACTCGTTCGCCACTCCGGTGGGAGGAAGTGTCACCGCTCACCTGGCAGAGTGGAATACAATTACAAACGACAAATGGGTACTGAGTATTGTAGAGCGTGGCTACTTGCTGAGGTTCAAATCTCCCCCTCCGCAGGTACCCCCACGGAAACAGCCACTCCCTCTCAGCCAAAACAAGCTTTTAAAGGACGAAGTTGCCACTCTCCTCTCCAAAAACGCCATAGAGGAAGTTCCAAACAGGCAGAGAAATCGGGGAGTGTACTCCCGGTATTTTCTTGTTCAGAAAAGAGGAGCGATCGGAGACTACAGACCCATCCTCGATCTCCGCCTACTCAACAGATTTCTCAGAAGGGAAAAATTCAGGATGCTAGCACTGCACCAGATCTTCCCACATCTACACCAAGGGGACTGGATGTGTGCCATCGATTTACAGGATGCATACTTCCACATTCCTGTCTCAGCGAAACATCGGAAGTTTCTCAGATTTCGCATCTTTCACCAACATTATCAATACAAGGTCCTGCCATTCGGCCTCAAGTCCGCGCCACGAACGTTCTCAAAGTGCATGGCGGTGGTGGCTGCATTTCTCCGCAAACGGAAGATATTCGTCTACCCATATCTAGACGACTGGCTCTTAAAAAGTTCCACCCCGGTTCAACTCCAGAGTCATCTCTCGTTCTGCCTAAACCTTCTACACTCGTTGGGCCTTCAGGTCAACTACCGGAAGTCGATCCTCAATCCAACTCAGCGGATCCACTACCTGGGCGCCTCTCTAGACTCCTCAAGCGCAAGCGTGTGTCCTTCGGAGGAGAGGTTATCCTCCATGCTGCAAAAAAGCTGCACGCTTCTCAGCACGGAATATCCCACAGCCAGACAAGTGTCATCTCTCCTGGGATCCATGGCCTCGTGCATCTACATCGTGCCCAACGCACGTCTGCACATGCGTCCTCTGCAACAAGACCTAGAGGATCAGTGGTCGCAGAGGACCGGCCGCTGGGAAGATCACATTACCCTTCATCAAGCCGCCAAAGATTCCATCCGGTGGTGGATGAAGCGCTCCCATCTGCTTCACGGCGTCCCATTCCATCAGGCGCCTCCGACACAGACGGTGGTCACAGACGCCTCCATGCAGGGCTGGGGGGCTCATATGGGCCGGCTTCAAGTACAAGGTCTCTGGTCCGCTACCGAGCAGAGCTATCACATCAACTTCTTGGAGCTACGAGCAGTCCATCTCGCTCTCAAGTCCCTGTACCCATCCCTGCAGACCGACTATGTTCAGGTTCAGACGGACAACACCACAACTATGTTCTATCTGAACAAGCAAGGAGGGACCAGATCACGGGTCCTGTCTCTGGAGGCCCAGTCAATCTGGAAATGGCTTCTGGCGAGAAACCTGACGATCGTCGCTGTTCACCTGCCAGGGACCCTGAACGTGCAGGCGGACGGCCTCAGCAGAGACTTTGTCGAAGCGCACGACTGGGTGCTCAACGAAGGCGTCGCTCAAGACATCTTCCGCTTGTGGGGCATACCAGACATCGATCTGTTCGCAGACGCGGACAACAAAAAATGCCCCGTCTTCGCCTCCAGGTTCCCTCAACGGGGGTCGCAGGGGAACGCGCTTTTGATCAGCTGGTCGAGGACATTGCTTTACGCTTTTCCTCCTCTCCCTCTCATCCCGGCTGTGATTCAGAAGTTCTACAGGGCCAGAACTCGGATGATCCTAATAGCACCGGAGTGGCCCCGGCAGTGGTGGTACCCGGATCTACTCCAGCTGTCGGAGGTACCACAGAGGAGGTTGCCATGCCTGCCGAACTTGCTGACCAAGGACAAGGGGAGAGTGTTCCACCCCAATCTCCCCTCCCTCCGCTTGACGGCATGGCTCCTGAATTCATCCAGTACGGACATCTAGATCTTCCACCGGACTGTATGAGCATTCTTCGGGAGGCAAAGAGGCCCTCCACGAGGAAGTCGTATGGCTTTAAATGGAAAAGATTCTGCTTCTGGTGTAGAGATAACACCCTTGATCCGATCCGGGGTCAAGAACAGGTTATTCTCCCCTACTTACTGTACTTGGCGAAGTCTGGGTTAAAGTACTCTTCCATCAGAGTACACTTAGCTGCTATTACAGCCTATAGGAAGTCTCCTACCCAGACCTCATTCTTTCAGATGCCAGTGGTAAAGGATTTCTTAGAAGGGCTTAAGAAAGTTTACCCACCTGTGAGGTCTCCTTCCCCTTCCTGGGAACTGAACATCGTTCTCTCTAAACTGATGGGAGGTCCTTTTGAGCCGATTCATAAGGCCTCCTTGCAACATCTGACCTGGAAGGCTGCCTTCTTAGTAGCCATCACTTCGGCCCGTAGGGTTAGTGAAATTCAGGCCCTCTGCTGCAAGGAACCTTACACGGTGTTTCATGCTAATAGGGTGGTGCTCCGTGCTCATCCGAGCTTCCTGCCCAAGGTGGTTTCGGACTTCCATATTAATCAGGTGATCACGTTGCCCACCTTCTTTCCTCAGCCGACCACACCCCCGGAGAGAGCTCTACACTCTCTTGACCTCCGGAGGGTTTTGAAATTCTATCTAGCTAAGACCCTTACTCTTAGAAAGTCAGACAGGCTCTTTGTTAACTATGGGCCCACTAATACCGGGCTGGCTGCGGCCAAGAGATCTATCTCTAGATGGATTGTCTCTTGTATAGCTTTGGCTTACCAACTGTCCCACAAAGTTCTGCAGGGTAAACCTAGAGCACACTCTACTCGGGGGAAGGCTTCTACGGTAGCACTCCTTCGCAACGTTCCCATGTCTGAGATCTGTAAAGCGGCTACATGGCGCTCAGTCCATACTTTCACGCGCCATTATTGCCTAGATTCAGACGCACAGGCCGACGCCCAGGTGGGGCAGGCCTCTTTGAGGAACCTATTTGCATAACTGTAATGCAAGATGTGTCTTTTAATGTATGTTTTAACTGCTTTGTTGCTCGTCCGCGAGACTTTGGGTATGGGCTTGCTACTCTATTCATAGATTATGACTATTGATGAGTATCCCCTGGATGAGAAGGATTAGTTACTTACCTGTAATCCTAGTTCTCATCCAGGGGTATACTCATCAAAGTCATAAGCGACCCACCCACCTCCCCGGACGAGCAATGTTTTCTCTTTAAATAAGTGATGTATGGAAGGCAGATCTACTCAGGTGCGGAGGCACCGCCAAAAAGAACTGGCCCAACTGTCACCTGTAGTGCATCATGGGAGCAGGGGGTCACGGGCAGGCCTTAAAGGCACGGTCCCCCTACTCTAATGCCTTAAAGGCAAGGTGTCAGTTTTCTTAGATTCTTGATACTCTACTGCAGCCTACTGGCGAATGCCTACAATTACATGTTGCTTTATGGCAATAAAGCAGTGCTGTGTTATAATTTGCCTGATGCTTCCTTTTTTCCTTACGGGTTATGGGGGCACTACTATGCAAAAATATGTAATTTACAGCATTGCCATGTTTTGAACATTATTAGGCTGCATTTATATGTTTTCACATATGTATATATATATATATTTATATATATGTATTTTCTATATGCTCCGGGATCCCGCACATGGGCGGGGATTATTCATAGATTATGACTTTGATGAGTATACCCCTGGATGAGAACTAGGATTACAGGTAAGTAACTAATCCTTCAAGCCAGCACAAAAGGTGCACCCTCAGCGGCACTGGGGCGGCCGAGGGCAAAGTGCTTTTTTGGCGTCAGGCGCCTTGTAGCTTTCATTGGGGAGTCTCTGGTTTGCAAACACACTGCGGGCTCGGGAACTAAGGTCTTATGGGTGCGACCACCACTTGGAGAGGTAAGTTGGGATGCTGGGGGCTGGTTAAACAGCACTGATTGGGCCACCTGAGGCCGGGGTGCATTTTAGGGTTGGATCTTCTTACCAGCTCCTGGTCGCGGGTGGGGGGACCTTCCGGTTTGAGGCTGCAGGTGTCTGCTGAAGGCTTGAGGCAAGTCAGGTGTCACCGGATCTCTGGTCGGGATCGCTGGGGTGACCTCCTCTTGGTGTTGGGCCACTTGAACTCGGGCGTTGGGTGCAGAGTGGTGCAGACATGCGGACTTTGCCGGACCTGGAGTCTGTTGGTGAACAAATCCGGTGTTCCCTTGAGTCTTTTCTTTTGAAGGCAGGGTAGGTCATTGGGGTTCTTGAGGTTGCTGACTGCAGGACACACCAAAGACTTGCTCTTGCAGGTTCGAGGTGGAGACAGGCCGGTAGGGCTGGGTCCAAGTCAGTGGGCATCCTCCTTGTTAGCTTCGGCACAGCTGTTTGGTCCTTCTTCTTTTCTTCTTCTGGTTTCTTGTCTGAGGAAGCAAGGTTCAAGGGTGCTCCTAAATACTAGATTTAGGGGCGTTACAGGTAGGTAAAAGGTTGGGACTAATGGGTCCTTTACACAGGGTGGGTACACCCCTATCAGGCCACCCTCCAGTGGGTGGGGGCATAAGCCTCACACTGGTTGGCTGGGTTCTCCCATCTGCAAGATGGCGAGGACTGAGAGTTGTGCTTCACCTCGCCTTCCCACCCGAGGGGTGGGTTTGGCAGAGGTGGGCACACCTCCCTTCCTCATTTGTTTTTTCCGCCGCATCTCCTGCCCAAAATGGGGGTTAGAACCGGTGGGGACATGTTGCTGAGGGCAGCAAAAGGCCTGGGGAACCTCACAAAGGCGGCAAGCCTTTGAAGCTTCCCCTTCGTGATCCCTGCCCATCCTGGTGGAGGAGGCTTGGCACCTCGTCCCAGGGTGTGCATGGTTTCAGGCCCCAAGAGCAGCAGGCTCTCGACCCAGTGGTCTAGAAACATGTCCGGGGGTGGCAGCTGAAAGCGGCAACTTAGCCTGGACACTAGTGGTTGGTCGTTTTTCAGGGGGCATCTCTAAGATGCCCTCTGTGCATTTTTCATTAAATCCCACACTGGCATCAGTGTGGGTTTAATGTACTGAGAAGGTTGAAACCAAACTTCAGTTTTCAGAGCAGCCATTATGGTACTGTGGAGTTTGTAATGGCAAACTCCCAGCACCATGTACTCTGAATTGCAGCACTGCACTTACAATATCTAAGAATGGACTTCAACACTGTAGGGGTAGATAGCTCATGCACCTGGACCCTCACCAGTGGTATAGTGCACCCAGCTAGTGGGGTGGCTGATCTATGCCAGGGCAGTGGGATGTGGGCATGGCACACAGGGGCGTGCCATGTAGACTCTTCACTTTGTTCTGCACCAAAACACATAGCCTGCAAAGGCAGTGTGTGAGTGTAAAGGTACAGGGCCTCTAAGGGTGGCACAATAAGTGCTGTAGCCATTAGAGGCCTTCCTTGGTCACAGTGCCCTGGGTACCTGTGGTTCCATTTACCAGGGACTGACCTGTGGCCAGAGATACCAATTGGGTTTGGTTTTCAATGCAGTTTTAGAGAAAAAACATAGGCCCTGGGTACCTGGTTAACAGGAGCCCAGGGTACACTCAGTAAAAGCACATGAGCAGTTTAGCAAAAAGTGGGAGCAACCATGCAAAAAGAGGGCACTTTCTCACACATCTTTCCCTATCTGGACGATTGGCTCATCTAAGCCAACTGTTATCTGAAGTGTCTCCAACACACTCAAGCTTTAATTCACCTGCTCCATTAGATGGGGTTTATGGTGAACGTGTTAAAATCTCATCATCTGCTTTCAGACACTCAGTCCTACTTGGCAGCCATTATAGACACTCCCAAAGCTCTAGCATCTCCCAATACAGCCAGAATTTGCAGCATTCAGTCTCTACTCACAAATTTTCAGGCCAACCACTCATTACTAGACAAAAGTATTCATGCAACTGCTGGGAATGATTGAGTTTTGCATAGCAATTGTACCTCATGAAAGCAGGGTTCGAAAAATCAAAACAAATGTTACTAGACCTGCAAGTCTAGTGACTTAAATAATCTTTTCGACTAAATTATAATGGTCTTAACCCATAAACTGGTTTCAAATGATGTGATCCTGGGCAAGTATTTTAATTCACTAAGACGCTATTTTCTTCTTTATCACATAGGAGAGCACCTTCATATAGGCAAGATCAGCATGTCTGCTGTACAAAAAACCCTTTTGTTTGATTAATTGGACTAAACATTAGCTTCATATAGAATGCAAATCTAGCCATATATATGATACACTTGACTACAGACTTGCCTATTAGTTCATTAAATGCATTGTCATCAGGGCTTGGCCAGGAATGTCTCTCATATCATGTTTAAAAACTATTACTTTTAATAAATACATAACTAAAGCATAAAGTAGCAGCCGTCTGTTATTTGCAATCAGCAGATTTTACATTGAAATGGCCACAGAATGTGTCACAGACATGGTTTTCAAACTATATAGTGTACAGTGTTTTTAAATACAGTTTCTGCAAATATTTGTCATTTGCACATCACCAAATAGTGTTCTGATTTGTTTTCCTCCAATTTAAATCTGTTTGCATCACACTTCTGAATTACAAAAAAAGTTATTTCCTAATTTCTAATCTAGTTGTACTATTAATTTACAGGCTGTTCAAATGTTTTAGATAAAATAAAATTTAACTGCATTTTATTTCACAATAATTGGCAAATAGCTCACTTGACAAAAAGCATTAACTGTAATAAGAGAAAGAATAGTAGACACCATTTTCCAAGAACAAATTGGCAACAATTAGTAAAAAGACAAACTGACATTTGACCTCTGTTCTTGAGCAGTTGGCAAATGTGTCAAGATAAAACAAGATTTAAAGTTGTTTTAATTGCTCATTAACTTTCTGCAAGAACAGAACACCTTTTTCTTCCAGCAGGGTCAGTGGAAACAATCGCAGGGTCGTCTAGCCGATCTAGTGTTGGACGGCCGCACCCTTCGCTCTCTGCAGTGGTGGAACCTACAAAATCAGCCCTGCGTCAACCCTGTTCCACAGACAATACTTACAACGGACAGATCAATCACCTAATAGGCAAAGCTGTCCTAGTTCGCACAGACATGACAGCAATGTATTGAATACAAAAACTGGGGGGGCGACACATTCTCTCCAACTGTTGCGACTAGCACAAAACATTTGGAAGTGGTCAATGCACCACAAAATTGATCTCCTAGCCAAACTCCTTCCAGGAGTAAACATTGCCAATCTCCTAAGCAGTCAAAGACCGCAAATCCACGAGTGGGAACTTCATCCCCAGGTTCTCTTACCGTATTTCCAGCAATGGGGATTCCCTCACATAGACCTATTTGCAACAGCAGAAAACGCAAAATGCCAAGACTTTGCCTCCAGGTTCCCACACCCTCTATCCAAGGGCAATGGCCCTATGAGTGAACTGGTCAGGGATATTTACTTATGTTTTTCTGCCTCTCCCACTTGTTCCACTAGTAGTTCAGGAGCTCAGGCAACCATCGCTCACACTAATCCTTATAGCTCCCACATGGGCCCGTCAAACCTGGTTCACAACCCTGTTGGAGCTCTCAGTAGTTCCACACCAAAAGCTGCATCTCACCTCCAGCCTCCTCACATGGAGCCATGGAGAAATCAGACATCCAGACCCCAAACAACTCAACCTGGCGATCTGTCTCCTGATGTCATAGTTTGGCTATTTAAATCTTCCACCAAACTGTATGAATATCCTAAAAGAAGCCAGAAAAACTAATACACGAAAATGTTATAAGGCTGAATGGAATGATGTGTTATATATTGTAATAATAACAATATCAATCCTTTAGATGTTTCCATGCAAAACATCATCTGTTACTTGCTAAAAACACTTACAGCTATATGGACTAGCCACAAATCCATCTGCTTACATCTAGCTGCAATAGCTGCATTCTTACAAAATAGAGAACACTTATCTCTATTAAGAGTACCAGTTATTAAAGCCTTTATGGAAGGATTAAAAAGGATAATACAACAGAGACTTCCACCAGCACCAGTGTGGAATCTCAACATAGTACTTACTCGGTTAATGGGTCCACCCTTCGAGCCAATGCATAACTGTCAAATACAATTTCGTTCATGGAAAGTTGCTTTCCTCATCGCAATTAATTTACTAAGGAGAGTTGGTGAACTACATGCATTAACCTTAGAAGAACCCTTCTTTCAACTTCACAGAGACAAAGTGGTTCTTCGTACTAATCCTGTTTCTACCTAAAGTGGTGTCTGCCTTTCACATCAGTCAGTTGTTACCTGTGTTCTTTCCTGTGAGAAGTTGGCCTGATATATGATGTCACTAATTCTATTGTACACCTTGTATCAGTCCAATCAACCCTTATGGTGATTGGTTGTAAAGTCAACCTTATAGACCAGCTATCCTAGTGGTAGCATGGACAAGAGCAGTCTTAGGCTAAACTCTGAATGGCATGTGAAGCCAGCTGTTCTACCATATGTAATCCCTTGAATACCAAATGAAATGACACCACAACAGATGTATATATAAAAATAGAATGTATTTATTCTAGTCAAACCCTCAGCACTCTTTGAGATTCGAGGTAAGTACAATACAGTCTTATTTAAGCATACATTAAGTCACACAGGTAAGTAATACAGTTAGGCCCTAGGGGCCACGCAAACCATATACTAAGTAAGTGGTATAAGAACCACTGTCACGAACACAGGATAGGCCTAGGCCATCGCTGGGGCTACACTATACTACCAAAGGTTAGGAAGTGGGAGGCCCACGGGATTCAGGTGCAGAGTGGAAACACTCATGCGTAATGCGTAAAAGTCGATAGAATTACTAGCAGTTAGAAATTAACAGTTTAAGGACACTTCTGAAGCAGCTAGAAAGTCGAGACTTGGAAACTAGACCCTAGGATAGTCAATACCCTTGTGAGCACCGAAGTACTTAAGTTACCTAGCCCACGGGCTGCGGGTGCATAAGTGTGAACTTGCGTCGGGTTTCGTCGTTGACTTCTATGGATGCCTGAAGGAAAGTTGCTGACAGGCAGTCAGTGAAGAGTGTCCGGTGGATCCCAAGGAGGGGATCAAGAAGGAAGGAACTTGCAAGCAGAAGGGACAGAGTCTAGGTCACCAGCCAGGAGCCGGGAAGGAACCAGGAAGGAACCAGGCGATGTCGTGAAGATGCAGGTGAAGAGGTGAAGCTTGTCGCAGCAGCCACGGGTACCAGGAGACGTAGAGGACGACCAGGACCAGGAGGTGAGCTGTCCCACGAAGGCTCTTGCTGTCGGCGGCGTCGAAGTCGAGTCAGGACCCAACAAGCCTTGGCAAGCGGAACCCACGCAGGATGGAGGACTTGCTTCTGGTGCAGACCAGGAAAGTCTGGGGTGCTTCTCTTTCACAGAGGAGCGGGTGCCAGTCTGGAGAAGCCGGACCAGCAAGATGAAAGTAAAGGTTAGTCGTCGCAGAGGCTACTAGCTAACGGGCCAGCAACCGGACAACACGTCGAGCAACAAAGGTGCAGAAGGGCCCCACGCAGAACACGTGAAGTGTGGGGAGCTGATCTTCTTTGCAGATGGTGCTCGGGAGTGGGGCTTCTCAATTCCCCATGCACAGCCTCGAGGGAGCCTCGGAAGTCGCGCTAGTCAGTTACTAGCCACTTTTCCCAAGTCGCCGGTCCCACGTCCCTCGTCGCCTCCACGGGTCTCAGCTTCGCTGGTGATGTGGATCTGGTTCAGAGGTGTCTGGAAGTCTCGGCGCTGGTCAGTCTCTGCAGTCGTCCCTCGTAGGATTCAGTTGCAAAGCAAGCAGCGGTCGCTGGATGGTGCCTGGTTGCCCAGGGTGGTCACTCCTTGGCCACAAGGGAGATTTCTTCAGTCTTCTTCCTGAGGTCGAATGTCGAAGGTCCAGAGTTTCTGTTCAAGTTGCAGATTCAGGTTAATCTAATTTAGCAGGGCTCATCTAGCTACTGATATACTGGGCTAGTGGGCTGGGCTACCTGCAAGGTCCCTCCTATGGGTGGGACCAGGTAGGGGAGTGGCTACACCCCCTTTCCTTTGTCCAGTTTCGCGCCAGAGCTGGGGCTGGAGTGCCCCAGTGCCGGTTTGAACTGGACTATGCATGGGACACCTTGTGTGCCCCAGGCAGTGTCTAGTTTCTTTCATCCCTCCCTGCCCCAATACACTAAGTCCTGTCTGGGGTGGTGCTCGCACCTCCCAAGGCAGGAAACCTATTGTCCAAGCCTCCCTCGCTGGAAGGACTCCCAGCAGCAGGAGGTCAGACTTGTGTCTGTGGCAGCAGCATCCATTTTGTGATGCTGGGGCTCTGGTTAACTTTAACCGGGTAAGTAGGTTTCAACATGTCTTCTCCCTCTAGAAGGGAGGAATAATATCCTCATGGCTAGAAATGGCATGGGGGTATTATTCCACAGTGTTAGACACCTTACACGACATGTTTCGATAAAGCCAAACCATAGTTACCATAACCGTTTAAGATTACAAGGTACTTTAAGAGTATATGGTAGGCTATATCATAGAACAGCTATAAGGACATGGTTCCGAAAGCTGCAGACCGGCTCAGCTCATGCTAGAGCACCATCTCACATGTTACCAAGCACTCTGCCCCTCCAGGATTGTTAAGGCCTGCCATAGGAGTGACTGATAGGTACACATGTGTCTATATATAAGGTAGGTATAGGAATACTACACCTACGCAAGGGGTGATTACACGACCTTGCCCCAGCTGAGTGATCAGCCAGTTGTGTCATAATGGAATGCCAGGCCAGGGGTGGCATAATACATGCTGCAGCCCCTGGTAGGCCTAGGGTACACCTATGCCCTGGGTACCTAAGGTACACTGTACAGGGGCCAATAAGGTGATCCTATCCAATTGGGTTATGCACCTAAAGTACATAGTATTAGTTTAGAGAGAGAACAGCTGGGCTGTGGGTCTGATTAGCAGGCCCACAGCCACATCTAAGTCGAAAACCAGTGAAGCAAAAGCAAAAAGTGGGGGTGAACATAGAAAGCAGACCCTACTCTCCTACCTTTCCTCAACCTGATTCAGTGCAGAACGATCTCTACACACCCATGATGTTCGAAGAGCTTTACTATATTATATAGAGAGAACAAAACATTTTTGCAAAACAAAGCAACTATTTGTTGCTTTTGCTCCACCACCACATAGAGGCGATTCCATATCTAAATCCGGTATTTCTAGATGGATTGTCAAATGTATACAAACATTCTATGCAAAAGCAAAGAACTTTAACAGTAACCCTTAGAGCACATTCCACTTGCAAAATAGGAGCTAGTATGGCCTTCTCGGGGTATCTTCCCCTAGCTGACATCTGTAAGGCAGCAACATGGTCTACACCTCACACATTCACCATGCAATTTTCCCATGCATTGTAAAGAAGATTTAGCTAATGAGATACCAATTTAACATGTACAAACTAGGAAGGATTGGGTTGTGACTGAATTAGATGTTATATCAGAGATTAAAACTGCAAGTAAACTATTGTAAGATCTTGGAGTACAAAGCAAGTGTCTTGAAGTATGCCTAATCAAGGAAAATTACATGTGATGAAATAGTTTATAGATGTTTTAGAGACCAGGGTTTGTGGCTACAACACAAAGTCTGAGTTAGCATAGCTGCCCAAGCAGGCGTCCCGGGCACTGGAGGCAAGGAGAAACCTTCCACCACCCTCTTCACTAAATAGCCATGGCTTTAATTGTTGCCTAAACTGCAACTCATTAGAGATCTGACACAGGAAAAGCGGATACTCATCCCAGGCTTTGGCTGCCAAGTAGGTGAAAGAGCACCCACCCTTGGCCTTGTAACAAAACAAGATAAGGAGGGCATTCTTGGAGCTAAGGTCGCGAGAATGCACATAAGAAAGCCTTTTGCCTAGATTACTAGAAGCTGTCCCTTGAATAGAACGATACACAATGAAAGTAATGAAACACAGTGACCAGGGCTTAGAGTGAGTTTTTCAAGTCTGAGCCAGTGCAACTGAGTTGTGTCCTTACCGAGTTTCACCTAGGCACATACAGTATCAATCTAGCAGTAATATTTGGTACCATCTGAAGGTGTTTCATTAAGTAGACTGGAATTCCTAAAACCGAGCTTTAGGGTAATCCAGACAGAATGTGATCAGTGCGTGTACTTTAGTTTTAGACTCTAGTTGAACAAACTGTTTTCTCTAAAGAACGCAATAGTGAAAAGCATATTCCTGATAGAGACCTAATAAGTGGGTGAAGATAAAAGCCTGTCAAATTTGACTCCAAGATTTCTCAACACCATAGAGGGGGAAGGAGCCCTACTCAGTTTAGTTGGCCTCCACTCATCTGTCCAGCTAGACCCCTTTCACCCAAATAAAATAATCTGTTTTAATGGCATTACAACATAGATCTTATCCTATCATGTAACTACTTCCAGAAGACCACATTTAAATGCAGACTGTTTCCGCAGGGTTTTCCTCAAAAGAGAAAATAAGTTGTCATCTACATAAGATATGACCCGAAAGCCAAATACCTCAATGATAGGAGCTAATAGTGCCATGTACACATTAAAGAGTGTCGCTCTAAGCGATGACCCTTGAGGGACACCCCATTTTACTGAATGAGTGATAGGGGAAAACTAAAACAACTTGCCCCCTATTGGCCAAATAAGACCGGAACCTTCAAAGGGCCATGTCCCCTTCCCTACATTCAGCAAGTCCAGCCAATAGCACTTGATGGGATATAGTTTTGAATGCCGCCGACAGACCTAAAAGTATAAATGCAGCACTCTGGCTCTGGTCCAGATAATATTCAATAGTTTGAGACTTCAATCAAGCCATCTCTGTACTGTCTAGATTGAAAACCCAACTGGGAGTTTTGAGAAGTTGGCCTGGTATATGATGTTCACTAGTTAAAGTGACCACCTTGTACCATGCCAAGCAACCCTTATGGTGTGGTTGTAAGTCAACCTTTTCGGACTAGCTTCCCTAGTGGTAGCGTAGGCTAAGCAGTCTTTGAGGCTAAACTCGTTAAAGCGTGTTAAGCAAGCTGTTTTACCATATGTAACCTCCTTTTATACCAATGAAAGGACACCACACAGATATATATTCAAAATATATATGTATTTATTACTCAAAGTATCCCCTAGACTCTTTATGAGCACAGGAGCACAAATCGTTAAACAAGAAAGTATTACAATATACAGAAGTTGCACTTTATATGGATAGGCCCTGGTGGCCGATCAAACCATATACTAAAATAGGGGTATAAGTACCACGAACAGGAAAGGGAAAAGGCCTAGGGCCTCTAGAATCGCTGGGCCTACAAGGAGCGAACTTCAGTTAGTGACCAGGAGGTCCACGGGTCGCGTGTGCAGTGAGGAAAGTTACACGCGGGCTCCCATAGGTTTTCAATGGGTGCGTAAAAGTTCAAATGTTACTGCTAGAAGGGTCTTCTGGATGGACTACGAACTTAAGACTTAAAACACAGACACTAGAGATGTTTCTCTACACTTGGGCACCGGAGTGCCAGCTTTACCTCACCCACAGGAAGCGGGTGCATAGGTCTCGAAGTGCGTCGGGTTTCGTCTATCGATTCAATGGAGCCTGATGACAAAGATGCTGCAGGCGGTCGGTCCAGAAGAGATGCGGTGTATCCAAGAGTGGATCGGAGTTGTAGAAGACCTGAAAGCAGAGGGGACAGTGTTCACAGTCACTAGCCAGTGACCGGCGTGGCACCAGGTAGGTACTAGGCGATGTCGGGTGCAAACAGGTGATGAGGTGTCGCTTGTCTCCGCAGCCACGTGGTCCCTGAAGGTCGACTACGTCCAGGAGTCGGTTCACGAGCTGTCCCACGCAGGCTCTCGCTGTCGGCGGTGTCGGCGACTCGAAGGAAGCAAACAAGCCTTGGCAAAAGCAGAAGTCGTGAAGAATGGAGAAAGCTGATTGTTCTGACCAGCAAGGTCAGAGGGGCTGCTCTTTTGGAGAGCAGCAGGGGCCAGTCTGGAGCAACCAGACCAGCGTCGTAGATTTCAAGGTTCGTCGCCAAAATGGCCACTAGCCAACGGGCCAGGGACCGGGCAGGCGCGTCGAGATGAAAAGTGCAGAGGGGCCCCACGCAGATCGTGGAGATGCTGGAGGGCTTACCTTTGGTGCAGATGCTGCTCGGGTGTTGGGCTTCTCAGGACCCAAAGCACAACTTGGAGGGAGCCTCTGTTGTCGCGCTTGCAGCTTGTCGTGGGTCTTTCAAGATGGCTGGCTCCACGTGTCTCGATGCCTCCATGGGTTCCTTCTTTTCAGGGACTGTGGATCGGGCGGTGAGAGGTCTGGAGGTCCAGGTCTTGTCGGGCTCTGGGCTCGGGCTCCGGCGGGAGGCGGCGGCAAAGCAGACGTCGAGTAGCTGGTTGGTGCTTGCGTTAGCAAGATGGTCACTCCCTGACCATAGGGGAGATTTCCTTCTGTCCTCTGTGCAGCAGAGCATCGAAGTTCCCGTCTTCTTCTTGTAGTTAAGTTGATTCCAGGATGTCTGAAGTCTTAGGACACAGCTCCTACCTTTAAGCGGATTCTAGGGGCCGGACTACCTGCTAGGTCCCTCCCTAAGGGTGGGACCAGGAAGGGGGGTGGTTACACCCCCAATCCTTTGTCCAGCTCGCCCCTGGTCCGGGGCTGGTGTGCCCCAGGACCGGTTT
Source organism: Triturus cristatus (assembly GCF_964204655.1). Lineage (NCBI taxonomy): Eukaryota > Metazoa > Chordata > Amphibia > Caudata > Salamandridae > Triturus > Triturus cristatus. The sequence continues at coordinate 124,166,051 of NC_140581.1, forward strand.
GAACTGGCATATGCACCGAGGCTCCTTGTGAGCCTCAGGCATGTCTGATTCCATTCAAGCCCTACCTGACCAATACACAAAACCCTGTCTGGGGTGGTGCACGCACCTCCCCTGGCAGGAAACCCTTTGTCCACGTCTCCCAAGCTGGAAGGACTCCCAGCAGCAGGAGGGCAGACTTGTGTCTGTGGTGGCAGCATCCATTTTGTGGAGCTGAGGCTATGTCTGATTTTACCCGGGTTTCAGGTACTGTACATGTCGTGTCCCTCTAGAAGGGTGGAATGCTAACCCCGTCGCCAGAATTGGCGAGGGGTTAGTATTCCAATTCGTATGACACCTTACTCGACATGTTTTGATAAAGCCAAACCAAAGATAGCATTTAACCGCGAGGTTCATAATGCACTTAAGAGTATATGGTATGACGATATCTGGAAACGGTAGAAGGAAGTTGTTCCGACCACTGCAGACAGGCTCAGCTCATGCCAGAGCACCATCCCACATGGAACCAAGCACTCTGCCATCAGGATTGTTAAGGCCTGCCATAGGAGTGACTTATAGGTTAACATCTGTCCCATTTAAGGTTAGGTATAGGTATACTACACCTAAGTAAGAGGTGGTTACACCAGCTTACCCCAGCTGAGTGATCAGCCAGTTGTGTCAAATTGCTAGGCCAGGCCAGGGGTGGCACAATACATGCTTCAGCCCCTGGTAGGCCTTAGATACACCAATGCCCTGGGTACCTAGTGTACACTGGTACAGGGGCTCACAGGGTGATCCAATTCCAATTGGTTATGCACCTATAGTGTCAATTTAGTTAGAGAGAACAGCAGGCTGGGGGTCTGATTAGCAGGCCCACAGCCTCAATATGTCAAAAACCAGTGAAGCAAAAAGCAAAAATTTGGGGTGAACATAGGATAGCAGACCCTACTCTCCTACAGGAGGGATGTAGTAACTCCTGTTGATCCAGATATATGCTTAGTTGTGATTCACCAGCTTCCTCAACATCTTAGAAGCTGCTGGAAGTAGAAAAATAAACCTAAAATCCTCAGTCTTTGTAGGGCTGAGTGTTTTAACCCACCGCCGACCCTTGCACTACGAGACTTCTTGTATTGACAAATGAATCCCATTCAGGAGGATTCTATTTAATGAAAAGCAGTGAGGGAGAACTAGAATGGTTGAGTGCGAAAGATGAAAGAAGTGTTGGAGAATGATCTTAATAGATTTACACCCACCACCCCTTCCTAACTGATGCCAATCCCATTAGTGCATAAAAGCGATAACATTATAGAAGGATTCATAATTTATTTTGCTTCTTAGTAATGATGTTTTAGCTCAAACCTAAATGCATAATAGTTGCTTACACAAACATTTTACATTCAGCTTTGTGCAGCATAAAAGATGGTATTTTTGGAAGCTTCTGAGGTGTTGCAGGAATGCTTCTAAATAAAATGCAAAGAGCTATGGAGAGCTTGGATTTCTCCAGTATTAGGGTGTCTTTCATAGATTCACATGCTTGAATATTCCCCGTCGTCGGAGTGGGAGTCCCACGGTAAATAAAATAGCAATATATATATATATATATATATATATATAGTAAAATATATACATAAGTAATCATATAATTAGTGCATATAGGTGTAAAACACACATAGTGTACCTATAAGAGAAAAACTCCATAGGAATACAATGGAGAGAGACAAAAGACCTTTGTAGTCTATCTCTGTCATTATGCAAGTCCGAACTCCAGCCAATCAGGCGTCAGCCCCTCTCTAGAACCTTCTCCTCAGAGCTTCTCACCTCAGATTTTCTACCGCACGTCGTGTGACAGGGAGTCTCCCTGAGCTCTGCTCAGTTTTTGTCAGTAAGGATGTCTTCTAGTAAGAAATCTTTGTTCAGACCATGTTCTTCATGTGGAAAGCTGCGTTTGTTCTCGGAGGACCCACACAGTAAGTGTATTTACTGTTTATATCCTGACCATGAGGTGGCAAAATGTAAATTTTGTAGAACTTTTTCTACAAAAACTCTAAAGGACAGAGAAGGCCGCCTGCTATTATGGCTACAGAGACTGAAGGACAAGGATAACCCACTCTCTGATGTGGAAAGTCTCTTTTCTGGTCGTTCCCAACCAGCCTCTAAGCGCAGTAGTGTGCAGGAGTTACCATCTCCTTTCCTGAAGAAGAAGAAGCTGGCTTTGCCTCTGACAACTGCCACCTCTGTGGTCTCACCTACTGCTTTGTCGCCTAAGGGACACTGTTCTCAGGCTGCTGAGGCGTCTACTTCCTCTGGGAAAAAATTGTCAGCCTCGTCGACGATGCTCCCGACGACGAGATCTGCTGTTTCTACCTCGTCGACGGTGACCCCGACGACGACGTCAGCTGCTTCGTCGTCGACGAGCGTTATGTCGACGTTATCCTCGTCGACGATTACCATCAGTTCTTCAAGGGCGGTGACTTCTGTTGTGCCCATTACTTCGACGTCGACGAAGAAGGCAAAGGTTCCGTCGACGAAGACTGTGCCGTCGGCGAAGACGTCGTCGAGCTCGTCGACGCCCGCTCCGTCGGCGAAGAAAAAGAAGATCCCGTCGACGACACTGTCGACGGTGGTTCCGTCGACGAAGGCCTTGTCTACGAAGACCTCGACGACGGCTCTGTCGACGGTGGCTCCGTCGACTGCGAATCCGACGACGGCAATTTTGTTGCCACAGACTTCGTCGACGATAATTCCGTCGACCATCATTCCGTCGACGACGGCTCCATCGACGAGTACATCTCCACAGACATTCGTAAGGGTACAAATAAGAGGTGTTGCGTCTACCCAGAAAACAAGAAGGGAACAACAGCCTCAGCTAGCTTCAGCGTCGGTTTCATCTTTAGCTGGAGTTTCTTGGACACCGTTACCTCCTACTGTGGGCCCGGATAGCCAGGAACATAATATTCCTGTGGGAGATGCACAGCCTCCCTCACCATTATTCGCTACGGATTCGGATCAGGAGTCCGAAGGGTTACCGGAGTCTTTCGGAACGGCACAAAGTCCATCCGACTTAGTTATTAAGTGCCAGGATGTCAGTAGTGAGGATGAGGATCCGGTATATATACACCAGGCCCCTCCGAAGCATAGAACGGCGACCCTTCCTTTGTCGCTCATTACTAATCTCCAACGCATGTTGGACGACTACAACCAACGGTTCCCTCTATCCCCTCAACGTTCAGAGGTTCCGTCAACCCCGGTGATTCCAGCAGTTGTTCCACCGGTACCTATTGTAAATCCTGCTCCTCAGATGCCGCCTGTACCGCCACGACAGGTTCCGGAAAGGTTGTTGCCTCATTATGAGCCTGTAGAGGAAGGCCCTCAGGACACAGAAGAGGGTGAAATCCCAGATGATGATGGGGATGTAGATGACAATGATGATGATATGGCGGAGTGGGACAATTACCAGGCACAAACACCATCCCCCTCACAGATAGTAACCGGGGATTCACCTCCAGTGGACATAGCCAACTTTCACCAACTGATGGAAAGGGCATCACACCGTTTTAAGTTAACAACGGAGCGCAGGGAGGAAGATTGCTTCCTTTATGATTTCAAGAATCAACCTTACAAACAGACTCATGCTATTCCCATAGTTGAGTTTATTTGGGAAGAAGGCAAGAAATTAATGCAGACACCGAATACCTTGCCAGCTCAGGTGCCTCGATTAGAAAAGAAATATAAGGCACCAATAGGAACCCCAGCATGCCTCACGGGTCAGGCTAAACCTGAGTCGGTCGTTACGCAGGCAGCGCAACGTAAGGCGAAAAATCCGGCATCTTCTATCACCTCACCTCCGGATCGTGACGGACGTCGGATGGATGCCATAGGGCGTAAATTCTCTTCTATGGCCTCTACGGTGGTTAGAGCAGCTAATGCCTTGGCCATCCTGGGACGATATGACAGACAAGTTTGGGCTGATATCTCGGATGTGGTTCAGGAGTTACCAGAGCCATCTAAAGTGGAGGCAATGAAGTTGCTCCAAGAGGGAGAAGCGGCATCGGCGGAAATAATCGATTGTGCAGTAGACATCGCCTGCATGGGTTTCCGTCAGCTTGCCGGAGCGGCTGTTCTGCGTAGGCAAAGATGGTTAAAATCTACATCCTTTCGTCAGGAGGTTCAGTCCATGATCCTAAACATGGCATATGACGGAGAGTCTTTATTTGGGAGCCATGTCGATGAAGCTCTACAGTCCATAAAGAAAGACACTGAAACAGCTAGATCACTAGGAAACCTTCAATTTCAGCGGAGTAATTTTCGTGGTGCACGCGGACGCGGCACCTCCTCAAGTTTTCGAAGAGACAATAAACAATACAAACCTTACAATCAAGGGTCCAACCGTTACTCTTATGGACAGCAACAGCAAACATCACGGCAGCAAACCTCCAAGTCATATAGAGGAAAATCTTCATACAGAGGAACCGCATCAAAGAGACAGTGACTCTTACCGGATTGTGAAGAAGGGACACGCCTTAGAATTCACCAAATTCCCTCCTCCCACTCCACCCTCCGGACCGCCTCCAGCTCACATGAAAGAACTGTTGCATCAAGTACGACTTTTAAGGCAAAAAGGAGCTATAGAACTGGTACCAGTGTCTCAGAAGGGAAAAGGTTTTTATTCCCGGTTCTTTTTGATCACAAAGAAGAACGGAGAGTGGAGGCCCATCCTTGATCTAAGAGCACTAAACAAATATATAAAGAGCCAATCCTTCCGTATGATGACGCTGGTAGACATCTTGCGCTTACTCTTGCAGGAAGATTTTCTGGCGACGATAGATCTCCAGGATGCCTATTTTCATATCCCTATTTTACAGCGGCATCGAAAGTTCCTGCGTTTTCGAGTGGGTCAACACGATTACCAATTCAAAGTGTTACCATTTGGCCTGCGCTCGGCCCCTCGAGTGTTCACGAAGGTACTGGCTCCAGTAATAGCGTATTTGCGCCTCCAGGGAGTGCAAATATTTCCATACCTGGACGATTTTCTCCTGAAATCTCAGTCCAGCACTCACCTGCGACAACACACTCTTCTGTGCCAGAACGTGCTTCGCTCTTTAGGCCTGTCCGTAAATGTGGAAAAATCCCAACTTCATCCGTACCAACAAAGAGATTTCCTGGGCGCAACTTTGGAGACTGTGTCAGCGAAGGCATTCCTCTCCCAGGAGCGTCTCAAAAAGATGCTGCGACTGGTGGCTCTGATCAGATCAAGAGAGTCAGTTTCTGTGAGACTATTAAAATCATTTCTGGGGATGGCGTCATCATCCATTGCCTTGATCCCTCATTGCCGGCTGAGGACACGTCCTATTCAGGAAGCTCTGGATGCTCAGTGGCGTCAGGTAACGGGATCTTTCCACGACATGATATGTGTCACAGATCAGATAAAGTCAGCACTCGCATGGTGGGCAATTCCAGCCAACTTGACGGAAGGCATGTCCTTTCTGTCGTTGCCACCGGACAGAACACTCACAACAGACGCCTCATTGGAAGGATGGGGCGCACATTTGGAGGATCTCTCTGTGAAGGGAAGATGGTCCACACATCAAAGATCTTGGCACATCAACAAGTTGGAGCTCATGGCGATTTTTCTGGCTCTAAAATCATTTCTGCCTTTGCTCCAAGGAGAGTCAGTGCTAATACAGACAGACAACACAACCTGTATGCACTATGTCAACAAACAGGGCGGAACAAAATCCCCAAGTCTCTCCAGGTTAGCTCAAAGAATTTGGGACTGGTCTCTCAGTCATCAGATCTTGCTTACGGCAGTACACCTGCCAGGAGTATCCAATGTCCTAGCGGATTCCCTGAGCAGGTCCTCCTCGTCGACCCACGAGTGGGAGTTACACCAACCCACTCTAGAGAGGATATTCCAACTATGGGGCCGTCCACAACTCGATCTCTTTGCTACGCCGGAGAACCGGAAATGCCGAAATTACGCAAGCTGGCATCCCCACAAGGAATCACAAGGGAATGCCCTTTTGATAAACTGGTGCAATCTATTTGCGTACGCCTTTCCTCCAATACCCCTCATACCTCGGGTTCTTTGGAAGATGAGGAGACAACCTTGCCACCTGATCCTAATAGCCCCGCGCTGGCCACGGCAAGCGTGGTTCTCGGAACTGCTCCTCCTGTCCCAATGCCAACCAATCCTCCTGCAACATCGGACGGATCTGCTCACAATGAGCGAAGGGAGAATTTGTCATCCAAATCCCTCCTCACTGAGCTTATCAGCCTGGAACCTGAACACCATGAGTTCGCCCACCTAGACATCCCGCAGGATTGTAGGGATATTTTGGCCCAGGCAAGAGCACCTTCTACAATCAGGACGTACAAGTTTAAATGGAAACGTTTCTGCCATTGGTGTGCTGCTAACGGAGTCCATCCGATACATTCCACGGCAGAGCAATTGCTACCATTCTTCTTGCACCTAGCCAGTTCTGGACTGTCGCATGCAACCCTAAGGGTTTTTCTAGCAGCCATTTCACGTTTTCGGCAAGATGGATCAAGTTCCCTTTGTTCCTCAAGAATAATCCGCCAATTCTTTAAGGGTCTATTCCGGAAATTTCCGCCAGTTCGGCGTCCTCCTCCGTTGTGGCACCTCAACGTTGTGTTAGCACAATTGATGAGACCTCCGTTCGAGCCCATTCACAAGGCCGACCTAAAATATCTCACTTGGAAAGTAGCTCTACTTCTGGCACTAACGTCTTCTCGTCGTGTCAGTGACATCCATGCTTTTACCATCAAACCTCCGTTCCTGCAGTTCAAACCGGATGCTGTAGTGTTACGCACCAATCCATCATTTCTACCCAAGGTGCCTACTGACTTTCACATTAATGAGCCAGTAATATTAAAGACATTTTTTGCCAATCCTCAGACACCTGCAGAACAAAGATTACATTCTTTGGACGTCAAGCGGTGTCTTAAGTTCTACATCAGTAAGACAGCTTCTTTCAGGAAATCCGATCAACTTTTTATAGCATATGGACGCTGTCATAAAGGACGTCAGGTTACTAAACCAACGATTGCACGCTGGATCTCGGCAGCTATTGTCTTCTGCCACCAAAGGGCAAATAAACCTCTGCAGTCTCCAGTGAGGGCACACTCCACTAGGGCAGTGTCATCATCTACTGCCTTATTTGCTGGAGTATCTTTGCAACACATCTGCAGAGCAGCTACGTGGTCGACCAGACACACGTTTACTAAGCACTACTGCTTGGCAACTTTAAGCGAGGAGGATGCTGCAGTGGGACAGGCAGTGCTGCGCAATCTTTTTAAGTAAGGTGAGCCTCTTCCTCCCGCCTCCATATTGTTTCCATATATATATTATGCATTTACAATGTTACAGTTGTTTCTATACTGTTTTTATGCATAAGAAGATTGATTATCTATATATGTTGAATCTATTTTGGCATGGAAACAATGGTGATTGTTACTGCTAGCTATTCTATATTCAAGCATGTGAATCTATGAAAGACACCCTAATACTGGAGAAGAACAATTGTTACTTACCTGTAAACAGGTGGTTCTCCAGTATTGGTGTCTTTCATAGATTCACATGCGACCCTCCCTCCTCCCTTCAGAGGCTCTCTTCTCCTCATGCACTTTACAGTCACTCTTGTGCTACGAAAATCTGAGGTGAGAAGCTCTGAGGAGAAGGTTCTAGAGAGGGGCTGACGCCTGATTGGCTGGAGTTCGGACTTACATAATGACAGAGATAGACTACAAAGGTCTTTTGTCTCTCTCCATTGTATTCCTATGGAGTTTTTCTCTTATAGGTACACTATGTGTGTTTTACACCTATATGCACTAATTATATGATTACTTATGTATATATTTTACTATATATATATATATATATTGCTATTTTATTTACCGTGGGACTCCCACTCCGACGACGGGGAATATTCAAGCATGTGAATCTATGAAAGACACCAATACTGGAGAACCACCTGTTTACAGGTAAGTAACAATTGTTCATCTGTCTCGATCTTTTAGTAATACCAAGTTCAAAAGATAATTTACCTATATAGCAAATGTGTGCGCATTGCCCACTATAGAGAGCTTGTACCCGAATTTGACAGAGAGGACTAAACCTTATGTCTTTTAAAGTGATACAGAGAAATGGCTAAGAAATCCTGTTAAATATTGTCTTGGCATCCAACAGGAGAATGCTAGCTTTTGATCCTAGACTATCCGCTACATCGAACTAGACCAGTTCGCGTTTAGTACCAGTAATAGAGATTCTCCAAAGTGCTGTATCACGCATACATGACACATAAGTAATTGTTGCACCTCGATCACCATAAGGATTTGTTGTGGGACATCCATTGCAGAACAACATAAATAGAACTAAAATAGCAACCTGAATAAATAGCACAATTGGATTGCCTCCAAAAATGCTTGAAAACAATGAATGTACAAAAGACAGAATAACTCAAAGCATAGTCTGGAACGAAGAAACAAATCCAGACCCAGTCACTTCAAAAAAGTTTGCCACTCTAGGAGTGTTAGAAGCATTAAAAATAGTGTATTAGCTTACCGAAATGCTGTGGCAATTGAGTGCGTAATGGGGATTGTTCCTCATCTGAGAAACTGGTTACTTGGAGATCAAGTGTCTCTCATGCATATGTTAAAGACCCCCTCCCCCCACAAACACTATGTTGTCTGCAAGAAGTTCCACAGTTGTGTAGACTAACAAAAACCTCTTTGCTTTTACGCATACATCTGTACTGCAAAGGGAGATACCAAGCTTCAGGTAAATTGTTTTTTTTTTTTTTTTTTTTAAACTTTATTTATGAAATTTGAGCGACCATACATCATAAGCAAGTTGCATCAATGGGTACATATGTCAGCCGGAAGCAGTACAAAGGTGACAAGGAGCAGCACAGCAATCATCAATAACACAAAATATCAATAAATCAGGATTGCATTTCAAGTCTATAATAACTGTACAGTGTGCTGCAAATCATGCTCCTTCCGGCGGAGCCGTAATTCTAACCTCTCACGCCCCAGCTCAGGGCAGAAGGAAGACACTCTCCACGAGACTAAGGACCCCTGCACACAACGGCCAGCCATTCGCATCTGCAATGGAGCACACCATCCAACCCAAACTCTCAGTATGCCATGAGGGATTGTCTCATACGTAGCTATGGGATCGTCTCACCCCCACCAGCATTCGCCCCTTCTAACAAGTAGCAAGTCAGTGGAGCCCAAATGTCAGTTGGTCTCGACGCAGGTGGTAAAAGTTCAGAGTACGTGTTAATTTGTTCCTGGCAATAAACAATATCCCGCATCCAATCCTTAAATTTGGGAGCCCTGCCTCTGCCCCACCTACACGCAACTCGTCTATTAGCAAGTAAGAAGGCCAGTGCAATGAATTTGCGGTGCGCGGCTTGTATGGGCTCCACATACCCTAAGAGGGCAAGGACAGCGGAAGGCTCTATCTCCGAATTAATCATTTTGGATACCGCTGTAAAGATCTGGCGCCAATAATGTTGCACCACCTCACATGCCCACGCCAAGTGGAGGAAGTCTGCCCCAGGAACATGACACCGGTCGCACCTATCATCTTCCCGGAGTCGGTATTTGTGCAGCTTGACAGGAGTGTAATACAATCTGTGAATGTATTTATAGTGTATTATTCTAAATCTGCTACTAGAAGAAATACGCTCCGTTTGTTGTAGGCAGAACTCCCACTGTTTGTCCGTCAGTGGGACCTGCAGCTCCAGATCCCATTTCTCCCGAGCAGCAAGAGGCGGCGCGTCCACCAGCGATCGCACCGATCCATAAATCTTGGAGACCAACTTGGCAGGGGCCTCGTCCCGGAGGACACGCTGTAACGGTGTCACCTCTGGCGGCTCCCGTGGAAAATCGGGTGTGAGTGCCTTAAGCCCCTGCCGGAGCCGAATATACAAAAACACCTCAAGGGGAGAAGGTTGGATGCCCCCATAGAGGTGCTCCATAGAACGGAACGTGCCATCACGGTACAAATCTCCCCATGTCTTAATGTGGATAGCATGGGCCAATTTCCGAAACCCCGCTTCCTGCAGCAGGGGCATGGCAGGGTGGTAAACAAGCGGCAAGAGCGGCGCGTATACCATATTTAAGCCCAGCTTAGCTGTTATTCGCTTCCAGGCCGTCACCGTACTCGCCACTGTCGTGGGCGGTGTATCTGCCCCCGTTACTGGGGCGTACAACGCACCTTCTATGGGGATCGGATGCGCCAACCAGTGTTCGGCCGCAAGCTGGGGCATGTATCGGGGCTGCCGTATCCAGAAATAGGCGTAGTGCGCCTGTGCCGCTTGAAAGTACAACTCAAAGTCCGGGACGCCAAACCCGCCCTGATCAAACGGCCTAGTGAGGACCTCCCACTTGAGTCGGGGAGACTTCCCGCCCCAAACCAGGCGAATAAGCTCCGAGCGTAGGGTCCGGAAGAAGAAGCTGCCCGGGTAAAAGGGGATGTTCAAGAAGAGATACAGCAACTGCGGCAGGATTACCATTTTAACCAATGACACCCGACCCGCCATAGAAAGGGGGAGCGTAATCCATCGAGTTATGCAGTCCGTAATACGGGTCATCTTCGTGCCATAATTGGCCCTCATCAGTTCCTCCCTGTTTTTCTCAATGTGTATACCTAAATAGGTGAAATCCCCCTCGCACCAGGCTAGAGGGTACTCCAGCGCAGACTGTCTAGTAGACGCTGTAAGCGGGAAAACCCGAGACTTGCTCCAATTGATCTGAATTCCCGAGAGCCTGCCAAACCTGATGAACTCCCGAAGAATCGGGTGAAGGTTATCACAGGGGTCCCGGATATATAGAGTAATGTCGTCCGCATACATAGATATCAATATCTGTCTCTGGAAGCACCTCAACGCCTTATCCTTATGATGCTGCCTGAGCCGCGCCGCGAGCGGCTCCATGGCGATAGCGAACAACAGGGGCGACAGGGGGCAACCCTGTCTAGTGCCCCTGGTGATAGGAAACGCCTCAGACAGTTTCCCGTTCACCAGCACGCGGGCCTTGGGGGATGTGTACAAGAGCCTAATCCAAGAAATAAATATGAGGGGAAACCCCATCCGTTCCAGAACCCGAAATACATAATCCCACTCAAGCGAGTCGAAAGCTTTCGAGGCATCAAGGAAGACGGCAGCCATCGGGAGATCGTCATGTACGGCATTTAGAATCGAGAAAAAAGTACGTAGGTTATGGGATGTTGCCCGTCCGGGCACGAATCCTGCCTGGTCAGGTAGGATTAGGTTAGGGAGGAGTAAGTTAATGCGGGTAGCAATCAATTTAGCAAGTATTTTCACATCGCAATTGAGCAGTGAGAGGGGTCGATATGAGTCACATTGGTCCGCAGCTTTACCAGGCTTGAGGAGCGAGGTAATGAGGGCCATACGCATCGAAGGGGGCAGATAGCCCACCTCTAGAGCATCTTCATACACTTCGCGTAGGACCGGCGCCATAAAATCGATGTAAGTCTTATAGAATTCGATTGGGATCCCATCAAGGCCTGTGGCCTTGCCCGATTGCATGTGCATAATAGCCTCCCGCACCTCATCCAATTCAAAAGGGGAGCTTAAAAACGCCCGTTGTGTATCGCTAAGCCATCCCAAGGAGACATCCTCCAAATAGTCCTGCAGTTGCAGATCCCCAGCCCTGGTCGACGTATATAAGTGGTGGTAGTGCTCAACAAATGCGTTAAGAATGAGCGTGGTGTCTCTGTACACTGCTCCGTCCTGGCCTCCAATTTCCAATATAGTATTTGGCGGGCGCGTCAGTCGTATCGTCGCTGCCAGGGCTTTCCCTGGCCGCTCGCCTTCGCCATAGTGACGAGCTATCCAGTGTTTACCCCTAAATTTCGCTTCTCGATCGGCTTCTGTCATATATTCCGCTATCTTTTCGCGAATATGAGCAAGCGTGGCATCTTCAGGGTTGTCGGCCAGCGACACCTCAAGCGCTCCAAGTTCACTTTCCAGAGTACGCAAGCGGGCTAATATGTTTTTTAGAACGCCTGACCCCTTAGCGATGCATACGCCCCGTATGGTAACTTTAAAGGCATCCCATATGGTGCCGACCTCAGTCACGGAATCTTTATTGCGCTTAAAGAACTCCAAACATTCCTCCCGTAACTCCTCCTGAAACACAGTATCCAGCAGCATCATGGGCTGCAGGCGCCAAGAAGTCACAGGGGGGCCCAGGTCCGCCGCCCGCAATGTAACGCGGGTCGGCGAGTGATCAGAGAACGTTCGTGGGAGATGGCGTGCCTGATCAAGCGCCGCATGAAAATGAGGGGAGATAAAGACATAGTCAAGCCGTGCCCATGATTTTGCCTGCGCCGTGAAGTGTGTACCTTCACGCGTGTCAGCATGCAGGTGCCGCCACGTGTCAATTAAGTTATGATCAGCCAGTGCTGCTAACAAGTTCGCACGCGCCTTGGTGTAATGGTGCGGGCCGGGTGGGATCTGTCCCTAGACGGATCCAGTGTGGTGTTGAAGTCCCCCCCCCCCAAATGAGCTGTCTCGGGCCCACGCCCACAATTGCCGCATTGAGGTCTGTAAAGAAATGCGGGTCATCTATGTTGGGGCCGTAGCAACAGACCAGGGTAACTGCCACATGTCCCAGCCTACCCCACATTAGACAGTACCGCCCCTGAGCGTCACTTTTAGTGCCCTCCATACTGAAGGGCGTTCCCTTCTTTATCAATATCGCCACACCCCTAGAGTACGAAGAATAGGAGGAGAAGGCAGCAAATGCCGCCCATCTACCGGCAAAGGTGTGGCTGGCCTGCGCTCTGAAGTGGGTCTCTTGGATAAAGGCAATATGTATGACATGGCGGTCTAGATAGGAGAGTATCTGTCTCCGCTTTCGTGGGTCTCCTAGGCCCCTAACATCAGGATATTTAAACCCGAATCTACTAGTTTCATGGTGATAATAAAAGAGTAAGATAGTGCTGCGACAGAGGAGGGCCCCCCACGCAGCCATAAGTATACATGTTTAACCGCTGTTTCGCCCCAACATCAGAGCAGCGCCGCCACCTGTGTCTCATATGTCTGTAATTTCCTCCGCCAGACCCCACGTGCATAAGTGTGGGAGGGGCCGGCACTACGAGGGGGTCCCCCAGCATGCCACCAGCAGGTGCACCCATAATCTTAAAAAAAAAACTCTCTTTGATATTGGTCGCGTACAACAGTGCAACAACATATTCAAACATTCCCATCCCTCCACCCCACATCTTGAACATTTCCAACAGAATTCCCGTAACCTCCTGAAGAACATGGCCTACCGGTAACGTATCTGAGTCATTCCCATATAGCACTGGAAAGCGTACCTCCCCGCTCCACCCAGTGTCAGCCGTCCAGCATAACCACCATTTCCAAACGTTTTGATCTAAAGTTTTGGCCAGGGTCGTCACATTCACTCGTTCTGTCCCCGTCGTCCAGCAACTATCTACAAGAGATTTCCCATTATTCCGAGCATGCCAACTCCCACCACAGTCCTCAGGCGCGGGTACATCAGGGCGGCCTGGGCTAGTAAGCTCTAGGGCCACCGCTCTAAACCCCTCCCATTCACCCCCAGAATGTAGGACAGATAGCCCCGTACAACCCATGACCCCTGACCCATCAATGAGCGTCCCTACCTTATCGTTTCCGCAGGCCATAGTCACAAACAGTGTGTGAAGCAGGGGTCCCCGCCAGTGCCAACCCTTCCGCCCGGGCACAGGTGCCCCAGCAGAAGCGAGGGCAACGGCAGAGACCAGGGCCGCCACGTACATCCCTACCCCACCCCCAACCCACTGAAGCAACCCCAACTTGCCAGAATCCCCTCCCCTCCCCCCCTCCCATAACTCCCCACCGAAAGCTCAACAGGAGCAGCACAGTTAGTGTAAGCAATGGGGTACACCCCATGGGGTCCGTCCAGAGTGCGCCCATATCCACGCCCAACGGCCCGCCCCCTCTCACAACAGGGGAAGGCGCGGGGAGGTGGCGCCTGGAATATGTTACCAACCGCTGTCCCACATCCGACCAAAGTAGTTCCAAACAGTTACAGCGTCTTCATGCTTGCATGTCCCTTAGGCTTGCATCTGTATTAAGCATATGGCAATAGTTCTTGAGTTCGCAGGTTCATCTAGCAAAAAGCACACCCTCTTAGCTAGTGTTCATCTTCTTGATCTTCTTCGCCACCAGCAGACCTCTCTGCACGCCCATTCTTCAGAGCCTTAAGAAACTCCTCTACATGCTGCGGATTTGTCAAGAAGTGTTGCCGTGCTTGGTGGGTAATTCTCAATTTCGCCGGGTAGAGTAGTGCATAATCAATTTGTCGGGCCCGCAGTTTCTTTTTAACCTCGAGGAATTTACGCCGCTGTTCTTGCACGAGAGGCGTGAAGTCTGGGTAAACGGTAAAGTTGACCCCGTCACACGAAAGCGTCTGAGCCGTGCGAGCCGCTCGCAGCGCTGTGTCCCGGTCTCGATAATTTAATAGCCGTGCAATGATGGGTCTTGGAGGAGCTCCCGGTTTTGGCCGCGGCCCAAGAGAGCGGTGTGCCCTCTCTACGATAAATTGCTTAGAAAAAGCGTCGGAGCCAACGGTGGCCAGGAGAATCTTTTCCACGTAGTCTTCCATGCGCCCTGTATTGGTGGACTCCGGAATCCCCACCACGCGTATGTTATTGCGGCGGCTACGGGCTTCCAACTCCTCATTCTTTGCTGCTATAAGTCTCAAGACATTATCCATTCTTGAAAGCTGCGTGGTGTGGGAGGCTGTGGTATCGTCGTTATCAGATATCCGCCGCTCAGTTTCCGTAATCCTCTCTTCATGGATATCTATTTTCTGCGCGATGGCGTCCATTCTGGACGATAGCCGGTCCACTTTATCCACAACTGTAGCAAATCCTTGCTTCATCTCTTGCATCAGTTGCTGTAGGTCTGTGGCCGGAGAGCAGGAACTCGCCTCGGGCGCGGGTGAGCCCTGGGTGCTTCCCGAGTCCTGCGCACCCCGCACCCCCTTCTTGGTCGCCGGGGGGTCAAACGTGAGCTTAGGCTGCCGGCTGTCCTGCTTGCCCATCGTGGGTGCTGACACAAATCCCAGTATGGTGGCTTCTGCTATCCTCAAGGGCACAGGTGGGCCCAGAAGTCCTGGACAGCACACAGCGCGACCTCAGTAGTGAGGACTGGGCTACTGGTGGGTCCGAACCAGCCACCCCCGGTCAGGTAGCGTAGGCAGATAAGAGGCGTCCACCACAGCCCCCAGAGGAAGACCGGCCGCCGGAGCCCTAATATCCACAGAGGCCGTGGCAGGCAATTGAAGCGAGATGCCCCGCAGGTCGTAGAGTGCAGGTCCGTAGCGTGGCGCCTCCCTCGAAGCTCCAAACAGCGGGCCGGTACACGGAAGAGAGGCCAGCCAGGTCCCGGCACACAGGAGACGAGCCCAGCCTTCGTCGCGTCACAGCCGATAGCCCCGAGGCGGCGAGCCTTCGAGTCCCTCTCACAGGCCCGGGCACCACACAACTGCCCCCCCCGTCGGGTGGGTGCAGTCTAGGTCACCTTCTCGTCCTCCTCCGGCAGCAGCGGATGGGGGGGGAGCACGCACCAGATCCCCGATGCACGAGTGTCGTCTCCGCCGGCCAGCCCCCCACCTTCACGGGTCCTCAGCACTGGATTTCGCAAGAGCGGGTCGGCCAGACCAGGGCAGGGTACACCGCCATACACCCTGCCCGCTACTCTTCTATCAGATCGCGGCTCGTCGTCACTGCTCCAGAGGATGGGGGGGGGAAGCGGGGGGAGGGGGCAGATTCACCAGAGCACACTGTCCCTCAGCACCCGCCGCACGCCCCGGCCCCCACCTCACCGTGTCCAGTATGTCTCCCTCGCGGGTGGCGCCGTTCCTCACGGGGCCCCGGGTGCACCGATAATCCTCGTACAGCAACGCTGCTTACTGCAGGGAGGTGGTGTCCGGCTGCGCCTCCCCTCCTCTCAGCGACCTCTCCGCCATCCGCACAGTCCGCAAGGTGCCGCCAGCGCGGGTCCCCAGCACGGCCCACTTGCCTCGTGGTGAGCCTCGGACTTGCGTAGAGCATACGCCGGGCGGCTCGCTCCGCCCCACGTCAGCCAAGCTCCCCTACCGGCTACCTCCTCCGCTTACTCCGCCGAGGCTGGTCGCACAGAGCCCCAACTTTCACCAAAGCTGCAGCAGAACACCCTTAACATCCACGGGTAGTGTTGGTCGTGGGAGCAGCAGCTTAAACAGGATAAATGACGGATTTGAGTTCCAGGCTGCAGGAGCCTCACAGCAGTGCGGCCATTCTGCGTGCGCGCTCTCTAGCGCCCCCAGCTTCAGGTAAATTGTGCATGCATTTCTTCATACCTGCCCAAAGGAAAATGTTTTATACAGCAGGTGAAATGGAAAGTTGATAAAGGGAGAGAAATGTAACTGTGGATCAGCCAGGTGACTGAAGGAGTTTCAGCTATTGTGAAGGCAATGTTTCTAACCTTTCTATATTAAGCATTGTGTAGGACGCTCCCATCCTCGTCATGACTTTCTGCATATATATCAAATTATAAGGCCAAAACAATTTCAGTTGCTTTCCAATCTTTCCATGGCACTCAATTTGATTTCGAAATCTGCAATGCCCAATTTAATTGTAAAATCGATCACAACTGACTTTGACCTTGTTGAAGCATAGACCAGTCATTTTGTATTATATCAAATGTAGAAGAAACAATATTCTTAAATTAATAAATACGTGTTGACAATGTAGTCATCCCATTATTGACAACTGCCAATGGTTTTTCTAAATTTTCCTCATCTAATTGTCTTAACCTTTCAGCAGCTTCTTGTTGAGAAATTTGCCATATATCAGTATGTGGCATATCTAAAACGTTTAGAACGTGGAGCTCTAAGACACAATAAAAAAATCTTGTAAATCCATGTTATTAGAAAAGAGTGATAAGTGTTCTTTAACTGCGGACAGGGTGGAATGTGCTAACCATTGCTGGCAATATTTCCCGACGTTATAGGTAGTAACTACTCCGGAGTGTTGGGACTGAATATACTGGGGGTCCGGCCTGCCTGCTGTAAACCCCTTGGAAGACCTTAAACGGGCATTGCAGTGATTTTTTTTTTTTTATCATCGGGCCATAATAACCACCTGCCTGAACCAGAAGATGATGAATTGTATGTTCCATTTTGCATCAGCTCTGAACTGTGTTTCAATTAAATTAATGAACTGTTGCCAATAATCACTTTTTTCAAAAGAGGTAATTTCTGGCATATTTAAAATTTGAATTTTGCCAAATCCAAGACATGTAGTCTGTTGTATTGTTTTGTGTAGAAAAATCATTTGGCGAGGGATCAGTTAATCCCTAAATAAAGCATCAGTGCCATTGACCTGCCACTGTTGTGTACCCCAAACAGGTTTAGGCTCCAAATTGTCCCTCCAATATTCATAGCCGTGTAGGACCAGATGTGAAATAAATTGATTGGAATGAATCAATGTCTGCGTGAACATATTTTTCTTCGGTGGTTAAGGTGTAAGCTTATAAAAATATTAAACCAGATCTGCTGGGACATTGTTGGAAGCTGGCATTTTGTTGCAGTTGCTATGCCCGCCTCATCCCCCCCCCCTCCCTACGCGCACACACATTTTGTCCCAAAGGTGTGGGTACCAACGAGGGTCCCTGAGGGCTGCAGCATTTATTATGCCACCCTAATGGACCCCCCCCCCCCCTCATACAAATTGCTTGTCACTGTGCAAACATGAGTAAAACATGACATGGCACACTCACTGTGTGCCATGCCAAAGTCTCTACATGTAATAAATGCAAGGCACTCCTACAGCAGGCCTTGTAACCCTAAGGCAGGGTGCATCTATTACATGTGAGTGCATTCCTGCATGAGCAGATATCGTCTGACACCGTGAACTCAGATTCACCTGACTCAAGAAGGAAATAGAAGAGCCGTGGAACGCAAAAACTCAAGACTAGCTGTGGACTTGGTGCCAAACCCTGCCTGCCTGCTCCTGTCTCGACAATTGCAAATACCCGATTTGTCCTGCAGCTGTGTATTCTCCAAAAGACTTGAAAGGGCTGCCAGCACATTGCCAACCCATCAGCATCTCGCTTGAAGTGGCGGTCCACGTTCCTGAAGATACGTGCCACAATGTCCGATGCACCGATCTGCTGACCACCAAATCCACTGACTTAGCAGCCACGAGGAAGAGGTCACCATGCTCCATGAGGTCAGATCTGTGTCCTCAATACGATTGGAGGCACCAGGATCCCCAGGAGCAGACCTGTACCAATACACAGGGTACAGGACCCCTTGTAGCAACTAGTTCTTGTTCAGTGTCCATCCCAGACACCAATACCCCCAAAACCAACCTACAGACGAGGGACATCTGCTTCACCGAGGCCAGCAACGAGAGTGGCCCTACTGTCCCGTTTTGTCCTATTCTCCAAGTCGACCCCAAAAGTTAGAACCTCCTATGCAAGCGACCTGCCCGACAAAACACCTCTACACCCAAGCCAGAGTCTGATCCTACCGATGGTGCCTGTTTTCTCAAGAACTGAGCCCCCCTTTGGTTTCTGATGGACTTATCCCCAAATCCCCCCTTGGAGCATTTTTCTGCTTAGAAGTTTCTCCATAGACCTCAGTGGTAGAATTCAAGGCTACCTTTGCGACCGGCACCTGGTTACCCTAGGGTAAATAAACCGAAATGGCTGGTGGTTCTAAGGACCTTGGCTCCTACTTGCCTTAAGTCCAGAAGAAGAGTCCTGTAAGTCTTTTGCAAGTGGTCCTATACAGTTTGTTTCTCCCATAGGATAACAGACCCACATTTGAGCTCATGCCTCAAATATGACAGCTGTATTTTCTAAGTGTCTGAAAATTGCTAACTCGAAATTTACTTAGCTAATCTCGTAAATCTTGGTGTCTAAATATAAAGTGTTATTGTTTTATAAATTGGTGTCGGATTTTCTTATTGAGTATCTCACTTATTGACTCTGTGTGTGCAACAAATGCATAACACTCCCCTCTGATAAGCCTATGGCTGCTCGACCACAACCACAAATAGAGTACCTTTGGATTGCTGGAGCGAGCTCCTGGCCTCTAGTAAGGGATACATGGGCTCTCTGCACAGTGACCTCCTTTTTGTACTGTTCTAGAAAGCCAGCTTCCTACAAACATGGCCAGAAAAATCAGGGACCTTCTTTAAATGTGACTTGGAACTGCCCACAGGTGATGCTGTGTAGTGTTCCCACTGTATAATTAAAAACAGCATGTGGAGTACCTGCCCTATGTAAATAGTGATGTGCATAATGATAACAAAGCATCTCAACATGATTTGCAGAATTCAAATGCAATCCTCATTCTCAAATACAATTTACGATTCTAATTCAGATGGCATAATAGAAACAGTCATAATATCTCATTCATTAGAAGTGGAACCTGGTGTAATAAAGTCATCCATAGCAACTTTAAAAACATGGATCTGAAAGAAACATGTTAGATTCCTCACCTTACAATATCCCCATGCGTCAGGCTGGATCCGGAAAGATTTTTCGTCAGCAATACCCCTTGCGCTTCGCTAGGCGTCGTCTGCGGCTCCACGTCCGTCGTCTGCGTCATGCGCCGGAATGACGTCGTCGGAGTACTTAGACGCCGCCCTCGCGCGCTGACATCAGTTCTTCTTCTTTTTTCCGCGCCAGACAGCACCGATCCGGGAAGAGCTTACCCCTTAGTCACTTTTTGACTAAACTTTTTTGACTCTTTTTGGTCTTCTGTCGACCCGACTCTGGTGCTGGTAGGATGCCTGGTTTTAAGGCCTGTGACTCCTGTCATCGACTGATGTCGGTGACGGACCACCATCGCCGGTGCCTTTACAGCCTGGGGCCTGACCACGATGCGGAGTCGTGCCTCGACTGTCAGGCCTTGACCTCGAAGGCTAGGCGGGAGGGGTCCCGTAAGCTTCTCGAGCTTCGGCACTCGGCTCCGCGCCGTTCACGGTCCCGGTCCAGGAGGAGGTCCAAGTGTAGGAGAGTAGGGTCTGCTTTCTATGTTCACCCCCACTTTTTGCTTTTGCTTCACTGGTTTTCGACTTAGATGTGGCTGTGGGCCTGCTAATCAGACCCACAGCCCACAGACTCTCTCTAAATTCATACTGTGTACTTTAGGTACATAACCCAATTGGTTAGGGTCACCTTATTGGCCCCTGTATAGTGTACCTTAGGTACCCAGGGCATAGGTATACCCTAGACCTACCAGGGGCTGCAGCATGTATTGTGCCACCCCTGGCCTGGCCTTCCATTATGACACAACTGGCTGATCACTCAGCTGGGGCAAGGTCGTGTAATCACTCCTTGCTTAGGTGTAGTATTCCTATACCTACCTTATATATATAGACACATGTGTACCTATCAGCCACTCCTATGGCAGGCCTTAACAATCCTGGAGGCAGAGTGCTTGGTAACATGTGAGATGGTGCTCTAGCATGAGCTGAGCCTGTCTGCAGCTTTCGGAACCATCCTACCATATACTCTTAAAGTGCCTTATAATCTTAAACGGTTATGGTAACTATGGTTTGGCTTTATCGAAACATGTCATGTAAGGTGTCTAACACTTTGGAATAATACCCCCATACCATTTCTGGCCTTGAGGATATTATATTATTCCTCCCTTCTAGAGGGAGAAGACATGTTGAAACCTACTTACCCGGTTAAAGTTAACCAGAGCCCCAGCATCACAAAATGGATGCTGCTGCCACAGACACAAGTCTGACCTCCTGCTGCTGGGAGTCCTTCTAGCAAGGGAGGCTTGGACAATAGGTTTCCTGCCTTGGGAGGTGCGAGCACCACCCCAGACAGGACTTAGTGTATTGGGGCAGGGAGGGATGAAAGAAACTAGACACTGCCTGGGGCACACAAGGTGTCCCATGCATAGTCCAGTTCAAACCGGTGCTGGGGCACTCCAGCCCCAGCTCTGGCGTGAAACTAGACAACGGAAAGGGGGTGTAGCCACTCCCCTTCCTTGTCCCACCCATAGGAGGGACCTTGCAGGTAGCCCAGCCCACTAGCCCAGTATATCAGTAGCTAGCTGAGCCCTGCTAAATTAGATTAACCTGAATCTGCAACTGGAACAGAAACTCTGGACATTCGACCTCAGGAAGAAGACTGAAGAAATCTCCATTGGGGCCAAGGAGTGACCACCCTGGGCAACCAGGCACCATCCAGCGACCGCTGCTTGCTTTGCGACTGAATCCTACGAGGGACGACTGCAGAGACTGACCAGCGCCGAGACTTCCAGACACCTCTGAACCAGATCCACATCTCCAGCGAAGCAGAGACCCGTGGAGGCGACTAGGGACGTGGGACCGGCGAATTGGGAAAAGTGGCTAGTAACTGACTAGCGCGACTTCTGAGGCTTCCTCGAGGCTGTGCTTGGGGAATTGAGAAGCCCCACTCCCGAGCACCATCTGCAAAGAAGATCAGCTCCCCACACTTCACGTGTTCTGCGTGGGGCCCTTCTGCACCTGAGTTGCTCGACGTGTTGTCTGGTTGCTGGCCCGTTGGCTAGTAGCCTCTGCGATGACGAACCTTTACTTTCATCTTGCTGCTCCGGCTCCTCCAGACTAGCACCCGCTCCTCTGTGAAAGAGAAGCACCCCAGACCTTCCTGGTCTGCACCAGAAGCAAGTCCTCCATCCTGCGTGGGTTCCGCTTGCCAAGGCTTGTTGGGTCCTAACTCGACATCGCCGCCGCCGACCGCAAGAGCCTTTGTGGGACAGCTCACCTCCTGGTCCTGGTCGTCCTCGACGTCTCCTGGTACCCGTGACTGCTGCGACAAGCTTCACCTCTTCACCTGCATCTTCACGACATCGCCTGGTTCCTTCCTGGTTCCGTCCCGGCTCCTGGCTGGTGACCTAGACTCTGTCCCTTCTGCTTGCAGGTCTCATCTCTTCTTGATCCCCTCCTTGGGATCCACTGGACACTCTTCACTGACTGCCTGTCAGCAACTTTCCTTCAGGCATCCATAGAAGTCAACGACGAAACCCGACGCAAGTTCACACCTATGCACCCGCAGCCCGTGGGCTAGGTAACTTGAGTACTTCGGTGCTCACAAGGATAGTGACTATCCTAGGGTCTAGTTTCCGAGTCTCGACTTTCTAGCTATACCAGAAGTGTCCTAAAACTGCTAATTTCTAACTGCTAGTAATTCTATCGACTTTTACGCATTACGCGTGAGTGTTTCCACTCTGCACCTGAATCCCGTGGGCCTCCCACTACCTAACTGTTGGTAGTATAGTGTAGCCCCAGCGATTCCCTAGGCCTATCCTGTGTTCGTGACAGTGGTTCTTATACCACTTACTTAGTATATGGTTTGTGTGGCCCCTAGGGCCTAACTGTATTACTTACCTGTGTGACTTAATGTATGCTTGAATAAGACTGTGTTGTACTTACCTCGAATCTCATAAAGAGTGCTGAGGGTTTGACTAGAATAAATACATTCTATTTTTATATATATCTGTTGTGGTGTCCTTTCATTTGGTATTCAAGGGATTATATATGGTATCACAGCTGGCTTCACATGCCATTCAGAGTTTAGCCTAAGACTGCTCTTGTCCATGCTACCACTAGGATAGCTGGTCTATAAGGTTGACTGTACAACCAATCACCATAAGGGTTGTTTGGACTGATACAGGGTGTACACTAGAATTAGTGACATCATATATCAGGCGAACTTCTCACACCAAGGACCGGTCGCGGAGCCGCAGTCACCATCATCGCTCGTCGGGGCTCGAAGTCTTCGGGTAAGTCGAAGCACTCGAAGAAGTCCAAGAGGCGACACCGCTCTTTGTCCCCTCGCGTGACTCTGTCGAGGGTCAGGGTGGTCGCGGCTCCGTCGGAGCCACAGGAGCCGCGTCCGTCTCCATACCCGCCGGTCCCTGGGACTGACGCGACTCCGGCGGAGATCAGCGCCTTCCTGTCGGCCATGAGGGGCCCTGCACTGTCGACGCCTGCCGGCGCGCCTTTGGGCCCCACAGGCTCGACTGGGCGACCTCATGAGCCGGCGGCTCCGGCCCCGGCGCCGTCGACAACTTCGGTCCAGACGCCGCAGGTCCCCAAGGGATCCAGGTCTGGATCTCTGCCGGCGCCTGTCGGCCTCACGACGCCTCCTCCGCTGGCGCAGACACCTGTTCCACCCCCGGCGCCGTCCCCGGACGACGCCGTTCCCCGGTTTAGCCCCGGTCCGGGCCTGGCGCCGGTGCGGCGTCGCTCAACGCCGCATCCGACCCCGATGCATGAGCAATTCATCTACCGCCCGGCTCCGGTTATTCCTCCTTTTTATCAGGAATCGGATGACGGGGGTGACTGGGAGGGGTCTGAGGACCCTATGGCCAGACAGGCCGACCTTTCACAGGACTGGGCAGACGAACTGGGGGATGCCAGTTGTCTGGACACCTCCCCGGACGCTGGTTTCATCTCTCCTCCGACTGTGGCCTCGGAGGAAGGTGCAACTTTTTCAGTGGTGCTGCGCAAGGCGGCCGATGCCCTTGGGCTGGAGTTGCCTGCTGTGGCCGTGAGGACGAACGTCCTCACAGAAGTGCTTCAACTGTCAGCAAGCTCCACAGAGGGTCTGCTGCAGTTCAGTGAGGCACTCGTAGACGTTCTGCAGGGCACCTGGTCCAAGCCCTCCACAGTACCTCCTATGGATCGGAACGTGGCCCGGCGCCACCGCTCTGCTCCGGGTGACCCCAGTTTTCTGTCCCAACACCCCACTCCAGAGAGTCTGGTTATCCAGGCCTAGACTTCCCAATCCTCCTTCCCGTCCGCTACTCCGGATCGAGAATCCAAGAGGCTGGAACAGTTCGGAAAGAAGCTGTTCTCTTCCCTGAGTTTGGGTCTGTGGTCCTTGAATACCGCTGCCTCTTTGACTGTTATTCCCACTTTCTGTGGGATGCGGTGGGGAACGTGCTGCCCCTGTGTCCGGAGGAGGCCTGGTCACGGCTCACCCAGGCGCTTGCTGATGGGCGAGATGCAGCGCGGCATGCCATACGGTGTGGACTAGACACCACGGACTCGCTGGGGCAGGCAATTTCGACCACGGTGGAGCTTCGTCGCCACGCCTGGCTACGGTCCACGTCTTTCTTGGGAGATGTCCAGAGTACCCTCATGGATATGCCCTTTGATGGCACTCGCCTTTTTGGCGAGAAGGCGGCTAGTGCGCTGGCTTGTTTCAATGACTCCCGGGCTACGGCCAAGTCCTTGGGTCTCTCGGCCCTGCGGCCGCACACTTCCGCCTTTCGTGGCCAAGGAAGGGGCGCCTCCTCACGTCCGCCTAGCCACCGGCCACAGAACCAACCTGCACGCGGTCGCAGACGTGGATTCCACCGAGGCATTACTGGAGGACAACGTGCCGGTCAGTCCACATCCACCCCGGCAGCATCCGCCTCAAAGCCCTCCTCGTCTGAGCTTTCAAGCCCATTCCACGCCAGTGGGCGGCAGAGTTCGCCATCACCTGCTCCACTGGCGTTCCATCACGTCGGACAGGTGGGTGCTGCAAATCGTCCGAAGGGGCTACTCCCTCCCCTTCGAGTCGACCCCTCCAGCCATGCCACCACAGTACCACCGCTTGTCGGGGGATCACTTGAATCTTCTCTGGGAGGAAGTTACGGCCCTCTTGGCCAAAGAGGCCGTCGAGCGCGTTCCTTGTCCAGAAGTAGGTCGTGGTTGCTATTCCCACTATTTTTTTTTTGTTTTTTTTGGTGCAAGACATTTATTGTGAACAAATGAAATAGATGGTGTACACTGCGTCACACCAACAACCCGGAGGCAGGCCGCTATCAAGTAGGTTATACAAAGATTACATATAAATATCTCTAAGGCCCTCCTCCGGCCGGTGGTTCATTCAGAGGTAAACTTAAGATACAATAAAATCTTCAGCGTGTACTGTGCATCTCTAGCGAGTAAGCGGTCTTACTTTTATTCCCAGTGCTGCTGACAATGGAAAGGTGGCGAAAATCATTGAAGCCGCCCCCGAATAAGCAGCAGTCAACCACCCGCTGCAGCAGCCTATAAAAAGGATGTGTCGGTCAGCACCGAGTTTCTCCCAACAGGACCCCCCAACAAGCTAAACAAAAAACGTCAAACATAGGTGCAAGTATTCAAACACAGCATTTATCCCACATTCCAGTTCACAAAGGGGTCGCGCGGGCCCACCACAGGTGTTCCAGATAGAGGGCCAGCTCTGTTCAGGGCGGGCTCGGAAAGGTATCTTGGCTATGTACGAATTAGCGAAGGACGGGTGGGGTGGGGGGGAGGGGGGGGAGGGGCAGTGAAGTATCCACAGTTGGACCAGTAGGGCGGGAGAGGGGGGGGGGGCAGGGGACTCAATCCGGGTCAGTGGAGGCAGTAAACGCAAAACTTACGTCTGGGCAGTTTCTGGCAGTGTAGGCGCGGGGCATCGGGACCTCTATCATTAACCTACGCAGCGCGCACCTTTAGCCCATGTCGTCTGAAATACTAGTAGCACGTGTGGTACCGGCGGAGTCAGGGGCCGTGCGTTCTGTAGTCCACTGTACAAACGGGCCCCAAATGTCAGTGGGTCTGGAAGCGGTGGGCATGGTCTCCCAATAGTGCGTCAGTTGAGTGTGGCCGTAAGTCACATCTCTGATCCAGCTCTCGAGCGTGGGGAGGGCCGGCCTGCCCCAGTGTATAGCGACCTGTCGTTTGGCGTATAACAGGAGTAATGCATGTAGTTTCCTGTCGCAAGGCTCAGTGTGCTTAACATACCCCAGCAATCCCAGCAGCGGAGACGGTGAGTCACTTCTTTGTGTGATTTGATTGATGGCATCGAAGATCCCTGACCAGTATGCCCCCAGCTTGGGGCAGCTCCAAGCCACATGAAGAAAGGTGGCCTCGTCACCCCCACATTTCCAGCAAGAGGCATCCTCCCGTATACCCATGCGGCGTAGAAGTGTTGGAGTGCGGTAGTATCTGTGTAGGAATTTGAAGTGGATAAGCCGCAGTCGGTAACACGGTGTTAGAGCTGTGAGTTGAGCGCAGCAATACTCCCATGCGTCGTCTGGCAGCTGGTCCCCCAGGTCCTCAGCCCAAGCGGCCTCGGCCGCGGCTACTGTCACCGGGGCTTGTTCCTGCATGCAGTTATATAATCTGGACACCAGCTTTTTAGGGGAGGGTCGTGAGAGCAAGTTCTGCAGGGCGGCTAGTGCGCAAGGCTCTTCCGGGAAGCACGGTCCCATCTTCTTGCAGGATTCCCTAAGGGAATGATATAGTAATTTGTCAGCAAACGTGCAGGGCTGGTCATCCCCATCCGCAGGCATCTCGAAAAATGAGCCATCTGGATATAAGTCAGCGAAGGTGAGAAGTCGATTCCCACGGATAGTGAGGACGTCACCTCTTGCCGTCAAACAAGGCAGCATCGGGTTGCCCCGCAGAGGAACCGCCGGCGCATAAAGCAGGGAGAGACCAGCTCGTTTCCGAAGTTCACGCCAGGACCAGCGGACCATTTCCACTGTGTCCACATCACGCGATGGGCACGTAACCTCTCCATATAGTGCCACTCGTAATGGCGAGGGGGCGACTACTGCCAGTTCCACCGCCACATGCGGCTGGTAGGGGGTTGGGTAGGCCCAGAAATGCAAGAACTGAGCTTGTGCACAGAGTGAATAGAGCTTCAAGTCCGGGGCCCCCAGGCCTCCCTGTCGGAGCGGAAGCGTGAGTAAGTCCCAGGAGACTGGCCTGGCCACCGGCCCACACCAGTTTCAGCAGTAGTGAGCGGACCCGGGTGTGGAAGTGCGTTGTCATAGGTAGCGGTACGTTAACGAACAAGTACAAGAATTTGGGAAGGACCACCATTTTGGCCAGTGCAATTCTAGCGACCAGGGACAGCGGTAGCTTATTCCAGACTTCGACCTTACCTTCCAACCAGTCCACCGCCCTACCAAAATTCAGCGACCACAACTCCTGTACATCTCGGCTGATCCAGATGCCCAAATACTTGACAGCTTCCGTCTCCCACCTGAGGGGGTAGTCAGGGGCAGGTCTAACAGTACTCTCCGTCAGGGGGAAGGCCACTGACTTCGACCAATTAATGGATATCCCTGCCAACCCCTCAAACCTCACAAATTCACGAAGTAGCGGGCTCAGGTTGTCTTTAGGGTTCAGAACGTACAAGGTGACATCGTCCGCGTACAGCGAGATCAGTAAGCTTCTAGCACTGAATCCGATGCCCCTGGCAGTATGGTGCTGCCGAACTCGAGCCGCTAGTGGCTCCATCGCAATCGCAAAGAGGAGCGGGGATAGAGGGCAGCCCTGCCTAGTACCCCTCGAGACATCGAATGGCTTGGAGACAAGACCATTAACACTCACTCGGGCTCTGGGTTTCGTGTATAGGAGCTTAATAAGGGTCAGGAAGTTTTGGCTGAATCCCATCCGCCTCAGCACTCCAAAGAGGTAGGGCCATTCTAGGGAGTCAAAGGCTTTGGTGGCGTCCAAAAACCCCACCGCTGCCTGTACTGACGGGTGTAAATAGTGAAGGACCGAAAAGATCGTTCTGAGATTATGTGATGTTGCACGGCCAGGGATAAATCCAGATTGATCTGGGAGCGCTATCATCGGCAACAGCGGTTGCAATCTATCGGCAATTACTTTAGCGTATATTTTGGCATCTACGTTTATAAGGGACAGGGGCCTGTAAGAGTCCAGCTGTTGGTCATCCTTGTCTGGCTTGAGGAGCGTGACAATGAGAGCCTCACGCATGGAGTCTGGGAGGGAATTCGACTCGAGAGCCTCGACAAACACAGAGTGTAGTCTCGGCGCTAGTTCAGCGACGTAGGTTTTATAAAAGGAGGCGGTCAGGCCATCTGGGCCAGGAGCTTTATTTGCCGGCATGCTTTTAATCACCTGGGCGATATCTTGCACTGTAACGGTGAGGTCCATGTATTGTCTGTGATTATTGTTGAACCACACGAGTGCAATGGAGTCAAGGAAGTCTCGTAGTGACGCCGGTGTCGTGGGCTGTCTCGAGGTGTACAGAGAAGCATAGAAGTCTGCGAAGGCGCCTAACACCGCCTCTTGGCCAACCACTAGACGTCCAGTGTTGTCATAGATAGTGTGTATGTAGTTCGACTGCGTGCGAGGAGCAATCAGTCTGGCAAGAGTCCTGCTTGGCCTATCTCCCTCCCCATACCTACGCGCCTCTGCCTGCCGCCCTAGAAACCGCACCTCTCGCTCCGCCTCCTCGTTAAATGCCAGCAGTTTAGTTTTCAGAGCGCCAGCAGTCGCCAACGCTGGGTCAGAGCTAAAAGCAACATCTAGGTCCTTCAGTTCCCTCTCGAGCTTAGCTAACGTGTCTCTGATGGTGCGTAGGACCCCTGCTTTTCGTGCAATACATTGACCCCTTATAACAGCTTTAAATGCATCCCACACAATGGCTTCAGAAGTGGCTGACCCATCATTCTCAGTAAAATAATTAGTGATATCCTCTCTTATCTCCTCTACAAACACAGGGTCTGTGAGCGCGTGTGGGGGAAGACGCCATTGGAACGCCCTATGTACCGCGTCGGGGGGATGTAATACCAACATACACGGAGCATGGTCTGATAGTGATCTAGCCATAATATCAACATTTGACACCCATGTCGCAACCTCAGGAGACACCAACCAGAAATCCAGTCGCGACCAAGCAGCTTTATGAGAGGTGTAGCAGGTCCCTACTTTTGCCCCCGGATTTCTAACTCGCCACACATCTGAAAGTAGACCCTCCCTCATGATATCAAAAATCGCTTGGCGCGCTCTAGTGTGTTGCGGTCTGCTCGCACCTATGCGATCCACGTCATCATTTAACACAACGTTGAAATCCCCCCCCAACACGATCGCCTGACAATCCAGCAACACAATTTTCGCCCAAACATTTCTAAAAAAGTCAGGATCGTCCACATTTGGGCCATAGATTGCAGCTAGGACAACGGGACGCCCCTGTAAAGCCCCATGGAGCAGGACATATCTACCTTCCGCATCCCTCACATGAGAGTACTCCCGCCAATCCAACCCTCTGCGAATGAGTATAGCTACGCCCCTCGCATAATTTGAGTAAATGGAAGAGTAAACGTGCGCCCATCTTGAATTTTTCAATCTAGCTGAGGGGGTGACATTCAGATGTGTTTCTTGTAGGAAGCAAATATCTACATTGTGTCTTGACAACATGCCATGCAGCAAACGGGCTTTTTTGAAGTCTCCAAGGCCTCTAATGTTCCAAGTCCAGATTTTGATTCCTCCCGTTAAAGCAGTTGACAGTCCCGAACACCCAACACCCAACCCCGCCCCCGGAAGCCGTCCTGGCACCTAGACCCCGCATCCGTAGACCCAGC
This sequence comes from Triturus cristatus, assembly GCF_964204655.1. NCBI lineage: Eukaryota > Metazoa > Chordata > Amphibia > Caudata > Salamandridae > Triturus > Triturus cristatus. Next base: position 124,195,451 of record NC_140581.1, read on the forward strand.
GCACTGAAATATAGGCATGTGTAGTAGTACAATGCACCCAATACGAACCAAAACTCGCAACATAATAGAACCCCCCCTCCACCCCCTGCCCTCAGCAACCCCCCAATCAGGTCGTGACATATCCCAATAACATGTACGCAATGCGTTGAAATACCCCAACATCAACAACAAAGGGAGGCACCCCATGAGGCGTGGTGCGCTCGGCTAACACCCCCGTATGCGCGGGGTGGCTACTATCAAACTTTAGCGGTCCTGGGTTCTGGCAGTGCCCCCACCTCGCACTCCTCAAGGTCCGCAGCCAACCTGTGTCTCAGTGGGAACGCGGAGACGGCAGCACAAGACGGCGTTCAATGGCGCCTCAGCAACCCACCCCCAATTAGTCAGTGCGGAAGGAGCAAACTTGTGCGAGAGTTCAATCCGGCTTTCAACTGTATCGCAAAGAGTAAATTTGCAACCTTGCAGGGTGAGCATGTCAGAGACCTCAGTCATTGTCACTCAGGTGTTCCGAAGCTTCCTCGAGTCTTGGCGATTTTCTCCTGACCCCAGCACAAATGTGTTTAGCGAATTTGAGGGCTGATTTGGCGTCAGTGAAGAAGTGTGAGGTGTTTTCGTGGAGGACCTTCAGCTTTGCCGGGTATAGGAGAGAGTAGGGCACGCCGGCTTGTAAGAGAACTTTCTTTGCTGGTAAAAATTCCTTCCGGGCCGCTTGCACCAGAGGGGTGAAATCTGGGTAGAAGGATATGTGATTACCCTGATGCGTGATCTTGCCCTTCTCTCTCGCCAATCGGAGAATGACGTCCCTATCTTGGTAGTTAAGTAGTTTAGCCAGGATCGGACGCGGTGGGGCCCCCACCGGGGGCTTCTTCCCCAGTGATCTGTGTGCTCTCTCCACCGTGAACACCGGGGACAAGTCCGGGTCGAACAGGTCATGCAGGAGGTTCGACACAAACGATTCCATCCTTCCCGTGTTTGTAGTCTCTGGAACGCCCGTAATGCGGATGTTGGACCTTCTGGAGCGCGCTTCCAAATCATCCGACTTGGCGCGCAAATTGTCGAGTTCGCGCTCCAGCGTCGTGATGTGCCGCTTAGCCTGTTGCTGGAATTCGCAACACTCAGTTTGGCTATTTTCGAGACAGTCCAGTCTCTTCTCGTGGGTGTCCACCTTGGCCGTCACGGTTTCGAGTTGCGCCGTCATGGTATCAAGTTTTGCATCTATGCTCTTCAGGCTGGTCCTCACCTCCATGATGAGGGCCCCAAAGTCTATGTCTGGGGCAGCACCCTGCGACGTCGATGTGCCAGCATCCGGCTCCATTGTCGCGTTCTTCGGAGGCCTTTTACCGTCAAATGTCAGCTTAGGTTGTTTGGCGTCAGTTTTCCCCATCGCAGCAGTCAAGAGATATCCACCGGCCAAGCGATGAGGCAGCACCCCCTGTGCCACCGCTAGTAAATGCCCCGTATGTGCGTGACTGTCCAGGCGGCGCCAGTGCGCGTCAGGCGTGACTTTTAACGCGCGGCAAGTAGGGCCAGCTGCTTTAGTGAACTCTGCAGGTGCCCAGTGAGCTCAGCATGCTTCAGCGTGTAACTAGGGCCTTCTCCGGATTCAAAATGGCGGGCTCCCGCAGTGTAACGAGGTGTCCTCTCACTCCACTAGCAGAGCGCCGCACCGGGGCTCAGGGGGCTCAGGGCTGCGAGGCTTCTCTCCGGGTGTTCAATTGTGTGACCTGCCTAGCTGAAGTTCAGTGGGAAGTCCCGGCGCTTCTGCGAAGCGGCAGGGTCAACTGTGCCCCTCGTCCCTCCAAGGCACCCTCTCACCTCCTCTTCGGTCGTCTCCGAGTTGTAGCTGGCGCAGGCTAACTTCTACGATCTCCACCGGGCTCGACACCAGCCAGTGCCGCCCTCGGCGGCTGTAGGATCCCCGCACCACGGCGCGGCTGTTCCGCCAAGACGCACCGGCCTCCTCTATCTCTCCGCAGCCGTCCGCCAGGGGAACCCTCCGTCGGCAGCAATGGGGGTTTAGTTGCGAGGCGACCACAGCAAGTGCCGCTCAATCTGCTGGGGCCTCTGCAGCCGCGGCCCACCGCGACTTGCGGCTCTCGGCGAGAGGCACTTCCGGCGCGGGTCAGGACCAGCCCGCCAGCCGGCAAAAAAGTCGTCCGTCTCCGCTGCGAGGGGGAGCCGTCCCCGCGCTCCCGGCTCAGGTCGGAGGATCACCAGGGTGTAGGCAGCAGAACCCGGGAGGTGTGGGGTTCCACAGTCGCCAGGAACAGGATCATGAAAGGATTAATCGGAGTAGCCGGCGGAGCCCACTCAAAGAGCGGCCATCTCGCTGCTCGGCTAGCCACGCCCCCATTCCCACAACTTTCTGGTTCCCAAGAAGGGCAAAGGGGGCCTACGCCCTATCTTGGACCTCAGGAGCGTCAACGCCTTCCTCAGGAAGGAGCGGTTCAAGATGCTCACCTTAGCTCAGGTTCTGGCTGCCCTAGACCCAGGAGACTGGATGGTAGCGTTGGACTTGCAGTACGCTTATTTTCACATTCCCGTCCTGCCGGCCCACTGGCGTTACCTGCCGTTCACGGTGGGTCAGGAACATTTTCAATTCACTGTGCTCCCCTTAGGCCTCACCAGTGCCCCTCGGGTGTTCCCGAAAGTGATGGCGGTGGTCGCAGCTCATCTGCGCAGATCAGGGGTTCCAGTCTTCCCCGATCTCGACGACTGGCTGTTGGAGGCGGGCTCGCCCCAGGCAGTCGTCTCCCACCTCCAGACTACGGCCGACCTCCTGCATTTGCTGGGGTTCTCCATCAATGTGCCGAAGTCACACCTGAGACCCTCCCAGAAGCTCCTGTTCATCGGAGTGGTTCTAGATTTGGCGCAGTTCCGTGCCTATCCTCCGGAGCAGCGGGTCCGGGATATTCAGGCTCTGATTCCCATCTTTCGGCCTCTATCCTGGGTTTCGGTCAGGTTGGTGCTGCGGCTTCTGGGGTTGATGGCCTCCTGCATCCTGTTGATGCATTACACCAGGTGGCGAATGCGGGCTCTGCAGTGGGACCTGAAGTTTCAGTGGGCCCAGCATCGTGGCAATCTGTCCGACCATGTCTTGATCTCGGAGCGCACTGTGTAGCAGTTGCGTCTCACGATCCGCGATTGGGTCAGCGGCAGATCCCTCTCCCTACCCCAACCGGAGCACGTCGTAGTGACGGATGCATCCCTCCTGGGAAGGGGGAGTCACATGGGGGAGGCGGAGATCAGAGGACTCTGGTCTCCGGCGGAGACTAGGCTCCATATCAACCTTTTGGAGCTGAGGGCGATCCGACTTGCACTGAAGGCATTCCTTCCGGTTGTCCGGGGAAGTGTGGTGCAGGTGTTCACGGACAACCCCACCGCCATGTGGTATTGCAACAAACAGGGCGGGGTGGGGTCGTGGACCCTTTGTCAGGAGGCTCTGCGCCTCAACATGGCTGGAACACCAGGGCATCACCCTGGTGGTTCAACATCTGGCGGGCTCTCTGAACGCCAGAGCAGACAAGCTCAGCAGTGGGGAGACCCTTGGTTAGATATATTCGCCACTGAAGAGAACGCGCAGTGTCCGCAGTTCTGCGCGTTGGAGTTTCCAAGGTGGCACTTGCTCGGGAACGCCTTTTGTCACGAGTGGAGTTGCGGTCTGTTGTACGCCTTTCCGCCTATTTCACTTCTGCCCAGAGTGCTGAAGAAGATCAGGCGCGACCGGGCCCAAGTCATCTTTGTGGCTACGGATTGGGCACGAAGGTACTGGTATCCCGAGCTACTCAGTATGTCAATCGATCTTCCGACACGCCTGCCTCTTCGGTAGGACCTTCTGTCGCAGCAGCAGGGGACGGTCCTCCACCCGAACCTGTCCAGCCTCCACCTCTATGCGTGGAGATTGAGCGGCGGCAGTTGATGCCATTTGACTTGCCTCCTGAAGTCTGTGACGTTATTCTGGCAGCCAGGCGTCCCTCCACTAAACGGTATACGCCTGCAGGTGGAACACATTTGTGGCATGGTGCACAGCAAAGGCTGTGGATCCCCTTTCTGCCCCTCTTTCTGAGGTTCTCCTCTTTCTTCTCTCTAGCCCAGCAGGGCTCTGCTCTGGGCACCTTGAAAGGTTATCTATCGGCTATCTCTGCTTTCTTACGACTTCCTGATCAGCCTTCTCTTTTCAAATCCCCTGTTTCTCGTTTCCTTAAGGGCATTTCTCACATGTTTCCTCCTGTCCCCTTCGTAATGCCTCAGTGGGATTTGAATTTAGTTTTGACCTTTCTGATATGCGCTCCCTTTGAGCCTCTTCACAATTGTCCCATTCGTCTTTTGACTCTTAAGACTGCTTTCCTGGTAGCTATCACCTCGGCTAGACGGGTGAGTGAGCTCCAGGCGTTATCGTCTAAGCCTCCTTTTCTTTCTGTTCATCCGGACAAGGTTGTCCTCCGGACTCGTCCTTCCTTTCTTCCAAAAGTGGTAACTCCCTTTCACATCGGGCAATCTGTCACCTTGCCCACCTTCTTTCCGCATCCATCGAAAGAGGAAGAGAGGCTCCACCGTCTGGACCCAAAACGGGCGCTGTCCTTTTATTTGGACCGCACTAAACAGTTCCCGGTGGATGACCAGCTTTTTGTTGGATACGTGGGTGCTAAGAAGGGAAGGGCAGTACACAAGCGGACGTTCTCACGGTGGGTCGTATTGTGTATAAAGGCTTGTCACTCATTCGCTAAAAAAGACCCTCCTGTAGGGTTGAGAGCCCATTCCACCCGGGCCATAGCTGCTACTACTGCCCTGGGCTGGGGAATCCCTTTGCAGGACATCTGTCAGGCAGCAACGTGGGCCTCGCTGCATACGTTTGCCAAGCATTATTGCCTGGACAGCCAAGTCCGGAGAGATGGCTTCTTTGGCCGTTCTGTTCTCCAGGACTTTCTGGTGTGATCTTGGTTCGCAGACCCACCAACGGGATTGGAATTGCTGGGGTATCTATTCTAAGGTGAGGAATCTAACTAACGTGTTTATTTCAGATGACCAAGTTACTTGCCTTCGGTAACGATGTATCTGTAAGAAACATTAGTTAGTTAGATTCCTCACTGACCCACCCATCCTCCCCGTTCTGCGAACCGACATCTAGGGTTAAGGCTATCCTTTCTAGGGCCCTAGATTTTTTGGCACCAGTGTCAGTCTCTTGCATGGCTCTGCGTTCCTGGCGCGGAAAGCTATGTACAAGAACTGACATCAGCGCGCGAGGGCGGCGTCTAAGTACTCCGACGTCATTCCGGCGCACGACGACGCCGACGACGGACGCGGAGCCGCAGATGACGCTTAGCGACGCGCAAGGGGTATTGCTGACAAATCTTTCTGGATCCAGCCTGACGCCTGGGGATATTCTAAGGTGTGGAATCTAACTAACTAATGTTTCTTACAGATACATCGTTACTGAAGGTAAGTAACTTGTTCAATTGGCAATGCTTGTTTGACCAAAAAATGTCATAGGGAACTTTATCCCCAAAAATACCATCATGGACAGGGAATACAGTAATGTTCACCTGGGACAAGTCTCTTTTGGAACTTAAGTGACGAAGAATGGGGCGTAAGCAAATCAGTTACCAGTTCTGCTAAAGTATGATCTGGAAGATAGTGTCAATTCAATAGTGGAAAGAAAACTGTAATAAATCCAATCCAGAGATGGAGAAGAAAATAGTGAAAAAAAAAATCATCTGTAGGACCATGGGGGAATCAGACGAGTTTGATTCAGCCAAAGAAAACGGTATGTGTACATGATAATAAAGGTATGTGGAGAGTCGAAAGAAACATCAATGTCGACAAAATAACCAGAGGCAGTTTGAGTAAAAACAGGGACCTCAGCGGACAAAGGAGAGTAGGTAGCCACCTCCAAAGGTGGTTAATGGTATATAACTTAATTGCAAAGAGAAGCTGTGGAAAACAGCAAATGCACGCTAGAAACACAACTTGTGTTATTACCTGATACGAATGAAAGTTCAGCATCTGAAGACCCCAGTTAAGGTGTAGAAAGATAAAGACTGCTTGATGCATATAGAGGGATTTTGTGCTGGCTAGGGAGAGGTAACCTATAACTACCCAGAAACCCTGTGGCTTACTGTGGAGAACTGGCCACATGGCGGAACTTAATAAAATGAATAAACTTGTAGTTTCTATTTACCAACCGCAATTGATGCCAAAATCACAGTTCAAGTACCTTGGATAGCAAGGACCAGTGTACGGTAGGACGGGACAAGCTTTTTAATCTGCAATATTCTCTCAGACTACATCCTCAGGTTTAGGCATCTTGCCAGGAATCGCTGGTTGCTCCTTCGCCTCGTCAGTGGCAGAACCTTTAGAATTCAAATTAGAGGGCCTAGTTTGGAAATCTTGTAATTCCTGTAAGACCGCAAAACTTTCATTGATGTCAAAGGGTGCATCTCCAGCCACTGTACCACTGTTATCAAGGTCTGGAACATTTGGACACTGAAGACCTTGTAAGCAGATTATTTTATTCTGTCTGGACTCTATATAGATGATGGATCCAACTACGACTTGAACCTAATACTCTAGCTGTTAGGGAGTTGTGATTCTTCCGTTTCACTATTGAATTTCCCTCGGGATGATAGGGGCGTAATAATGCACAGAAACGCCCAGGGTGCCCTTACCATCCCGGTAAACCTTAGAGGTGAAAACTGGTCCCTGGTCTGAGTAGAATGCTGCTACTGCATATGCACTGAAAAAGACTTGCAAATCTTTAATAACTGAGCAGCAGCTGATCGCTATGACTACCCTATAGAAATCGAGAAAAAATCAACACCCACCAAGATAAATTTGAAGGCACAATTGTATTGTATGCGGTATTTGTAGAGTGCAACTATCACCCAACGGGTATCTTGGTGCTACAGTACGTGAATCATCAATCAGTGGAAGGTACCAGAAGTGTGTTTAGCAAGGAAGTCCTCCGCACTGTCGAGTTCTAGGGAACAGCCATGTTTTAACCTTTTTCCTGAACTGCAGAAGATCATGAGACTGTCTAATTTCCAAAGGGAGGTTATTCCAGAGTTTGGCAGCAGCTGAGCTAAACGCCCTGCCTCCTGATTTGGCTTTGCGAATTTTAGGAGCTCTCACCAGACAGGCAGTGGAGGGGCGTAGACACCTTGATGGAGTATACCATGTAAAGGTCTCCTGAAGAAGTTTGGGTCCAAAACCATGAAGGGCCTTGAAGACCAAGCAGAGAGACGTGAACTGAACCCTCTGCATTATCGGTAGCCAATGAAGCTCTGCAAGGGCCAAAAAGCCTGATGAGCGACGTGGTTTCATCAGTGCCAGTTTGGCCGCCAAGGTTTGGACTCCAAATGGAGTGGTCCGCAATGATCTAAATACACATTATAATGGCTTATTTGAAATTAAAAGATGTATGCGGTGGGTGTGCAAGTGTGGGACATTTAATTTGTGAACAAATGTCGCAACTAAGGACAAACTTTTTAGTCTATTTACAAAGACCCTGCCTAGTATAGTTTTTGTAGTAATGAAACTGTAGCCACCACACCAGCATAATCCCTCATGAGCAGCTATTATTAACTCTAAACTGTGGTCCAGTTGGGTATCACTCACTCACCCACTCTGGGAACACAGGAAAATAGGATATATCTGAAAGAAACACGTTAGTTAGATTCCTCACCTTAGAATATCCCCAGGCGTCAGACTGGATCCGGAAGATTTTTCGTCAGCAATACCCCTTGCGCGTCGCTAGGCGTCGTCTGCGGCTCCGCGTCCGTCGTCGGCGTCGTGCGGCGGGATGACGTCAGTTCTTCTTTTTTCCGCGCCAGTAAGCGCAGATCCGGGAGAGCTACCCCTTTTAGTCTTTTTTGACTAAATCTTTTTTGATCATTTTTGATCCTTGTCTGTCGACATCTGGTGCCGGTAGGATGCCTGGGTTCAAGGCTTGCGAGGATTGTCATCGACTGATGTCGGTGACCGATCACCACCGCCGGTGCCTCTACTGCTTAGGCCCCGACCACGACGCGGAGTCGTGCAACGACTGCCAGGCCCTGACTTCGAAGGCTAGGCGGGAGCGGTCCCGCAAGCTTCTCGAGCTTCGCCACTCGGCTCCGCGTCGTGCGCGATCCCGGTCCAGGAGGAGGTCCAAGGATCGTTCGCGGAGCCCTAGCCGACGCCATCGATCGTCCGGCTCCAAGTCGTCGGGTAAGTCCAAACGCTCAAAGAAGTCCAAGAGGCGACACCGCTCTTTGGACTCCCCTCGCCGGTCGCGCGACTCGGCCGAGGGTCAGGGTGGTTCCACCCCCGCGGCTCCGGCGGAGCCGCAGGTGCCGCGTCCACCCCCATACCTTCCGGTCCCTGGGACTGACGCGGCGCCGGCGGAGATCAGTGCCTTCCTCTCAGCCATGAGGAGCCTGGCCCCGCCGTCGACGCCCGCTGGCGCGCCTTCGGGCCCCGCGGACTCGACTGGGCGACCTCGCCTGCCGGCGGCTCCGGCCCCGGCGCCGTCGACGACTCCGGTCTCGACGCCGCAGGTCCCCGCGGGGCCCATGCCTGGGCCCCAGTCGACGCTGGTTGACCTAGTCACTCCTCCACCGGCGCCGACGCCTGAACCACCGACGCCGTCACCGGCGCCGCTGACGCCTTTGACGCCGACACCCCAGTTTAGCCCTCATCCGGACCCGGACCCGGCGCCGGCGCGGCGTCGTCCGACGCCGCATCCGACGCCGCTTGAGTCCTACCATCTCTACAGTCCGGTTCCGATCATTCCTCCTGTTTATCAGGAATCAGAAGAAGGGGGCGACTGGGAGGGGTTCGAGGACCCTCTGGCTGTTCAGTCACAGCTTTCTCAGGACTGGGCAGATGAACTGGGGGAGGCCAGTGGGCTGGACACCTCGCCAGACACTGGATTCACTTCTCCTCCGACCGTGGCTTCGGAGGAGGGTGCAGCATTTTCTGTGGTGCTGCGCAAGGCGGCCGAGGCCCTGGGGCTCGAGTTGCCTGCCGTGGCTGTGAGGACTAACATCCTCACTGAGGTGCTTCAAACCTCAGCAAGCTCCACTGAGCCTCTGCTGCCGTTCAACGAGGCCCTCACTGACGTTCTGCAGGGCACCTGGTCCAAGCCCTCCACAGTTCCTCCTGTGGATAGGAACGTTGCCAGGCGCCACCGCCCTGCTCCGGGCGACCCCAGTTTCCTGTCCCAACACCCCACCCCCGAGAGTCTGGTTATCCAGGCCTCTACCTCCCAATCCTCCTTCCCGACCGCTCCGCCGGACCGGGATTCCAAGAGACTCGAGCAGTTTGGCAAGAAACTGTTCTCGTCCCTTAGTTTGGGCCTGCGGTCCTTAAATACCGCCTGTCTCTTGGACCGTTATTCCCATTCCCTGTGGGATACGGTGGAGGACGTGCTGCCCCTGTGCCCGGAGGAGGTCCGGACGCGTCTTACCCAGGCTTTGGCCGATGGGAGGGATGCAGCACGGCACGCCATACGATGTGGGCTTGACACCACGGACTCGCTGGGTCGGGCGATTTCAACCACGGTGGCGCTCCGCCGCCACGCCTGGATGCGGTCCACGTCATTTTCCGGGGATGTCCAGACCACCCTCATGGACATGCCCTTTGATGGCACTCGCCTGTTTGGTGAGAAGGCGGACAGTGCGCTGAACCGCTTTAAGGACTCCCGGGCTACGGCCAAGTCCTTGGGCCTTTCGGCTCCGCGGGCGCACACCTCCGCTTTTCGCCCCTTTCGTGGCCAAGGAAGGGGCGCCTCCTCACGTCCGCAAAGCCACCAGCCGCAGAACCAACCTGCGCGCGGTCGCGGACGTGGCTTCCGCCGTGGCGGAAATGGAGGCCGACGTGGTCAGCCCACTTCCACCCCGGCAGCATCCGCCTCAAAGCCCTCCTAGTCCGAGCTTTCAGGCCCATACCACGCCAGTGGGCGGCAGAGTTCGCCATCACCTGCTCCACTGGCGGTCCATTACATCGGACAGGTGGGTTCTGCAAATCGTCCGAAGGGGCTACTCCCTCCCCTTCGAGACGACCCCTCCAGCCATGCCACCGCAGCACCACCGTATCTCGGGGGATCATTTGAATCTTCTCCGCGAGGAAGTTTCGGCTCTCTTGGCCAAGGGGGCCGTCGAGCGCGTTCCGAGCCCAGAAGTAGGTCGTGGTTGTTATTCCCACTACTTTCTGGTTCCCAAGAAGGGCAAAGGGGGCCTACGCCCTATCTTGGACCTCCGGAACGTCAATGCCTTCCTCCGAAAGGACAGGTTCAAGATGCTAACGTTGGCTCAGGTTTTAGCTGCCCTAGACCCTGGAGACTGGATGGTAGCGTTGGACTTGCAGGACGCATATTTTCATATCCCCGTCCTGCCGGCCCACCGGCGTTACCTGCGGTTCACGGTGGGCCAAGAGCACTTTCAGTTTACCGTGCTCCCCTTCGGCCTCACCAGTGCCCCTCGGGTGTTCACGAAAGTGTTGGCGGTGGTCGCAGCTCATCTGCGCAGATCAGGGGTTCCAGTCTTCCCCTATCTCGACGACTGGTTGCTGAAGGCGGGCTCGCCCCAGGCAGTCGTCTCCCACCTCCAGACTACGGCGGATCTCCTGCATTTGCTGGGGTTTTCCATCAACGTGCCGAAGTCACACCTGAGTCCCTCTCAGAAGCTCCTCTTCATCGGAGCGGTTCTCGATTCGGCGCAGTTCCGGGTCCATCCACCGGAACAGCGGGTCCGGGATATACAGGCCCTGATTCCCATCTTTCGGCCTCTATCCCGGGTTTCGGTCAGGCTAGTGTTGCGGCTTCTGGGGCTGATGGCCTCCTGCATCCTACTAGTGCATCACGCCAGGCGGCGCATGCGGGCTCTGCAGTGGGACCTGAAGTTTCAGTGGGCCCAGCATCACGGCAACCTGTCCGACCATGTCTTGATCTCGGAGGGCACTGCACAGCAGTTGCAGTGGTGGCTCACGGACCGCGAGTGGGTCAAGGGCAAGAGCCTCTCCCTTCCCCAACCGGAGCATGTCGTAGTGACGGATGCGTCCCTCCTGGGTTGGGGTGGCCATATGGGGGAGGCGGAGATCAGAGGCCTCTGGTCTCCGGCGGAGTCTCGTCTCCACATCAACCTGTTGGAGTTGAGAGCGATCCGGCTTGCACTGAAAGCCTTCCTTCCCTCTGTCAGGGGAAGTGTCGTGCAGGTGTTCACGGACAACACCACCGCCATGTGGTATTGCAACAAACAGGGCGGGGTGGGGTCGTGGACCCTTTGTCAGGAGGCTCTGCGCCTCTGGACATGGCTGGAACACCAGGGCGTCACCCTGGTGGTTCAACATCTGGCGGGCACTCTGAACGCCAGAGCAGACGAACTCAGCCACCGGTGCATGATGGATCACGAATGGCGTCTGAACTCCGAAGTGGCGCAAGGTCTCTTTCAGCTGTGGGGAGAGCCTTGGTTAGATCTATTCGCCACCGAAGAGAACGCGCAATGTCAGCAGTTCTGCGCTTTGGAATTTCCAAGGCGGCGCTCGCTCGGCGACGCTTTTCGTCACGAGTGGAGTTGCGGTCTGTTGTACGCCTTTCCGCCTATACCACTTCTGCCCAGAGTGCTGAAGAAGATCAGGCACGACCGGGCCCAAGTCATCTTGGTGGCTCCGGATTGGGCACGAAGATACTGGTATCCCGAGCTACTCAGTCTGTTGACCGATCCCCCGATACGTCTGCCCCTTCGGGAGGATCTTCTGTCGCAGCAGCAGGGGACGGTCCTCCACCCGAACCTGTCCAGCCTCCACCTCCATGCGTGGAGATTGAGCGGCGGCAGTTGATGCCATTTGACTTGCCTCCTGAAGTCTGTGATATCATTCTGGCAGCCAGGCGTCCCTCCACAAAGTGGGTATACGCCTGCCGGTGGAACAAATTTGTGGCATGGTGCACAGCAAAGGCTGTGGATCCCCTTTCCGCCCCTCTTTCTGAGGTTCTCCTCTTCCTTCTTTCTCTGGCCCGGCAGGGCTCTGCCCTGGGCACCCTGAAAGGTTATCTTGCTGCCATCTCCGCCTTCTTGCGGCTTCCTGATCAGCCTTCTCTTTTCAAGTCCCCTGTGGTTACACGCTTTCTCAAAGGCATTACACACACGTTCCCTCCTGTCCCTTTTGTAATGCCTCAGTGGGACTTGAATCTGGTATTGACATTCCTGATGTGCGCTCCCTTCGAGCCTCTTCACAATTGCCCTCTTCGTCTTCTAACTCTAAAGACTGCTTTTCTGGTAGCCATCACCTCGGCTAGACGGGTGAGTGAGCTCCAGGCTTTATCTTCAAAGCCTCCTTTTCTATCTGTTCATCCGGACAAGGTTGTCCTTCGGCCTCGTCCCTCCTTTCTTCCTAAAGTGGTGACTCCATTTCACCTTGGGCAGTCTGTCACCTTGCCCACCTTCTTTCCGCCTCCGCATCCTTCCAAAGAGGAAGAGAGGCTCCACCGTCTGGACCCAAAACGTGCGCTCTCCTTTTATCTGGACCGCACAAAACAGTTCCGGGTGGACGACCAGCTTTTTGTTGGGTACGTGGGCGCTAAGAAGGGGAAAGCTGTGCACAAACGAACCATCTCTCGGTGGGTCGTTTTGTGTATAAAAATTTGCTATTCCTTGGCTAAAAAGGACCCTCCTGTTGGGCTGCGCGCCCATTCTACTCGGGCCACGGCGGCTACTACTGCCTTGGGACGGGGAGTCCCTTTGCAGGACATCTGTCAGGCGGCGACGTGGGCTTCGCTACACACGTTTGCCAGGCATTATTGCCTTGACAGCCAAGTCCGGAGGGATGGCTTCTTTGGCCGTTCTGTCCTCCAGGACTTTCTGGTGTGATCTTGGTTCGCAGACCCACCACCGGGGATGGTATTGCTTGGGTATCTATTCTAAGGTGAGGAATCTAACTAACGTGTTTCTTTCAGATGAACAAGTTACTTACCTTCGGTAACGATGTATCTGTAAGAAACATTAGTTAGTTAGATTCCTCACCGACCCTCCCATCCTCCCCGTTCTGCGAACTGACATCTAGGGTTAAGGTTATCCTTTTCAGGCCCCTAGATTTTATTTTTGGCACCAGTGTCGGTCTTTGCATGGCTCTGCGTTCCTGGCGCGGAAGGCTATGTACAAGAACTGACGTCAGCGCGCGAGGGCGGCGTCTAAGTACTCCGACGACGTCATCCCGGCGCACGACGCCGACGACTGACGCGGAGCCGCAGACGACGCCTAGCGACGCGCAAGGGGTATTGCTGAGGAAAAATCTTCCGGATCCAGTCTGACGCCTGGGGATATTCTAAGGTGAGGAATCTAACTAACTAATGTTTCTTACAGATACATCGTTACCGAAGGTAAGTAACTTGTTCTTTAAGCACTCAACTCATAGGACTATTTTGCTGAATAACCTTTAGGTAAGGGCTCATCACCAGCTGAAGCAGTGATTGCTGCCACAGTGTCGTCATCTATCATATTATGTGAACGAGTAATCGCATCTACAGAAAGTCTGAGCAAACGCCTTAGTAGCTACATTAGCTAATTATCTGCAACATGTACATCAACATGTTGATGAATCAATGTACGAATTATATGAGCCCGAGGCAAAGCATCCTTTAGTGCCGCCACTTTGCTCCATTAAAGCTCATGCTTTATAGTCTTTCCTTTAGATTCAGTCAGTCCATTTAAGCGCCAATAAGGTAAATTATCATTAAAGGCCTGGACGCAGTAATGGGAGTCACACACTAAGTGTGGGGAATTCTGAATCTGTATTTTGCAAAGCTTGCAGGTTTGCCAGCTGAGTGATACAATCATCAAATTTTTTTTGTGCCTGATATACACCATATTTTCTGACACTTTTAACTGCACCACATGCTGCTGAGTACTTACACTTAGTACTTACTGCAGCGTGGGCTCAACCATCAGTGTATATATATTACAAAATTCTATTGATCCAGAGGCAAAATTTCATTAGACAATGGGTGTTCTTGTTCATGCTCTGGGTATCCCCTTGCTTGTAAAATGGGATCAAAAGCACTATCTACGTCAGTAGCTGTCAAGGAACTGGTCCACTGGAACCATCTTGGATGTAAGGCTTTCGTGGTAGGAACGCTGGTGATGACCGTCTGAGGCCGGAACAGGAGACACCCCAATTATCTGTTCCCCCTGTGCCAATAGCTTTTCCTTCAGAACAGCGGTTTGAATTGCAGACAGCACATTTTCTATGGGTGCAAAATGCATTTCCGCATTGCAATAATAATGCCAAATGTATGTAATGAGCACAATTGCTCTTTCATTGAATAAAACCTGTGTAATCACTAGAACCTGCAATTGTGCAAATGACCTAGTTGATAGTGTTAACCCGAGTAGGCAAGTGTTTAGACTCGCGCATGTCCGTCTAAAAATCTGAGAATAGTAGTGTGTTCAGTAGTCCAATGTTCGAAATATCTCGATGAATAAAATCGCACAAATGTTTAACCCGTTATGCGTAGTTTGGTTCGTACGTTCTACAAAAGTTGAGAAATCCTTAAAGCAATTGAGTTTGGGGGTTTGCAAGAGAGCGCATTTCTGTAAGAAATGTTGTGCTAGACTTTTGTCTTCATTTGATAACTCCTATTCCAAAAACAGGACACTGAGAGGCAATCGCAGATTTTGGAATATTTAATTTATAGCCATGTTCAGTTAATCCCAAAATACGATCTGCGCTCGCCAAATGTGTTTAAATCATCATCTGTGAGGTAAATGTCATATGACGATGCTTCGGTGTCCTTTTCTTATAAAATGTACATTACTCGGACAGCAAACCTGGACTCTTCTTATGCCCCTGTGGGGAGCCTGCAGAACCTAGTTTGGGCTCCCAATGGCTTTAAGGTGCTATATTTTGACAATTTTTTTTTTTAAATGTCCAGTGTAGTTTTGTATTTTTTTTTAAAGAACTATGTTTATCAAGCCTGTGCTGTGTGAAATTGCATGTGGCGATTTAATTGTCTATAATCTAAGGCTATACAATATGAATGATCTGGTTTAAGCACAGGAAACAATGGATTATTAATAGGGGAGACACAAGCCTCACTCACTCTGATATTCTAATTGTGATAGAATCTGCCTCACCGGGCGGTTGGCTTCATGTTTAATTGGGTAATGTTCTTGCACTTGCGGGCTGGACCTCGGGTATAACATAAGGTGAGTCTTTATCTCAGCCTGCCTGGTTACGATATAATGCTGAGTTTTGAGCAAGAGCACATTCTCAAGCATATGCTGCTTTAACGTCTGCAGGAACAAAAACGGAAAAGGAAGGCTTGTTTGCATCCTCTCGTTGTGGGATGTTTCTAACAAACTCAGGTGGTCAATCTGTCTCCGCCAGGAGAATGTCTTATTCATTATTAAATTATTCCAGCATATCACTTTAATAGCATGTGGCATGTTGCCCTCAGTTTGTAGGTCTAATTCATAGTATATCAGGAATTCTGAGCTGCTGATTTGGAGTTTCTACTTAAACGTAGCCATCAGCCTTTCACTGTTCAACACCTACATGAACCCCCATGTCCAAAATAGTCCAAACCCTCGGCTAAACATTAGAACATCCTAAGCTGACGACACCCAACTCATCCTTTTGCTATTGGAAGACCCCGCCGCCAACTTCTGCAGATGCATGACAGGCGTCACCGACTGGATGAGACAATTGCCTAAAACTCAACATTGACCAAATTCAAGAGTCCACACTCGGGCAAGGGATAAGTCGGAGGAACATTCACGTTGAGACCAATCATTTGTTGTAACCGCTCAACATTCATAAACAAATCAATTTTGCACTCAAGGACCCATGCACAAGTAGTTTGAAGCTTTACCTTCCTTCCACATCGAACAGATACTAAAATCAACAATCCTCCCACTGCTCTTCTTCTTAACTAAGCCCTAGCAATTTGGGCTATGGCAACAAACCCCTCCACTATAGGGCACTCCAACAACCAGGTTTCCTGGAGGAACAGTACATGGTAATCCATTCAAACCTCTCTATAATTTTCAGTTTCAACAAATCATTTAAAACCATTTAGGTTCTATCCCAGGACAAATCCTGGCAGTAGATGCCCTACCTCCTACCAATCAATTTCTTTAGCGCCACCACCATTCCAAGAGGGGATATGGCGATCATAAAAATCTTTTGAACAATGCCCTCCCGTCTCGCAGTGGATTAAACCCTTGACAACCATGGTTGCTTTTCCTCCTAATCTTTTAAAACTCCGAGGGGTAAGCCTGATTTTGTTTACTCAAGTCTAGGGCTCTGTTATTATGGAGTGTTATGAGAACTATTCTGTCTTGAGACCCATTTCGTTCCCACCTGCTCCTTCCAGCACCTATTATCTGCCCTACACCCATTGGCCTAGCAAGGGAAACCTGATTATATTTGAACAACCCTCCATGTTTGCACAAAAATGGGCTTGTCTGGGTGCAATAGCCCTCTCCTAGTTTACCAGTCATTTCATGCATTGCCTCGCTTACTTCAACTGGGCTAATGCAATTTGCTGCCAAAGCTGACCCACATGCTCAGACTAAGTTCTTCAAATCCTCAGATACAAACAATAAACTGGTTAATTCTTCCCCTTCAACCTTCCTAAAAACCAACCAGTGTCGCATCCTTTGTAGAAATATTGCTTAATCTTGTAGTATTGGCGAATATTCTGAGTAGCCTGGATCTATTGAGGGGTCCTCTATCTGTATGCCGCATCTACCTTTTATGTTGCAACCTGAGGAATAACAAATGTGGTGCCTTAGACTTCAGCATCAGAGGGGACTCTGGTGGAATTCTCCTCCCCGATATCAACAACATGGTGAGACTAAATTTCGATAGTACCCTTGTTTTTCTCCAAATAGTGTCCCCCTTTTCAGGACTAGGTAGGGAAATCTTGAAACAAATTTCCCATCATTTACAGTACGAATAGTTAGCTGGGTCGTTCATGGGCAACGGTACAAGGACCAGAGCCGCAGATACCCCCTAATGATCGTCCTCCAAGAGTCACCTCTCTTTATCCATCTTTAATTGATTTACTGATAGTTTCAAGCAGTTGGACAATCTTAATATTTAGTGTATTCTCCAGTACCAACTTCTTTAACATTCCCTGAAAGGTTACTTGCATTAGGGAAAAGAGGTTCAACATTGACAAGTCTTGGGCAAAGTCAGCAGTATTTCCCAGGGAATTAGTCTTATTTGTTAGTTCTTGCCTGTTGCCTTCTGCCCCCCTCGATGGTCCAACATTTGAATCTTCATACTGTTCATGCTCAGAAGAGGGTATATGATCATACTGAGTACTGCCTGGTAATTGAGACAGAGCAACGCCACACTCGCCTTCCCCCAAGGCCATTGGAGTGGATGAAGACCTTGGGGATATGGCTCCTAAGCCACCCCCCCCACCCCCCCCCCCCCCTTTTCTGGCCTTGGAAACCCTCCAACAAGTCTGAGGCACAGTCTAGAGGAAGATTATGGTACCCATCGCTCTATGCCGACGGGGATATGGAGTGGATCACTCCGATTAGGCCTTGGACTTGTAGCCTTAAAGTGTTTTGTGACACAGTCCCGCAAAGAAGATGGCAACCCAGCATCCAACCTGATAGACTTCTGTCTGAACCCTAGAGACTGGGCCCTTTTCATCTGGGAGGGGAAGAGACAGAGCGCACAATAGTCTCAACGCTGAATGAACTTGACAGTAAGTCAACTGTAGGCTTCAGCATTACTTCCATCTTGGGGTTCTAGAAAACCGCCTAGGTGACTTTGGCCACAGGATCCCTTCTGAGTGGGGTCACAGCAGTCAAACTGTGAGTTAGATGGGAAACCACATCCCCTAATTGGTTCCCCACTGTCCACTCAGTAATGGTACTCTCTGACAAACCGTATTTGCCACTTTTGCCGCTTTTTTGGGCAAGAGTGGACCGAGAGTAAGAAGCTCTAGACCCCCCCCCCCCCCCCCAGAGGCCTGTTTAAGGAAGTCCATCACGCTAACGTCCCCTCTATCAATAACCCTGCCTCGCTCTTGAACAGATGCCTTGTGAACATCAGGGGTGGAGAATGGAAAGAGTGAGTACTGAAGAAAAAATTGATATCACCCTCTACCCAGCACCAGAGTGTTCTTTGACCACCCCCTCCCCACCCCCCCAAAAAAATATGCTGATGTTAACTATCCTTTCCACTACCCCTTTCTCTTGGCCACAGTATGCGCTCTGCAAAAGGTAAAAATTAGGTGCAAATTAAAGCTTAAACGTTACAAAAATTCCAAGGCATTAGATCCACAAATTCTCTAGTGCTAAAGAGGATCCCAAAAGTTCTGCAGCATGTATTCTGCAACCCAAAGGAACCACCAGAAAACTGTGCACACACTGCCACTGGAGGATGTGTGAAAGGCTGCAAGCCTTTCGACATGTATGTCACCCCTATGGCAGGCCCTAGAGCCCCAAGGTAGGGTGCATCATAACCCATGTGAAGGCATATCTGTATGAGCAGGTATGCCCTGTGATGCCTAGTAGTATTACTAGAGCATTGCAAGTGATCAGACAGCTATGTTAAAGGCATATACTGGGCACTGGTCATTACGAGTTTCCCAGCTGCATAATGGCTTCACTGAATATAATGTTGTTTCGTATCAAACACCTAGCCTTAATACATCCATGCTGATGCCAGTATCAGATTAATTGGGAATTGCACCCTGAGAGCACTTTGAAGGCGTCCCTTGAAAACTTCCTAGTCCTCTAGTGTGCTGGCTGACTGGTATCGCCAAGCCTGCCACCACAGACAAGTTTCTGACCCCCATTTAGGAGAGAGGGTGCTCTCGGAGGCCAGAAATAATGCCTGCTCTGGAGAAAGGTGTTGACACCTCCTCTAGCAGGGTGGCTAGTGATTTAGCATATCAAGGCCAGTAGCTTCAAAGCCTCTGCTGCCTTCAGTTATGTGACATCAGTGTCCCCCCCCCCCCCTCTCAATCTCTCAATCCCCCCAAGACCTGGGGAACGCCACCCCCTGCCCTGACCTAGGGCCCATTTGGCACTAGTGCAGGCAATAAATTAGATAGTCAGCGTGTTGCTCTTTGAGGCTTGGCACATCCTTAACGGGGGCCTCCTGAACTGGATAGCCGAGAAACAGTTTTACCATTTTGAATTTGATCAAACTATGATCTGTGGATCAGAAATATGCCCATTCTCCCCAGGAAGTGGTCATATCTTGGGTGTAGTGACCCCCAGGGGTAAGTAGCCCATTGGCTACTACTGTACACTCCCTTAATCGTCCCTAAATTCAGTATTTAGGTGTCCCCCTGACACCAGGATCTCAGATTTGCCAACCTGTGAACTGAAAGAGGACTAATAGCAGACAACCCAAGAATTGTGGACCAGCTCTGTAATTGTCGCCAAATCCTGCCTAGCTGCTGCTGTTCCAACAGTTGCAAAGACCCAACTCGTCCAGAAGCTGTGCTTCTTTCTAAAGTTTAGGAGGACTGTCCAGCGATTCAACAACCTCCCAGCATCTCCCTTGGTTTGGGGGAGCCACTTCACTGCAGCTGCAGGCACCGACCGCACTTGCACTGTACTTTATTTTGCTGCCCACTTGGTCCACCGAGGGACCATCTCGCCAGGAGGTCACTGTGGTTCTAGGTGGTCAGCCCGGTCTCTCTAGCGAGTTTTGAGACCATAGACAATACAGGAGCATTACAGCACGAATACCCTAGGTAAGAGAGCATTTGCCTCCACCAAGGCTTGTTGGGTGTCCAGCCCAGGCAGCACTGACGTCAAAGCTGGACTGCCGACAAGAGACTTCACGATCAATGAGGCCTGCATCAAGAGTGGCCCTGCTGTCCTGTTTTCTTCCCCTCTCCAGGTCGCCCAAGTAAATGAGTGGCTCTGACGGAAGTGGCCCTCCTGGCAACACACCTCTGCACCTGAGCCCCACAACACTTAAACAGGTTCACTTAAACCGACGGTGTCTCCTTGCCCTAGAGACCCTCAAGAGCTGAACTCCCCTATGGGTTTTGCCGGACTTGTCCCCAAGTCGCCACTTGCAGCCTTTCTTTTATAGGTACCATTCCATTGATTTTAACATGTAGCACTCGAGGCTACCATCGCGACCAACACCTCTGCATCCGGACTCACCAGGGCTGGTAAAATCTAACTGCTGGTGGTTTCTTGGACCAAGGCCCCCCAAGTACCTTGAGTTCCAAAAGGTACCCTCTAAAAACGCTTGCAAGTATTTGTATGCAGTGTATGTTTCTCCCATAGGATAGCATTTCGGCGTTAAAGGCTTATACCTCAAAATTGTTATTTTGCTATATTTTTGCTTACTGCAAAAATACTAACTCCGAAAGTACTTACCTGATTCCAATGGTCTTTGTGTCCATAATGAAATTAAAAAATCTGTAATTTTTCCAAATTGGCCTTGGATATCCTTCTCGAGTATGTCTCTCATTTATTGACTCTGTGGTAAAACAAAAGCCAAACACTATCCTCTGTCCTCTGATAAGCCTAAGCTGCTTGATGACACTATCACAAATGGAGCATTTGGGATTATTAATTTAAGCTCTGTAAACCATTGGGTCGTTTGTACTTTCTGCATTATGTGCCCTTACATTGGCAGTATCGCATAAATAGCAAGTTTCCTATAATGAGCCAAACTCATACGTTGGTACCGTATTTCAGGAAGGATAGTCTCAGCGCATTAACAAATGCACCTCCTAAATGTACAGCTGTCTTTCCTCTTAAGATGAAGATCAGGGACAGCGGAACTGCATCTCATTCACCTCTCACAGCCGTGTTCCACGACTACTCCAGCGGGAAGAGAACCTCTCACCGACTTCAATATGGACACTGTTTAAATAATAAAACGGCAAGCTTACCACACTGTGCCAGAGATGCAGAACAGTGTCTTTGTCTGGGGAGAAATAGTTGTCTCCAACAAACAAAAAATAGCAAAAAATAAAACAGGGCATCATGTTCTCAATTGTGTTACCCTGGAACTAAATGAGCAAGCTACCGGGTGACAATGGTTATTGTCCATAAATGCGTGCTTGGCACATTCTTACATTGGGAAAAACATGTGCAACCCACCATTAGAAAATGATAAGTTAAAACGAAAATCTAAAATGGAGACTAAATATAAGCTACATACTCTGTCTTCATTTTTGGTAAGCTAACGTTACCATAGGTGTAGGACATTATTCATCTAGATTTGCTACTGAAAACACATCAATCTTTCTATTTTCTATGATACCAAGTCAGCCTGCCTTCACCTTGTTTCTTCCACACTACCCAGTGTGCCCCCCCGCCATTACCTTTTATCTTCCACATACTTCCACCACCCATAAACCTTAAGTGAGCACATTGTCTTTATTGAGGACTGAAATAAAAAAAATACTTACCGCTTCTGAATGCAATGCTATAATGACTGCTGTAGGGTAAGAGAGAAAAGGGTATGAATATCCAACCCCTCCGTGGAAGATAGACCAGGAGGAAGAAAGCCAGTACTGGACCCAGAAAGGATCATAAAAGGATTTTAAAAAAAGCTACTATTGCTAGCATTGTATGCCAGATTTGATCTTGTAGTGAATCTTTTAATTTTGTTAGTCATAGTCAGATGTTTTTCACTTAGAACAGCTCCACTGTTTTGAGTGCATTACCTGTAAGAGCTGGAATGTGCTGATCTTGGTAAATCTATTGGCTTCTGATTTAGGGTTCTCTGGCTTCCCTTGCTTCCTTGGTCAAGCTCTCTTTTCCTTTGTGCTGGCTCTGGAAAGGGGATGCAGGCAATGTGGCGAGCTGCAGTAATGATTGTAATCTGGAGGGCCTTCTAACTCTTTGCTGATCCTGCTATCGTGGGTTTGGTTTACTCGTGGGAGTCATGTAGCCTACTGAGGAACTAAAATGCTGCTGGTTTTCTCTGAAGTACGTGGGCCATCTTGAAGAGCGGACTATACTCCATTAGCATCCTTGCCCCTACTGTAACTTATAAACTTCTGAATGTCCTTACAAAGCAGTTGTGCAGTGTGTAAACAGCAGTTTTTTTTCCTGGTGAGTGCATTGAAACAAAAAGACTTGTCTTTTTTTACCCCTCTATGAGCTGTTTTGGGTCGTGTTACGACGAAGAAAATTGGAGCAGACTAGGACATCGGGATGGGAGAGGAGATTGGGGCGAGCGGGGAGTGTCCCATTGTAGTGATAGAGGCTTTTTGGGAAATTATAGTGGGATCCCGACCTTTAATAGGTACAGCTGTTTGGAATCTGTAGATTGACCCATAGCTTTTATTGGTTCCCCAACCAGAGAGTGGGAGGGGCAGAGATTGAATAATGGTAGAGCCAACCAGATGGTTAATAGTCATCCAAAATTAAATTTGGAGAATAGGGATACAGATATAGATGTAGCTGTAGTACCTACTACACAGTGTCCATCAGTAATAGAGACAAATAATGTTGAGACTGTTGTAATGGAAAATATTGGGGGAAGTGAAGGGATTGTAGAGCCCACACACAGGCTCCTAAATGAGGAGACTGAAAATGGGGAAGCCAAAAATTTTGCTTAAATAAATCGAAGGAAACTGGCCTTAATATCCTTAGCTGGAATGTTGCAGGGTTGGAGTCCAGATTATCGGATCCCGACTGGTTAAGGATATTGTTGGACAAAGACATAATAATGTTCCAGGAGACCTGGGCTATCACGGACCTTCAGATAGAAGGCTTCCACTGCAACAGTGTAATTGCTACTAAGACCGATTTTGGCCGCCCTAAGGGTAGGCTACTGACTGGTGTTAGGATAACAGCAGGTGGAAGCATAAAGATAATACCAACTAATAACCCCAATATTCAGGCTCTTGAATATAAAAGGAAGGCCCCCATGTATGTGATTAATTTTTATAATGATTTCGATTCAATTCCAAATAAAAATTTTATAAAACGTTTTAAATTTTTATCAGATATTGTTGAACCATCAAATAATAGTAGCGGTAACAGGATCATCCTAGCGGGGGATTTTAACGCAAAGATTCCTAAATCAGAAATAAAGGAAGGAAACATGCAAATTGACCGTGCAATAAAACGTGGTATAGAACTGGATTGTTTTATCCGTGAGTATGTTTTAACTAACGTGATGGATATAAACCACACCACTACAATTATTAATGCCCCAACATTTAGAGGTAGAGACCACTGTTCAACCATCGACTACATTTTCATGACACCTGAGTTAATTGATTGCCTTCTAATAGCTGGGGGTCCTAGAAACTGCTTTCGGGGACCACAATGCACTAGTTGCAAAAATTAAATTGGGTCCCTCTCCAGTATTTGCAAGTTTTTTAGGTGCCAGAGACATTAATCCCGTTACAAATAATTTGAGGTTGAAATGGAGGGGGGTTGATAGTGGAAGGGTAACCGAGCATGTTATAAATAAACACCAACATCTGATTGACTCATGTACATTCCCAGATGGGAACAATGAAAGGGTAATTAAAGACTTTACTAGTTTATGTACAGTCATAAAATCACTTCTATCTGTCCCTAACCAAAAGATAGGTAAGGATCCTAGGTGGTTTGACAGACACTGCTCAGCTGCTAATAGGGCTTTACGCAAAGCACTGAACGTAAAACCGAGATCCCAACTGGAGGTCACGGCGGCAAGAAAGAAATACAAATCTACGATAGAGATGCGTAAGGCAGCGATCCTGAAAGAGCATTGGGAGGAGCTATCTGACGCCGCTGCAGGAACGAATGCATTTACTTTCTCGTCTGCAGTGAAAAAGATGCGTAACATGGGAAAACAACTGTCCACAATTAGTTGCATTATCTTGAGTGACCGGTGGGAAGATCACTTCTCAAAAGTATATGCAATACCCCTAAAAGTAACTGACGAATATACACCTGGTCAACTGTGCTCTATACAGATTAGTCTAGGTGAGGTGACTGTGGCCATTAAACAAAGTCTTGGCAATAAGGCCCCCGGGCCAGATGGTTTCCCAATAGACATAATTAAATGGAAACCGGAATTTTGGGCACCCATTGTAATGAACGTTTTTAATAGTTTGCCTCTAGCATCTATGCCTGAAACATGGTCCACAAGTATAATTGTACCAATTTATAAAAAAGGGGAGAGAACAGACCCAGTAAATTATAGACCTATTTCACTTTTGGACAATACACTGAAAATTTTGGGACGAGTCTTATACAATAGAGTAAATATATGGGCAGAGGAATCAGGCATTCTGGACCCGTGCCAAATGGGATTTCGAAGCAGGGTTGGGACGATGGAGCAGTGCCTAAACCTAAACTTAGTAATTGGCAAATACAATATTGCCAGGTCGTCACCAATCTACCTAGCTTTCATGGAGCTAGGTAGATTGGTGACGACCTGGCGATATTGTATTTGCCAATTACCTTTTGTTAATAGGTCCAAACTGTGGTCTATCCTTTTAAATTATGGCTTAGATGCGCCCCTTGTACATTTCTTGGCCTATCTGCATACTGACACAAAAGCCCAAGTAAGGATTGGGATGGCAGGAGAAACCTCTGGGGCCATGAAAGTGGAAAGAGGAGTTAGGCAGGGGTGCGTTTTAGCACCCCTGTTGTTTAGTATCTATATTAATGGGTTAAGTAACTCCCTAAAACTGGCAACTATGGATGTCCCAAAAATAAGGGGGAGGCCTTTACCGACATTGCTTTACGCAGATGATGCGGTACTTATGGGTCTCACCCCGAACGCCTTGCGCATCTTGGTTAAAAGTTTTGTACAGTACATGGATAAGTTAGATCTTAAAGTAAATTTAAAAAAATCTTTTATTATGTCCTGTGGGCCGGGGAAAAGACAGCTTAGTGCTATTTTGGTGGGAACTGACAAGCTATACTCTACAAATACTTTTCCCTACTTAGGAATGGTTTTTGCTGCGAACGGCTCGTGGAGTGGACATTTGGCCCACGCCACGAGCAAGTTCTCAAAAGCCATTAATTCTATTCTCAGTCTCCCACGGCCTAAGAAAATAGGAGCTACTAAAGCTATTTTTAAAAAATTTCAATCACAATGTGTACCGGTAGCAACTTATGGGGCTGAGATATGGGGTCTGGTCAAGACACCTAGTATTCAAACCAAGGAAAACCGTTTCTGTAGAAAACTCCTTGGAGCCCCTATTGCCACATCGGAGTATATCTGTCATTGTGAATCAAATTTGCATTATATAACAGATTTTATAGGAATAAGACCGGCCTTGTTTTGGCTGACAATTTGGAGGAATACAGCGGCATCCTTAACCCATGAAATTATAAGAGATTGCTTAAACTGTGAGAAAGGGATGAGAATCCCGTGGCTTGCTGGCGTTTTTAAGAAATTATGTAGTGTGGGTAAAGGCCACTTATTTACTGACCCTACTAAGATTGAGCCCACAGATAAAAATGAAATTAAGTCTGCACTGTATGCACTTTATAGTAATACTAGATTAGATGTGGAATTAACTAAATCAACCGTCCAGGCCTATATAAATAAAGACCTGTATAGACAGTCAATTCCTTTGTATCTCACATTACCGATGACAAATTGGGAAAGATCATTATTACTCCGTCTAAGGGCAGGTACTGTCAGATTTTTATTATGTTTTCCATTAGGTTTTTGTTCATCGAAATCTGAAAGAATGCTATGCTCATGTGACGGAGCGAGTCTACAAAATGATCTACACTTCTTCTTTTTCTGTAAATTTTATCTAAAATATATTAAATGGTTTTTACTCCCATATTTTAAGAAACAAAGACCACTTTCTTTGGAGCAGTCTTACGAGATGTTGCTAACCCTGCATACTGACGAATTGATCTTCCGTGTTAGCACTTTTTTGAGAGTTGTAACCCATGCACGTAAAACAATGGAAAACCCCTGAAATAATTTTTGTTACGATATAATATGTACCCTGTAATGTGTGTTGTTTACATATAATTGGAATTATAACTAACTTTTTTGGTTTGTGCATATGTCACTGCTTTTATGAATTTTGAAAATTCGAATAAAGTTGAATTGACTTGACTTGACTACTCCTGGGAGTCATATAGCCTACTGAGGAACTAAAATCCTGCTGGTTTTCTCTGAAGTACGTGGGCCATCTTGAAGAGCGGACTATACTCCATTAGCATCCTTGCCCCTACTGTAACTTATAAACTTCTGAATGTCCTTAGAAAGCAGTTGTGCAGTGTGTAAACAGCAGTTTTTTTCCTGGTGAGTGCATCATGTGGCAGACTTGAAGTTCTCCATTTTACTTTTTTTTTGCCAATATCAGACATTTGGGGGTGGAGGGGTGGGGCAATGTTACTGGACACGTTACGTGCACCCACTTTCTAGCAAGAGTGACTTCTCTCAACCAAGGCTATGTGAGATTGATGGTGGTAAAAGATTCTAGTTAGGTGAACTGACCCTCTTACTAGCAACCCTGCAGAGTAGCAAAATGGTGAAAAGAGGAAGTAGAGAGATGTACATACTCTCTTCTTTGTAAAAAGGAATTTAATCAAACATAACTGGTGTGCATTTCCCCTAGTGTTTTCCTCCAGGCAGGGCCTAAACACACCTCCTTTACCAGCACATACTGTATTCCTTACCTTAGAACTACCCCCAGGCGTTAGACTGGATCCGGAAAGATTTTAGTGAGCAGTACACCTGCGCGTCTGAAAGTGACGTCGGTCGACTCCTGGTCCGTCGTCGGCGTTGTGGTCGACAGGATGATGTCACGGTAGCTACACAGGCGCCGCCTTCAAGCGCTGACGTCAGTTCCTTTTATTTTCGCACCAACAAGCGCAGATCCGGAGAGAGCGGTACCCTTATTCACTTTTTGACTGAGTTTTTTGTGACTTTTGTCGACTTTGTTTTTGAGTGACTGATGTCGGTGACGGATCTGCACTGCATGAGCGTCTTCTGCCTGGAGCGCGACCATGACCCCAAGTCGTGCTCCGACTGTCGAACCATGGCTCCGAAGTCTTTCCTGGAGCGGTCCCGAAAGCTCCTCGAGGCCCGGCAGTCGGCTCTGCGTTGCGCAAAGTCCCGGTCGCGTGGGATGTCGAGGGACCGATCGCGGAGTCATCATCACTTCTCTTCTAAGTCTCCGCACTCGGGGTCGGGTAAGTCGAAGCACAAGAAAAAGTCGAAGAAGCATCGTCGCTCTTCGACTTTCCGTCGGCCGACGCGATGAAGGGTGCGGGTGGTGCCCCCGCGGCTCCCTGTGTGGAGCCTTCAGGGTCGACTCTGGCATTCCCTCCCTTTCTGGGACCGGGAGCGACCCCTGCCCAGCTTTGTCAATTTTACGAAGCGATGCACTCCATCTTTGGACAGCCCGATTCTGCCGGTGCGCCTTTGGCCCCCGCTGACTCGGCTGGGGGCCCTAGGCCTTTGACGCCGGCTGCTTAGGCCTCTGCACCTCAGGTCCTGGATCCGGACCGTCGCAGGTTGACCTCGTTATACCTCCGCTGACTCCACCGGCACCACGTCCGCAGCCGAATCCGGATCCAGCGCTGATAGGTACTTTTGTACCTGTGTTCCACCCTGTCATTTCCAGCCAGATTGGCAGACAGAGGAGGGTGAGGTAGACTAGGAGGGGTCTGGTAACCCTTTGACAGAACAGTTGGAGTACTATCCGGACTGGAGCGAGAAATTGGGGGATGCAAGTGGTGTGGATACTTCCCCAGACCTAGGCATGTTGTCTCCTCCTACCGTGGCTAAGGAGGAGGGAGCGTCATACGCAGTGGTGTTGCGTAGGGCGGCTGAGGCTCTCCACCTCAAGCTACCTACGGTGGCAGTCAGGACTAACCTCCTGACAGAGGTGCTTCAGCCGGCAGCGAGCTCTTTGGAGCCCCTGCTCCTGTTTAGTGAAGCCCTCACGGACATCCTTTTGGGCACTTGGTCCAGTCCCAACACAGGGGCTCCTGTGGACAGGATGATTGCCCGACAGCATCGACCGACCCCAGGCGACCCTTCTTTCCTCTCCCAACATCCCACCCTTGAGAGCTTGGTCGTTCAAGCCTCCACTTGCGCCTTCTCTACTGCACCACCGGAAAGGGAATCCAAAAAGTTGGACCACCTTGGGAAGAAAATGTTTGCTTCCGCCAGCGTGGGACTTTGGTCGGTAAACACCGCATGTCTGTTGGCCCGTTACACCCACTGTGTGTGGGATACGGTGGCGCAGGTGCTGCCTCAGTGCCTGGAAGAGACCTAGGCCATACTCTCCCGTGAAGACGCAGCCAAGTTTACCCTCCTCTGTGGGCTGGCGTGGAAAGCCGTGTACAGAACTGATGTCCGGGCACAAGGGTGGCATCTATGTAGCTACTGTGACGTCATCCCGGCGACTACGACACCAACGACGGACGGAGAGTCGACCGACGCCACCTTCTGACGTGCAGGGGTACTGCTGACTAACTTTCCAGATCCAGTCTGACGCCTGGGGGTAATTCTAAGGTAAGGAATCTATAACTAACCTATGTTTCTTACAGATATATCGTTACTAAAGGCAAGTAGCTTGTTCTTTAAGCTGGGCACAGGACAGGAGGCTTTTAAATATGGCTCATAGCAGCAGGAGACATTTCCCCAGGTATGGAGGAACCAGCGGAATTAAATAAAAAATATATATATTTATTTGCAGCTCCTATTGGCCTTAGCAGTCCGTGTGTGGCCACCAGAGAAGAGGTCTACATACTAGCTTAGTAGTACAAAGGCCTGTACATTTCACATGTTACAAGAGCCGGGCGTGGAACCTTTGTTTAGTTGCCATTCTCCCTCTGGAAAGGGCCTACATTTGGGAAACCTATAGAATCACCTTGCTGCTTGACCTGAGGAGAAACAAAAGAGCTACACGCCTATACAAAGGTCTGGGCTGCACCTGCTAGAAGGCGTTGACTGGAAGCATCATTGTGACGGTATCTCAAAAAATTAAGACTGCCCCCAACTATCTGCCTAGGAGAAGTTACATGTTTGAGGCATGTGAGCTGTAGATCACATGCTTTGCATACTCCTGCCATCTAGTGTTGGGTTTGGATGTTTGCAGTTTGTTTTTCTTTGAAGAAGTCTTTTCCAGTCACGAGGTAAGTGTCTCCTCCTTTCGGTTATAGTGCTCTTGGGCATCGACTCCATTGTTATTGTTTTTTTCCACCATCTGGTTCGGACGTGAATTGCTGCACTCCGGTTTGACACCGTTACTTTGGTGTTCCTCAGTGCGCAAGATACTCACCCTCAACGGTATCGTTTTCAATCACATTTCCCATTCTCCGCGTATCGTATTAACTTCTGAAAAACCCTCTTCGATCAGGAAGCTCTTGGAAGGCCGTAGGGCCTACCCGCGTCACTCGCGTCGGTCTGCGTCGCAGTCGATGGAACAGACTCCATTCAAATTCTACCCTCCGTGCCACACAAAGTTTCCGCACACTAACTCACACGAGGTGTGCAACCTTTGCTTTTCTCTGGAGCACAGAGCACAGGACTGCGCCGCATGCAAGGCTTCCCGCTCCAAAAAGACGCTTCGCTACCGTAGGACTCGACTTCGCAACATGCAGAGCCAGCACGCAAGTTCCATTCCGGACCTCTTCGGAGAAGATTCGGAACAGGAAGCCGGAGACGCCATGGGAGCTGAAGAAAAACAGGATCCCATCTCCGACTACTGCTCTGAGAGGACGTTGAAATCCCGCAAGGGCAACGTAGCGCGAGTACAGATCCTCCCTTGCCCCAAAGTTCTCCTTAGTCCAAGAAGGCTCCGGTCCAACCACCATCTCCGGTCCAACCACCACCTCCGGTCCACGGTCGACACAAGAACATGTTTCTGACGCCCTGCCCTCCGGCTCGGCAGCGAAACACACTCAAAAGCCTTCCAAAAACGGGCACCAATCCGAAACCTTCGAGATCAAAGTCGTAGCCAGGCTCCTGCCAGTCCCGTTCCACGCCGAAAACACTTTCGGATCCGAAATCATCAGGATCCAAAAACTCGGCCTGGCTACGTATTTCAGGTTTCAAACCCGAGGTTTAGACTTCCATTCAAAACACACCCTTTGACAAAGAACACCTCTTTGGCCCGGTGATAGATTCCTCACAGAAAAAAATTAAGACCGACATTGAAGTGGCCAAATCCATGAGAGCCCTTCAGCTAACACAAGCATGTGGTTCTTTTCGACGCTGCTTCTCCCTCGGATGGTCCAAAAATACCTACTCGGAGACCACCACCACGTATAAAAACAACCAACCAAACCCAAACCTCTGCGTCTAAGGGTTACTTTAGAGGGGGTCACAGAGGAAACAAGTGCAAGGGTAGAGGCTCAAATGCACGCACCTCCCTCCTCCAACACAAAGCAGTGACTTCCCTGCACTTCCCCCCCCCCCCCCCCCCCCCCCCCCGACCCCCCTCCCCGACCATTTAACACCTGTCAGGGGCGGAGAAGGGGCGACTTTCTGATTTCCTTCCCTTCTGGCAGTCCATAACAGACAAATGGGTGCTGGAAATTATCCATTCTGGTTACTGTCTGGAGTTCATCAACAATCCTCTAAACATTCCCCCAAAGTCACACATACTTTCACAGATCATCTATACCTCCTCAAACAAGAGGTTTAATCTCTCCTTCTAAAAGGGGCTATTAAGCCTCTACCACCACAATACCACGGGTCGGGCATGTACTCCTTTTCCTTTCTAATACCCAAAAAGGATGGTTCTCTCAGACCAATATTGGACCTCAGAGAAGTAAATCTTTACATACAGTCAGACCATTTTCACATGGTAACACTTCAACAAGTACTACCACTTCTGCAAAGGGCGACTTTCTGTCTACTCTAGACTTAAAGGCCTCCTATTTTCATATTCCAATCCATCTCACTCATTTTTTTTTTTTTTTTTAAAACCTTTATTATGCACAGTTTCATCATCCTACAATGTACATTCACCATCCAAGGTGTCAGATCAGTTAGACAATAAGCACATGTTTCCAGACAGTAGGACACAGCCATTCAGCCGGCAACCCGGGGGTCCGGCGGCGTTGTGCAGGTTGGCATTATTACAGGAATTAGGTGTGTACTTCGTTAAACGGTAGGTCTATGTTGCTTTTAGGTGTTTTGTTGTGGTGTTCCTTATGCGTGTTATCAGCGACAAAGGATGGCGCTGTATTCCAGCCCACACCGCGGCTATCTCGGTCGCCACCCAGGCCCCTATCTGGAGTCGTGTAGGAGACCGTGGTTAACCCCAAGTGTAAAGGCCTCCGGTCAGCTCAGCGCCAGTATCGTGCTCGCGATGCGGGCCGGAGCGCGGCAAGGATGTGTCAGTATACCTCACTGAGGCATAGATGCTAGCGTGTAGAGCCGGCAAATCCAGTCTGCAGCTTCACACTTCGAGTCCATGTGTGAGCTACGTGGCGCGCATCCGTCCCTCCAGCGCCACATCCCTCAAGCAGCTGATTGTCGGGGTACGTCTGGTATTCAATACAGTGTGCCCTGGGCAAGATCTTTCTGCACCCTCTGGGCGTACCCGTCCCTGGTAGGGTGTGTGTGCCATCGCTGCTCCGCTGTCAGTGAGCGGGGCACGCTAGATAGGGTAGCGCTTCAGGGACGCCCGACGACGCATCCACCGTCTGTCACCTGTGATTAGGTAGGAATCCGGTCTGGGAACTTAACCAGTAAACAAACTGTTCCCTGTGTGCATGTGGTGGTAGGGGGAGTCGAGGTTAGGGTCATAAACTCAGACGGGATCGAGGGGAAGGGGGGGGGGGGAGGAGATCATCGTGCGTTTGAGCGGGAGGGCGAGCAGCTATCGAGTGGGGCACAGCGGGACTGCGCGGTGCACGCGGGAAGCAGTAAGCCGGGGGAGGGAGGGGAGGGGGCTGCCAGGCAGGCCAGAACCCCAAAGCGCTGACGCCCACACACCTTGTCTCGATGCGTAGGGTGTTCCGCTTTGCCAGAGAGGGAACGGCAGGGTGGGGTGGAGTGGTCATGCCTTCCCGCCTGAGCCCTCAGCCAGGCATTGTGTGCGCTGTTTCAGATTGTGGCAGCAGCGTTCACTGGGTGTGCGCCATAGCTGTACGGCGATCAATCACCGGCAGCAGTCTCATTTAGGGCGGAAGTAGGGGCCATCAGGGGCAAGCAGAAAAGTAATTCCAATCCATCTCACTCATCGCAAATTTCTCCGATTTGTAATAGCAAATCAACATTACCAATTCAAGGTTCTCCCGTTCAGAGTCACCACTGCACCCAGTCTTCATGTGTCTGGCGGTAGTCGCTGCTCACCTGGGAATACAACACATCCATGTCTTCCGCTACTTGGACGACTGACTCATCAAAGCCAGCACGTATCCAAAATTTCTCCAGCACACTCGCAGAACAATTCAGTTGCTAAAATCACATCTCAAGCCTGCCAGTACTCCAAACTACCTAGGAGCCACCTTAAAATACTCCAAAGACTATGGCCTTTCCCAATGCAGCCAGAATTCGCAACATTCAGGCATTAGTTCTCCAGTTTCAATCCAATCACTCGCTTCTAGCACGGTGTTTATGCAATTACTGTGAATTATGGCATATTGCATCATGATCGTTCCCCATGCCAGGCTGCACATGCGTCCCCTTCAGGAATGCTTAGCGAGTCAGTGGAACCAATCACAGGGTCTGTTAACCGATCTAGTGTTGGTAAGCACTATACTCATCGCTCTCTGCAGTGGTGGATCACACAAAACTTATCAAAATGATGGCCCTTCATAGATCCGGTTCCACAGACCGTATTAACAGCGGACCCGTCTCTCACTGGCCGTGGAGCGCATCTTCAACACCACACAGTGCAAGGCCTATGGAGCCAACAGCAAATGTTGCTCCACATCAACCACCTTGAACTGCTTGCAATCTTTCTCGCCCCCAAGGCAATTCAAACTCACCTGGTTTGCAAAGCTGTCTTAGTTTGTACCGACAACATGACAGCCATGTATTACATATTAAAACAGGGGGGAGAGACACTCTCCAACTGTCCCACTTTCCCCAAGCAATCTAGAGGTGGGCCATTCACCACAAAATCTATCTCCTAGCGGAACACCTCCCAGGAGTGAACAACCAGATTGCAAACCTCCTCAGCAGACAGAGGTAGCAAATACACGAATGGGAATTTCACCCTCAAGTTCTCCTCCCATACTTCAAAAGGTGGGCAGTCCCTCCGATAGATCTGTTTGCCAAACAACAAAATGCAAAATGCCAAAACTTCACCTCCAGGTACCCACACCCGCTCTCCAAGGGCAATGCACCATGGATGAACTGGTCAGGGATATTTGCATATGCTTTTCTGCCTCTCCCACTCATTCCATTTGTGTTTCTGAAACTCAGGCATACATCCCTCACACTGATCCTAGTAGCTTCCACATGGGCCCGTCAACCATGGTTCACATCCCTGTTGAAGCGGTCTCTGGTCCCCCATCAGAAGCTACACCTAACATCCAGTCTCCTCACACAGAGCCATGGAGAATTCAGACACCCAGATCCCAAACGACTGAACCTTGCTATCTTGCTCCTGAAGTCATAGAGTTTAGTTATCTGAACCTTCCACCAGACTGCATGAACATAATCAGGGAGGCCAGAAGGCCTACCAAAAGAACCTGTTGCAAAGCTAAATGGAAACGATTTGTTATTTATTGTAAAAACAAACACATCAACCCTCTTGATGCTTCCATACAAAACATAATTTGTTATCTGTTACACTTGCACCAGTCGGGATTGGCTTACACCGCCATCCGGCTGAATCTTGCTGCAATAGCTGCGTATCTACAACATAGGCAACATTTATAGCTGCTCAGAGTGCCCTTAACTAAAGCTTTCATGGAAGGACTTAAGAGTCATACCACCAAGACTCCCACCTGCCCCAGTGTGGAATCTTAACATAGTCCTCACAAGGTTAATGGGGCTACCTTTTGAACCCATGTATAAATGCAAACTACAGTTTCTCTCCTGGAAAACTGCTTTCCTCATTTCTAATCACTTCACTGAGGAGAGTGGGTGAAGTACAGGCACTAACTATAGAAGAACCTTTTTTCTAACTGCACATAGATAGTGGTTCTGCGTACAAACCCCAAATTTCTACCTAAAGTATTATCTGCATTTCACATAAATAAGTCTGTAGGATTACCGGTATTCTTCCCTCAACCTGATTCTGTTGCAGAACGAGCTCTTCACACCTTACATGATAAAAGAGCACTTTTGTACTACATCAAAAGAACAGAATCATTTCATAAGACAAAATAACTTTTTGTTGCTTTTGCACCACCACACAAGGGGAATCCTAACTCCAAACCAAGTATTGCAAGGTGGATTGTTAAATGCATTCAAACTTGTTCTGCAAAAGCAAAAAGAACTCTAACTGTACTCCCTAGAACGCATTCCAATCTCTAGGTAGGGGCACTATGGCTTTCTTAGGAAACATTCCCATAGTTGACATTTGCAAAGCTGCAACATTGTCTACACCACACATATTCACTAAACACTATTGTGTTGATGTGTTGGCGAGACAACAAGCTAATGTGGGCCAAGCAGTACTTACAACACTATTTCAGACAACTCCAGGAGCTACAGGTTATCCACCGCTTTGGGAGAATACTGCTATATAGTCTATGCAAAGCATGTGATGTAAAGCTCACATGCCTCGAACGGATAATGTTACTTACCCAGTAAACTTCTGTTCTTGGCATGTACAGCTGTAGATTCACATGCGCCCACCCACCTCCCCAGGTACCTGTAGCTGCTGCAGTTCTCTCTTTAGTATACATACATAAGCATGGACATCTCTATTCTACTCTTACTAACTCAATTCTCACTCTCTGGGGGATAACAATCTAACAATGGAGTCGATGCCCATGTGTACTATTGCCAAAAGGAGTCACCGCCTACCTCGTTACTGGAAAAGACTTCTTCGAAGAAAAACAAACTACAAACATCCGGACCCAACACTAGATGGTAGGAGTATGCAAAGCATGTGAATCTACAGCTTTACATGCCAAGAAGAGATGTTCACTGGGTGAGTAAGGGAGCCGCTCCAGCTCCATAAAAAGTTGAAAATATTACCCATGTTTGTTTTTAGCGCTCTCTGGGCCCACCGGGTGCGTTGTTCCTGTAGCCTCTATTGCTCCAAATCTTAATAGGTTCCCGTCCCATTGGTTGGCTAGAACATCTAAAGAATATACAACAATTTGAATAATTATAGCCCATATGATTCCAGAGCGATAACATGTTGAAGTTATATTAACTCGACTAGTGGTTACTTGATGCCACTATAACTTGCACATGTGCCACTGCTGCAAATTTTGCTAGTTGTCCAAAACATTAATTTAAGCGGTCATTTGGGTGCTTAACTGGTTACAGGACTCCATTGACTTGAATTGTGACTCAAATGTTCAATAGTACAGAGCCTCAATGGCCACCTGAACACAGCATGAAATGCCAAAGATTCTCAAGGGAGGCAATCCGTTTTTTTTTTTAGTGGTGGGGACGTAACCTTTCTTAGGATGACACTAAAATCTCAAATTTGCTCCAAGAGCCTCATCTTCCTGACTGTACATGGTGTCCTATAGAAACCTGAAACACCTTTTACTTAGTCTTCTTTGCATCTAGCTCTGTGATACACTTGCAATCTGTCCCTCCTTCGATTCCCCCACTGTTCTCTTGACCCTTATTTAATTGGCAATTTTGCATCTTTATCTCTTATATCATGCTGATATACCTAACACTGCTTCTCAGACTTTGCCACCTTTTCTATTTCCCCATCTCCCTTACAGCTTTCTTTCACTTTCCTCAGTTTCATACAAACTCAATTTTGGCCTATTTGTATTATGAAGTGTTGCTTTAGGTTTCATTTCCTGTGCATTGTTTTTAAATTCAATATAGACTTTTTTGTTCTATTGTAAGACCAGCTCTATTTTGTACATCATGTAGCCACTCCTCCGCTGTGTAAAATTCGAACCTGAATTTTACAATGTGAGCCTATTATTGCATGCTTTAGTTTTTCTTCACTGAGCCTCGCCTTAGTGTCCCATGGTCTTTGGCTCTAAGCAGTTACTACATTGAGCAAATTAAATACATAAAGTGATCATATGCATGTTATCTGGTTGACATTTGGTGTCTAAACACATTCTGATTTTCCTCCTTCTAACTATTGCAGACTTTAAATCCCAACCTGAACCATCGCCTGTATTGAGCCAGCTGACTCAACGACAGCAACACCAAGTGCAACAAGTTCCTGCTCCTCCTCCTGGACTGGAATCCTTTTCGTCGCAATTGAAGCTTAGAGAACCGTCACCAGTCGATAGCTCAGCGGCGATTAGCAAGATATTGCAGCTTCCCAGCATGACTCTAGATAACCAAGCAATGTCTGTCCAGCAAACGCAACAGCAGAAACAGATGAAACCTCAGAAGCGAAGGATTGCGCCTGCTTCAAAGGTTAGTAACATAGTAAGCAGTTACTGTATTCAAACTCATTCTACTAAATTTGACAATATAGAACTCTAAGATGTGTAGTTTGAAGCTGCAAAGTCAGTTATAATGTTTATCATGGACATGGTTGAATGTTTAGTTTTGATAAGAACTTGGTGGTTTTATGAAAATAAACATGATTAGTTTACAGGTGATTCTATTTGGGCTCAAGAATTAACTTTATTAAGGTATGCAGAAAACGAAAGTCCTAAGAATGTTGTCTTTATTGGGGCTACATTGTGTATGTATTCAATTTCACTTGCAGCACGCAACAATAGAAATTTACAAAGAGAACTGCTGGCTCATTGGAACTTGCCAGACCTAATTGGGTCATGTTTAAAAGAAATTAAATGTAAAGTTCATCCTGACCCAAGTGAATAAGTTGAAGGAAAAGGACTTTGTGTGTCAACAATGTTAATTTGTAATAAGGAACTTGAAGCGAGAAAGTGACTAAAGAGAATATAAGTATGACCGTTTAGGACAAAAGGATTGTAGTCTTTCTCCGGTGAAGTGCGCAACGATTCTAGACCGTAGAGAGGATTACCAAAATCTTACAGTGGATCACAAAACTGCATTTGCATGAGCCCTTCGTTGACATATGTAACTCTCTACATCACGATAAACGATTTGAAAACAAAATGTTAATAAAATGGCCCCTTTTGATTGATACTTCTAACTTCAGATTCCGCATCGTGTGAATATTCCCTAGATGTCATGCTAGATCCGGAAACTTTAAAATAATACTCCTATGAGCTGGCATATAAAATCTACCCACACGTGTGGGCGTCTGTTCTTTTCTTTCTGAACCTTCAGATGTATATCCGAAGTTTCTCCTTTGACTTCAGGGTGAACTTTACATCAAACTTTATTAGGGTGTAATCAAAAAGTTACCTCTTAAGACAACAGGCTTTTAACCAAGTAGGGACCATCGCAAAGAGGTTTCTATGACTGACCCCCATGATGTATGTTTGGTGCCTGGGGTCGAAAAGATTCTAGGTCCTGCGATGAATGCTCCCAGATGAATCTGGTGGCCATACGGGACCACCATCGCAAAATTTACATCACCGAACACAAGAAGACACCACTGGTTGAAGCTGAAAAAAAGGTCCCAGTCCAACTCCAGGAATCCTCGTGGTCAAAGACTTACTGGTTCCTGTGCTGTGCCTTTGGGCCTCCAGTTGGACTTTTGCTGACAGGTCTTCCCTTGACACAGTCTGTGCTCCTTGAATTTGCTGACAACGGTGCTGTTGCCACCCCCTGCGGTGGCTGACTTAGCACTTACATCAGTGCTGGAAGGCAATTTGCTCCCCATTGTGTTATCAGACTCCATGCAGAATCCTCCTTGACAGAAATAGCACCTGGCTCACACCGGTATGCAGTCAATTGACAATCCTATATATTGCAACACCTTGCCATTACCACGTGGTACAACCCCACTTTATACAATCCTTTTCAGCACTAACTTAAAGAACAACAGATATAATGAAGGGGATAGTTATATCACACGATATAATTGGAAAAACGGGTATGAATAACTCAAAGGTGCTTGTGGTCTGGATACTTGTCCAAGTATTTGTATATCTGGTCCTGCTACAAAGGAAAGCACCTCCTTAGTGGTTATGTGAACAGAGGCAGAAGTTTTAGACCTGCAGCTCACCACTATGAAAGTGTGTTGGCTTAGGTGTTTCAACTTGGTCAGGCTCTTACAGAGCCTTGATTGCCACTTTGATTGTCATTTATTGAGGCCCTCTTTGATATACTTTTGGCCGCTTGGGTAAAGCAATGTTTGGGTGCAGTTGGTAATGGGCAGGCCGCTTATCACCATCCTCCTGCACTAGGTGGCCTATCCTTTCTCACATTTGACACCAGAGATTGGTGATATAGGTGTTCATTATAAAAGCCAATCCCAACACTTTTCCTACCACTCCACCGATCGTGAATTGAAAAGAATATAGGCATTTGGTAAACTGATTTTCTCCTTTGAACCTTACTCTGAGGTCAGTGAATGCTACCAGCTTTCTAGGCTTCCACTCCCATTCCCTTTGGGACATGGTGGCACAATTTTTACCAGATGTGGATGACCTTCATGTGCCCATTACTCAAGCTATTCAGGATGGTCATTATGTAGGGAGACTTGTAATATGCTGTGGCTTGGACACGACTGACTGCTACGGTCCAGTGATGGGCGCAAGTGTAGCACTTCGGCGCCACGCCTGGATGAGGTCTGTGGGTTTGTCCTCGGATGTTCAAGCATCCCTGATGGTCATGCTGTTTGATTGCGCTCACTTTTTTGGCAAGAAAGCGCATTTGACCCTGGAATAGTTTTAGGGGTGTATGGCCACAGCTTGTTCCTTGGGCCTGTTTGCTCCCACCAGACAATTAAACCAACATTTTGTGCTCTTTCAGTGGCTATGCTCAGGTTTTCAGTCTCACTATCTCCAGATCCTGCAGCAGGCCTTTCAGCTCTTTTGTGGCAAATGTCGTAGTTACCAGAGATCACACCAGGGCAGCAGTGTCAACTTGCAGCCCTTTCCACACCCCTCATGCATTGGCAGTTACAAAACCGCTTTGGTGTATCAGTGCTGGCACACAGTCACCGTGTCGGAGGCAGAATCAGATATTCCCTCAAGGGTTGTTAGGCCATCACTTCGGACAAAGTAGGTGCTCGAAATTGCACATCAGCACTACGTCCTACAATTTCTTTCTGCTCTGCTCCACCTTCCACCAACATCAGGGAGGATGACTGAGGACCATCTTTCTGCCTTGCAGCCTCATTGGCCACGGGGACCATAGAGAGGGTTTTTTTCCTTGGAAGTATATGCTGGGTGTTACACCCGCTACTTACTTGTCCTGAAGCAGGATGTAGCATTCGTCCTAATTTAGGTCTTCATTCTCTCCACGCTTTCATTTGGAAGGACACATTGAAGATGCTCAGGGTAGATCAGGTCATGCCTACCCTAGATTCTGGAGACTGGATGGTGGTGGTGAACCTGCAGGACTCTTATTTCTAGATTGTCATCCTGCAGGATCACAGGAGCATTTTCAGTTTGCAGTGCTTTCTTTTTTCCTTATGAGTGCCCCATGGGTGTTCACAAAAGTGATTGTGAAGGTCACAGCACACCTTCTGGGGTACCAGTCGTCTTCTACCTAAATAACTGGCTACTGAAGGCAGACTCGACCTGGCAGTCGTCCACCAGCTCCAGACAGTGCCAAACCACCTTACATCGTTGCCTTTTCTCTATCAATGTAGCAAAGTCACTACTGATTCCTTCAAAGACTCTCCCGTTCATCTGAGCTATTCTGTATACAGTACCGTTTTGTACATTTCCCCCTGAAGCGGAGGGTGCAAGACATTCACATCCTGATACTGATGTTTCAGCCTCGGTCCTGGATCTCAGTGCTGCTGACAGGGAGTGCCTCCTACATCCTGCTGGCTGAATATACTAGGTGGCACATGCGGGTTCTTCAGTGGCTCCAAGTTTCAGAGGGCACATCATCAGGGATACTGTTGGAATGGATCAAGATTTGGAAGTTGACTGCAAAAAATGGAAGTGGGTCACTGGCAGGCCCCTCTCTTTACCATAACCAGGGCAGACAGTGGCCACGGACACATCCCTGTTGGAATGGGAAGGCTATTTGGGACTGGTTGGGAGCAGAAGCCTAGACTCAGTTAATTGGAGTTTAGGGCATTTAATTTGGCATCAAAGGCCTTCCTCCCCACAATCAGAGGCAGGCTTATGTAGATAGTCTTGGGCAGAACCACCACCATGTCGTACTGCAGCCAGCAGGGTGGGGGTCCTCAGTCCTATGCCAGGAAGAGCTGTGGCTCTGTAAGTGGCTGGGCCACCAAGACTGCTTTTTGGTGTTAAGCCACCCGGTGGAATCGCTAAACGCCAGGGTGGACAAACTCCGTTGCCAACGCTTAGCGGATCACGATTGGCAGTTACGCAGAGCGTTCAGAATATCATCATTAACTACTGGGCCAAATTAATAGTAGTAGAACAAGTTTGACCAGAAGTGTGTGGTACTTGGTACTGGTGGGTAGGGACATTTGCCGTCAGATCAAGCTACTGTTTCAAGAGGATCTTTAACAGCAGGGCAGGGTACTGCACCTGGGGCTGCACAGTTGGCATCTCCTTACGGACACTTTTAGCTTTTTTGTGGTTGGCAGGTCATCCTTTCTCAATTTAAATTTCCTATTGTGGTGATATTTTTGAGAGGTTTGCCTCAATTGTTTCTGCCAAAACCATTTGTGATGCCACAGTAGGACTTGAACTTTCTCACTTTTTTGATGTGCCCCTCTTTGACCGCCGCACAGTTGTCTCTTCAGACTTCTGACATTGAAAATTGTCTGTTTGAGGCATGTGTGCTGTAGAAACACATGCTTTGCATAAGTCTGCCATCCAGTATTGGGCTCGAATGATTAATGATTGGGCTGTGCGACTCTTCCTCTTTGTAATTCTGCACAGGGCCATCAACGCTATCTTCATATTTTTTTTTTTTGCTGCTGATTGGTTCGAATATAACCTCCTGCGCTCCGATTCGAGACTCCATCAGGCTCCCTTCAGTACTCTTGTAGAACCCCACTCTATGGTATTGTCTTGATCGCGTAGTTTATTTGCATCCGAGCGATCACCCTTCTGAGTATCGGGTCTTTGACTTGATTCCTCGGCCCATGCCTGGATGGGCCTCCTTTTCACCACGTCCTCTACCTTCGGAGAATAACCTTCTAGTGGAACACACTCTGTTCCATTTTTGTCTAAATTGTCACTTCAAGTATCCTCATACCGACCAACAACCGGTTGCATCTTATGTGTCTCACCCGATCGAGAGGAAAACTGTGTGGCCTGCAAGTCTTTTAGATCCAAAAAGAGACTTAGAGATCGACGTGCTTGACGCTAAGAAATGCAGCGCAAGCAAGTTGACTATGTACCGGACATTGTTTGGTTGACAACAAGTTGAAGATGAAGAAGCTTCAGCACCACAAGAGTAATCACTATCGATCTATGATTCCGATTCAGAGACACTATCCGATGACGACTCGACCTCTCCAACTGGCACAGGAGCATCAGACAGTAAGTACCTATACCCCTGATCCAAAGCATCGGCTTCAACCAAAAAGACTGCTCACAGTCCTCCACTGCAAAAAAGCCATGGCGCGCACTGAAAAACTGATTCAGTAGCCACACCCTCCGTCTCCTATCCGAAAATTGGGCCTGCAGCATCGGCCCCCACCTCTTCAGTCTTCGCACCGAAACAAACAGTCCATTTCGGATCCGACCACAGCTCCCACTAAATCAAAGCTTCGAACACTAAAATGCTTAGTTTTCAGACCAAAAACTAATAGAATAGTACTTCAACCAGTAAAACCTCACTCCTCTAAGAAGTTATCTTTTGAAGAGGCTTTGGACATTCCT
Organism: Triturus cristatus; assembly: GCF_964204655.1. Classification (NCBI taxonomy): domain Eukaryota; kingdom Metazoa; phylum Chordata; class Amphibia; order Caudata; family Salamandridae; genus Triturus; species Triturus cristatus. The sequence continues at coordinate 124,237,294 of NC_140581.1, forward strand.
ATTCAGCCTCTAAAGAAAGAGAGGATGCTGCCATTAGCTCATTGCACATCCCTATTCCACCTTCACCCACCCCAGAAACACCACCTCCACCATTTACTCCACCTCACTTCACATTTGTCTGAAGCAGGTTACATATCTCCTCACTCTCCAATTGTAGAGGATGATGGGAATATTCCACAAAACATACACCCAGGGGATGTTAGGGATGGCTGACATTGAACCACATGGGGAGACAGACCCTGATCTACTATCCCACAGGACCATCACCACCTGATGATGCTTCTGCATATCAGGATTTAATAGCACTGGGAGCAACTTTCCACCGGGTCCCCCTATATGAAGATACAGTAGAGGAGGATTTTCTTTTTGAAACTTTGTCTAATGCACAAAGCGGCTTCACAATATTTACCACTCCTTAAAGGCATGACATGTCACACAGACATTTTTAAAGTCCCTGTCAAAGCTAGAATCATAACACTACACATTGACAAAAATTATAAGGCAGCACCATCAGATCCTACTTTTATTTAAGGTCAGTTAACCTTAGACTCTTTGGTAGTCTCAAATGCAAGGAAGAGGGATAACTCCCAAACTTCAGGAGACGCACCACCTCCAGAGAAATAATCTAAAATAATAGATGCTTCTGGGAAACATGTTACTGTTACGCTTCCGTCCCCAGTCTAGTACTCCTCAGGATTCGTGTGATGCTATAGGGTATCCACCTCTTGATATCTCCAACTCCAGCAGTTATTGCATGGAGGGTTAGAGCGATCAAGCGAGGGAAGGGTAGGAAGGGAACAGCGGGGAGTAGAACCTGTAAAAGAAAGTACACCAGAAATATAATAGAGACCTGCAACGCTAGTCTCATTAATTCTCACTAGGAAGAACGACGCCTAATGCTGGCCACCAGGCGCTTACTATCCTTGTCTCTCCTGTTAGCAACCGTATTCCATCATACCTGTATGCAGACAAACATTACCCAGAAGTCAACACACCAGCCAACCACTGTGTGTCTCTAGAGCCTCTGAGGGAAAACCCCCACCCAACTGAGTGAAAGAGATAGCTGGGGCTGAAGGGTTTCCCACAATGCAACTCCGCACAATTCAAGGACTGCGGGTAGATTACCAAGTCGTGGTGTTCCTCCCTAAACGATGAAAGTACTAAATCATACAATATCCATATGGGGGACCCCTCACGTTACTGTCTCATGTGGAAGCCCTGGTCCGATAGGGCAACCCCCCTTGCCGAACAGCTGTTCCTTATCCCGCGGTTTATTCACCGCCCCAAGGAAAACTCCAAACCGAAAAGAGCAACAGAATTAACGAGTTCCCCTTTTGCTGACAGGCAACAGCAGCGCTCCTGCCTCGGAGCCCTCTGTCCGGATCACTGAGGTTGGGGTAATATGAATCGGAGCGCCGCTCCGGTCTAAAGGTCTTTGACCGGGGGCTGGTCTCTAAATACCAGCGGCACCTGCGCTGCTCGCCCCTCCGGACTGAGAGCAGAGGTACTTAACTGGCATCAGGCGAAGTCCCCCTGGCCGAGGTGCAGATGACGGCGGTCTTCTAATGCGGGGAAAACCAGCTGCGTCTTGAGATCGGGAAAGCCGCCAGCTTCCTGAGTGCTTGAAGTCGGCACCGTCCGCAGAGAGGCTGCCGGGAACAAGGTTGTCTCGAAGCTGCGGGAAAACACGTAGAACAGACTGATTCCTTCCCGGCAGGAAAGAATGGGAATAAACGACGGACTCGTTTACTGGAATTACGCACAGCTTCCTGTGTGCGTTGCATCCTTTTATGGACGCGACTCCTCCCCATATCCCATGGCCTTATGAGGGTTGTAGGCTAGGCAGGCGTGCGGACCACGATCCCGGACAGTTACTGCTCAAGCAGCTAATCATTTGTGTTTAGCCAATAGCCAAGCACTATTAGCAAGATATGATGGAGCCCACTGGGATGAAATGGAGGGGCTCCTCCAACACCTCCCTGAAGAGCACAGGAAAAGGGGACAGGAAATTGTTTATAAGGGAAAACTTATTACCATTAATTCCATCAAATGTGCTTTAGATGCATCTGACATGGCTTCCAGAGGTTTAAATTCCAGCATCTTCTTACGTAGGTATGCATAGCAACGTGTGTCAGGATTCAAACCTGAGGTACAACAAACTATTCTAAATCTTCCTTTTGATAAGAAAAGTCTTTTTGGACCTCAAGTGGATGCAGCCCTTGAGAAAATGAAAAAGGACACAGGTCGTAAAATCAATAGTGTCTCTACAGACGAGCGCATACTGTGGTTCCTTTCGTAGGCCCAATTACAAACAAGGTGAAAGAGCTGCCACGTCGGACAGCATTGGGGTAGCATACAAAACCCATGGTCAAACCTCTTACCAAAAAACCTTTTACAGAGGTTCTTATAAAGGAAAACATTTTAAAGGAAGAGGCCGAGGGAACAATACATGTTTCTCAAACACCAATAACAAACAATGACTTCTTTATCATTCCCCCAGACCACTTATCCGATGTCAGGAGTCATCTTCAACAATTTCTCACCACTGGGAAATCAATTACAACAGATCAATGGGTGTTGGATATTATCCAACAAGGTTACTGTCCAGAGCTCATTACGACTCCTCCAAATATTTCACCTCACAAACACAAACTGTCCATTCAACATTAAATTCTCTGACAACAAGAAATAACAGCTCTATTACAATAAGGAGCAAGAGAACCAGTTCAAAAACAGTTTAAGGTAACAGGAATGTATTCACTATACTTATTTATTCCTAAAAAGCATGGGTCACTGTGACCCATTCTCGATCTCAGAGCACTAAATAATTACATCATATCAGAACACTTCCATATGGTCACACTTCAAGAGATCATTCCTTGTTACAAAAATGAGACTTCATGTCTTCCTTCGATCTAAGGGACGCCTACTTCCATATACCTATTCATCCCGCACACAGAACATAGCTCCAGTTTCCAATTTAGAATAACCATTATCAATTTAAAGTTCTTCCTTTCGAGATTACCACTGCACCAAGTGTATTCGCAAAGTGTCTAGCAGTGCTAGCAGCACATCTGTGCAGACAAAACATTCATGTCTTTCCATACTTGGACGTCTGGCTAATAAACGCAAACAGCCTCAGCCTTGGCAAACAGAATACTCAACAAACCCTAACCTTACTACATCAACTTGGATTTACCATCGACCTACAAAAGTCACATATACAACCAGCCGTCAAACGACCCTACAGGGGCAATGCCAAACACACATTCAGTATTAGCATCCCCCAAATGCAAACAGAATAAAGAGCATAGCAACATTAATTCAACTGTTTCAAACAGGGAGTCAACACCCAGCCAGAACATTTCTGCAACTTCTAGGCATGACGGCATCTTATATTTCAATAGTTCCACATGCCAGACTACACATGAGACCTCTGCAGGAATGTCTATCTCATCAATGGACGTAGTCACTGGGTCAGCTTCATAATTTAAGTGTTGGTAGACAGCCGCACACATCACTCCCAGACGCAGTTCCACAAATAATTCTAGCAGCAGATACTTCCCTAATAGATGGGGGTGCACATCTCCTAGACCTCACAATTCACGGGATATGAGATTCCAAACATAAGGGTCTCCATATCTGACCTAGAGCTGCAAGGTGTTGACCTAGCAGTGATAGCCTTCCTACCTCCCCTACAACACAAAGTTTCCAATCTTCATAATAATCAATCCATTGACTTACCTTTTTTTACCCCAGCAACTAGACTCTGTTGCAGAAAGGGTATTACACACTTTAGATGTCAAAAGAGCCCTAATGACATTGCAGTAGCCAGCCCTGGGGAGTTGTGGTCCCCTAGGGCCAATAGGATACGGGAGAGGCTCCCCTTCATTCCTTTTTTTGTATTTGCCCCAGGAAAGTGGCGGTCCCCAGGGCTGCCGTAGGGCCATGCAACACCCCTATCTTAATTAACTTTAAATAATTGAATCACCCGTGGAGGTGGCGATGTCCCAATCAGAGTCCCAAGATGGCTGCTAACACTTCCTGGTTAAAATGTTGGCAGCCAATCAAATTTCAGTAGGATTTTGGGTTCCCAGATATCTATATGTTCGAGACATTTGAGCTGTAGATTTCATGCTTGTGCATAGTTCGTCATCTAGTGTTGGGCCCGGATGTTTGCACTTTTTTTTTCTTCGAAGAAGTCTTAGTAGTCACGAGGTAGGTGACCCCTTATATAATTGATTGGATAAATGTTGCTCCCATTCTCTTATGGCACTCAGTTTGACGTAGAGACACATTGTCATTGACCCAACAAATAATACAGGATTTCCTATCCCTTGAGCTCAAGGAGAACATTTTATTGCTAAAGTATGTGAAAGATACTTTATACACTCTTGATTTAGGTAGCTTATTTGAATCGCCAGAAAAATGTGGCTCTGTCTCGAAACAAGTACTAAAGACCTGTGTTATGATCGCTGCTAAAGAAGGGAGATTGAATGTACAGCGTAATAAACCTACCGTTAGAGAATATATTAAAGGGCCATTGCAGGTTGAGGGGATATCCCCATATCTGGACTTTGTAACAGTCCCACGGCACATGTTTATTTTCCTAAGGTTTCGGCGCCATTATATCCCTTGCATGTTGGGCCACCCTGCTGGTATCTTTTCTTCGAATGATCACCCGTGTTGCCCATGTGATGACACTTTGCGACAGTCTGATTTGCACATCTTTTTTTCTGTACATTTTATTGTAACCAACGGAAAAAGTTTTTAATTCCGTTTTTACGTAAGCACAATTTGAGACAATGTCGTTTGGCTCTGTATTTTTTACGTATTGCCTGATCCGCTAACCTGTTAGTTTTGCCTCTTTTTTATGTATGTGTCTCAAACCCAGGAAATCATTTGACTGATACTGATGAATTGCTTCTTTTAACATTTTTAACAGTGATGTGTACATACATTTATGATTAACTTGTATTAATCTAATAAAGTAATTTTTATGATAATGAGGTGACCCCTCCTTTCGGTGAAGGTGCGCATGGTCAACTCCATCTTCAGATTGTTTTTTTCCGCCATCGGGTTCGGATGTTACTCGCTCCGCTCCGCTTCGAGACAGATCCTTCGGTTTCCCTCGATGAGTAGACGACTCACCCATGACTGTATTATTTCCGATTGTGTACTCGATTCTTCGTGTTTCGTGTTTGTTTTGAAAAAAAACCCTCTTGTTAGAAATGGGATTTTTGGTTGGCTGAGGCGTGTGCCAAAGCCAGGCAGAAACCGCCACTCTAGTCAGGGCAAGGAAGTTGCACGCCAAAGATAACCCCTGCTCTCACCCCCTTGGTAGCTTGGCACGAGCAGTCAGGCTTATCCCGGAGGCAATGTGTAAAGCATTTGCGCACGCACACAGCAACAACATCCCAGGCACACCACAAAAGGAACTCCACACAAGGTTATATCAAAAATAGCCTTTGTATTATCATAACACCTTAGAATAGTAAGCACATATTATACATGGTGCCAATGGCACTAGGTCATATTTACAGGGGATTATTTACACCTGACAGGGCCAACTGGACCACTGTCAGTACCATCACAAAGTGAACTTAGTAAATGTAGAATTTATCATAAACATAGAACACAACCAGTGACTACTGGTAATCACTGTACTTAGCATCGGCCTGTAACAAACTACATTATGCACAGCATCACATCAGGCGCGAATTACATTCTGCGCCAACCTCACCATCATAACCACATGAGGCACTCACCTCACACGTCTAAACGCATTAGACCCTGACCTCCTAAGTATAACTACATTAGGGAATAAATCTCACTAGCATAAACCATAATATGTGAACCAACCTCATAACCATAAAACACATTGAGAGGTATCAACACGGGTGCGTAAATCATTTTACAGGAACCACATTTCCTAGCACCCAAAATTACAGTAGGGCCTGGTGCCCTATAAACCTAATAATCCCCCTGGCCAATTGGACATCCCAGAGGGGCTCACCTGCCCTCTGTCCTAAAGTCAGGGCTGCTGCTAATGCAGCGACAGTCAAGGGTGCGCACTTTGCGCAGGTCTAAACGTAGCAGCTGGCACCAAGTACTGCGCAGCTGTGTAGGCAAAGATGGGGGCAAAGGAGTGCGTCTCACTCCTGAATTCAGCATGTCCTCTAAAATGAAAGACCTAAACGGTGCAGCTGCCCACTACTTGCTGGGCAGGTGTGAAAGTTAAAATACGGCATTGGCTCTCACTGACCCTTGAAATCAAATGTGCCCAACATTAGAGCCAGCTGGCTCTGAGAATAACCATGTCTCCATGGAGCGCACGGGCTCCTGAAATAACTATGCGCCACTAAAGAAGAAGAGCTTGCCCCCAAGCACTGTGGAGCGCACTGGCGCTTTAAATAAATATGCACATGGTGGGGCCACACGGGGCTCTAAACTAATTCTGCCCAAGCGTTGGAGCCACGCACGGACTCTGAAGATCATCATGCCCCTCTCGTTGGAGCACACTGGCGCTCAAAACAAATCTGCCCGACAAAAAGAACTTGCAACCAGCGTTGGAGCCACACGGGGCTCTATAGTTAATTAATGCCCCCATAGCGTTGGAGCCGCGCACGGGCTCTAAGAATAAGTTTGCACCGGTCTGCAGACATATGCCCTTCCCCCCCCCCCCTCCCCCGCCAGCCGTCTCAGCTTTCCGGCTCTTGGCGGGGAAAGGCTCCTCATCGTGTGTGGGGGGGGGGGGGGGGGCACCGGCAATGTGCCTCGTGCCCCCTCCGCAGGAATCAGGCTGCGGCGCTTGCAGTGCTCTCTCTCATCAAGGGAGCCCCGCCTTCTTCATGCGCCATACTTCACCCGGTCCCCCGTCTCGGGACCGGGACTTCCAGAGTGGAGCCTAGCGAGGCTCCAGGCTGCGGCCTCCGTCTTCCGGTCCTTCAGCGACCCCGCCCCCGTCACAGGCAGACTTGCCTGACTTCCGGGGCGGCCGCGGCGAGACTGCAGCGGCAATCTCGGCAGTGGCAAATGAGGGGTAGGCTCACTCTGTAAAAAAAAAATAGGCAGCGGGGTGGGCACCCACTTTAATTACGGCAAAGTCGTGGGGTGGGCACCCGAGCATAAAAATAATCACATAAGCGGGGTGAGCACCCGCTAGCGAGCACATAAGCGGGGTGGGCACCCGCAGTTAAATTCGCATGACGGGGGAATCCCTATGCTGAGGGTTCCCTTAAAGACAATCGCAGCCCAGCGCTGCAAGGGCAAGGCACCGAGGTTCCTCCTACCAATAGAGGGCAAAGTAAGATAAAGCGCTCCCAGGCGCTAGGGATAAAAACACCAAGTCCAAGAAGTCCTGGAGTCCCAGCAAGGCAGAAGGGTCCCAAGAAGCAGTCCTCCAGGCATCCAGGGGCAGGGCAGGGCCCAGGGAGGCAAGCCTTCCCCTGAGCCCCAGCAGCAGCACGCCCCTGGTAGATTCAAGTCCACAAACAAGAACATTTACTTGGGGTCACAGCTCCTTATTTATACAGTTAAATCCTTTGTCTAAAACTGTAGGGCGAGGGGAGAACCAGATACAACTGGTTCTGGAGCACTTTGTTTTGCTCAGCTCCCCTCTCTATTCACAGGACAGGCCAGGGACATCAGACGTACCACAGGAGGTGGAGCCAGCATTGTGGAGGGAAGGCCCAGCCCTATTCAGGTCCCAGTTGCAACTCCTCCCTCCCATCTACATGCAGATCTCTCCATTCACCACCGGGCAGACTCACCCTGGCTCCTGGAATTCCCCAGGCCTCTCAGCTCCTGTCAATCACAAGCCAGACATGCAATTCACATCACCCAGCACACAGAAATGCCAACTTCTAAAAGTGGCACTTCACCACCAGTCACAATAAATCTGCGCACACCATTGCGCAGCATTTATTCTCATGAGTTCGCACATACCAAACTCGCCCCTGCACTCCTCTCACATCAGGAACTACCATGGACACACATATCTCCCATGCATTCCTATGGGAGGGCAGGCCAGTCTCACTAGATGTAACACAGAGCGCACACACTTTACACTGGGACACAGTGCTAAAGTGCCTAGAGGCCTAAAACCACTAACACTACATAGGGAAAAAGGCCAGGATAAATGCAAAATGTATAGGGGTGAACCTGCCAAAGGGGCCAGGTCCAACACCTCTTTAGATCGGAAAGCTCGTGGTAGGCCGTCTGGCCTAACCGCCTCCATCCGACTTGCAGTCGTTGGAACGAACTCAGTTTAAATACTGCGCTCTGTGCCACGCGAAATACCAACGCACCGATTCACACGAAGTGTGCAACCTGTGTTTGTCACCAGAACACAAAGAACAGGACTGCGACGCGTGTTAAGCTTTCCGTTCCAAGAAGATGCTGCGTGACCGTCTGGCTCAACGATGCAACATGCAGAGCCAACGCACAGACTCCATTCCATACCTCTTCGGACCTGAATCTGAAGAAGCCGGTGACGCAATAGGGACCGAGGAAGAGCAGGATCTCATTTTTGTTTCGGAGGAGGGCTCCGACCAGGATGGACAACGTACTGTAAGTACAGTCCCCTCTTTGCCCTGACTCCCAAGCCAACATGTTAAAAAGCATGCTCCGTACCAACCCGCGCCCCCAGTCTGCACCGAGACGCTTACGACGCCCTGCCTTCTGGTTCGGCTACCCCAAAGCCCTCCAACTCCGCAAAGTCCCATTCCAAGTCGGGCACCGAGCCGAAGCCTTAGGGATCGAAGACCAAGTCCGGCTCCGATCATCACCAGTCTGCACCTAAAAAACCCAACTCGGATATGAAAACACCAGCCCCAAAACCATTGGCACCACAACAGACTGATACACCAAAGTCACCCAAGAACCATAGTCTCGGTGATCTGCTCTAAAAACCGAACCCGAAACTGAAGATTTTGGTCACACATCCAAAAACTGGCCACATTATTACCAAAGTGACTTTAAAAAGAGGGGCTACTACTGAAGATGAATACCATATTCCATTAAAGAAGAGTACTGTTCGGACAAATCCTTCCCCTCCTCCTCTTCCTGCTCTACCTTAGCCTCAGCCTCTCTGTGCCCACTTCACCGGAGCACTCACCACCATATATACCTGACGATCAGGGGGATGGGGATGATGATGATGATAATGATGACAATCAACCTGCACCTATAGATGAGTGGGATGACTATAATACTGACTCGCCCACAGACAATGACCCTGACCTATACCCTACCAGGCCCTCTCCACCAGATGACAGTGTAGGATATATTGAATTGCTTGGCAGGGCTGATAATTATCATGGGGTCTAGCTGCATAAAGAATCCCTTGAAGAGGATTTCCTCTTTGAGACATTAAACAACACACAAAAATCCACACATATGTTGCCCATGCTTAAAGGAATGACCAGACATGTCGATGATATATTTAAGGATCCCGTCAGGGCACGTATCCTTACCCCCAGGGTGGATAAAAAATACAAACCTGCACCATCTGATCCAGTCTGCATAAGAGGGCAATTACCCCTAGACTCTGTTGTTTCTAATGCAACCAAAAGGGCAAACTCCCAGGCCACTGGAGACGCACCACCCCCAGATAAAGAGTCAAAGCTCCTTGATGCTTCTGGGAAGAGAATAGCCTCCCAGGCAGCTAATTTCTGGCGCATATCTAACACACAAGCGCTGCTAGCCAGATATGACCGTGCATATTGGGACGAAATGGAACAACTTATCCAATTTTTCCCCCCCAAGAACATAAATCTAAAGCGCAAGACCTGGTACATGAGGGGCAACTAATTTCCAACAATCAGATTAAGTGCTACCTAGATGCAGCGGATACATCGGCCAGAGCAGTGAACACTAGTGTTCTTTTAAGAAGGCACACCTGGCTACATATATCAGGATTCAAACCGGAGGTTCAGACCTCAATATTGAACACACCATTCGATAAAGAACACCTATATGAGCCGGCGGTAGATTCTTCACTTGAGAAGATGAAGAAAGATACAGAAGTGGCTAAATTAATGGGTGCCCTACAGTCTCAACAAGGCAGTGGTTCCTTTCGACGCTCATTTTATCGAGCAGGGTCCAAAACCATGTCCTCGGACACTGCATCCACATATAAGGGCAATAAACAACCCGCGGGTTCCAAAACTTACTTTAGGAGTGGTTATAGGGCAGAGGGATAGGTTCCAGCACACGTACCTCCCCCTCTAATACAAAACAGTGACTTGCCCACAGTTCCCCCAACCACTTAACACCTGTGGGGGGGAAGAATGTCACAATTTCTACCAAAGTGGCAGTCAATAACAGACAAGTTCTTCTAATTATCCATTCTGGTTACTTCCTGGAGTTCATCAACACTCCTCCAAACTTTCCTCCAAAGTCACACATACTTTCACCGAATCACCTACACCTCCTCAAACGAGGTAAAATCCCTTCTAGGAAAAGGAGTCCTAGTGCCCGTAGCATCAGAACATCAAGGGTCGGGCGTGTATTCCTTTTACTTCCTAAATCCCAAAAAGGACGGGGCGCTCAGCCCAATATTAGATAGCAGAGAACTACATTTTTAGATAGTCAAACTATTTCCACATGGTAGCACTTCAACAGGTGCTACCTCTTTTGCAAAAAGACAAATTTCTGTCTACTCTAGACTCACAGGATGCGTATTTTCATATTCCAATCCGCCCAGCTCAGCGCAAATTTCACAGATTCGTGGTAGCAGGCAAACCTTACCAATTCAACGTACTCCCATTCGGAATCACCACTTCCCCCAGAGTCTTCACAAAACGTCTGGCGGTAGTAGCTGCTCATCTAAGAAGACAAAGCATGCATGTCTTTCCATACCTGAACGATTGGCTCATCAAAGCCAGCATGTATCAACAATGCCGGAAGCACACTTCCGTAACCATTCAGTTACTCTTTACCAACTGGGGTTTACAGTCAATGTGTTAAAATCACATCTTCAGCCAGCCAAAACTCCGATCTACCTAGGAGCCACCTTAGATACTTAAAGGGCTCTGGCGTTTCCCAACGCAGACAAAATTCGAAACATGCAGGCGTTAATTCTCCAGTTTCAAGCCAATCAGTCCCTTCCAGCTCGAGTTTTTATGCAGCTGTTGGGAATGATGGCGTCTTGCTTCATAATCGTTCCCCTTGTCAGGCTGCACATGCGTCCACTTCAAGAATGCTTAGCCAGTCAGTGGAACCAGTCACACGGTCTATTAACCATTCTAGTGTTGGTAAGCGGACGTACTCCTCGCTCACTGCAGTGGTGGAATACACAAAATTTGTCAAAAGGACGGACGTTCATAGACCCGGTTCCACAGCCAATATTAACAGCTGGGAACCTCATCTCCAACAACACACAATGCACGGTCTGTGGACCCAACAGCAAAGGTTGCTCCACATCAATCATTTGGAGCTAATGGCAATATTTCTAGTTCTCAAAACATTTCAAGATCATCTCTCTGGCAAAACTGTCTTGGTTCGAACCGACAACATTACAACTATGCATTACATACAGAAACAGGGGGGTACACATTCTCTCCAACTGTCCCATCTGAAAGAGAGACGTTAGTGATAGAATCCTTACCTTGGAATTACCCCCAGGTGTCAGACTGGATCCAGAAAGTTTTTGTCAGCAGTACCCCTGCGCATCGGTAGGCGTTGTTGTGCGGTTCCCCGTAGGTCGTCGTCGTAGTCGCCGAGATGACGTCGCTGGAGCTACTTAGATGAGCCCACGCGTGCTGATGTCAGTTCTTTCTTTTTCCACGACAGCAAGCGCAGATCCGGGAGAGCGGTACCCCCAGTCAATTTTTGACTGAGCTTTTAAAGACTTTTGTCTGTTATTTTGAGTCTCTGACTCCTGGTGTATAGGGATGCCCGGTTTTAAGTCCTGCGAGGCTTGTCCCCGCATGATGTCGGTGACGGACCCGGACCGCGAGTGTCTCTACTGCCTGGGGCCTGACTACGACTCCCCGTTGTGCCCCGACTGCCGGGCCATGGCTCCGAAAACTTTGTGGGAGCGGTCCCGAAAGTTGCTCAAGGCCCGGGAGTCGGCTCTGTGCCGTTCAAGGGCCCGGTCCCGTGGGAGGTCGAGGGACCGGTTGCGGAGCCGCCACCATCGTTCGACGAAGTCTTCGCACTCGGGGTCAGGTAAGACGAAGAAAAGAAGTCGAAGAGGAGGCGTCGGTGCAGGTGGTGCTGGTGCCACCTGCGCGGCTCCAGAGGAGCCTAAACAGTTGTCGATGGCCTTACCCGCCTTTCCCGGGTCCGTCGGCGACTCTGGCCTGCTGCACGAATTCCTGTTTGCTATGGCCCGCCTATTTGGCCCGTAGGACCCGCCAGTGCATCTTCGGGCCATGCGGGCCCGACCGGTGGTCCTCGCCTTCCTTCGTCGCCGCTCTGGCCCTCAACCCCGTGGATCCATGCCTGGATCACAGCCTCATACGACCTCCACCGGCATCAACGGCGCCGGCCGGCTGCCGCCATACCCAGTTTCCTTCCTGACGTGGACACGGTGCCGGAAGGGTGTCGACCGACGCCAATTCCGATGCCGATGGGGAATTTCTATCCCTTTCTCCACCCACCTCCAATCCCACCGGCTCTGCAGGTCACGGAGGAGCGGGAGGGGTCTGAGGACCCTTTAGCAGCTCATTGCGAGTTAAAGCCGGACTGGGAGGAGTATTTGGAGGACACAGGTGGACTGGATTTTTCTCCAGAACCTGGCGAACTGTCTCCTTCTACCGTTGCTACAGAGGAGGCTGGTACTTACTCAGAGGTGTTGCGTAGGGCGGCTTAGGCTCTCGACCTCCCTACAGTGGCCGTCAGGACTAACCTCCTGTTAGATGTGCTTCGGCCGGCGTCTTCCTCTGCCAAGCCGCTGCTGCCCTTCAATGACGCTCTTTCGGACGTTCTTTTGGGCACCTGGTCCAGGTTCTACACAGGGGCTCCTGTGGATAGGAACGTGGTCCGACACCATCGCCCAGCCTCGGGCGGCCCCATTTTCCTCTCCCAACACTCTACCCCTGAGAGCTTGGTTGTCCAAGCCTCTGCGTCCCCCAGCACATTCCCTTCCCCACCTCCGGACAGCGAATCCAAGAAACTGGAGAACTTTGGGAAGAAGATATTCTCTTCTGCCAGGTCAGAGTTGCGGTCTGTGAACACCGCATGCCTCTTGGGCCGTTATTCCCACTCTGTGTGGGATACGGTGGCACAGGTGCTGCCTCGTTGTCTGTAGGAGGCCCAGAAGGTGCTCTCTCAAGAGATTGCAGAAGGGAGAGACGCAGCCAAGTTCACGATTCGTTGTGGCCTTCACACAGCCGACTCGCTGGGCAGAGCGATTTCCATGACAGTAGCGCTACGCCGTCACGCCTAGCTGAGTACGACTGGCTTTTCAGGGGATGTCCAGAACACTCTGATCGACATTCCCTTTGATGGCACTCGCCTTTTTGGCGATAAGGCAGATAGTGCGTTTGAGCATTTTAAGGACTCGCGGGCTACGGCCAAGTCCTTGGGCCTTTTGGCCATGTGCACTCCTTCGACTTCTGCTTTTCGCTCCTTTCGTGGCCAAGAAAGAGGCGCTCCAGCACGTTAGTTTACGAGCCACAGGTCTGTACAGCAACAGTCTCAGCGCAGCCGCGGACGTGGGACCCGCCGTGGTGGGTCACGGGGCCAGCAGGCGGGTCTGTCCACCACCACCCCTGCTGCCACTGCCTCCAAACCTTCCTAGTCCGATGTTTCAGGCCCACCAAACGCCAGTGGGTGGCAGGATTCGTCATCACCTCCCCCACTGGCGCACCATCACTTCAGACAGGAGGGTTTTACAGATAGTCCGAAGGGGCTACTCCCTCCCCTTCGAGACTACCCCTCCAGCCATGCCACCTCAGTACCACCGCATGTCGGGGTATCACTTGGCACTTCTCCAGCAGGAAGTTGCGGTCCTCTTGGCCAAGGGGGCAATCAAGCGCGTTCCGACGCCAGAAGTAGGTCGTGGTTGTTACTCCCACTACTTCTTGGTTCCAAAGAAGGACAAGGGCCTGCGTCCTATCTTAGACCTTTGGAACGTCAACCGCTTCCTCTGGAAGGAGAAGTTCAAGATGCTCACACTTAGTCTTGTCTGCCCTAGACCCGCAAGACTGGATGGTAGCGTTGGACTTGCAGGACGCTTATTTTCATATCCCCGTCCTGCCCGCCACCGGCGTTGCCTACGGTTCACGGCAGGCCACGAGCACTTTCTGTTCACCGTGCTCCCCTGTGGCCTTACCAGCGCCCCTCGGGTGTTCACGAAAGTGATGGCGGTGGTCGCAGCTCATCTGTGCAGATTCAGTCTTCTCCTATCTCGATGACTGGCTGTTGAAGGCGGGCTCGCCCCAGGCAGTCGTCTTCCACCTCCTGATGACGGCCGACCTCCTGCACTTGCTGCGGTTCTCCATCAATGTGCCGAAGTTGCACCTGATTCCATCTCAGAAGCTCCTCGTTCTGGACACAGCGCAGTTTCGGGTTTATCCTCCCGAACAGCGAGTCCGGGACATTCGGGCTGTGATTCCGATCTTTCGGCCCTTGTCCTGGGTTTTGGTCAGGTGACCTTGAGGCTGCTGGGCCTCATGGCCTCCTGCATCCTGCTGACAAATCATGCCAGGTGGCATATGCGGGCTCTGCAGTGGGACCAGAAGTTCCAGTGGGCGCAGCATCAAGGGGACCTGTCCAAGTACGTCCAGAGCTCGGAGGTCACTGCACAGCAGTTGCAGTGGTGGCTGACGAACCAGCATTGGGTCAGTGGCAGATCACTCTCCCTTCCCCAACCGGAGCGCACAGTGGTGGCGCATGCGTCCCTCCTGGGGTGGGGTGGGGTGGCCACATGGGAGAGGCGGAGATCAGAGGCCTCTGGTCTCTGGCGGAGTCCAGGCTCCATATCAACCGTCTGGAGCTCCGGGCGATCCTACTTGCACTGGAGGCATTCCTTCCCTCTGTCAAGGGGCGAGTAGTGCAGATGTTCACAGACAACACTACCATGTGGTACTGCAACAATCAAAGTGGGTGGAGTTGTGGACCCTACGTCAGGAGGATCTGCGTGTCTGGACATGGCTGGAACGTCAAGGCATTTCCTTGGTGGTTCAAACACTTGGCAGGTTCTTTGATCGCCAGGGCGGACAAACTCAGGTGCATGATGTATCACGAATGGCGTCTTCACTCGGAGGTGGCACAAGGTCTCTTTCAACAGTGGGGAGAGCCTTGGTTAGATCTATTCGCCACCGAAGAGAACACGCAATGTCAGCAGTTCTGCGCGTTGGAATTTCCAAGGCGGCACTAGCTTGGCGACACTTTTCGTCTCAAGTGGAGTTGCGGTCTATTGTACACCTTTCCGCCTATACCACTTCTACCCAGAGTGCTGAAGATCAGGCGTGACCGGGCCCAAGTCATTCTTGTGGCCCCGGACTGGGCTCGAGGAGTGTGGTATCCCAAGCTACTCAGTATGAGCGTGGATCCCCCGATCTGACTGCCTCTTCGGGAGGATCTTCTGTCGCAGCAGCAGGGGGCGGTTCTCCACCGAACCTGTCCAGCCTCCACCTCCATGCGTGAGATTGAGCGACGACAGTTGATTCCATTTGACTTGCCTCTTGAAGTCTGTGATGTGATATTCTGGCAGCCAGGCGTCCCTCCACTAAATCGGTATACGCCTACAGGTGGAACAAATTTGTGGTATGGTGCAAAGCAAAGGCTGTGGATCCCCTTTCGTTCCTTTTTTATTTGACCCGGCAGGGCTCTTCTCTGGGCACTATTAAGGGCTATCTTTCTGCAATTTTGGCCTTTCTCAGGGTCCCTGATCCGCCCTCTCTTTTCAAGTCCCCTGTCGTAAATATATTTCTCAAAAGCATTACTCACCTTTTCCCTGCTATTCCGTTTGTGATGCCACATTGGGACTTGAATCTGGTTCTTACTTTGATGTGCGCTCCTTTTGAGTCGCTTCACAACTGTCCTCTTCGTTTACTAACTTTGAAGACTGCTTGCTGGTTGCCATCACCTCTGCTAGGCGTGTGAGTGAGCTCCAGGCTCTTTCCTGTAAACCTCCTTTTCTGTCGGTTCATCCAGACAAGGTTGTGCTCCGCACTCATCCTGCCTTGTTGCCAAAGGTCATTACTCTCTTCCATAAAGGGCAAACTATCATCTTGCCCACTTTCATTCCGCCGCCGCAACCTTCCAGAGAGGAAGAGAGGCTCCACCGTCGGGATCCAAAACGTGCACTCTCCTTTTACCTGAATCGCACTGAACAGTTCCGGGTGGATGACCAACTCTTTGTTAGCTACATAGGCGCCAAGAAAGGCCGGGCTGTACACAAGAGGACTATCTCCCGCTGGGTCGTCTTGTGTATCAAAGCCTGTTATTCTCTGGATAAAAAGGAACCTCCGGTGGGGTTGCGCGCCCATTCTACCAGGGCGACCGCAGCTACTACTGCTTTGGGACGTGGTGTCCCCCTGCAAGACATCTGTCAGGCAGCCACATGGGCCTCGCTGCACACTTTTACTTAGCATTACTGCCTGGACAGCCAAGTCCGGAGAGGCGACTTCTTTGGCCGTTCTGTTCGCCGTGACTTTCTGGTGTGATCTTGGTTCGCAGACCCACCACCGGTGTTGGTAATGCTGGGGTATCTATTCTAAGGTAAGGAATCTATCACTAATGTGTCTCTTTCAGATGAACAAGTTACTTACCTTCGGTAACGTTATATCTGTAAGAGACATTAGTTGGTGATAGATTCCTTAACGCCCCTGCAAACTGATTTCTAGGGTTAAGGTCATCCCTTTCAGGGCCCTAGTTTCAATGCACCAGTGGTCGGTATCTTGCATGGCTCTGCGTTCCTGGCGCGGAAAGTCGTCATCAGAACTGTCGTCAGCGCGCGTGGGCGCGTCTAAGTAACTCCAGCGACGTCATCTCGGTGGCTAAGACACCACCTACGTACGCGGAGCTGCACGATGACGCCTACCGACGCACAGGGTTATTGCTGACAAACTTTCCGGATCCAGTCTGACGCCTGAGGGTAATTCTAAGGTAAGGAATCTATCACTAACTAATGTCTCTTACAGATCAATAATTACTGAAGGTAAGTACCTTGTTCTTTTAGCCCAAAACATCTGGAAATGAGCTATTCACCACAATATCAATCTCCTAGTGGAACACCTCCCAGGAGTCAACAGCCAGGTTGCGGACCTTCTCTTCAGGCAGAGGTATCAACTGCACGAATGGGAACTTCACCCGCTAGTTCTCCACCCTTACTTTCAAGCTTGGGGATTCCCTCACATAGACCTATATGCAACACCCCAAAACACAAAATGCCAAAACTTCGCCTCCAGGTATCCACACCCGTTATCCAAAGGCAATGCTCTGTGGATGAACTTGTCAGGGATATTTGCTTACGGTTTTCCGCCTCCCCCACTCATTCCATTAGTGGTTTGGAAACTCAGGCAAACATCTCTCACACTAATCCTAGTAGCTCCAACATGGGCACATCAACCCTGTTTCACAACCCTGTTGGAACTCTCTCTGGTACCACATCAAAAATTACACTTAACTCCCAGTCTCCTCACACAGCCATGGAGAAATCAAACACCCAGATCTCAAACAACTGAACCTCGCGTTCTGGCTCCTGAATTCAGAGTTTGGTATCTGTACCTTCCATCAGACCGTATGAACATTATTAAGGAGGTGAGAAGGCCTACCACAAGAGCTTGTTAGGCAGCCAAATGGAAACGATTTGTGATCTATTGCAATAACAATAATATTAACCCTCTTGATGCTTCCATACAAAACATTATCTGCTACATCTTACATTTGCAGCAGTCATCATTGGCATATTCATCCATCAGACTGCATCTCGCTGCAATTGCAGCCTATCTTCAAAATAGACAACATTTATCCCTCTTTAGAGTGCCTGTAATTAAAGCATTTATGGAAGGACTAAAAAGTAATACTACCAAGAATTCCACCTGCCCCAGTCTGGAATCCTAATATAGTTCTCACAAGGTTAATGGGCCCACCATTTGAACCCATGCACAAATGTGAACTACAATTTCTTACGTGGAAAACAGCTTTCCTCATTGCAATCACTTCATTAAGGAGAGTGGGTGAACTTCAGGCACTAACCATAGAAGAATCTTTTTTCCAGCTACACAAAGATAAAGTGGTTCTTCGTACCAATCCCAAATTCATACCTAAGGTAGTATCTGCATTTCACATAAATCAGTCGGTTGAGTTACCTGTTTTTTCCCCTCAACCGGTCTCTGTTGCAGAACGAGCTCTACACACATTGAAAGTTAGGGGAGCAGTGTTGTATTACACTGAAAGAACGAAATCTTTTCATAAGACCAAACAACTTTGTCGCTTTTGCACCACCTCACAAGGGCAATCCTATATCCAAATCAGGTATTGCTAGGTGGATTGATAAATGTGTTCGAATTTGCTATGCAAAAGCCAAAAGGACTCTAACGATACCCCCAGAGCAAAATCCACTCGTGAGCTAGGAGCTACTATCGCTTTCTTAGGGAATATCCCTATTACTGACCTCTGCAAAGCTGCAACATGGTCCACACCACACATTTTCACCAAGCATTATTGTGTTGGTGTATTAGCCAGACAACAAGCTAATGTCGGCCAAGCAGTACTTGGAATGCTGTTTCAGACCACTCCATCAGCTACATGATAGCCACTGCTTAGGGGAGACTGCTGTATACTCTATGCACAAGCATGTGATCTACAGTTCACATGCCTCGAACGGAAAATGCTACTTACCGAGTATGCATCTGTTTTTGGCATATAGAGCTGTAGAATCTCATGTAGTCACCCACTTCCCATGTACCTGTAGCTACTGTAGTTCTTCTGTTGCTATTCATACACACACATGGTCATCTCTATTCTTTACTACTACTCCATTCTCTCACCCTCTGCGGGAAACAATCTGAAGATAGTCTATGACCATGTGCACTATCACCGAAAGGAGTAGTCACCTACCTCGTGACTACAAAGAATTCTTCGAAGAAAAACAAAGTGCAAACATCCGTGCCGAACACTAGATGGCGATCTATGCACAAGCATGAGATTCTACAGCTTTACATGCCCAGAACAGATGCATGCTGGGTAAGTAGCATTTTCCTTTTTAAACTTAAATATCTCTTAAACTACTGAACGGATTTACAACAAATCGCAAAAAGCACGCTTTCTGGACCAACATCTAGATTTCTGCCAAATTTGTTGTAATACTGTTCAGCGGTTCGGACTGTAGTATTCAAAAAATGAAAAATCCCCAAAGTGATAGCATGGGGGAAAACACATTTTGGTAACCCCCTTTTTTCTCGGGACCCGCTTGTTGGATCACCTCGAACCTTTCAACACAGCAGCTGAACTAAAAAAAAAAGGACTTTTTTGAACATTTCGTTAAGATTCGTGAAGTGGAGCCAAAGTTAATGGCAAAAAAAACCACACTTTTCCAATGGAAACTTTGGTCCCAACTAGAACTACCTACTGGCCATTGCCAGTAGGTAATATATATGTATATGGATATATGTGTATATGTATGCATATATTTGTGTATGTATATTTGTATTCATATATTTGTGTATGTATGTGTGCATATATTTGTGTATGTATATATTTGTGTATGTATGTGTATGTGTATATATTTGTGTATGTGTATATATTTGTGTATGTGTATATATTTGTGTATGTGTATATATTTGTGTATGTGTATGTATATGTATATATTTGTGTGTATGTATATATTTGTGTGTATGTATATATTTGTGTGTATGTGCATGTATGTGTTTATGTATGTGTGTATATATATGTATGTGTGTATATATGTATCCGTGTATGTATGTGTATATTTGTGTATGTATGCGTATATATGTATGTGTGCGTGTGTATGCGTATATGCATGTGTATGTATATGCATGAGTATACATGTGTATGTATGTGTATATATTTGTGTATGAGTATGTGTATTTTTGTGTTTAGCTGTGCGTGTGTATGTGTATGTATGTGTATGTATTTGTGTATGAGTATGTGTATTTTTGTGTTTAGCTGTGCGTGTGTATGTGTCTGTGTATGTGTGAGAATGAGTGTGCATGTATGTATATATGCATGTCTGTATGTGAGTATATGTGTAAGTAATTGTATGTGTTTGTGTATATTTATATATATATATGTAAATATAAGACCATTAGCTATAGATTCCTTACCTTAAAATTACCCCAGGCGTTAGACCAGATCCAGAGAATTATTTCTCTAGCTGTACCCCTGCATGTCGGTAGGTGGCGTCGGTCGACCTCATGTCTCTCTTCAGCACCGGGATGACATCACAGGGTCTATTTAGACGCCACCCCTGTGCTCTGCTGTCAGTTATCTTTTTCCACACCAGTCTTGCGCAGATCGGGAGAGAACTTGCTCCTTAGTCACTTTTTGACTAAACTTTTTCTTGACTTTTTAGAGTCTTTTGAC
The DNA here is from genome assembly GCF_964204655.1 of Triturus cristatus. Lineage (NCBI taxonomy): Eukaryota > Metazoa > Chordata > Amphibia > Caudata > Salamandridae > Triturus > Triturus cristatus. The sequence goes on from NC_140581.1 coordinate 124,257,799, forward strand.
CTCTGGTGCATTAGGGATGTCACATCGCCGGACCGAGTTCAAGCCGTGCGATGCCTGTAACCTCCTGATGGTTACGGACCCTCACCTTGTGTGCCTCTGGTACCTGGAGCGCGACCACGACCCGAAGTCGTGCTCCAGCTGCCCGGCCATGAATCCAAAGTCTTTGCGCGAGCGGTCCCGAAAACTCTTGGAGGCCCAGCAGTCATCTCTGTACCGTTGGAGGTTCCGGTTGAGAGGGAGGTCGCGTGACCGGTTGTGGAGCCACCACCACCACTCGTCATCAATGTCTTCGGCTAAGTCAAAGCACAAGAAGGCGGTAGAGAAGCAGCATTGCTCTTCGCCTTCTCCCCGGCCATCGGCTGTGATCCTGGAACTGGTGCCTCGCCGCTCTCCACCTCAGTCTTCGGAGCCTGCTCCTGGGACGGCTCTGCGCTACCCTCCATTTCCCGGTGCTGGAGCATGCCCTGTCCAGCTTCGAGCGTTTTACGAGGCGCTACATAGCATCTTTGAGCAGCCGACTCCGCTGGCGCACCTTCGTGCCCCTCAGACTCGGTTGAGGGCCCTGGGACTTCAGGGCTGGCGGGTTCGACCCTGGCACCGCTGGGTCCCAGAGGATCCAGGCCTGAATCCGGATCGACGCTGGTCAATCTCACAGTACCATCCCGGCACCGGTCATGTCCCCGACCGGCGCCAACCCCAGCCTCACCCCTGACTTGGACCTAGTGCCGGACCAACTCCAGAGAAGACGCCGGAGGGCACCTTGGTGCCACTGTTCATTCCTGGCGTTCCTTACAGGCCTGAGTGGCAGCCAGAGTAGGGTGAGGAGGACTAGGATGGGTCTGACCAGCTTGAAACCTCCCCAGACCTTTTGCCCCCTACTGCGGCTACGTAGGCGGGAGCGTCTTATGCAGTGGTGTTGCGTAGGGCAGCTGAGTCCTTGGGCCTGGAGCTTCCTACGGTGACAGTTATGACTAACCTCCTGACAGAGGTACTTTAGCCTGCAGCAGCTTCTTTGGCAGTCCTGCTGCCTTTCAATGAAGCTCTCACTGACGTCCTGTGCTGGTCCAAGCCCAGCACTGGAGCCCCTGTGGACAGGATGATTGCCTGACAACGCCACCCAGCCCCGGGTGACCCACTTTTCCTCACCCAACCCCTAAGAGCTTGGTGGTCCAAGCCTTGTCCTCTAAGGGCGCATGCCCTACTGCTCCCTCAGATGCGGAATCCAAGAAGCTGGACCATCTGGGGAAGATGTTTTCTCTTACCAGCTAAGCACTGCGATCTGTGAATACTGCATGTCTCTTGGGTCGTTATTCCCTTACGATGTGTTTGCTGTTGTACAGGTGCTGCCACAGTGCCTGGAGGAGGCCTGGGCAGTTCTCTCCCGCGCCGTGGCTGAGGGTAGACACACATCAAAATTAATGATCCAATGTGGGCTGGATACCGCTGACTCACTGGGCAGAATGGTTTACACGTCAGTAGCCCAGAGGCGCTACGTCTGGTTGAGGATCCTTGGGTCTCGTGGTAACCTCTCGCCCCACACAGTCTGCCTTTCGCCTCATTCTTTTCTACGGTAGCGGTGCCCCACCATGTTCGTCCCAGTCTAGCCACCTGATTGATGCAAGTTCAGCCTGTGCGTGGGAACCCCGTGACCTTGCGGGTCTGGGGGCCAGTGGGCGAGCCCCCCCACCCGCCGCAGCCTCCAAACCCTCCTAGTACAGCCTTTCAGGGACACCAGAGGCCAGTGGGCGACAGGATTCACCATCACCTCCCCCACTGGCATACCATCATGTCGGACAGGTGGGTTTTATGAAGGGGCTACTCGGTCCCCTCAAAACTACCCCTCCTTCCATGCCACCTTCCTTCCATGGCATGTCACTTGGCCCTTCTCCATCCGGAAGTTACAGCTCTCTTTGCCAAGGGAGCTATTGAAATGGTTCCTGTGCCAGAAGAGGGACGTGGTTGCTACTCCCACTACTTTCTGGTACCCAAGAAGGACAAAGCTCTGCGTCCTATCTTAGACCTCAGGGCCCTCAACCGCTTCCTCTGGAAGGAGAAGTTCACAATTCTCACGTTGGCTCAGGTCCGGTCTGCCCTCGACCCCAGGGACTGGATGGTAGTGATGGACTTGCAGGACCATACTTCCACATTCCCGTCCTGCCGGCTCACATGCGTTACCTACAGTTAACGGTAGGCCACGAGCTTGGTCAGTTCACCGTGCTCCCCTTTGGCCTTACCAGCGACCTTCGGGTGTTCACGAAAGTGATGGCGGTGATCGCAGCTGATCTGCGCTGATTAGGGGTCCAAGTCTTCCCCTATCTCGACTGGCTGTTAAAGACGGGCTTGCCCCAGGCTATCGTCTCCCACCTCCAGACTACGGCGGACCCCCTGCATTCGCTGGGGTTCACTATCAACATGCTGAAGTCACAACTGCCTCCCTCCCAGTTGCACCTTTTCATCGGGCTGTTCTGGATATGGCACCGTTTCTGGCTTACCTTCCAGTACAGCGAGTCCGGGATATTCAGGCTATACCGATGTTTTAGCCTCTATCCTGGATTTTGGTGAGAGTGTACCTGAGGCTGCTGGGCTTCATTGCCTCCTGCATCCTGCTGTTTGATCATGCCAGGTGGCGTATGTGGGCTCTGCAGTGGGACCTGCATTTCCAGTGGGCACAGCATCAGGGGAATCTCTCAGACTACAGCCAGATCTCGGCGGGAACTGCACACCAATTGCAGTGGTGGTTAACAAACCAAGAGTGGGTCAAGGGCAGATCCTTTGCCAACCAGAGCTGACAGTGGTGACAGAAGCGTTATACCTGGGATAGGCCGGCCATCTGGGACAGACAGAGATCAGAGGACCTTGGTATCCAGAGGAGTCCGGACTCCACATCGTTGTTGTGGAACTCCGGGCTATTCGTCTGGCATTGTAAGCATTCCTTCCTTATATCAATGGCAGGGTCATGCAGGTGTTCATGGACAACACCACTGCCATGTGGTACTGCAACACACAAGGTGGGGTGGGGTTGAGGACCCTAGGTCAAGAGGCTCTTCGCCTTTGAATATGGCTGGAACATCGGGGAATATCCCTGGTGGCTCGACACCTGGCGGGTATTTTGAATGCCAGGGCGGACGAGCTCAGCTGTCCGTGCATGATAGATCACAAATGGCGTCTTCGCTTGGATGTGGTGCAAGGTCTCTTTCATCAGAGGAGATCCTTGGTTAAATCTATTCACCACCGAAGAGAAAGTGCAATGTCAGCAGCTCTGCGCACTGGAATTTCCAAGACGGCACTTGCTTGGCAATGCCTTTCATCACAAGTGGAATTGTGATCTCCTGTAATGCCTTTTTGCCAATACCACTTCTGGCCGAGTGCTGAAGAAGATAAAGCGCGACTGGGCCCAAGTTATTCTAGTGGCTCCGGTCTGGGCAAGAAGTGCCTGGTACCCTGAGCTCTTGAGCATGTCCATTGATCCTCTAATCAGACTGCCCCTTCAGGAGGTTCTTCTGTCGCAGCAGCAGGGGACGTTTCTCTACCCGAACCTGTCCAGCCTCCACCTCCTTGCGTGGAGATTGAGCAGTTGACAGTTTTTGACCTTCCATCCGAAGTCTGCAATGTCAGGTTGGCAGCCAGGCGGCCCTCCACTAAGACGGTATATGCCTGTATATGGAATAAGTTTGTGGCATGGTGCACAGCAATGGCTGTGGATCCCCTTTCTGCCCCTCTTTCTGAGGTACTCTTGTTAATCCTTTCTTTGGCCCAGCAGGGCACTTCCTTGGGCACTCTTAAAGGCTACCTTTCGGCCATTTCTGCCTTTCTTTGCATTCCTGATCAGCCTTCTCTTTTCAAGTCACCTATAGTAAATAGATTGCTGAAGGGCATTACTTATCTCTTTTCTCCTTCTCCTTTAGTAAAGCCCCAATGGGACCTAAATCTTGTTCTAACGTATCTTATGTGTGCTCCCTTTAAGCCACTACATAACTGTCCTCTTCGACTACTTATCTTGAAAACTGACTTGCTGCTCGCCATCAACTATACTCGCAGGGTGAGTGAGCTTCAGGCTCTATCCTCAAAGCCTCCTTTTCTGGCAGTCTATCGGGACCAAGTGGTCCTTCGCACTAGACCTTCTTTTTTACCCAAAGTGGTTACCCTTTTCCACATAGTTCAGACCATCACTTTACCTACCTTCTTCCCACCTCTTCACCCTTCCAAAGAGGAGGAGAGACTCCACTGTCTAGACCCAAAACATGCACTGTCCTTCTACCTTGACTGCACTTCCGGGTGGATAATCAACTCTTCATGGGTAATATGGGCGCCAAAAATGGTTGGGCCGTGCAAAAACGCACCATCTCTCGATGGGTTGTCCTGTGTATTAGAATCTGCTATTCATTGGTGAAAAAATAACCTGCATTGGGACTGCGCCACTCTACCAGTGCGACGGCAGCCACTAATGCTCTGGGACAGGGGGTCCCGCTCATTGACACATCTCAGGCAGCCACGCGGGCATCCTTGCTCCAAACATTGTCTGGATAGCCAATTCCGGAGAGACAGCTTTTTTTTGGCTGTTCACTTCTCCAGGATTCTCTGGTGTGAACTTAGTTTGCAGACCCACCTCCGGGGTTGGCATTGCTGGTGTATCTATTCTAAGGTAAGGAATCTATAACTAATGGTCTCTTTCAGATGAACAAAATACTTCCCTTCGGTAACAATGTGTTCGAGGCATATGAGCTGCAGATCACACACTAAGGATAAGATCGCCATCTGGTGTTGGGCTCGGATGATTGCAGGTTGTTGTTGTCTTCGGAAGAAGTCTTTGGTCACGAGATTGGTGACTCCTCCCCTGGACAACAGTGCGCATGGGCATCCACTCCATCCTCAGATTGTTTTTTTCCGCCATTGGGTTCGAATGAACTTTTTTCCGCTCCAGCAGAAAACTTATAGCAATCCCTACAACTCTCATAACTTAAACTCTACGTCGAAAGCCACATCGGACCGACTCCGGACGCGGCTGATGGAAAGGACACCTTTTAAAAAATGCCCCCAATGTGGAGCAAAGTTCCCTCATAGCGATCACCACGAGGTCTGTAATTTGTGCCTTTCACCAGACCACAATGAATCCAGCTGTCCAGCCTGCGCCGCATTCCGTTCGAAGAAAACCACCCGGGACCGGAGAGCTCGACGCCATATCATGGCCAAGCCGATTCCGGAACCAGAAGACATCTTTGCACAGGACGTCCCTGACGATGACTCCGAAGATCTCCAAATCGAGTCTGAGGCCGACGATTCAGATCCGGGGCAGCCTGTGAGTACCAGCCCCCAACACCACCCAAAAAGACATTGGTCAAGACTCTACCAACTGGGCCCAGTCGCGATCCAAAAACATCTTCTGAAGCCCTGCCCTAGGGTCCTGCTCCGAAGAAAAGTAAGCCTGCAGGTGGCTCGGGCTCGAGCAAACCTCACGTCATTGTGCCTTCGGCACCAAAGCAGACTTCGGGACTGAAAACTCCATCGGACCCGAAACGTCACTCGGTCCCGACATCTCCACCGGCACCGAAACGTTCTTCGGTGCCGAAATCTCCACCGACACCAAAAGGCTCGTCGGCACCGAATGGCTCGTCGGCACCGAAAAGCTCATCGGCACCGAAAAATCCACCGGAACCGAAAAGTTCTTCGGCACCTAAAACATCTTCGGTGCCCAAACACGTCCAGAAAGACACGAAAAAGTCGGCGCCACAGCCGCCTTCGGACACTGAGGAACTCTTTCGACCTGATACTAAGCAACAACGGATTTACATAAATCCAAAAACTGGACATGTCACAGCGGTGCCCTACAAGAAAAGGAAGCTGGACTCACCTCCTCCAGCACCTCCAAAGAAGAAGGACTGTGCCACTTCACCCTTACGTCCTTCCTCTCCTACATTACCTCCTATTCCATCCCCCCCACCCCCACCGCCTGCACCTCTACCATCTCCTTCTCATACACCACCTCCACAGGATGATGATGATTTTGGGGGACGGGGAGACCCAGATTTTTTTACTTATCTACCCCTCAAAACCCTCCCCTCCTGATGACCATTTAGGGTTCGGTCAGCTTATTAACAGAGCAGCGTCCTTTCATGGTGTCGCCATGCACACCGACACTCCTGAGGAGGATTTTCTACTTGACACTTTTGAGCAGTCCCAGAAAACAGTCCACGTTCTACCCATCATTATGGGAGTGATAAAGCATGCCACTGAGGTTTTTAAAGACCCTGTCAGGGCCAGGGTTCTCAACCCCAGAATAGAGAAAAAATACAGACCAGCGCCACAAGATCCTGCGTACATCAAGGCGCAACTCCCCCTAGACTCACTAGTCGTCTCCAATGCCAGAAAAAGGGCCAACTCCCAAACAACCGGAGATACGCCGCCCCCAGACAAGGAGTCTAAACTCCTGGAGGCTTCCGGCAAAAGGGTTGCCGCTCAAGCGGCTAACCACTGGCTTATCGCAAATACACAAGCCCTATTGGCTCGTTATGATAGAGCCCATTATGATCAACTGGAGGATCTCTTGCAACACCTGCCTGAACCTTTCAAAACACAGGCCACTGACCTCATACAAGAAGGCAAACTAATATCCAGTGCCTCCATTAAATGTGCATTAGACGGAGCGGACACCGCCTCTAGGGCAGTCAACACAAGCGTATTGCTTAGACGCCACGCATGGCTGCGCATCTCCGGCTTCAAGCCGGAAGTACAAACCTCCATTCTTGCTCAATCCTTTAATCAGGTGCAACTATTCGGGCCGGCAGTGGACACTGCCCTAGAAAAATTGAAGAAAGATAATGAAACTGCAAAATCTATGGGAGCATTGCAGTCCACTCAACCCAGAGGCTCCTTTCGTCGCTCCTTTTATAGAGGAGCTTCCAAAAATGTGGGAACAGACAACTCTTCCACATTCAAAACATCAGGTCAAACATCCCCTAACAAAGGATATTTTAGAGGAGGGTATCTGGGAAACAATAATAAAGACCGGGGACGGGGCAACAACACCCGTTCCTCTACAGCCACCAAACAGTGACTTGCCACCACTCCCCCCCCCCCCCACACCATTCCACTCCAGTCGGGGGCAGACTTCAACAGTTCCTACCTGTCTGGAATACCATCACTACAGACAGGTGGGTAAGACAAATTATCCGATATGGCTACTGCCTCGAACTCATAAACCCGCCCCCAAACATACCACCCAGACACCGTCCCATGACGTCTCACCACCTCACGCTCCTCAAACAGGAAATACAGTCTTTGCTTCAGAAAAACGCAATAGAACCTGTTCCACTACAACATCAGGGCACAGGAGTATATTCTCTATACTTCCTCATTCCCAAAAAGGACAAAACCTTGAGACCCATACTGGACCTCAGACTACTGAACCAGTACATACAATCAGATCATTTCCACATGATCACTCTCCAACAGCCCCTTCCATTACTTCAACAAGGAGACTTCCTTGCCACATTATACCTCAAGGACTCATATTTTCACATCCCTATGCATCCCGCTCACAGGAAGTATCTACGATTCGTGGTAGACGGTCAACACTATCAGTTTACAGTTCTCCCATTCGGAGTAACAACTGCACCAAGGGTGTTCACAAAGTGCTTGGCAGTTGTGGCAGCATATCTCAGGAGACAACAAATCCACGTCTTCCCCTACCTGGACGACTGGCTTATAAAAGCCAATACTCTAGACAAATGCGTTCCCCACACCCACCGCACTATTCAAACGCTGCACAACTTGGGATTTACCAACAACTATCCCAAATCTCAACTACAACCCTCCAAAGTACAACAATACCTGGGAGCCACCATAGACACAGCCAAAGCCGTAGCTTATCCCAGCATAGCCAGGATAGCCAACATACAAAGTCTGATCGAAACATTTCAAACACAACACTCTCTTCCCGCAAGAGTGTTCATGCAACTCTTAGGCATGATGGCGTCCTGTATCTCCATAGTACCCTACACACGCCTTCAAATGCGTCCCTTACAGGAATGTCTAGCACAACAGTGGAATCAGGCCCACGGACAACTTACCGATCTGGTGTTGGTGGACAGCCGCTCACTTCGCTCACTGAAGTGGTGGAACACCATCAACCTGTCCAAAGGGCAGCCGTTCTCGGAGCCCCTTCCACAAGTTGTGCTGACCACCGACGCATCTCTCACAGGGTGGGGAGCCCACCTCCTTCAACACACCACTCTGGGACGGTGGACCTCTCAACAAAAACAGTTCCACATCAATCACCTAGAACTTCTAGCGGTGTTCCTAGCACTGAAATCCTTCCAAGTGCATCTCCAGAACAAAACTGTCCTCATCCGCACGGACAACATGACCAGTTGTATTACATACAGAAACAAGGAGGGACACATTCTCTACAACTGGCGCAACAAATTTGGAGATGGGCAATTCCCCGGAACATCTACCTGCTAGCAGAACACCTCCCAGGGGTTCAGAACCAGGTGGCAGACCTCTTAAGTCGCCACACACTGCAGATACACGAATGGGAACTACACCCCAAAGTCTTACTCCCATTCTTCCAAAAGTGGGGACAACCAGACATAGACCTGTTCGCCACACCAGAAAACGCAAAATGCCCAACCTTCGCCGCCAGGTTCCCACACCCACACCCACGGTCAAAGGGAAATGCAATATGGATGAACTGGTCAGGCGGATTTGCGTATGCTTTTCCGCCTCTCCCTCTCATTCCATTTGTGGTACGCAAACTGAAACAGTCGCTGGCACTCATCCTAGTGGCTCCCACTTGGGCACGTCAACCCTGGTTCACCACACTTTTAGAACTATCGCTAGTTCCACATCAAAAACTGCATCTCTCCCCGGATCTCTTAACCCAGAACCATGGAGAAATCAGACACCCAGATCCTCAGACACTGAACTTGGCAATCTGGCTCCTGAAGTCTTAGAGTTCGGGTACCTCAACCTTCCTCCAGACTGTATGAATATCATTAAAGAAGCCAGGAGACCTACTACTAGAGCATGCTATGCTGCAAAATGGAAACAATTTGCCATTTACTGCGCTAACAATGACATACAACCACTGGATGCTTCCATCCAAAACATCATTTGCTATTTATTGCACTTGCAAAGATGCAATTTAGCGTATTCCTCTATACATCTACATCTAGCGTTATTAGCTGCCTATTTGCAAAATAGACAACACCTGTCCCTCTTCAAGGTACCAGCCATTAAAGCATTTATGGAGGGTCTTAAAAGAATCATTCCTCCAAGGTTACCACCTTCCCCGGTGTGGAACCTTAATATTGTTCTAACAAGGCTCATGGGTCCCCCATTTGAACCAATGCACAAATGCGAACTGCAGTTCCTAACATGGAAAGTGGCTTTCCTCATCGCAATCACATCCCTGCGAAGAGTAAGTGAGATACAAGCCTTAACTCTCGAAGAACCCTTCCTACAACTACATCGGAACAAAGTGGGTCTTAGGACGAATCCAAAATTCCTCCCTAAAGTCATTTCTCCTTTCCATCTAAACCAGTCAGTGGAACTGCCAGTCTTCTTCCCTAATCCAGACTCAGTAGCCGAGAGGGCACTTCATACCTTAGATGTTAAGAGCCTTGCTCTATTACATCGACAGAACCAAACCTTTTCGGAAAACTAAGCAACTGTTTGTTGCTTTCGCTCCACCACACAAAGGCAACCCTATTTCCAAATCGGGTATCGCCAGATGGATAGTCCAATGTATCCAAATATGTTACCAAAAAGCTTAACGTACTCTTACCGTTCCCCCTAGGGCGCACTCGACTTGTAAAATAGGGGCCTCTATGGCATTCTTAGGGAACATCCCCTTAGAAGACATTTGCAAAGCAGCCACATGGTCTACTTCACACACCTTCACTAAGCATTACTGTGTTGATGTGCAATCCAAACAACAAGCTTCAGTAGGCCAAGCTGTCCTAAAAACTTTATTCCAAACTGCTGCAACTGATACAGGTGACCACCGCTAGGGGAGACACTGCTATATAGTCTATACTTAGTGTGTGATCTGCAGCTCATATGCCTCGAACGGAATATGCTACTTACCAGTATGCATCTGTTCTTGGCATGTAGAGCTGCAGAGCCACACTCGCCCACCCGCCTCCCCGGGACCTGTATCTGTTCCAGCATTGTCTTAATTAGACACTACACATGGACATCCTTTCTCTTTGCTTCTTACACACTCCATCATTTCCCATCATGGCGAAAAACAATCTGAGGATGGAGTGGATGCCCATGCGCACTGTTGTCCAGGGGAGGAGTCACCAATCTCGTGACCAAAGACTTCTTCAGAAGACAACAACCTGCAATCATCCGAGCCCAAAACCAGATGGCGATCTTATCCTTAGTGTGTGGCTCTGCAGCTCTACATGCCAAGAACAGATGCATACTGGTAAGTAGCATATTCCATCTGTAAGAGACATACATTAGTTATAGATTCCTTACTGCCCTACCCATCCTCCCCGTTCTGCGAACTGACTTCTAGTGTGAGGGACTCCCTTTCGGGGCCCTAGTTTGTGCACCAGTGGTCAGTGTCTTTCATGGCTTTGCACTTCTGGCTTGGAAAGTTGTGTTGGAACTGATATCAGTGCCCAGTGGTGGTAGCTAAATAGACACCGCAACGTCATTCTGGTGATCACGACGACGGATGCGGAGTCGACCGATGCCACCTACCGGCACGCAGGGGTGCTGCTAGAGAAAGAAACTCTCCGAATCCAGTCTGACGCCTGGGGGAAATTCTAAGGTAAGGAAACTATAACTAATGTGCGTCTCTTACAGATACATCATTACCGAAGATAAGTAACTTGTTCTTTAGTGTTATATTTTTTAAGTATGCATTTAGCTGTCAAGTAATGTTCCTTATAAGCTGGCTTTTAAGATTACTGACCATAGTATGTCTTTATACAGTGTAAACCCTTTTAAGATTCACCTGCTGCGAGTTATTACACCATCTAGTGGTTAGGTCTGCAGGTGTACTTAAAAGTTTGCTTTTTGTGGGCTTCCGCCACAGGCAGAGTCACTTACTCACCAGTGCCTTTGCCTTGAGATTGCTCTGTCCCCATATGTGACCTTCATTTCAGATGTTTTTTCTGCTGACCAGTGGTGAGCTACCCAAACAAATCATTGACTTTAAAAGATTATGCTCAAATTAGACCATCCTCATTAGGGTGGCAGACATGATCAAGGGTTCAAGAGTCAGAAAATGTGTAATTATGAGTTTGTGTCAGCTGGGTCTTTGATACTTTTTTCTCATTGCAGAGTAGTATTTTCGAAATGTCTTAATTTTAACAGGGAGTTTGCTTAAATGAGCAATGCCTTGTATGCATGCTATGTCTGCTGAGAGGTCACAAGCCTAAAGGTTGTATTGTACATTCTCTGTTTAAACCTAAAACTCCAAATCCAAGAAATATAATCACAGCTTACTTGGTAAAGTTGGGAATGTTGTCAGACGTTTCTGAATCTAAAAATGAGGCCCACTTATCGGAAATTAGTTTTTCTTAAGAGGTTAGAATATTAACGTTAAGAGGGTCTGGGGGTAATTTGATACTGATTCTGTACCTGAGAACGTTTCTTAATCTAACCTTAAAATGTTGCTTGTGGTAAACCTTCTTTAGGGTGTCCCAAAAAAATTACAGTATCTTAATAAGATGAGAAATCCTTAGGGTAGAAGTATTTGAAGTTTAAAGGGGAGAATAGATAAGATAGTTAGGCATTGTCTTTTTGATAGCAGCTCCAGCCCAACAATTCAAGAGTCTTAATTCAACTATTATTAAAGATATTGTAGCATTCTGAAATCTTCCACAATCTGAGCCAGAAGTAGCTTTACTTTTATAGTTGAAACCCTATTACCTTCTTTCAAACTCCAATACACTCCATTGAAAAACGTTTTCAAACATTAGACTTAGTGCCACTCTGTATAATATCCAGGGCAATTTTTTGTTGCACATGCAGTTAAGGCTATAAGTACATCAACCACTAAGGTGACCATAGCAAGATGGATAGTTTAGACTATTCACTGTTCACTTAAGTTACTCACAAATTTGAAGAACAAATGACGAGCATTTCATGGCTCAGCAGAGTAACAAAAAAACAAAAACAATAGATATAGTTAGATTTGATGATAAAAATAAAACTTCTGCAATGAAGCATCAGGTGAGAGAAAGTCTGAAAGACTGATTTCCTCTAGATTGTAGCAAAAATGTGACAACATTCTATCTCCTAATCATGTCAGCTTAACTGCGAAGCACAAATAAAATTTCAATTTGGCGTGGGAGTTATTACCTCCAAAGACTAGATCCAGTTTTACAAACAAGATAGTTGTGGATGGTTTTGCCTCCAGTTCCCCCCTCTTTACTGTTCGGTGCTTGGCTCCTGAGCTACTATAATTTCAATATCTAAACTTACTGTATAACTGTATGAGAATAAGGGAAACAAGGAAAAACTTCAGTATTGTATTAGGCTGAATAGCAAAGTTACAAGAATTTGGGTTTAAAAATAATTTCCAATTTTCAGCAGGTTTAATTCTGTGTTTAAATTATTGCATGTTATGTGAACCAACCCTGAGGGCGCTTCATCGGCGGTTGAGGATTTATAACAAGGATTCAGATTGAAGAACCATTTTAAATTTCCTTTAGAAAGAAAGGTTTATTAAAGTGACGAGATATACCCCTCATGCTATTTTTGCATGTAGATGGATTATATACATAGTACAAGCAGGACTTAAGCCTCTTGACCGCATAGATCAGTCTAACTTGAAACAGAATTGAAAAAATGTAATAGAAATAACATTTCAATCTAATTTAACTATTTATAAAAATAACGTAGCAATTCAGTCTCATAACAAATGTGAGCCAAAAGTACTTTCTACTTTCTAGTTTAAACTCTGCTGTTTCTTACAAAATCCAATGAACTCTGTAGAAGGAACCCTTCACATCTTAGAGGTAGTACCAATATTTATTGCATTTAGGATACAGTTTTTTTTTGGGTTGCTGTAGGAAGCTGGCTCTGTATATGGTATGCCCACTAGGTGCTTATACTGTGTACAGGGCTCAATGTAAAACTCAAAGTGCTCTATTAGTGGTAGTATGGGCGAGCAGCATTAGGCCTAACACAGAGGATTGCAACATTTATTGCACAACATAGAGTAATTGACTCAAAAAGGAGATCCACACCAATTTTGCAAAATATACTTTGTTTATATTTTATTTTTATGATGATCATCGCAATAAGGTAAGTGCGTTTTCAAATAAAAATACTTTTTACTTTCAAAAGTCGACATTTTGAATATTTGCGAATCAGTTCAATGCTAACCTATGAGGAAAACAATAATGCAGAACCACACTTACAAATTCAGTCTTCGGGACCAAAGGTCAACAAGGATCAAGGGTCCAGTGAGTACCAAAACTGCACCACCACTAGCAGCTCAGTGGTGGCCGGGTGTAGAGGTCAAACTCTGAGTTCATCTTCATGCTTTTCAATGAAGACTAGGGGTATCTGGGACCACACTGCTTGCTGGTAAGTAGATTGGCTGCAGGGGCCAAGCCTTGGGGGTTAGCACAAGCACGGCAGCACCAAAGATACATCACCAGCGGCACAGGGGCGGCTGGGTTCAGGGTGCAAAATCCATATGGGGTACCCAATGCTATTCAATGGAGTTTCTTCTTTTGACAAACAGGCTGCAGGCATCACACCAGAGGTTGCAAGAGGGAGGCCAACGTCAGCAGAGGTAAGTAGAGGTGTAGGGGTCGCAGGGGCACAGTCGGTTCAGCTCACCAAAGCTAGGGATTCAATCTGCAGGCGTTGTGTAGGTCAGAAGCGGTCAGCCAACGCTGGACTCCTGGTCAGAACCACTGGGGAGACTTCCCTGGGCAGGTGGACCACTGAGACTCGGGCCATGGGCATCAGGTGCAGAGTGGGCAGGGATCACGGTTCCAGCTGGATCCGGAGACCTTCCTATTCTTTTTTCTGGACAGGCCTGCTGTCCACAGGAGATTAGCAACTTTTTCGAAGGCAGCAGTTCTCCCAGAGTTTTCAGAGGCAGCTGGCTGCAAGACAGTTCGTAGAAGCTGGAGACATGCCGGTAGGACTGGGTCCAAGACAGTTGTAGTCTGCAAGTTTTTTCTGCAGGAATGTCTTCTTTCTTCGTATGTCGCCGCAGATATAGATTTTAGGTCTGGGGAAGCCACCTAAATAATACATTTAGGGCCGATTTAGGGGAGTAGCAGGTCGGACCATCTAGGGAGACTACACCCTCTATTATTCAACCCTCCTGTGGGAGGGGGCATCAACCTAGCCCTGATTTGAGCCCCTTCATCCCCTGTTCAAGATGTGCTTCACCTCTCCTCTCCCAATTTAGGGTTGGAGTTTCCAGAGGTGGGCACACCTAGTCTACGTTTTCCCACCTGTTTTCTCACCCAAAGTGCTTGCAGCAGAGGCTGGCGGTTGCATTACAAAGTTGGTAGGGATTTGAAGCTTCCCCTTCGAGCACTGGCCCATCCTGGGGAGGAGGTTTGACACCTCTGCCCAGGATGTGCATTGTTTCTGGTCCCAGAGAGCATGGGCTCTTTACCCAGGGGTCCACAAACATGCCTGGTGGTAGCTGGCTGCCTACAGCCGGTCAGAGACCACAGCAGGGTTGGTAGGTTTTCAGGGGGCATCTCAGGCAGGCTGCCGCGTTCTGCACAACTAGAAGTCTCGGGGCCTGATTTAGATTTCGCTGGACGGGATATCGGTCACCTTTGTGACGGAGTAACCAGCCTGCCAAAATCTAAATCAGGCTCTTGGTTACTGATTTCGGTGCTATCAAATCGAGCAAATTCCTGCAGACCAGATGAGAAAGAATTGATGCCTGAACCATGAGCCTTCTGGATGAAAGGGGGCACAAGTGTAGAATTTTCTGTAGCATTCCAAGAAGGCTGTAGCAGCTGGCCGATCGTTTTATTGCCTGGGCCACCATTGATAGCGCTTTATCCAACCATACAACAGGAAAGTGGTTTTCTGTTGCAGTACCCCCCCACTTTTTGCCTGAGTTTGATGCATCTTTGACTGAAAGGCACTGGTAACCAGGAACCCAGTGCTCAGTGTTCTTTCCCCAAACTGTACCTTTGTTTCCACAATTGGCACCCCTCTGGCTCACATACAAGTCCCTTGTAAAAGTTACCAGTGGTACCAAGGGCATTGTGACACAAGAGGGTCTCTAAGGGCTGCAGCATGTATTATGCCACCCCTCAACAAATACGTGCACGCTGCCACTGTAGCCTGTGTGTTGTGGTGCAGATAAAAGTGAAGTTTTGACCTGGCACACATCCCTGTGTGCAATGTCTGCCAGCACTGTAAGAGGCATAGGTAAGTCACCCCTACAGCAGGCAGGGTTCACTATACTTCTTTTGAGGGAATAACTGCATGAGCGGATATGCATCTATAATATCCAATTCCGTTCTCGGACATTATAAGTGCAAAGTGAAGCCAAACTGAGTACATGGGCTGGAAGCTTGTCACTAAGAGTTCCACAGCCACATAATGGCTTTAACGAAATCCAGTGCTGGATTCATTTATAAATGCATGCAGAGGGCACCTCAGAGGGGCCCCCTGAAAACCTACCAATCTACCAGTGTGTGCCTGACTGGTCTGCACCATACTGCCACTTCTAGCCATGTTTCTGGCCCCCTGATGTGGGAGACCTTTGCTCTCAGAGGTCAGAAACCGCCTGCTCTACGTGGAGGTGCTTCACACCTACCCCAAGCAGGCACAGCATTGAATGGCAGCGAGCCTCAAAGTCTTCCCGTCCTTTGTTTTGCGGACCAGGACATCTCCAGCTAGTGGAGATTCCCGCCAAACTTTTGGCGGCAAGGTTGGCAGTAAAATTAGTAAACAGAAGAGGTGTCCTGAGCTGAAGTGACCTCCTTTGAAAATCCACCATATTGTTTGGAGGCTTTTTAGCCAATAGGGTTTGGTGAATGCCCCCTCCCCAGAAGGAGTGAACATACAAAGGGTGTAGTCACCCTAAAGGGGAGTAACCCGTTGGATACTATCTTCTGACCCCCTGTAACGCCCCTAAAACTAGTTCTTAGGGGCACCCCTGAACCTTAATCCCTGATGACCTACGAAGGACGTGGACATAGTGGAGCAGCAGAGGAAGACTGAAGACACTGACTTTGCCGCAGCCTTACTGGCCTGTCTGCAGCTTCAAAGATCTTGTGAAAACCCGTGACTCACATTGCAGCCTCCAAAAGCATCTGCAAGGACTGTTGCTGAGTCCAAGTGGACTTTCAGTCCCAGTGATCTAGAGCCTGATTCCACTGTAAACTGACCCCTCCTGTGTTCCACAATGACACCTGCAGCCTCAACACGAAGGATCCCCTAACTGCAACCGGCTCAGGTGAGGTTTTTCCGACCTGCAAAGAAACCCCTGCACTCACTGCCCTCGGCCTTGTGGAGCCCGACCAACGGTGCCCAGATGGCCCTCAACATCCAAACTAACCTGCCCAGCCACCGGTTTCCTTCACCAAGCTTCCTGGTCCGACTCTGCAGTCTTTGTTCAAAACCATCGTCCTCCATTGATTTGTATTGGGTGCCCAACACTATATTACTAGAGGCATAGGTCCCTACCAAGGAGCATAAAGGTCATAAGCACAGGACCACTATTTAGCGCTGTGTTGGTGTATCCAAATGGAAAAGATTGTGTTTATTCAACATACAATAAAAAGGAACAATACATTTACAGTCTAGTGGGTAGAGTCACAGGGTATGGAAATCAGCAGATTTCCAGACCTCATGCATTTACTTCAAAAAGTGACAGCAATACATTTTCAAGACAATCACAATGGGAAAGGACAACCCGTGCTCCACATAAACTATCATACATTTGGAGTCACGGTGTGGGTGTAGTTGACTTTTCGATCCCTGCTGGAAAGTAGGGGGATCATCATCTGGATAAGAGGTTATTTAGATGCCTGAGAGCCTAAATACTGGCAAGGAAGGAAGGAGGGAGAAACCAGGGGGGAAAAAACAGAAGAGGGAAAAAGAAGAAGAGGAAACAAGGTTAGGAGAGGGCGGTTGAGTGGTCACAATAATTGCAAAACCATGCTTCTGAAAGTGAGGGGTGAGAAATCAAGCGACCTGGGCGCAATGCATGGGTAATTGTGAAAGGCTACTCTGGTGAGTTGAACATACTGGGTTAACCAGTGCCATGATTTAGGAGCGAAAATTGTATGAGTGAATGGGGAATTATGACCGGTGTGGTGGCGGCGCATGATGTTCTACTACATGTGGAGTAGTCTGGTGGTGGGACTGCCCTGCGTTCCAAAATGACTAAGTAGGGATGGGATCCGTGAGTCTTGTGGAACGGAGTGAAACCGATGTCCTTGAGGGTAATCCACGGGTGAAGTCCAATCTAAAAAAGGACCCAATTGTTAAATTAGTGAGGCGATTAGTGTGCCAAAAAACAACGGTGGGTATGTAAAGGGAAGGCACTCACTGCCAGCCTGTGGGCAGGGGGAATATTCAGGCTGAAAGTAGGAGGTGATGTCCTGTAAGTGGAGTCCTGTCTTCCGTGTGAGATGCACTGAAAGGGAGCAACTAGGGAGAAAACGAAGGCGATGTATAATCAAGTGATGAGTTATATTCATTAAATCACACTGCCAATCAGGCTTAGTCATAATGTAAATTAACAGTAGGTTGCTCATAATAATGTCCAATACACGTCCGCATTGAGGTGCCCGGTATCTACTTTGGAAGAAAGACATACATTAAAATTATAGAGAGCTTTACACTCCGTACAGAAGGAGTCATACAGTGGTTCGAACAGGAATTAGATCAGGTTCGTCCAGTCCTCCGTTTGGTTAAGACCAGTAAGGAGGCTGTTGGTGCACAGTATCCACTTCAATTCCTCTTTGAGGATTCCGTTGATGTCTCTGCTGTGCGGTGGTGCTTGTATCACATTGACGACTTTCCATCGCAAGTCATCCTCTATATGTCCATGCCTCATTAAGTGTTCCATCAGAGGTGCATTTGGTGTTTGCTATCTCCGACGGCTCCGGTGCTGGCAATTCCTCATTCTGACTTTTTGGATTGGTTGACCAATATAGATACGATTACAGGGGCATATAATAGCATAGACAACATTGTTGGTATTACAGTTGGAGAAATTGTGTAAAGTTACATCAATGTTCCCGTAGACAAACCTTTTGCTCTCAATGAAGGTGCCACTGCCTGTGCCAAGTGTTAAGCGCTACTACCGCCCTGCTTTTAAAAATTGTGTTGCTACTGAATCTGAAAGTCACAAACTTACTTGATGCACTGTGTTTAAAATTGAACTCACCGCGCCGAAACCCGCCGTCACACCGGCTCAACTCGCTTCCTGGTGGAAACGCCACGAGTGCCAATCAGTGAAGAGTGGGAGGGGCTAAGGCTGACAAGGGATACAAATGCAGCTAGCAGCGCAGGAGCGCAGCGGGCTTCGGCACGCCAAAGGCAAGCCCGTCTGCGCCCGACCGGGGCAAGCCGTTACACTCAAAGCACTATCTACTTCACGGACAAACTAAAATCACTCCACTCCCAACGAACTAGCAATCGACCAGCGCTGTCTGGCTAACATAGTCATGAACGGGATAATGGCAAAAAGATCCTCATTTCTGGAACTCTGTGATCGCACACACCTGAGTAAGAGACCGAACCTCAAGGCCACAAACAAGGAACATCCCCTAACAGTTATCTATCTAAATACCTGTTCCATGGTCAAACACCAACTTGAAATTCACAATCTACTGGTAACCGAAAAAACAGATATCCTACTGTTAACAGAAACCTGGTTAACACAGGATTCCTCCCCTGATATCCTAGCAGCTCTACCTAGCGACCATTACATCCTCCAAGCTAACCGCCATCAGGGAAAAATAGTAGGGGTGGTGGCAGCTATGATACATGAAGACCTACAATTCTCAGCACTTACCCCCCTCGACCTACCACAAGTAGACAACCTAGTGATTAAACCAGAGTCCGATTCCGCCCCGCTAGTCTGTCATCATCTACAGACCACCACAGAGCATGCCACAGTTCCCACAGTCTTTGAGTGAACAGATGACCCATATCATAACAAACCACGCGAAAATACTACTGATTGGTGATCTTAACTACTGGGCTAACGACCCAGCAGGTGGACCTCACTCAGCTGAATTAACTGTTTTACTTACAAGGCTAAACCTCCGCCAGCACATCACCTCCGCTACTCACATTAAAGGGCATACATTAGACCAGTTATGGTCCACAAACCTGACCATGACAAATCCAGACATAACTCCTTGTATCTGGTCAGATCACGATCTCATCAAATTTTCCATAGAAAACCTTACTAAACCTAAAATACCACTACCTCAACCTGGATACCTTAGGAGCTGGAACACCATCGATAAATCCCAATTCCTCGAAACCCTGGCCAATACAATCCCCATCAGCAAATCCTCTATAGATGAGTGAGGAAAACCTGTCGGAATGGCTCTTGACAGCCAGCAATAAACATGCCCCTCTTAGGAAAATACAACGAGCACGTTGTCACGAAGCCCAGAAATGGTTTTCCGATGATTTAAGAGTTAAAGCTTGCCCTGCGCCAAGCAGAAAGGAAATGGAGAAGCAAATACTCACCTGACGACAAAAGCACCTATCAAACAGCCCTTCGAACTTATAAAAAAACGATTCTGACAACAAAGGCTGAATACTTTTCACTTAAAATCATCACCTCCAAAAACCGATCAAAGGACATTTTCGCAATATTTAATGATCTATCAAACCGTGACCGAGTGGCTTTAAAAACCACACCTTCGGAATCCCTATGCGACTCCATGAATAACTTCTTCATTGACAAAATCAAAACTTTCAAAGCAAGCATCCCCACATGCACAAAGCCCACTTGTCAAATCAGACCAAAAAACAAAGGCTAGAACAAATCCCAATGATAAGCCAAGAAGATTTTACAGACCAAAGTAAAATCTGGCTCTCCTAGGGACTGTTGCCCCCCTTGGATCCTAAAGGAAGCATTTACGGCCTGCTCCGATCCAGCCATGGCCCTCTTAAACAAATCGCTATCCCAGGGATACGTACCTGATGCCTTCAAAGAGGCATTTGTCATCCCCCCTCCTGAAGAAACCAGGAGCAGATCCCGGAACTCTCACCAATTACCAACCTATCTCACTGCTTCACTATATGGCCAAACTACTCGAAGCCCACGTAGCCAAAAGCCTATCCACCTTTCTGGAGCAATCCGATTACCTGGACCCTCATCAAGCAGGGTTCCGCCCAGCTCACTCCACAGAGTCAGTCCTGGATTCTCTGCAAGAGAAAGCGGATGGAGGTTCCCCCCAAGCCCTGGTGCTGCTGGATCTTTCTGCCGCTTTTGACACGGTCGACCACAACGTCCTGGTCGACCGTGTCATGGATGCAGGAATCCAAGTATCGACCCTTGAATGGATAAACTCCTTTCTAACAAACCTTAACAAGCGGTCCGCCTGGGAAACTTCACAACCCCCAAGATTAAGAACACTTGCTGTGTTCCCCAGGGCTCCTCTCTCTCCCCTCACTTATTTAATTTATACCTCCTCCCCCTGATCCATGTACTAAAAGAAAGGAAAGTCCAAACCTTCAACTATGCAGATGATTTTCAACTAATATTTCCTTTTAATGACTCCCCTACCACCGTCCTCAAATTCCAGACAACTATGCTGTTAATCCGTGACTGGATGAACAGCAACCACCTCAAGTTAAATCTGGCCAAAATGGAAGTGATCCTCACAGGAGGCCCATTGAACCCCTGGAGCTCCCACTTCTGGCCTAAAGAACTGGGACAGCCCCCTGTCCCCTCTACATCAACAATGACCTTACCATGAAAAATCAGATTGGATCTGTGATCTCAACATGCTGCTTTCAACTAAGGAAAATAAGGAAAGTCAGCAGGTTCCTCACTCAGGAAGCAAAAATACAGGCAGTTCTCGCTATGGTGATATCCCACATCGATTATGCCAACTCTTTACCTTGGCATCCCGGCCTATCTCACCCACCGCCTTCAAATGGTTCAAAACCAGGCGGCCAGGCTGATCCTTCAAGAAAATAGGCGCCAACATATGACCACTCTTCTGAAGAAATATCATTGGCTTCCAATAACCCAGAGATGCACCTTCAAGGTGGGATGCATCATCTTTAAATCCCTGAATAGCAAAAACCCCAAATTCATCAACAGTTTGATCAATAGATACTCCTACCCGCAACTTGCGATCTGCTCACATGCATCTCCTGACCATACCATCCTTCAGGCTAAAACGCGCTGGGGGGGACAAGGTTCGCCACCCTAGGCCCCAAACTCTGGAACTCCCTGCCTCTTGAGATCATATCCTGCACAAACCTCATGAGCTTCCGCAAACTCCTAAAAACTTGGCTATTGAAACAGGCATACTAGTAACACCTTAGTCTCACACCTTCAGAGCAGCACCAAGAAACCAACCTGGTGTACGTGCGCTATACAAATAAAGTTTAACAGCAATGGTGAGATGACACACACTACACCCTCCGCATTTAAAGTGGCCTAACACAGGTGGTACGCCCCACATCTCAGTGTGTGGGTAGTTTTTCTGGTGGGTAATGCTGCTCTCACCAGATGGTCTTTGATATTTTTGTTCTTTAAAAAGTCATACTAGCTGTTACCATAATCAGCCTCAAAACCTAAGAAGTCTGCAAAGATTTAGATTAAGACATCAGTTTTGCTCTCATCCTAAAGGGATGCAAGACCTGCCATGCCACCCAGTGTCTATGTTCACCTCCCCAACTTCTACCAAGACAGGGCTTTGGAGGTCGTAGTTGGGATTATTTTGGGGGAGGATTTGCGCTGCCTGCCTGGTTCTCTAGCTCGTAGCTGAAATGAGCTACCTAAAAGTTCTGCTCCATCTATTGAGTGAGAGCAGAATTCACTAGTTGGAGAAAAGATATACATTTGTCTGAGAACCGATGTTAACAGGAGTGTTGTTCTGCAGTCATCTTTTGCAGACAACGCAGGTGCTGCTTTACATTGTCACTCAAGGGAAGGATGAAATGGTAAACACATTGATGCAGATTTTATTCCTCTGCTGAAGGAGCTTCAGCTCGATGTCATCTTGAAAAAACAGGAGTCTGGTTTTGGGCACTGCTGTTTTTACTACAGTAATCTGTAAATGTAATCCATTCCTTCTTCAGATGCCAGTATAAGCTGAGAATATCAGAGCTCCTAAGTGGAGTCTAAGATCATAAAGAAAGGACAGTTTCCTTTCCTCGAAACATCAGTTATGAAATGCAGTGACGTGCAACAGTGGCTTATGGAAGCTCTGGGTGTTAGACACTGAGTAATGTTTTTGTTTTCCATTATGCTATGTTTTTGTAAGAGTGAATACAATCCTTAAACAATATAGTGTTTCCGCACTAAGTTTTGCTCCCCCATATGCACTTGAGAGATTATTGTGGAATTTTGCCACTTATGAGAAAGTAATTAGGGAGCAGGTGATAAGGGTGGTTGCTGTAGTTCTTGCTTATTGCTGTGAGCAATTTTGTATTGTAGTTTGCAGAAGCTTTGAGTGCTGATTGGCAGGAGTGACTAGGGCATAACCATAATGTGTTGTACGTACCCAATGCTTAATCTGTATCCACCAGTGTCTCATCTTCTTGGGATCTTGGTTTGAAAATATCGCAAAGCTTGAGCAAACCACATTATCCAAGATTCACGTGGCATGGAACAAGTTCCAAGATGTGAGCCTGCAGTCCCTCATACCTCTCTATACCCTTCTGTGTCTGTCATGTAAATGCATGTTTTTTCCGGAGTGAGAATAAGTACAATCTCTCCTCCAATGTGTGCATGCGGCACAAAGGAGTAATGTTTGAAGTATTGCTATGGAGTTGGAGCAGAAATTATCTTTATATCATTACCTTCCCTGCCTAACGGCCGGGTTGAAGAAACCACACATCCAGATAATCTACATAGCCCATACATTAATGGTATCTGGATCTCATGTCAGTCAAGAGTCCTCTACCTCAGCACTAATCTGAGGTCCTTACCTAGGGGCAAGGGCAGCACCACCAATACAACAGATTTCTTCAGTATTGTACTTGTGTAGATTCACATGCTTGAATGTTCCCTGTCGTCATGGTGGGAGTCCCATGGTAACAGTATTAAAAGCAGCGCTAAAGTCTTAGCATTAAACTCTATGGTGAAAAAAACAATTCAAGTGATAGCCTATTCAGTGTTTTAATACACCTAAACTTCAACCCATCAGAGCTCTGATCCAGAAACTCATCACCTGCATAGTCACCATATTTCAGATTTCTTACCGCACGTCATGTTGGGGAGTCTTCCTGAGTGTTTCACTTTCAAAGTTTTGACCAAGAGCTCTTCAGCTCATCTGTTAACCTCCTAAGAACATCTGAGGTACAGCCTTGGAGTGTTTGATTGTTTTTGACAGAATGTCTGAGTCTAAAAACATGCTGTTCAGGCCTTGCAAGACTTGTGGAAAATCCAGGCTATATTCTAAGGACCCCCAATAGAGTTTGTATTATTTATACCTCCAGCATGACCTAAAGACTGCAAGTACTGCTGTACCTTTTCTGCCAAAACCTTACCAGAGGGTAGGTCGCTTCTGCGGCCACAGAAGAAGCAAACAATTTCTGGCTCAGAATCTGAGTGTGAGGAGAGGGCTCATTCCTCCTTAAGGAAAAGTAAGGAAGGGGGTTTGTCATCTTCGGACACACTTTAAAAGATCTAGGTCTCACAGCAGGGAGACTAGTGTTGAGAAAAAAGGAAGAATAGTAGCTGGCTGGTCCTTCTCATAAAAAGTCTCTCACCATCCTGATCTGTTCCCGATGCTCCATTCAAGGCGTATTAGTAGGAAAATCGACGGAATCGTCAACTAAGATCTTACCCTCTACAGATGTTATATCATTGAATGTACCTCCCCAACAACGGTGGCAACATCGACAACTACTAAGATGATGACCACCTCCTAGTCCTCGACTGTGACTGCCTCGTCGATTAGACCGTGTCCAATGGTGAAGATTTCGTCTTCGATGTTGGTGCC
Source organism: Triturus cristatus (assembly GCF_964204655.1). Classification (NCBI taxonomy): domain Eukaryota; kingdom Metazoa; phylum Chordata; class Amphibia; order Caudata; family Salamandridae; genus Triturus; species Triturus cristatus. The sequence continues at coordinate 124,281,918 of NC_140581.1, forward strand.
GATGGCTAGATTCTCTTGTCCGTCAAAGTTCTCGAACGTTCATGTCGTCCCTCTTCCGTCTTTAAAGACCCCCACGCTGATGGCGTTCTCCTTCTGCCACGCTGCCTGGATACTGTTATACGCTTTGGCTGCAAATAATAGGTAAGCTTTACACCCGTATTACTTAATTAGCTTAATCCCTGATAATTAGTCACTGATTTGACTTTCCCAAGATTTAAGCTGTATAGTATATCCTTGTTACTTTTTAGTAACTGTACAAGAGATTCGAGTAGCTATAGGCGTCCATCTCCTGCGCTAGTAAGCCCATCAGGAACGTATACCGTTTACTACTTACTCACAGCTGGTCATATAGCGTCACATTTAAGTATCACCCCTTTAAGGTCTATACCCCTTGACACTATTGTCAAATTATCCCATTATCATTGATAAGCGCACCTTTGCGCATACCACAAGCCATGCAAATATCTCATTGAGCAAGGTGTCTCCGTTACAATTCAAATGTTTTTTCACAGATAAGGATTACTCCCCTGAATTCTTCAGTCAAGCATTTATTCAAACTGTCAATATCTCTTGTCTTGACAGTATCAGATGGTAAGTGTCCCCCACCATGTAAGATAGCTACAGCCAATTAATAATGTGCGATCACGCACATGGAAGTGTGTTTCTGTACGTTCACTGCGTAATTGTTTCTAATTATTTTTTTTCAAATTAGCCACGGTGACTTTACGCTCTGCTTAGGTCCACCGATTCCCCTGAGGACTTTTATCAAGCTTAGCACAGTGATCCATATTTTTTGTTATCCAGAATTTCGACATTAACCATAATTATGCAGTAATTCCATCCCACAAAAGGTATTTATAATGAGTCCATGCCTTCATAGTCTCTGCCATACTCCTCAGTTTCCTAGCCCTGCAGACCATAGTTTTTATCTGTTGGTTTTATGCATCTTTCTAGAGCACCGCATCTGTTATGAATAAGGAATTGCACCATGTTGTGCTTCACATGCAACAATAAGGCTTTATACCACCAATATAGGTAATTTGCCTTGAACACCACATTTTTAGGATCTCCTATTTTCATGAAACATTTCTTCTTCCTTTCATCTTTTTCTTCAATGTTCACGTTTCATTCAGATAACCGCATATTATTTTTCTGCACACTTACTAGGTGTTTATATTTATCAATCAGTTTTTGGAGAAATGGGTCTCCCCTTCGTACTTTTCACTCAGTGGTCTTGACACATTATTGGTGGACTTCAGCTGTTCTCCCAATCCCCCTATTTCATTCGCCGTATCTTCATTTTTATTATTAATTTTTAGATGCTTTTGTAATTGGCATTTATCATAGGCTCTGTTGTTGAAATTCGTTTTTTCATACAGTATTTACTGAGATGAAACCCTGAAGAAGGCTTCTGAAACGCGCGTTGTTTAATTATACTGCCAGTTCTCTCAATATATATTGTATTGTATTATGTACAAAAAGAGTAATCAAAAATGTTCTTGATATAATTTCATGTCTAGAATCTATAGTCTAAATTTGTGTAACACATGCACTTGTAAATTGGACTGCATATTTATTGATGATATCAATTTCCTTGAATTAATTGGTAATATAAATAGGAAATTGTGAAGTATTAAGAACTTTACATGAATAGTTGTCATCTTAAGTATATTTTATGTATATACATAGTTTTTTAAAGAAATGATAAAAATATATTTTTCTATGCAATAAATAGCATAAAAATCTGACAGTTTTTGTGCATGGTTGTATACAGAACCTTTGTTATACGTTGCCTTTTGCCTCTTTAGCACTAAGTTCTATTGTCCTGTCTGGGCTTGTTTTCTCAATTGATAAAGGGATCCACGTCATCGACGACCCTGTCGACGACCTCGTTGGTAACTGTCCATGATGGGGAAAAGACATTTTTACAACAGGGGCATAATCTCCTATCTGCCTCAAGTTATATTAAAGATCTCGCCGCTAACTCCAGCACATCTACTGGAGTTTAAAGTATCTGGTGATGGTCTTTTCAAGCAATGTTATGAGTGGGAGCTCAAAAAGAGGCAGTTGCTGAGAGTTCCAGTTTTGGGGCTCATCCAACTCTGGATCTTTTTGCCACTTCTCTCAACAAAAGTGAAAATTGTTCGCCAGCAGATACCCTCAGCTTGGATCTTGGGGGAACGCCTTCTACGTGTACTGGAGGGAGACATTCGCTTAGACGTTTCCCCAATTTTCACTCATTCCTAAAGTCATTCAAAAAATAAAAGGAGAGCCCTGCTGCCTAATTCTTAATGCCCCAGCATGGCCAAGACAGTACTGGTTTACCAAACTTCTTCACCCATCAGAGTGCCTGCACATTCAGTTTCAGCCAACGGAGGATCTCCTCTCAATGAGTCACGGCCAAGTGTTGTGCCCACGGAACTATACTCTCAACTTGTCAGCCTGGCTCCTTGCAACGCTGAATTTGGGGCTCTTGTCCTCTCAGAAGAATGTGCTCCACTTCTCCATAAGATTTGTGCTCCTTCTATGAACAAATGCTACTGTGAAGTCGAAACAATTTGCTCATGGTACGCTTCTCAATATTGCTATTCTTTCTCTAATACACCTCAGCTGATTCTTCCATATCTGCTGCATCCAACCAAATTCGGTCTCTCTCATGCATCCATCAGTTGCAACTTTATGGACAATTATCTTTATGGTCTAACAGAATGGTGAAGGACTTTATGAAGTGCCCATTTTGAGCCTACTCACCTGTCCAGTCCCCTCTTGTGCCATGGCAGCTGAGCACCGTCTTATCACAGCTCATGGGATCTTTGTTCGAACCCATTAACAAGGTTGAATTGAAATTCCTCTCATGGAAGGTGGCATTCTTGTTGGCCATCACGTCTGCCAGGTGAATAAGTGAAGTTCAAGCTTTCACAATTAAAGAACCTTTCCTACAGTTTCAAGACAACTGAGTAATCCTACACACTAAATCGTCATTCATCCCAAAAGTTCCATCCTCTTCATCTCAATGAGCTTGTCATTTTGCCTTCTTTCTTATCTAATATGTCCTCACCTGCATGAGGGCCTTACGTCCTCTGGACAGTAACAGCTGTTTGAAGTTCTGCCTATAAAGACAAAAACATTTCAGGAAGTCAGATCAACTGCTCCTTTCCTTCTCATCTCCAAGAAAAGGTAAAGCCTTGGCACAGGCTAGCATTGTTCTGCAACTATAGTCTTCTGTTATGACAAAGCTGGACGTCGGCTGACTGCCAAGGTGAATGCCTATTCAACCCGGAAGGTTGCAGCCTCTTCAGCTCTGTTTGCAGGAGTGTCTCTACCCGACATCTGCAGGGTGGAAGCATGTGTTAATGCCCACACCTTCACGAGAAACTACTGCCTTGTTTCCTGGAGTAAAGCTGACGTGGCAGTTGGACAGGGTACATTCCGACGCCTGTTTGCATAAAGTATGCAGCTTTTAATATCGGGGCAAGTGTGTTATTCTTTCTAAAATAAAATTCTCAAGTATTTTTCTAGAACTAATTTTGTTTGCTAATGTGCTGTTTATTCAATGCAAATACAAGGAGATGATGGACCAAGCCCTGAAATTGAGCTAAAGAACAATGATGGATTCAACCCAGATCTGTGACTGGGCCGAGTGTCTGAAATGTTTCAGCACTCAGTCCATCATCTCCTTGTGTTTGCTCTGTTTATTTAATACCTGTTTACAGTATCAGTGTGATTAGTTTTTCTCGTCTTAATTGAAGTTTTGTTATGGGGAGATGGTTCTCCTTACCAACTGGATACTGCTAACTAGTCTGATTCAAGCACGTGAATCTATAAAAGATACAATACTGGAGAAAAACAAGTTACCTGTACACTGTGGTTCTTCAGTATTGATCTTTTTTTTATAGTTTCACATATGACCCTCCCTTTTCCCCTTTAAGGCTCACCATTTCAGATCTCTTATGCTTGTTTAACACTTGTGCTCGAAATCTGAGGTATGGTGGCTCTGCAGGCGATGAGTGCTTTTGGGCCTGAGCTTTGATTGGTTAAAGTTTGGGTGTATTAAAGCAATGTGAATAGGCTATCATGTGCATTGTGTTTTTTACCATAGAGTTTAATGCTATGACTTCAGTACTGCTTTTATACTGTTACTGTGGGACTATTACCATGATAACGGGGAGATTCAAGCATGTGAATTTATAAAAGATATCCATACTGGATAACCACATTGTACAGGTAAGTAACTTGTTTTTTACTGAATCGGATGGATTTGCTTGTGATGTTTGTGAGTCGACTTAAGTACTAATAACTTTAAACTTATAGATTGCATAAAAGTATTTCGGTACTCAGGAGTGTTGGGTTCATGAATGTGGTGTACTTCATCAAGTTATAATGTTTTTGCTTCTGGAGTTATACGAAAAGCTTGCTTGAGTCCCTTGCTATCTCACACCATATGGTTTTCATTAGTTGTTCTCTGTATTGCAACACTGACTGCAAGATGCAAGGTTTGTCTTCAGAGGAACGAAATAGTTATTTTCCTAACCCACTTTAAAGGCATATTTTGTGTGTGCTATACATTATTCCTATTAAAACACCAGTTCTGGCACGAGGTTAACATGTTCCCTTCTCATTAGATGCCTTCTCATAGGCATATATGCTCAACAGGTTTCTTTTTTTAAATCACACCAGCCAGGTCTGTGAGTGAAAGAAAATTCTTTTAGCTAATAAATCCTATCTATGCCCACTTGTATAATGGTAAGATATCCCTCAATATTCACCTGAAGAGCACCATCCCTACTAGTCTCTGAATTTTGACGGGTTGTTTCTTTAGCCTCACATTTAGTCTGAGTCAAAAGCGCCATCAGTTACTATATAGAAAAAAAATCTGTACCAATGCAAATGGGCAACTGCTTGATTTACCCACCAAACATGCCACAAGAGGGAAAGCTGCATCATTCAGTTTATTGCACACTAGCCAGTTGATTGATTTTCTAAAAAGTAAAAGCTGTTGCCTGAGCATTGATGCAATGCCGTATATTAGGAGACCAGTCGGTCCCTAAAACATGTTTAATTTGAACATATCTCTTCCTACCAGCTACTTATCGCTTACTGTATTTAAAACCAGCAGATGAGTCCTCCCATTCAGGGTGGGTGTGTTAATAAATGGCTGCTTGGACCTGTTCCCTAGTGGCTGAATCCAGTCATCCTTGTAGGTGACAGTGTCTATTTTGGGTGGGATCTGGTGGCTTATTTATTATGAATTCAAAAATAAATCTGTTTGTGCTTGCTTGTCAGTATGCTGCAAGAGTGAGTGTTCTAGATTGAAGCAGTGAGGTATATCTGGCACATTGCAATTGCAGGTATTCCAACACTTAAAAAAGTAAGTAGCTGCATTTCAGCATTTTCCGGCAGTCAGAGTGGTGGCCCACCCTTATAGGCTACATGTAGTGAAGTCCTAAAGCCAGACCGACTGCATCTGTTATCGATTTCGGCTACAGAGAGTTCATTGTCAAGGATCAAACACAGATCGTCAATACTGCTATTATTGTACATTTGTACAGACATGAAATCACTTATGATGAAATTAAGAGCAAGATTTTGAGGTTTCCTGAAGTAGTCCTTGTTGAAGGGTGAAACGTGTTGGCTAAACTGGATGTTCTATTTATGAAGAATAAAGTTTCTTGAAGACTCACCTCCTCGTCTTTTTCGTGTGTTTATAGACTCATTAATGAATTTGTTACCCATCTGGTTGGACTTTGATATGAGTGAACTTTGGCCATATGGATACTATTGCAATTCCCTAGTAATTATTTATATAGCGCTCCTTCTATTTTTTGCTTATAATGGGGTCTGTGAGCAATGGGGGCACTCTTTTGGGTGTAGCGCTGGAGAGAAAATTCAGAGTACTAACACCGGTACGATCATAGACGGCCTACTACTGCTCTCTTTTGGATTGATCATTTCTTATGCTTTCTTCTGATAAGATCAGAATCACTTCTCCATCTTATGATTCAAAGGACCGTTATACTGATTTTATCTCCCAGGCCACACGCTGCTGATTACCAGTAGATTATGTCCTAACCTTTCACAGGGTTCAGCTAGAGGTGGTACTAAACTGTGTGTTCCTTTTGAAACACCACAGATAACTCCATTAGTGATATTTGAAACCTTACCCCACAAGACACCAACACGGCCTTTGATGCTCCTGGTTCAACGTCACAGAGGCTTTTGAAACTCCATCAGGTAATAAAATCACTCAACATCTTGCTAAGAAAAATAAGCCTCAGCAAGATTTCTCCAAGAGATTCCCTCACTTTGCTATTCTGGCTGAGAGTTACTTTTCGACTGGCGAAAGTAAAAAATAAGTTGTACCCAGTGTTGAAGAGTTTAGGGTACATTGACTGCTGGGTTCAAAGCAACAATCTCAATCTCTCAAGAAGAAACTATCTATTGCATTGGTTTACACTCAGTAGTTTAGTTGATATTCTTCACCTTGAAGCTAGGCATGATTTTTTGAAAGTGCTTTACAATGGTAAATTGGTGACTAACCAGATAATTGGCGTTTCAGCCTATGTTGCATATTTAGAAGCGTCTTGACACTGCCTTGGATTATGTCAGAGAAGAGCAACATGTTTGAAACTTACAGGTCTACATTCTGATGGCCAACAAAAATGAGCTTATTTACCATTCTGTGGGACTTTGGGTTCTCATGCAAGTGGCAAAATGCAGAAGCTTACACCCTTAAGCCAACTGGCTTAGTAGGACAACATGATTTCTCTAGATCCAGTTATAACTATTAATAATCCTACCTATAACAAGAATCGGAGCATTGTTATTTCTATCAGAAGCAAGAGTATACCCAAGGTTATAACAGGCAGCAGTACAGGCAAAGTAGGCCTTCTGGAAGAAAAGGATCAACAGGCTTTTGTAGTTGTAGAAAAATCAGTGTAACAAAGGCAAATCAGTGTAGCAGTTCAGGCAGTGAAACTGGATCATCCATCTATGGCAAAACAGCAAAAACATTGCCACTCTAAACACACAAATACGATTTAGCGGGAATGCCTTTGATCATTTGGTTGAGAATATTTCTGTACGCTTTTCCATCAGTGGCATGCTGCTGAAAGTGAGTAGTCAAGCTGAAATAAAGCAGGACAAGTATGATAGCTCATAACCTCATGAGGGTGCCATGCAGGCCAGACCAGCTCATCAGGCTGCAGGTAAAGTAATGCATGATAACTAGACATTGCAGACATTGATTTCATGGCTCCTGAATTCTACAATTAAGGCAATCTAAACATCTGCAATATACTGTATGAACATCTTCATACTGAGTAATATCACCAACAAGGGCTTTTGATGCCTTTAAGTGAAAGAGAGAGGTTGTTTAGAGGGGTGAATGAAGCCCCATTTTTGCAGCCATTACTGCTTTCAAGAACTCTCCCTGCAAAGGATTTTTTTTTTTTTTAAAGGATTCTACCTTTATAGGATTTCTGGAGGATCTAAAAAAGATTACCTCCAGTGAGGAGTGTCTTGTTCTTGGGAAGATCATAGAGTGCCAGCTCGGTCAATGAGTGTTCTCTTTGTAACCATGCATCAGTCTTCTTTACATCATTTAACCAGGAAGATAGCATTCCTGTTTGCCTTTACCTCAGCTAATTCGAGAAATTAAAGCATTATGTAGTAGAGCCATTCTTTGGTTTTCTGTAATTCAAGAGTGGTTTTAAGAACTCCCCGTGTTTTCTAAGGTAATGTTGGACTTCATTTGAATCCAATTAATTTTATTTCAGTTATCTTTCTACCCCTTTCGTTCCAGTCCAAATGCAGCTTTAAACTATGGATGTTAAGTTATTTTCTAGACTGCATGAAGTAGCATTGGCATTCGGTGATCTGAACTGTAATCTTAGAAATACAGGAGAGCCATCTGTAAGTACATTAGTTTGAGCGGGATAGTGAACTGCTATTTATTTTATCAAAAATCTAATAACCCTTCCAAGTAAGCCCAAGGCACTTTTTACTAGAGATAAAACAGCGGTATTAAGAAAGGTTCAACTTGCAAAGATATGGAAGGCAGTGACCTGAATATAGATCTACCCTCTGTCCTGGGGATACGAGTACCAGACAATGAGTCATGTACAGTGGACTGTCATTCTGGAATGTAGAGCTGCAAGATGTTCAGCCTGCCATGAGATGTGCCTCATAGGATACCTGTGACAGCCTTCAGTCTTAAAGGCACAGTGCTGTTTCTCCTTTCATTAGTTTAAGAGAAGGGGTGTGGGAAAATTGCAATTTGCTGTTGCGGAGTTAGGTGAAATTAATGCAAAATACTACCCATATGGTCTGTTCGGGTAAAAATCCAAGGCTTACTTTATAAATACTGCCGCAGGTTTTTGGATTTAAATTTTCACACTAAAAAAATACCTGAATGGTCGGCTCGGGTAAAACAACAAAAAAAATATCTACCTGTAATGCCGCTTGTGTTAAAGTATCTGAACAGTACATCTTGTGTTTAAATGTTTCCTGGAAATTACACAATGTGCAGTAATGGCCTACTTAGGAGCTCTGTTTTCACAGCTATGTTTTCCTCTTTCAACAAAGTAGAAGGATTAATAATTTAAAAGAAAATTATGTAAACCAGCGTTCTTTTTATTCTTTAATTTATGCATTTGTCAGTCTAAAGTACTATTTAGAAAGATACATGTATGCATGAAATAAAAGAAAATGGCTCCATGGGTATCCTCATTAAAATCGTAAGCTCTGAATAGTACCACCAACGTTGGGGGCCCCAGAGCACTTTTCAATATTACATATAACCTCCTGGCGGTCGCCAGTAGGTAGTCCTAGTTAAAGCCTATTTTCTATATGCACAGCGTTTTTGTTTTGCAAATAGCTTTGGCGTCGTTTGATGAATCTTTGCGAAAGTTTGAAAACCAGTGACACTCGCTTCAGCTGCTATCTTGAAAGTTTTGTGGTGATCCGTCAAGCGGGGGCCAAGAAACAGAGGGGAGGGGGTCCTAAAAGACGTTTTCCCCATGTTAATTCCCACAGAGATTTTAGACCAGACTACAGCCCAAACCGCTAAACGGAATTACACTCAATTTGGCAGAAAGGTAGCTGTTAGTCCAAAAAGCGACCTTTTTGTGAATTGGCGTAAATCTGTTCTGTAGTTTTTGAAATATTAAGGAAAATCCAAATTTGTATCTCTAGGGATGTGCATCCTCCCAGGTTCCGACAGCGCAAAAAAATAAAAATGGATATGTTTTTTACAATTTTGGCGGGAGACGCGCAGGATTCGCTGCTCCTGACCAATGCAAGAATAAAATAAACAAGATCAGGCTCTTCTGTAATGTTAATAAGGGGGGGGGGGGTGCAGCCTCCCTGCAAGCCCCTTGACCGCCACCTCCCCGGGGTACGTAAAAATAGGATAATAAAATGTATATGCGGCGGGCCCATTGAGCCCACCTGTGCCCCAGGAACCACCACCTCACCTGGGGCAAAATATAAAATTAATGCGAGCTGAAAGAGGGAAGATAAAGGTCAGAAACCAGCAGAAACGGAAGATAAAGGTCTGGGACGAGCAGGATGCGGCAAACTAGAGGCCAACAACGAACAGAAAGAGGCAAAATGGAGATTAGTTACAAGCAGAAAGAAGCAAAATGAAGGCCAGCAACGAGCAGGAAGAGACAAAACATAAATGTGCAGAATGAGGCAAAATAGAAGTAAGAAATAGTCCAAATAAAAGTCAGATAGGAGGAGAAAGACGATATAAATGTCAGCAACGAGCAGAAAGAATCAAGATAGAGGTCAGAAATGAGCAGAAACAGGCAAGATAGATGTCCTAAAAGAGCAAAAAGTGGCACAATAAAGATGAGAAGTGAGCAGAAAAGGCAGAAAACGAGCAGAACCCACTCAGGCACTAATGCGTGCACTAACAAACCCATGCACCCACTAACATCTACCCAGACTCGCACAACTCACAGACCTACTCACTCATGCAGTCACTCACAGAGTGACTGACACACCTGTGGAGGTACATGCAAACCCATTCAGACACTCACGGACCCACTCAGACCCATTTAGACACTCATGCAGTCACTCACATACTGACACACACAAACACGGAGGCACTCGCAAACCCACCCACACCTAGTCAGACACACACCCACTCCCAGGCTCACTCAGACACACACAATTCCACTCACACACATTGAGGCACTCACACACCCACTCAGACACTCATGCACTCACTCAATCTAAAAGGTTACAGGTTACAGTTAGGAAATAAAATTAAAAAACCTTATATTCATTTAAAAGAACAAAGGTTACAGGGATGTTCTAGTTCGGAAATAGAATTTAAAAAACCTTTTAATTTCACTGAAAAAAACAAAGGTTACAGGAACGTTATAGTTAGGCTCTGATTTCACAAAACCATAGAAATTTAGCAGTTAGTTACCTGAGCTAACTATAACTTACAGCTCCCAATGCACTGTTTATGAGATCACAAATCGCATCACTGATGACATGATCAGTGACCTTACTCATGACATCCACAGAACCACTCAGACACCCACTCTCACCCCATAGAACCCCTCATACACCCACTCACATTGCCACACAACCCCTCAAATACCCGTTCACAGATCCATACCAGTACTTACACTGTCACTCATCCATAGAGCCACTCGCACATCAACTAACTCACCTATAGAGCCACTTGCACATCCAGTCATACAGGCACTTGAGCTCTTTTTCATACACCCTTACAGCCACTCACACACCCATTCAATCACCCTTTCAAAATCTCACACAGCCACTCACTTCCTCACCCATCCATGCAGGTGCTTTCACACCCACACACTCACCCACTCATACTGCCACTCATTCCAATACTGCTACTCACACACCCACTCACCCATGCAACCACTGACACAGCCACTCAGTCACCCATACAACCATCACACACACAGAACCACTTACATAGCCATTCCCAAATCCATATAATCATTCCCACACCTACTCACTCACCCTTACATACACTAACACATTCACTCTCCAATAAGGCCACTCAAACTTGCTCGCTGAACTATACGCAAACAGCTACTCCCTCACCCATACAGCCACTCACATACTCTTCCCTCACAGCCACTCACACACACATGCAGCCACTCTTATACACTCACTCTCCAATACACTCACTCTCCAATACACTCACACAGCCATACAACTACTCAGATATCCACTCACACACTGATAGTCACACAGCCACTCAGATGAGATATGTTAGTAATAGTATGAATACTAGTATAGAAAAAATAGTAATTTAATTTATGCTGTATCTAAGTATATCTCTTTAAGTCTTAGAAACGTTTATGAAACGCCGTCACGGGACGGTCATCAGTGATGTCACTGGCCATGTCATGAGTGATGTCATAATTGAGGCCATAAGCAGTGCATCGCTTGGCATACATTATAGTTGGCTCAGGTAACTAGAACTGCTGAATTTCTATGGTTTTGTACGAGTGAAATCTGAGCCGGACTAGAACGTCCCTGTATTCTTTGGTTTTTTTCTGTTTATATATTGGCAGCTAAAGAGGCTAAAATGTCCAGATTACATTTAGTTTTCATTTTATGGTGCAATTGTTTTGGACTCCAGCATCCTTGGAATCCGCTCTATCTCGGCTCCTTAAAAAATGTAAGTCTCCTGAACAGGACCCTTTGTTTTTCAGGGCTTCTCCTTCTCCAGACTGAGTGATAGTGGCTGCTGCACGTAAATCTCACTCTGGCTTCTTCATCTTCAGTACCACCAGACCAGGACAGTAAGCAGATTGACTGCCTTGGAAAAAAGATGTGCGGAACATCTGCATCTTATATGAAGGTGACAAGTCCTTCTGCCTTACTAGGGAGAAACAGATCTCTTTGGCAGTCACTCAGTAGATAAACAAAAAAACTTCCTAAAGAGGATAGACTGGATCTTTACATTGCCTTTAAAGCACTACATGGACTTGGCCCGACTACTTGGCAAACAAGTTCAAGTGGTACATGCCAGAGAGGCAGCTTCGCTCAGCGGCCTCAAATCTGGTAATTCCCAGGGCCAAAACGGCCTCATTGGGGGAGGAGGGGGGCAGAGCCAGATTGTGAAACTCATTCCCACTGGCACTTAGGGCAGAAAACAATCTTTTGACGTTTTGCAAACTTTTAAAAAGTCAGCTTTTTAACAACTAGCCCGATCACACCAATCTAACACCCCGTTCTGGTTAACAGATTATGTAGAGCCGCTGCGCCTAAACACCCCGCAAATTAGTGGCATTACAAAATTAAATTTCTTTTAATTTTATCTCCATGAAATCCTGAATAAAGGTGGTCTAGTATCCTACCAGCTCATAAGTGCAGATGCATCAGACCTTGCTGCTCATGGTTACTTGTAAGGTATTTGTGCAAGTCTGCTACTCACTGGATAAAAGCTAGAGGCGTAGCACAGAATCACAAAATTTTGCGTTGCACCCTGTTGGTACTAAAGCAGAAAAGAAGATGTCCTGGGTGAAAACCAAAATGGACACGCTGAAAGCTGTTGGCCTGGAAAACAAGAGTTTCACAGGAGATAGAGATTTTTATGGCAGGCAATTCTTCCAACAAACAATTCAAACCCCTCACTGTACTCGACAGCAAGCAAGATTGCAATACCATCCTTGCAAGCCATCTAGGGAAAGCTGATCACAACAGCTTGCATCTACACGAGAACCTTCTGCAAAGCAAGGCGTCGTCACTTCCCCAGTCTGTTGCTCACTTAATAGAGTGGAGTGTAATAACAAAAGACAAATGGGTCATGAATATGGTTCAGAATGGATAGTTCGAGGCATGTGAACTCTAGATCACGTGCTTTGTATACTCTTGCCATCCAGCGTTGGGTCCGGATATTTTGCAAGATGTCTTTTCAGTCACAAGGTAAGGTGGTGACTCCTTTTGGTGATAGTGCCCACGGGCATCAACTTTATTGTTAGATTGTTTTTTTCCACCTTCGGGTTCAGACGTGTAATGAGGTGCTTTTGGAATCGGTCCTCGGGTTCCCCTTGGTGCGCAATCCACTCTACCTTTGATGGTATTGTTTTCGAATGCATTGCCTTTTCTCCGTGGTTCGACTCTGCATCAAGAAATTTCCAATTACGATTGCGATTTTCGCAGGCGGCCTTCCGGCCGATCTGCATTTGTCTGGCACCTGGTGGATGGAACAGACTCCTTTCAAATTCGGCTCCCTGTGCCACGCGAAGTATCCGTGTAGGGACCTACATCAGGTGTGTAACTTCTGCTTATCCCCCGAGCACAAAGAACAAGACTGTGATGCGTGTCGATCCTTCAGATTGAAAAAATCTCTGTGATTGTTGGGCTTGACGTTGAGAGATGCAGCGGCAGCAGTTGGACGACACACCGGATTGCTTCGGCGAAGGCTCAGAACAAGAGGAAGTCTCTGCGGCCGAAGAAGAACACGCTTCAGCGGCATCGGACTCTGAGGCAGAGTTGCCGATTGTCCTCAAAGACGATGTGCCGCAGGGACAAAGGGACGCGAGTACGGAAGACCCCCCCCCCCCCCCCCCCCCTCCCCCCCTCCCCGCACGGAAGGAAGACATCAACACTTTCTCTCCATTTGGGAATCAATAACAGACAAATGGGTGATTGGAAATAACCACCATGGTTATTGACTGGAGCTTTCGGACAACCCTTAATATATCACCCTGTTAGAACGGTCAGTGGTACCACATCAAAAGGTACATCTCTCATCCAGTCTCCTCACTCAGAGCCATGGAGAAATCAGACATCCAAATCCCAGGGAATTCATCCTAGCGATATGGCTCCTGAAGTCATAGTTTGGTTATGTACAATTGCCACCAGACTGTATGAATATTTTCAGAGTCTAGAAGCCCTACTACTAGAGAATGTTATGCAGGAAAATGGAAACGGTTTGTTATCTATTGTAATAACCTCAATGCACTTGATGCCTCTGTACAAAACATCATTTGTTACCTGTTGCATTTACAACAATCTAAATTGGCTTACACATTCATTTTTTAACACCTAGCAGCAGTAGTTGTATACTTGCAAAATAGAGAACCCATATCTCTATTCAAAGTACCAGTGATCAAAGCCTTCATGGAAGGATTAAAAAGGGTGATAACCAAGAGTTACCCTGCATCAGAGTGGAACTTAAACTTTATTATGTAGAAAGAAACAAAGAATTTTGAAAAATAAAGCAACTATTTGTTGCTTTTTCTACACCACACAAAGGCAATCCCATGTCTGTCAGGTACTGCAAGATGGATTGTAAAATGTATCCAAACATGTTATGCTAAAGAAAAAAGAACTCTGATAATACCCCCTAGAGCACATTCCACTCGCAAAATAGGGGCTACTATGGCTTTCTTAGGGAATATTCCTCTAGCCGACATCTGTAAGGCATCAACGTGGTCTACACCGCACACATTCACCAAACACTATTGTAATGTGTTTACCAGACAACAAGCAAATGTGGGCCAAGCAGAACTCAACCACTGTTTTCAAACCACTACAACCACAACAGGTTAGTTACCGCTTTGGGAGTATACTGCTATATAGTCTATGCAAAGCATGTGATCTACAGCTCACTTTCCTCGAACAGAAAATGCATGTAGAACTGTAGATTCACATGCGCCCACCCGCCTCCCCGGTCTCCTGTAGTTGTAGTTCTCAATTTACATTCATACGCATGGACATCTCGATTCTACACCCACTAACTCCATTCTCAATCTCTGCAGGAAAACAATCTAACAATGGAGTCGATGCCCATGCCCACTATCACTGAAAGGCTGACTCGAAAGACTTCTTAAAAGAAAAACTACTTGCAAACATCCGGACCCAACACTGGATTGTAGGATAATGCAAAGCATGCGAATCTACAGCGCTACACGCCAAGAACAGATGCTTACTGGATAAGTAACATTTACCTTCTCTTTGGTACCCTCTTCCTCCCTAAAATCAGCTCCATGAACATTTTCCAAATGTATGGCCCTGTTTGCAGCATACTTAAGAAAACAGAAGATCTTGGTCTATGCTTACCTGGACAATTGGCTTGTAAAAAATTAATCCCCTCCAGAGACAGAAAATCATCATTAGATTTGTGTCAAAATATGAACCAATCTGGGTCTCCAGATCAACTTCAGAAAGTCTATTGTATGCCCAGTTGAAAAGAGAATACCTGGTAGCTGAACTGGATACACCATCGGCAAAAGGGCATCGTTTGAAGGCGAGACTATTATTCATCAATCTACAATTTTCTACAATATCTCAATCCATCAGAGGCACAAATCACAGCTCTACTAGGGTCAACAGCCTCTTGCATCTTCCTAGACCCTCAAGCAAGACTACAAATGACTACTCTGCAGAAATGCCTAGAGGACCTGTTGAATCAACTCTCCAACCGTTGAGAGAACAAGCTGACTCTATCGCAGGCTGCAAGTCAATCTCTTACATGGTGGTCCTTGCTGGTAGGGGTATTATTCCATCAGGATGTGCCAAGGCAAACTCTAATCATAGTTGCTTCTCTCCAGGGATGGGGACTCATATGGGCTCCCTGCGGACTCAAGGAATTTTATTGGACAAGGAAAAGGCTTATCACATCAATATGCTAGAATTGAGAGTTCTTAAATGTTTCTTCCCATCGATAACAACAAACTCTCTCCCTGTTAGAATTGACAGCACGACAACGATGCATTACCCGAACAAGCAGTGAGGTACTCATTCACGTCCTTTATCTCTCGTGGTCCAAGACACTTGGAAATGGTTAATATCCACTAATCTAATGAATGCAGCCATTTATCTACAAGGCATCATTCAATATACCCAAGCAGACTGTTACATTTTCATGGAAATCATGACTGGATCTTAAATGACATTCAGCGTTTTTCAGGACAGGTGAAACTCACAAACAACAAAATAATGCCAGGATTACTCATCCAGAATCGTCCAACCTGGGTTGAAGAGGAATTACCTTTTGAGAAATTGGTCAAGGAAATTTCTCTCATGCCAACAGTGATTGTCAAACTGTACGAGACCAGTATGATGCTGATAGCGCCACAATGGCCTAGACATTGGTGGTTCATGGCCCTTATATACCTGTCAGAACAATCACAGAGGAGATTGCCGTGCAGGCGGGATTTCCTGTACAAGTCCAGAGGACAGGTACCTCATCCCAACCTTCCATCACTGAAGTTGACAGTATGGCTCCTAAATTTCTACTATATGGGCACTTAGGTCTTTCTCAAGACTGTATGGACATTTTAAGACTGGCTAAAACATCTGTCACAAGAAAATCATATGCTTTTAAGTGGAAGAGATTTTATTTATGGTGTATCAAAATCAAACGCAATCCACTTTTGTGACAAGAAGATTTGGTTATACAGTATCTTCTTCTTTACAACTGAATCTGGCCTAGGTATTACTTCTATTGAGGTGAAATGAAAGGCTATTTCAGCCTATATAAAATCTCCATCACAGACCTTATTTGGGGTCTTAGAAGGGCTTATAGTGTTCCCTCCAATAAAATCACCCTCTCCACCATGAAAACTTAATGTTATCCTTTCCAAACTAATGGGCCCCCGGTTTGAACCTATCCATCAAACGTCTTTGCAGCATCTGTCATTTCTGGTGGCCATCTCTTCAGCACGAAGGGTTAGTAAAATTCAGACACTGCGCTCTAATTGGCAGAGGTATGTACCTTTGTTCAAGTAAGGACCCTTGCTTCTAGTCCGGTTTAGGGGGAATCACACTTTTGATAACTCCTGCCCCCTAACCCCCCCGCCTCCCCCTCCAGGTAGCTTGGCACAAGCAGACAAGCTTATTCCAAAGGCAATGTGTAAAGTATATGTACTCAAAACACACACTAACCGTGATAACACCGCAAATGGACACCACACCAGTTTTGAAAAATAGGCTATCTTTATCTAATCCAAACAAGACCAAAACGACAAAAATCCAACATACATATATCAAACTAGCACTTAAAAGTGGTTACTTGCAGAAATAGCATTTGTAAAAAAAGAAAAAAGCTCCACCTGGGGCTATTACGACGTCGTGACTCGCATAAATCCGAAGTACATCGCCAACCGTGAGGTGCACTGCGTTGGGCATGGATTCACACAGACCCCCAAACAGTACATTGGACAAAAAAGTCTATAGATGATGCACGGCATCGAGGAGGCGAGGCGTCCGGGTCGAGGCGGTTTCCCTGGTTGCCACGGGGGAGACGAGCCTGTCGTGTCCGCGAGGAGGCGTTATGTCGAGTCCAGGACAGAGGAAGTCGGTGGTGAGGCTCAGTTCCGGTGAGGCGATGCAAAGTCGAAGAGTTGGGAAAGTCACCCTCGTCGGCATTAGCAGGCTTTGGAGTGCGGTGCAGATGGGGTGAAGCGTTTTGCACTTCATGAGCGGTGCCCCTAGCCTCAGCGCAGGTTGCGGTATTGCTGACGGCATCAGAATCGTTTTTCTTGCTTTAAGTTTTTTCCAGCTCCCAACTGTAGGAACAATCTCCAGAGGCCCAAAGCTCGAATAGGCACCTCCTGGCAAGTCAGAACTCCCAGCTTTGGAGTTCAGGGGAGCTGGTGGTTAAGTCTTAGTGTCCCTGAGACTGCAGAAGAGGAGGCCAGCACACCTAAACCCTTGGAGATTTGTCTTCAAGCAGGTTCTGAACAAAGTTCCAGTCTTTGTCCTCTCCCTTGGCAGAAGCAGCAACTGCAGGCCAACCCAGCAAAGCACACAGCAAAGGCCAGTACACCTCCCTACAGCTCTTCTTGGAAAAAGGTTTCTCTCGAGTCCGGAAGTGATCTAATTCTCTGGGGTTAAAGGTCCGTCACTTATACCCCATTTGTCTTTGTTCTCTTTCTAGCAAGGGTTTCTGAGCCCAGTCCAAACCAGTTCTGTCTTCTGTAGTGCAGCATCACTAAAAGACATGGAGACAGCATTGTGCTGAGGAGACACTGCCTATTCAGGTTTAAGTGAAGCTCCTCCCACCACTTTAAATGCAGGTCTATTCAGCTCAGCTCTTGGTCACCGAGGAAATGTAGGACAGACCTCAACCCCCCTTGTGGCTGGTTACAGTGAATGCACATCCCCAGCCCCTGTCACTCCAAAACTAGACAGTCCACACATAAACCAGCAGAGGCCCACAGAATGGTTAAATAAAAAATGCCTTATTTCTAAAAGTGGCATTTTCAAACTCACAATTCAAAAACCATCTCCCTAAGTGTGTTAAATATGTTATTAAATTCTGAGTTCAGAGAGCCTAAACTCCATTTCTCCATCTTGTCCCAATGGAAAGTTCTACTTATAAGATGTTACAAAATTAATTCCCATGTTAGCCCATGGGACAGATAGCCTTTCAATAGTGAAAAATAAAATTCACAGTATTTCACTATCAGGACATGGCACACACCCCAGTACTTGTCCTATTGTATTTATTGATAAAGTTTTGTATAGTGCGAACATGACCCTTACTGGTATTAGAGCGCTTCACAATTTTGGGTACGATGGATACAGTATTGGAAAGAAAAACATTAGTTCGTTACATAATTATGCAAGACTCCTGTAGGTGTCGGAACTCTTCACATAAGGGTAGAGCGGATACAGCAATGGGTGAGGAACATTCGAACATATGTATGTACAAAGCATGATAATAATGTTATTCCCAGGTATATAATCATGTCCAAAGTTAATCAGGAAGACCGAATAGAAGGCAGTAATGGATTCAAGTATTCAAGGCCTATTCTGGCAGGAACTTGAGCATTAGGATTTTTTGAGACCCATTTTTTTGAGACCCATATCAAGAAATGGTCCACCTAGGAGCTTGCTTGGACTCGCATTCTAGCAGAATAACACAAGTTAACAGGTTACAGGCATTGACTGACTGCATCATCACTTGGCACAAAATAAACAGATTTGCAAACTGTGTTCAAGTCCTGTAGGGCTTGCCGCCGAAACATGTCGGTAGCGGACCCGCATGACATGTGTCTCTTCTGCTTGGGGCACGCCCATGACCCAGAGGTGTGCCCCGATTGTCGGGCCATGACGCCGAAAGCTTTGAGGGAGCGTTCTTGCAAGTTGTTGGAGGTCTGGTAATCGGTTCCGCGCTGATCAAGGTCCCAATCCCGCGAGAGGTCTAGGGACTGGTCGCGGAGCCATCAGCATCGCTCGTCGGAATCAGGGACAGGTAAGTCTAGGTGCCATAAAGTTGAAGAAGCGACGTCGCTCTTCCTCTACCCCTCACCGGTCGCGGGAAGCGGTGGGCGGTCACTCCCCTGTGGGTCCATTGGACCCTCCGTTGTTGCCTGCGGCCTACCCACCCTTTCACCCTTTCCGGGACCGCATGCGACTTAGGACGATTTGTTTGCCCTGCCGGGTCCCTCCAGAGCGCCTTCGGGCCCCACCGATCCATCGGAAGGGTTTGCCTCCGTGCCGCCGCCTTTGGCCCCGGCTACGCCAGCACCATACCCTGCGACGCGGACGCCGGTCTGCGCCGGACTGGGATTGGTATCTTACCCTCCCATTCCATTGCTTGGAGGGGAGTTTATCCCATTTCCCAGGGCGCCTCGTCCTTACCGGCCTCTTCAACAACCGGTGGATTGAAGTGGGGTACTTGGAGGGGTCTGAGAACCCTCTTGCAGCTCAATGCGAGGATGAGCCTGAATGGGAAGGCGATGTTGAGGGCCCAGTAGATCTGGATTTCTCTACACACCCTGGTACTCTGTCCCCTTCTTCTGTGGCCACGGAGGAGGTTTGGACTTTTTCAGTGGTGTTGCGCAGGGTGGCTGAGGCTTTTAACCTCGAGCTCCCTTCTTCACCCATCAGGACCAATCTCCTGACTGAGGTGCTGCTGCCGCAGTCCTCCTTTTTTCACAGCCTTTACTGCCCTTCAATGAAGCGCTTACTGATATCCTGTTGAGCACCTGGAACAAACCTAACACAGGAGTTCCTGTAGACAAGGGTGTGGCACGCCGCCAATGTCCGGCGATCCCAGCTTTCTCACGCAACACCCGATGCCTGAGAGTCTGGTTGTCCAGGCTCCTGCCTCACCGAGTGCATTCCCTTCTGCTCCTCTGGACAAGGAATCTAGGAAACTGGAGCAATTTGGGAAAAATATTTTCACATCTTCCAGCTCTGGGTTGCAGGCGGTGAATACTGCGTGCCTGCTGGGCCGCTATTCCAATTCTGTGTGTGACACTGTGGCACAGGTGCTGCCTCAGTGCCCTGTGGAAGACATTACCGAAGGGAGAGATGCTGCAAAATTTACTATTCGTTGTGGGCTTGACATGGCTGATTCTCTCGGTAGGGCACTTTCCACAACAGTGGCGCTCCGTCGTTATGCTTGACTCTGACCTACTGGCTTCTCTGGGGATGTCCAGAACACCTTGTTGGACATGCCCTTTGATGGAACACGCCTGTTTGGTGATAAGGCGGATAGCACCCTGGAACGCTTTAAGGACTCTCGTGCTACGGCCCAGTCTCAGGGTCTCGCCACCACACGTACTCCCTCGGGGTGTACTTTTCGGTCCTTTCAATGTCAGGGTCGGGGCGCCCAGGCACGTTCCTTTCAGACCCGTTCCTTTCAGACCAGCAAGCCTGTGCAGCCACAGTCTCAGCGCAGCTGTGGGACCCGCTGTGGTGGGTCCCAAGGACAGCGAGCGGGTCAATCCACCACCACCCCTGCTGCCACCGCCTTTAGACCTTCCTAGTCCGGTGTTTCAGGCCCACCTGAGGCCAGTGGGAGGCAACATTCGCCATCACCTTCCCCACTGGCGCTCCATAACCTTGGACAGGTGGGTTCTGCAAATAGTCCGAAGGGGCTACTCCCTCCCCTTCGAGTCTACCCCTCCAGCCATGCCACCTCAGTACCACCGCATGTCGGGGGATCACTTGTCACTTCTCCAGCAGGAAGTTGTGGCCCTCTTGGCCAAGGGGCCATCGAGCGCGTTCCGACGCCAGAAGTAGGTCGTGGATGTTATTCCCACTACTTTGTGGTTCCAAAGAAGGACAAGTACCTGCGGCCTATCTTAGACCTCAGGAACGTCAACCACTTCCTCCGGAAGGAGAAGTTCAAGATGCTCACGCTTGCTCAGGTCTTGTCTGCCCTAGACCCGCAAGACTGGATGGTAGCGTTGGACTTGCAGGATGCTTATTTTCATATCCCCATCCTGCCGGCCCACCGGCGTTACCTACGGTTCACGGTAGGCCACGAGCACTTTCAGTTCACTGTGCTCCCTTTCGGCCTTACCTGCGCCCCTTGGGTGTTCATGAAAGAGATCGCAGTGGTTGCAGCTCATCTGCGCAGATTAGGGGTTTCAGTCTTCCCCTATCTCGACGACTGGCTGTTGAAGGCGGGCTCGCTCCAGGCAGTCGTCTCCCACATCCAGACTACGGCCAACCTCCTGCATTTGCTGGGGTTTTCCATCAACGTGCCGAAGTCACACCTGATTCCCTCTCAGAAGCTCCTCTTCATCAGAGCGGTTCTGGATACGGCACAGTTTTGAGTTTATCCTCCCGTACAGCGAGTCCGGGACATTCCGATCTTTAGCCCCTGGTCCTGGGTTTCGGTCAGGAAGACCCTGAGGCTGCTGGGCCTCATGGCCTCCTGCATCCTGCTAATCGATCATGCCAGATGGCATATGCGGGCTCTGCAGTAGGACCTGAAGTTCCAGTGGACGTAGCATCGGGGGAACCTGTCCGACTACGTCCAGATCTCGGAGGGCACTGCACAGGACTTGCAGTGGTGGCTCACGAACCATCGTTGGGTCAGCGGCAGATCCCTCTCCCTTCCCCAACCGGAGCACACAGTAGTTTCGGACACGTCCCTCCTGGGATGGGGCGGCCACTTGGGAGAGGCGGAGATCAGAGGCCTCTGGTCTCCGGCGGAGTCCAAGCTCCATATCAATCTTTTGGAGCTCGGGGCGATCCTACTTGCACTCAAAGCATTCCTTCACTCTTTCAAGGGGAGACTAGTGCAGGTGTTCACACACAACACCACCGCCATGTGGTACTGCAACAAACAAGGTGGGGTCGTGGACCCTATGTCAGGAGGCTCTGCGTCTCGGGAAGTGGCTGGAACGTCAAGGCATTTCCTTGGTGGTTCAACACCCGGCAGGTACCTTGAACGCCAGGGCGGACGAACTCGGCCGCAGGTGCATGTTGGATCACGAATGGCGTCTTCACTCGGAGGTAGTGCAAGGTCTCTTTCAGCAGTGGGGAGAACCTTGGTTAGATCTATTCGCCACCGAAGAGAAAACGCAATGTCAGCAGATCAGCGTGTTGGAGTTTCCAAGGCGGCACTCGCTAGGCGACGCTTTTCGTTGTGAGTGGAGTTGCGGTCTGTTGTATGCCTTTCCGCCTATACCACTTCTGCCCATAGTGCTGAAGAAGATCAGGCGTGACCGGGCCCTAGTCATTCTTGTGGCACAGGACTGGGCTCGCAGAGTTTGGTATTCCGAGCTACTCCGCATGAGGGTGGATCCCCCGATCCGTCTGCCTCTTCGGGAGGATCTCCTGTCGCAGCAGCAGGGGATGGTCCTACACCCGAACCTGTCCAGCCTCCACCTCCTTGCGTGGAGATTGAGCGGTGACAGCTGATTCCATTTGACTTGCCTCCTGAAGTCTGTAATGTGATTCTGGCATCCAGGCAACCCTCCACTAAAACGGTATATGCCTGTCGGTGGAAAGAATTTGTGGCATGGTGCACAGCGAAATCTGTTGATCATCTTGTTGCCCCTCTTTGAGGTCATATTGTTTCTTCTTTCTTTGGCCCAGCATGGCTCTGCTCTGGGCACCATCAAGGGCTACCTTTCTGCTCTTTTAGCCTTTCTTAGGCTGCCTGATCAGCCCTCTCTTTTCAAGTCCCCAGTTGTCAATAGATTTCTCAAAGGCATTACTCACCTTTTCCCTCCTATTCCTTTTGTGATGCCTCAATGGGACTTGAACCTGGTTATCACATACTTGATGTGCGCTCCCTTTGAGCCTCTTCATGTCTGTCCTTTGCGGTTATTAACTTGGAAAACTGTCTTTCTGGTGGCCATCACCTCAGCTTGGCGGGTGATAGAGCTCCAGGCTCTTTCCTGTAAACCTCCTTTCCTAGCGATTCATCCGGACAAGGTTGTGCTTCCACCGCGTCCCTCCTTTCTACTAAAAGTAGTGTCTGCCTTTATTCTCGGGCAAACTGTCACTCTGCCCACTTTCTTTCTGCCTCCGACCCCTTCAAGAGAAGAGGAGAGGCTCCACCGTCTGGACTCAGAACGCGCGCTTTTGTTCTATCTCAACCGCACACAACAGTTCCGGGTGGAAGACCAGTTCTTTGTTGGCTACGTGGGCGCCAAGAAAGGCCGGGCTGTGCACAAGCGAACTATCTCCCGATAGGTTGTCTTGTGCATTAAAGCCTGTTACTCTCTGGCTAAAAAGGAACCTCCGGTTGGGCTGCGCGCCCTTTCTACCAGGGCGACAGCAGCTACTACAGCATTGGGACAGGGTGTCCCCCTGCAAGACATCTGTCAGGGGGCCACTTGGGCCTCTGCTTACTTTCACTAAGCACTATTGCCTTGACAGTCATGTTCGGAGGGACGGCTTGTTTGGCCGTTCAGTTCTCCGTGACTTTCTGGTGTAATCTCACTTTGCAGACCCACCACCGGGGTTGGTATTGCTTGGGTATGTATTCTAAGGAAAGGAATCTATCACTAACGTGTCTCTTACAGATGCACAAGTTTTTTACTTTTGTAAAGATATATCTGTAAGAGACAGTTAGTGATAGATTCCTTACCGGCTGCCCATCCTCCCCGTTCAGTGAACTGTTTACTAGAGTTCAGGTCATCCTTTTTAGGGCCCTAGTTCTATTGCACCAGTAGTCGGTCTCTGACATGGCTCTGCGCTTCTGGCGCGGAAAAGTTGTGTACAGAACTGACGTCAGCGCGCACGTGGGTGCATCTAAGTAGCTCCGATGACGTCATCTCGGCGGATACGACGCCAGCATCGTACGCGGAGCCATATAACGACGCCTACTGACGCGTGGTGGTACTGCTGACGAAAACTTTCCGGATCCAGTCTGACGCCTGGGGACATTCTAAGGTAAGGAATCTATCACTAACTAATGTCTCTTACAGAAATATTGTTACACAAGTAGGTAACTTGTGCTTTAAAAGCATCACAAATATTGAATACATCATCACAATATGAATGTGTTGTACATACAAATATCGGGAATCATAACAAAAGAAGAGACCTTTGTTTGGAAACTGCAAGTTTAAAAAAAACAGCCAACATTAAAACAGACCAGGACATTGGTTAACATTTGTAGAAAGAGGGCGGGCTTCCCATGTCAAAATCCATAAATGTTCGCATTTGGCTTTAAAAACTTTCGAGGAAAGAAGCATAATATTTACAAATGAAAATAAAGTGCTCCAGAGATTGCATAGCAGACCCATCACATGGGCAAACTAGCACAGCACCAGTATCAAATTGACCCAGGGGATGAAAAGTAACTAATAGTTGCCAGGTAAACTTGTATAAGGGTGTGCCTTCCCAGGGGTTCACAACCCAATTCAAATATTGCTTAGGATTAGATGAGGTTAGTATGATTACAAAGTCCTGCAGGAGAGTTTTTTTTGCAACTGCTCCTGTTCCCTGGAGGCCCAGCTGTGAGACACAAAACCGCGTTTGCACTTCGATATATCATCCCTATTGAGAGAGGTTGGTGATAAGTACATATGCGCCCATCTAATTTCTTTAGCCATGGATCTCTCATAACTCAACCATGGAATAGCAGGTCCCTTCTCAAGCAATCAGTGATATTTCCCTATTAAGGAAGGAAGCCTTTTTCCCAAAGAGAAACCCAATGGACCAAATGGGCCAACCTAATCTGATCAGTTATATATGGGATGCCCAACTCATCATGGAGAGCAAAATAGGGGGTGAAAAGAGATAACCCCAGCAGGCGGCAACAGAGTTGATTCTCCACCTGCATCGATGTGACATCCTGGTAACCCTAGAGCCCTGCACCATACTTTGAGACTGGTAGGCACTTCCGCTGAAAGACCTCCAGAAGGGGCTGTAGTGGCTGCTTGTTGACTCTTGGAAAAGTGAAACCATGTGCTCACAGAATGACTAAAGTGTAGGCACTGGTTAGCTATGCAGTGAGACCATCGAACACAGCTCCCAAGTATGAAAATTCTGTGCCCCTTTCAATATGTCTGCGTTTAATAAGAAATGATCCTACCTTCCTGGCTCTCCTCCCAACTACCAAATACTTGGTTGTAGCTACATTGGTGTCCAAATCCAATCCAGCCATATATATATATATATATTTTAAACCTGCTGATTAAGGCCCTCAAGCCGTTTAGGGGTACAGGACAATAACACCACATCCTCTACCTAAAGCAGACTGGAATAGTTGCTGACTACATCATAGGCATGTCCTTCCATGAAGCTACTAAGGAAGCATTTGAACGATTAATGTACACTAAGAACAGTCCAGGACACAGCCCTGGTGAAAACCTCTATGTAGTTCAAAAACGTCGCTGCATTATCTACCTGGTTGAAATCGATCAGAAGCACTGACCCCGAAGTAGGGCCTGGAGAAAAGTAACCAAAGCCTTGTCCAACCTTAAGGTCAAAAGAATATCTCAAAGCTTACTGCAGTCGACCCTGTTAACTGCTCTAGTTAAATTCATAAATAAAAGGAATAGCGGACTCCCTTTAACAAATGTATATTTGCTCAGAACTAGATGGAGGTTAATTGCTCAATAGTGCAGAGTTCTTCCCTAAATCCATATTGTGCTCAGGCTATTTCCTGGTTGGCTCTAGACCAGTCCTCAATCCTTTAAGAGCTTTGTGTTCAATGACCTTGACTATCGAGTCTAGGAGGTTGAGCAGCCTGTAATTGTGGATAATTTTTACAGTCTTTTTAGGTCTCGCCTATGCAGCATGCATGCGCTGCATTGGAGGACCTTTAGCCATCGTTCTGCTCTTTTTGGAAGCACACACTCGTGCTTGTGGCGGCATCCAGCTTGCGGGAGCGTGCAGCTGCACACCACAAGCACGAGTTTCAGTGCTTCCAAAAAGAGCAGACTGCGCACGCACACACCACTCCTTGGGTTGTTTTCTGTGTTTTTAAAGACTGGGAAAGTTGGCTGCTCACTTCTTAAGCCCTGCAGCGATAGTCTTAGCACTGACTGCCGAGAGTGTTCAGCTATCTGCCACAAGGCGGCGCCTTCAGCACATGCAGCTTTATGTATCCCACGAACCCGCCAGAGCTGAAGCTGTAGCTTAAAGAAATCATGGAGGCAGGTTTGGAAACTATTGTAGGCAAGTCCATGGACGAACAATAGTGAGACAAGCCTCTCCCACGACTGCTGACTCCATGACCACAAGGTACTTCCTTGATGTGCTGAAGACTTTGTTGTGGGCTAAGCCCAGACCGTGGCACTTAAACAGAGTTCAGGGGGGGGGGAACCCCGAGACGCTTTTTTTCTGGGATGTCATTTGTAAAACCTACTTTAATTTTGCAGTTTTGTATAGCGCAAACTCGACCATAAGGCATTGGAGCACTTTACACGAGCACCAGGAACGTTACACAAGGATACATGAATTTATTTTGGCAGACATGGGAAGATTGTTAAGCGATTTTCCCAGAATCACGAGCCGACGCCTAGTAGTTCAAAAGTCAGCAGCTCTGACCGTTCCGCTACAGCCTCTTCCCTATGAACTGGAAAATATGAGTTGGGGTGGTTTTCAAAGCGCAGCCAGCAGAGCACTTTAGCAGCGTTGATATGTGGAATCCGCAGATCGGTTTCGATTATCCAGGAAAACATGTGTAAAGCAGCGGCCAAGGTGCCCAGTCCGAAAGGCTGGCTACGGAGTCTGACAGTGTACGTCGTGCGGTTTCGTCTCTGCAGTGAGTGGAGGAGCCGGCCCAGAATTGGACGCCAGTATGGTGCACAGTAATCCAGTGAAGCATTCGTGCCTAGTAAGGTACCCATTTCAGGAGAGTTTTGTGTCTTGTTTCTCTTCTCGGTTCCAGGAGTGCCCTGGTAGGCCCTTCGCCAAGGAACGCCTCATCCAGAAGGAATAATCACTTTGCTTACCACAACATGGATGCCAACAAAGCAACCCCCTTCCATTTGTATGCAAGGGTGTTGGCCATCACGTCTTTCTCAATTGCTTTATGGACAGGCTTGTGCTAGATCATCACACACATGCATACATTTGGTGGTACAAGAGGTTTAACTCTTTCTTGACTCACAATTCAAATAGTTCCTGAAGCACACAGTGGTGCAGATTTTGGACTAAGAAGCCTAGTGATGTGAGTGGAGAAGACTTGTGAGTCTGTGTGTTAGTGGTCCAGCAGGGATCCCCAGATATTCCAAAACTGCCTGAAAACTGGGCCATTGTAAATCTACCTCCCACCCTCCCGTTAGTATTTGGAAACAATAGCCGTGCTGCTGTACCCGGTCTTTATCGCTTACTCGCCAAACACGCAGCGTCTCCTGGCTTTCTCTGTGTTTGCTAACGGCACAAATAGTGTGAACGATTGTTTATGTACCCCTCATCTTTCCTCATAATGACGGCTGCTTTTCTCATGACAGATAATAGTCACTGCCTGAATCGGCCAGTTTAGATTTATACTGCAAGCGTGTTTGTACTGATAGTGCCAAAAACGCACATATGGGCGTTGGTCTCCCTCTCTTAAAAAGACACAGTAGTCTTGGTGCTTGGCGTGAAGATAGTGCAGTCCTGCCCTGCTTACGGTAACGGCGCAACAGCTGCGGGTATACGTTTTCTTCAGTTTTTGCCTTGTTATCTTTAGTTATCTCATTTCTTATTTCAGTCTCACCCCTTAACAGACCCCCTTAAAAAAATGTATTGTTGCAATTGAACTGTGCCGTGTCTGATTAAAAGATGTGCACTTTTTATTGTTTACAAGGCAGACAAATAAATCCCTCTCCTTTGGGCTCACCATACTTGTGATCTTTACGCACTGCTAACAGTGAAACAAGACCCTCGATAAAACCCTTCTCCGACTCTTTCACTTGCCATAAATAACCTTTTAAGAGTGCCACACTTGTATGTTGATCTCAGTGTGCATGTAGTACATTACTATGTGCATCCCTCGTACTCCACACGTGTGTCAAACAGTGTGATGGCTGTCCAGCAATGCCCGCCCCCAGCCCTGTAACTGTTTTCATTTACAAAGATGTGCTTCATCACATACATTGCCAACATCTACACTTTTCTTCAACACTCATCATTTGATTTCTGTACATGTTTTCTATGTTCGAGGAATGTGGGCTGCTGAATTCATATCTGTGCATAGATCGCCGCCTAGTGTTGGGTCCGGATGTTTGCACGTTGTTGTCCTGGAAGAGTCTTCGAAGTATCCTGAGATAGGTGACTCCTCCCCTGGACCACAGTGCGCGTGGGCATCCTCTCCATCCTCAGATTGCTTTTTCCGCCATTGGGTTCGGATGCGCTTATCTTGACTCAAGTTAGGAAAATTTAGTTTTCAGGCCAAAAGGCCTCTAATTTTCGTCGGTACTGTTCCCGCTCGGTATCGACAGTTTACAGGCTAGTTTAGCGATTTTAACAACTTTTCGGATCCATTAAATCCGACCATCGACCGAACTTCGACGATAAAATCGAGGACCCCATTCAAGCGGTGTCCTGTTTGCCACGCCAAATACCCACATATCGACGTCCACCCGGTGTGTAACAAATGCCTCTCACCGGATCATGACGAATCGAAATGCATGGCCTGTGCCCGATTCAGATCCAAGAAGACTCTCCGGAATCGACGAGCCGCGCGACTGGAAGCACAACAAGCTGCACCGGCCCCGACCAACATCTTCAGCACCGAGGACGAAGATGTCGAAAGCGTGGAAAATATAGCCTCCAGCCCCGCTTCCGAACACGGTTCCAGATCGGAAGACGTAGATGAAGAGCTTTTTCACAGGGAAGAAGCCGACGATGAGGTAGGAGACTACGATGAGGCCTTAGGGGCCGAAGAAGGTAGCTCTGGTGAGGAGCAGGGCCTACCCGTCCAAGTGGAGGCTATCCCAGTGCGTCAGTCGACGGCTCCGGTCGAGGGATCGCCTTCGGTCCTTTCCCAAGACCAATCCAGCAGTTCTTCGGCCCCGCCCTCTGGCCCGGCCACAGACATACAGTGTTGGAAACCGGGCAACCGGGTTAGCAGTCACCAGGTTCCCAGCACAATGGTAGCTTGGCTCGAGCGGTTGGGGGTCAGGCACCGTGTTAAGCATACGTCACACCCTCACAATAACCATGCGTTCATCCGTTCCAAAAACGACACAACACCGTAAAAATAATGCAAGTCAAGTTGAAAATATATATGGCTTTATCTTATTTTCTCTTAGTTGCAGGTTTCATTACATAAATACAAGACAATAAGATTTTCCTTAAAAGAGCAGGTCAAATAAATAATACTACATTGGGATTTCAATAAATAGGTTCAGGTCATAAATAAGCAAGGAATAAATAGATGTGCAATAACTACAGATGGCAAATAAATACAGTCAGACAATAAATATAGTGCAGGAATAAATTAGTGGATGACAATAAATAAAGCACTTCCAATAAATAAGGTAAAACAATCAATGACAGTGACAAACAATTCAAATCATTTACATGAGGTCACTTGGTCTTACTTTGCCCATACACAACATAAGGACACTTGGTTGGCATGGGGGTGTCCCACCTAGATTGATCAAGGCTGGGGCCTAAGCTGAGGCAGAACAAGAGTAACCTAAAGATCTGGCCCTCCAAACCACACAACCCTTTATGGAGGTCACTGTACCAGTCTCAGTTCACCCCTGGCACTCTCAGGCTGGTTCTAGCACCCCTTTAGCCCCTAGAATGGTCTTTTAGGGCTCCACAGGGCCTCAGATACCCCCTCTACCACTTACTGCCCTTTTCACGATGATCGGCTCCGCTCGGCGCCGTGTTGACGCCGTGAGGCGGTTTCGGATCGATGTCGTTGGGCGGCTTCGACTCGATGTCGCTGGGCGGTCTCGACTCGATGTCGCTGGGCGGTCTCGACTCGATGTCGCTGGGCGGTCTCGACTCGATGTCGCCTTCCGGCGTCACAGGGACTCAGACTCCCCACTTCCTGGTGTCTCCGGAGTGCGATCTCCACTCCCGACCTCCGGCGCGCTTCACCTCGGTTTCCGGCGACTCCGGTGGGCGGACTTCACTCCACCGTCGACGCCTCACCTCGACCTCAGGTGACTCCCGACTCGACCTCCGGCGCCTCTCCACGACCTCCGTCGGCGCCCTCACTCGACCTCGGGTTACTCCGTACTCGACCTCCGGTGACTCTCCACGACCTCCGTCGGCGCCCTCACTTCGACCTCTGGCGGCTCCGGGTACGACGTCTGCTTTCTGTCAGCGCCGCTTCTCAACCTCAGGCCCCAGGTCTCCAGGCTTCTCGACGTCAGGACTCCAGGAGGACACTGCTGAACAGGTCAGGAGCTTGCTGTTCTTCTTCTTTAAGGCCTGTTCCAACTATTCAGTCCTTTAAGATGGTTCTTCTGATCTTGATCCCACACAGGGCTTTAGGTTGGGCTTGGTCAGTAGAGACTAGCATCAAGGGTGGGTTTCTGGACCCCACTCCAAGCACTGGTTTCCACCTCTGCTGCCTTACTCCGACCTCCTTCTAACTCTGTCCTCTCTCTTCTCCAGTCAGTTGCCAACTGCCACTCTGAGATGGCCTCCCAACATTCTAAACTGCCTCCCTCTGTCACAGGGTTCTAGAATGTTCTGAACCTCCAGTGGGTTCTGAAGATGTCACAGGTGACAATGGATGGCCACCATTTTGTGTCTCAGGCCCTCAGACAGAAGTTCCAGGGGTAGGGAAAATGGCTCCCTGACCCTGCATCAACACTAAAAAGTCTGGTGGTTCCCAAAAAGGAAAAATTATAACAGGGTTTGAGGCAAAAGTGGGACAAAATAAATACTGATGAGGAGGGACCACCCAAAGGGCTGACAGGTCTAACACGCGTCCCCCCCAGCTGAAAGTGGGGAGAGCTACCCAACCCCTTGGGAGTTCTCATCACTAAGGCGGAAATACCTTGAGAGACCGTCTGCATTGGCGTGGTCCACTCCAGGCCGATGTTCCACCTGAAAGTCCATTCCCTGTAGGGAGATAGACCACCTTAGCAACTTGGGATTCTCCCCCTTCATCTGCATCAGCCACCGAAGGGGTCTGTGGTCGGTCTGAACTAGGAAGTGCGAGCCAAACAGGTATGGCCGCAACTTCTTCAGAGCCCATACCACTGCAAAGGCTTCACGCTCTATTGCACTCCACTTCTGTTCCCTGGGAAGTAGTCTCCGGGATAGGAAGACCACGGGTTGATCCAGACCCTCTTCATTGAGTTGCGATAACACTGCCCCAATGCCATGTTCCGATGCATCCGTCTGGACAATGAACTCCTTGGAAAAGTCTGGGGCCCTTAAGACCGGGGCCTCGCACAAGGCCTGCTGACAAGCCTCCGTCCAGACTACCCGTCGAGGTTGCTTCTTGGACGTAAGCTCCGTGAGGGGGGCCACAATGGTCCCATACCCCTTCACGAAGCGGCGGTAATATCCGGTGAGGCCCAGAAAAGCTCGGACCTCAGTCTGAGTCTTGGGGGGTTCCCAGGCCATGATAGCCTCGATTTTCGCCTGGAGGGGCTGCACCGCTCCCCTACCCACCAAGTGTCCAAGGTACACTACCGACCCCTGCCCGATCTTGCATTTACTGGCCTTGATCGTTAAACCAGCTTGCTTCAGGGCCTGGAGAACAGTTTGCAGGTGACGCAAGTGATCCTCCCAGCTGTTACTGAAGACGGCAATGTCGTCCAGATAAGCAGCAGAGAAACTCTCCATTCCGGCGAGGATCTGGTTCACCAGACGCTGAAACGTGGCAGGGGCGTTCTTGCGCCCAAAGGTCATCACGCAGAACTGGTAGTGGCCCTTGGGCGTGGAGAAGGCTGACCTTTCCTTAGCTCCATCAGTCAGAGAGATCTGCCAGTACCCGGATGTAAGGTCAAAGGTACTCAAATAGTGGGCAGCTCCCAGCCGGTCAATCAGTTCATCCGCCCTCGGGATCGGATGAGCATCAGTCTTGGTTACTGAATTCAGTCCCCGGTAGTCCACACAGAACCTCAGTTCCGGTTGGGCACCCGGTGGTGCAGCTTTTGGTACTAGTACCACCGGACTGGACCAGGGGCTGCTGGAAGGTTCAATCACTCCTAGCTCCAGCATCTTAGTGACTTCACTGTGAATGCTGGCCTTCACCTTGTCTGTCATCCGGTAGATCTTTGATTTCACAGTTGGGCTGTCTCCTGTGTCCACGTCATGGACACACAGGTGAGTCCTACCCGGAACAAGGGAGAACAACGAAGTGTACTGCCCCAGGACCTGGCGGCAGTCCTCCTGCTGTTCAGGAGTTAGGGACGGGGAGAGAATCACTCCCTCCACCAACCCATCCTTCTCTTGAGACGCAAATAAGTCTGGGAGAGGCTCGCTTTCCACGTCCTCTGCTCCGTCAGTCACCATTAACAATATGACTTCGGGCCTCTCATGGTGGGGTTTGAGGCGGTTGGCATGCAGCACTCGTAGGGGCTGGCGAGGGGTCTTCAGATCCACCAAGTAGGTAGCCTTACCCTTCTTCTCCAACACCTCAAAGGGTCCTGACCAGCGATCCTGGAGGGCGCTAAGCTCTCCTGGTTCGATCACCCACACCTTCTGGCCAGGCTCCAACTCCACCGGGTGAGCATTGTGGTCATACCACGCCTTCATCACTGCTTGGCTGGCTTCCAAGTTGTCAGAAGCTTGCTTCCACAACTTAGCCATTTGGCTCCGGAAGGCCAGCATGTAGCTCACCACGTCCTGGGGAAGCTTTCTGGGAGTTCTTTCCCATCCGTCTCTCACCAGGCTGAGAGGTCCACGCACAGGGTGCCCATACAAAAGCTCGAAGGGGCTGAAGCCCACTCCCTTCTGTGGCACTTCCCTGTAAGAAAACAATAGACAGGGTAGGAGGTCGTCCCATTTCCTCCGCAGGCTTTCAGGCAGACTTCTGATCATGCCTTTCAAGGTCTTATTGAACCTCTCCACCAGACCATTGGTCTGGGGGTGGTAAGGAGTGGTGAACCGGTAGGTCACTCCACACTCCTTCCACATCGCCCGCATGTATGCTGACATGAAGTTGGTCCCCCTGTCGGACACAACTTCCTTTGGAAAACCCACTCTGGTAAAGATTCCCATCAGGGCCCTAGCCACAACAGGTGCAGTAATGGTCCTCAGAGGTATGGCCTCTGGGTACCGCGTGGCATGATCCATCAGAACCAGGATAAACCTGTGACCAGCTGTAGTAGGCGGATCTAATGGACCCACAATGTCGATGCCCACCCTTTCAAAGGGGGTGCTAACGACAGGAAGTGGTTCCAGGGGAGCTTTCAGCTTCACCCCTGTTTTCCCACTGGCTTGGCAAGACACACACATCCGGCAGTAGGTGTCGGACGACACTTTCATTTGAGGCCAATAAAAGTGTGAGACAAGCCGGGCAAAGGTTTTGTCTTGCCCCAGGTGTCCTGCCAAGGGGATCTCATGAGCCAATTCCAGGAGGAAGGCTCGGTAACGTTGAGGGACAACCAAGGCCCGTGACGATCCGTGCATGGGTGCCTTGGGTTCACTGTAGAGGAGGCCATCCTCCCAGTAAATATTGTAGTTCCCCTCAACGTTCCCTGCTGCCTGGGCTTCGGCCTGTCGCCTCAGTCCCTCAAGGGTAGGACACTCCTTCTGGCCCTTGCAGAATTCCTCCCTGGTCGGCCCTCCCTCCACGTGCCACTCGGCCGGGATGGGTAGGTTCTCCAGTTCGGTAACATCCCCCCCCCCCCCCGCGGACTCCTGGTCCACCACCTCCGGTGGCCTATCCGTCACACGGGGCGTGGATGCCGAGGCAGGCTCCTCCTGCCTTCGGTTCTTCCCTTGGTTGGCAGCCGGCGGTGCCTTTGTTACAGGCTCCCGCCTAAACGAACTCCCCCTCCGGGTAGTCGCAGACCTTGTGCTGACACAGGCCCAGTCAGGTGTACCCAGCATCTCAGCATGAGTCCGGTATTCCACCTCCTTCCAAGCATTATGCTCCATGTCATTCCCCAGCAGACAATCGACTGGCACGGCAGGGCTTACGGCAACTCGAAGTGACCCTGCAACCCCTTCCCATTCAAATGGAACCACGGCCACCGGATAGTGGCCCATTCTGCCGTCAGCCATCGCGGCAGGGTGGAGTATATGGGGAATCACCTGCTCTGGAGACACCAGTTGGCTACGTACCATAGTCATACTGGCTCCTGTGTCTCTCAGAGCCTCCCCTCTTTGGCCGTTGATGGTGACCCACTGCCCATACTTTGTGGTATTTGCGGGCACCTGGATCTTAGGAACCATCTCCCGTTCTCCCAGGGACACTAAAGTGACACCCGCCCACTCCCTTCCCTTATCTAAGGGCATCTCCTCCCCGAGCACTACACTAGCTACTCCGGGGGCCTTTCCTCCGATGGGAGGGGGTGGTCTTTTCGGGCACTTCACATCTCCCTTATAGTGACACCACCGCACTCGTAGCAATGGACAACCCTTGGCTGCTGACTCTGGCCAGGATTAGGGTTTCTGGGGGGGTTAGCCCTAGGGGTGAATCCTGTTCCTTTCCCTTGGAAACTATTTTGGGGGCCTTTAGAGAACCCCGTTTTCTTTTCCCCTCCCTCTTTCTTCTGGGGGGCGCCCTGTCCGGTCTTTTGAGAGTCCCCTCCAGTCCCCCTTGTGGACACTCGGGTACTAGCCCAAATGTCCGCCTCCTCAGCAAGCTTCCGGGGATTGGTCAGCTTGCTATCCACCAGGTGTTGACGCAGTTCAGGGAAACATTTTTCGAGCAGGTGTTCCTTCAACATCAAATCAAACAACCCCTCGTAGTCCCTCACCTCACTGCCCTGTATCCAACCCTCTAATGCCTTCTTTGCATAGTCCAGGAAATCCACCCAATTCTGTGTGCCCAGTTTGTGGCTACCCCGGAACTTCTGTCTGTACTTCTCGGGTGTTAGTCCAAACTTCCTCACGAGCGCCAGCTTCATGGTGGGGTAGTGGGTCTGCTCATCCTGCTCCAGGGCCAATAATGTATCCCTACCAGCTGGAGGCATGTATCTATACAATCCCCCTCCCCAATATTTCTCTGGAACCCCATGGACTCATAAAGAGACCTCATAGGCTGCTAGCCACCTGGCGATATCATCACCCGCACTATAGCTAGCTACTATGTCTTTTGGCAAATAGGGTTTGGGTTCCCTGGTGATTTCTCTTTCTTCGCTGCCACCACTAGGAACAGGGTGTGCCCCGACCCGTAGGATCTGGAGATCTATCTCCCTGAGCCTCAACTCGTGAGCGATCCTCCGTTCCTCCTTTTCTTTCTCCAGCTTCGCCAAATCCCATGTGAGCTGTCTTTTCTCCCTCCGGTCAGTGAATTCTGCTTCTAATAAGCCATTGCTAGAGACACTGCTGCCCTTCCTTGAAAGTGTTCCGGGCCCCGCTACTAGGTTCCCCACCTCAGGTTGGTACAAACCAGCCTCCTCGCTGTCAGGCTCTCCATCCCTGTCCTCCTTCTCAACCTTACTTTCTCGTCGTGTCTCCCCCCAAGCCCTTAAGCTGGTCTGGAGCTCACCCTTCTTTGCACCTTGGGGACAAAACACCCCCTCTCGCTCACAAAACTCTCTGAGTTGGGCCACAGTGTAAGTTTCCACATCCTCCAATACAAACTCCATTTTGCCCACTCAGGATAGAAGACAGTTGCTTACAGAAGCTATGCAGGGGGGTACCTTATGTAATACCTCCTCCCACCACCAGAAGTAAATTTGGAAAAAACAAAACTCAAAATTAGGAAGTCCGCTTGGAGAAAACTCCCGGTGTAGGCCTATGGACTGCCCACAGTTATTGTCGAGGAGACGCAAGCACAGCTCAATCCCACCGTTGAACACCAATTTTATGTTGGAAACCGGGCAACCGGGTTAGCAGTCACCAGGTTCCCAGCACAATGGTAGCTTGGCTCGAGCGGTTGGGGGTCAGGCACCGTGTTAAGCATACGTCACACCCTCACAATAACCATGCCTTCATCCGTTCCAAAAACGACACTACACCGTAAAAATAATGCAAGTCAAGTTGAAAATATATATGTCATTATCTTATTTTCTCTTAGTTGCAGGTTTCATTACATAAATACAAGACAATAAGATTTTCCTTAAAAGAGCAGGTCAAATAAATAATACTACATTGGGATTTCAATAAATAGGTTCAGGTCATAAATAAGCAAGGAATAAATAGATGTGCAATAACTACAGATGGCAAATAAATACAGTCAGACAATAAATATAGTGCAGGAATAAATTAGTGGATGACCATAAATAAAGCACTTCCAATAAATAAGGTAAAACAATCAATGACAGTGACAATTCAAATCATTTACATGAGGTCACTTGGTCTTACTTTGCCCATACACAACTTAAGGACACTTGGTTGGCATGGGGGTGTCCCACCTAGATTGATCAAGGCTGGGGCCTAAGCTGGGGCAGAACAAGAGTAACCTAAAGATCTGGCCCTCCAAACCACACAACCCTTTATGGAGGTCACTGTACCAGTCTCAGTTCACCCCTGGCACTCTCAGGCTGGTTCTAGCACCCCTTTAGCCCCTAGAATGGTCTTTTAGGGCTCCACAGGGCCTCAGATACCCCCTCTACCACTTACTGCCCTTTTCACGATGATCGGCTCCGCTCGGCGCCGTGTCGACGCCGTGAGGCGTTCTCGACTCGATGTCGCTGGGCGTTCTCGACTCGATGTCGCTGGGCGGTCTCGACTCGATGTCGCTGGGCGGTCTCGACTCGATGTCGCTGGGCGGTCTCGACTCGATGTCGCCTTCCGGCGTCACAGGGACTCAGACTCCCCACTTCCTGGTGTCTCCGGAGTGCGATCTCCACTCCCGACCTCCGGCGCGCTTCACCTCGGTTTCCGGCGACTCCGGTGGGCGGACTTCACTCCACCGTCGACGCCTCACCTCGACCTCAGGTGACTCCCGACTCGACCTCCGGCGCCTCTCCACGACCTCCGTCGGCGCCCTCACTCGACCTCGGGTTACTCTGTACTCGACCTCCGGTGACTCTCCACGACCTCCGTCGGCGCCCTCACTTCGACCTCTGGCGGCTCCGGGTACGACGTCTGCTTTCTGTCAGCGCCGCTTGTCAACCTCAGGCCCCAGGTCTCCAGGCTTCTCGACGTCAGGACTCCAGGAGGACACTGCTGAACAGGTCAGGAGCTTGCTGTTCTTCTTCTTTAAGGCCTGTTCCAACTATTCAGTCCTTTAAGATGGTTCTTCTGATCTTGATCCCACACAGGGCTTCATGTTGGGCTTGGTCAGTAGAGACTAGCATCAAGGGTGGGTTTCTGGACCCCACTCCAAGCACTGGTTTCCACCTCTGCTGCCTTACTCCGACCTCCTTCTAACTCTGTCCTCTCTCTTCTCCAGTCAGTTGCCAACTGCCACTCTGAGATGGCCTCCCAACATTCTAAACTGCCTCCCTCTGTCACAGGGTTCTAGAATGTTCTGGAAACCTCCAGTGGGTTCTGATGATGTCACAGGTGACAATGGATGGCCACCATTTTGTGTCTCAGGCCCTCAGACAGAAGTTCCAGGGGTAGGGAAAATGGCTCCCTGACCCTGCATCAACACTAAAAAGTCTGGTGGTTCCCAAAAAGGAAATATTATAACAGGGTTTGAGGCAAAAGTGGGACAAAATAAATAATGATGAGGAGGGACCACCCAAAGGGCTGACAGGTCTAACATACAGCGAGAGCCATTATTACCTAAAAAGACTGGTTTCCCTTCCTCGAAACCGAAACCAATCGTCGTACCGGTTCAACAGAAACCGAAAGTGAAACTGACACTGGTCGGCTCGAGGCCCACCACACCTTCGACGCCAGCCAAACCAGTCGGCTCCGACCGCACCAAAAGGGACTTCGGTACCGAACTCGCTGCAGCCGATGTCGGCGCCGACCCGAAAAGAAAAGCCATCGGTACCGCCAAAGCGCCTCGGCCCCCGGCACCGAAGCAATCGGCACCGGCCACCAAGGTGAAAATGGCCACTGCATCGCTATCCACCTCGAAAGCAGCGACTACGGTCCACTCATCGACGCCATCGACGGCTACTACCTCTCCTCGGCTCGATGACCCGGTGACTTCGAAGAAGTCCACACCTGCCTCTACGTCACTCCTCTGTAAAAAGCAGGTTCTTTGTTAGACATGTGCTGCAGTCGCTCAATCTGTGCCTGAGAAATGTAGTATTTTTGTCCACCACCCACCTCTTCTCCCCCGCCGCTCTTT
Organism: Triturus cristatus; assembly: GCF_964204655.1. Lineage (NCBI taxonomy): Eukaryota > Metazoa > Chordata > Amphibia > Caudata > Salamandridae > Triturus > Triturus cristatus. Next base: position 124,320,355 of record NC_140581.1, read on the forward strand.
GACCATACGCTAAATAGAACTTCGAGCACATTCAGTTAATGTTTTTTATTTTGTCTTTCTTGACAAGTACCATCTAAGGCTTAACAATAAAGGAGACGGAAACCATTCCCTGTGTGGAAGGAGTTGCGCTTCAGTGATTGTTGTTTACTGTGAAACATGGAAACCAGAGTTGTAATCCCAGGTTCCCACTCGAAAACATTGAGTGATCCTGGGCAAGTTACTTTATTCGCTTTTGCTCATCAGCCTTCTCCCCATCTCCAGTTCTTTGATGTACCTAAATATTTAAGATTAACTTACAAACATACTGAGTTACAATAGCATGCTAAAACCATTTCCTAAGAACAAGTAGAACAGTCTACCAGTGGGTACATAACCCCGTCTTACTGTGGTTTCAAAGGTGTGGTCTGCTGTCTTGTCTTGCTTTATTTGCCTAGTACCACATACCTTGTTAATAGCTTTGGGACCATGCTTTTCTAACCACTATACCTCTTTGTAGGTGGAGCCTGTGCTGGCTGCTTTGCGAAGGACTTCTTGGGTTAAATCTAAAAGCCTCCTTCAGAATGTATTCTGCCTGTTACTTGCAGTTGGCTTCATGTTTTTTAATTCACAGTTCTTTGCTTTCTGTTTGCTGACTTTATTTATTTTAGGCTGTCCAGCATCTAGCATCTTTGTCCCACCCATGGTGCATAGCTTGTTTATAATGTGCTGCATAACTAAACACTTATAAAGTCCCAAAGGCGAGACCTATTGGCTATGCCAATGCTTGTTTTACACTGGGACAATCACAGCAGTATGTCATGACTTTGGGAAACCACATGGAGATACATTCTTGACCACATTTGCCTTATACATATTCATTGGGACCCCAGCCGGCCTGGGTGCTTTCTTGGAAAGGATCTCTGTGATCAACTCCCAAACGTCTGCTGGTTCAAACTTTATGGATAATGGGAGGAATGGGCATCGATCAGCGGGCCTACTGTTCTCAGGGTCCTCATAAGAATAAATGGCCTTCAAATTAGCGACCCATTTGTCAGCACTAATTTCTCATATTCCCGTTCCTTTTCAAAAGTTTTTTTTATTGGTTGTTTTCCAAACAATAAGTACACAGAAACCTACACAATGTAATATAAAACACAATACTACAATATAAACTATATAAATTAGACACAATAATCCAACCTAAATGGCAAAATAAATAAAATTCCACATAAAATATACAGTGCTAGTAGACTTCTACTTAATTATTGCGATGACATAGTACATATGGTTCCCTGTGGGAGGAAATAGTCAGCAGTCGGATGTAGGCCCGGTTATGGACCGCCCTTAAGACTCCCTATCGCTAAGGATTACAGTTCAGAGGTTTGTGCGATTCAAAATATATATCAAGGCTATCCTACATGTGTCTGTCGGGGGGGGGGGGGGGGGAGTCCATGGTGAATTTTGGAGGGCAATTGTCAGCACCCCTAAGGTGGGAGACCCAATTTAAGCAGCATTTAAAAGACGCTTTATTCGTGTTCTTCCAGTTATTTAGGATGACTTTAACTGCTGCCATCAAAAGAAGGTCCAGAAGGGCCCCATCCTTATCACTCAGGGATTCGACTGTGAGGAAGCCAAATACCAACATTGCGGCTTCTCTTTTAAGGGAGCATGAGAATAGTTTAGAGGTAAAATCAAAAATACTGTCACAGAATGCTGTTACACACTAGCAGTAAAACAGCAGATGTGCTAGGTCCCCTGTTTCCTCACTACAATTCCAACAACTGGAGTCCTCCCTAATCTTGTGTAGGTGTAGGCGAGCTGGTGTCCAGTATGCCTTGTGGAGGAGCCAAAATGTTGTCTGCGATAGGGCTGGCGAAATTGTATTCCTAGTGACTAAGGTCTATGTTTTAGACCAGACCTCTTTGGAGATCGGAGAGGAAGAAAGCGATTCCCAATAGTCAGTGAGCTTTTTGTTGAGGCCTGAGTGTTTGGGGCGAAGAGCTATGTATATCCAGGAGACATGGTGACCCAGGTTATTTATTTTCTCTATGTATTGTGGGAGGGATAGGGAAGAGGGTTTTAGATTTGCTTTTGTGATTGCTGCCTTTATTTTTAAGGAGTTCTAGAACTCCAGAGGGTCTAGGTTGAATTCAGTCTGTAGGTCGTTGAAGGTGAAGGGGGTTTGTCGTGTCAACTAATTGGCGTGGAAAGAAGATACCGCTGTCAATCCATGTACTGAAGTGAATAGAGCTTCCCCTGTACCGGATGCTATTGTTGTCCCACAGTGACTCCGTGTTCGAATGTCTTATGCTAATTTCTAATTTTTTATCTAGTTTCAGTAGAGCATGTTTCGTGCTTTTAAAGAGATTTTGAGCAGCTGATGTTTGTGAGCTTGGAGGTAAGTAGGGCTACTGGGGTCAGATTGCTGAGCAACGCTTTCTCAATTTCTAGCTAGACTGGAGTATATCCTGCAGGAGGAACGAACCAATAGGAGCCCTGTTTAGCTAAGAACGCTGTTTGGTAGAGTTTAAAGTCTGCTAGGTTCACTCCTCCAAGGGATTTATCCAGCCTGAGTTTTTTCAGGCTAATTCTGGCCTTTTTGCCTTGCCATATGAACTTGGAAATAAGGGTGTCTAACTTCCGATGGAACTCCTCCGTCAATGTGAGAGGGAGCATGGTTATTAGGTAGTTCACTAGGGGTGTAACCATCATCTTGATGGTTTTAATTCTGCCCCACCAGGTTAAGAATCTAGGGAACCATGCGTCTAAACGTTTTTAAATTTTCTCTAAGGTGATGGTTTTGTTCCTTTGTAAAGATTCCAGGATATTGCTGACTAATTCTATCCCTAGATATTTAATAAAACCCGGTTGCCAGGCGAGGCCTGAGTCTCCTATTATCTCTCTAGTGCAGTAGATATTAACGGGCTTGACTTCAGACGTTGCTCTATTCAGCTTATAGCCGGAGTGGGACGAGTAGATTTCTATGGTTTGCATCAAGGTTGTAACTGAGGAGCATGGATCCTCTGTGACCATAAGAATGCCGTTCGTGTAGGCGGCCAATTTCAGCTGGAGGTTATTAAGGTTACTCCTTTCATGCCATGGTTCTGTTTAATGTCCTGGAGTAATGGTTCATGGGCTAGGAGAAAGAGGAATGGGGATAGGGGGCAGCCTTGTCTAGTGCCCTGCTCAAGTATAAAGGCATCTGATAAGGTTCCATTAATCGCGATACGTGTGGTGGGTTCTGAATACATCGCCATGGCCATATTAATGAATGATCTCCCCAGATTAAAAGACAACATGCAATGTCTTAGAAATGACCATGAAACTATCGAACGCCTTTTCGGCGTCCAGGGTAGTGGCAAACAACGGAACTGGTTTTTGCTTTGCCTGTTCTAGTATATGGCTTAGCAAGCGGGTGTTGTCGTTGGTCATTCGACTTTTAAGGAAGCTAACTTGGGAACTGCTAATGATTTTAGGAAGGACCGCATTCAACCGTACTTTTAATATTTTGGCGTAGAGCTTGCAATCCACATTAGTGAAATTGGCCTATAGTTTTGGGGTAAGAGTGGGTCTTTCCCCTCTTTTGGTATGACAATGATTGTGGCTTCTCTCATTGATTTGGGTATATGTCCTATCCTGGCTATTGAATTTAAACTTTCAGCAGGGCTAGTTGCAGAGAATCGCTAAATGATTTGTAAAAGGCCGCCGAGAAGCCATCCGGACCTGGGGCCTTATTGCTTTTCAGAGACCTAATGGAATTAATTCTGTTTCTGAGAAGGGTTTACCCAGAGCATCGACATCCGCCTTTGATAGACGCGGGCGATTTAGAGATTCTAGGTATCTGGCACACTCTTCCGAGTTTACTGTTTATTTTTATAAAGATCCTCATAAAAGGATTTAAATGCGCTCAGAATCTCTCTTTGTTTAATATGGGTGGTGTTAGTGGAGTCCTTTATCGAGGAGATGGTAAATTGTCTTTGCTTGTGCTTAAGATAGGAGGCTAATATAAGAAACAGCGGTTCCTGTGGACTATGGAAACTTATTTAAGCAATATTTATGCACAATCGCATTATAAAGGGTGCATTCTTGTCAGAGGGCAAGAATATATGTACACTTCTTTTCAATCAAAAGCGCAAATATTTGTGCATTGTGTCCCCAAGTGAAAAATGGAACCAACAAAAAAGTGAATATATAAAGTGAATGATTATATAGAGGGTTTCCATGAATTCTGAGAAACGGCCATACAAATATATTATTTCAACAGCATAGGCACACAATAAAACATGCTGGGTAATGGTCCGTTCTCTGTGCTTGCCGACGGCGTTTCAACCCTTCTATGTATGTGGGTTCTCTTCAGGACTGACAATGTTGGGACATCTAAAACAAATTAAGGAAAGCATAAGGCCCATATACCGGCACAAATGCAAGAAATGGTAGAGAAGGACTCGAATAAGGAGGGGTTACCTGGGTTGTGATGTGCGCAGCCTTGGTGAAAGTGATGTGCCACAGTGAAAGGGTGAAAATTAAAACTCACATGAGGACCCAGCCGGGTTCTTTCATGATGGGATGAGAAAACAAACTGTTAGTGTCTGTAATGTTAAATACCTGGTCGTGTATTATGGGCGATTAGCTTAAATATTTACCTCAAAGTGAGGCAAGGCAGGCACTTCTGTTGCAGGGATTCTGCTTATACACAGAACTATGCTTAGAACCCCAGGACCTCAGTGAATTGTGGTGTACCAGAAACTCACCTCAGAACCCAGAACCCAGTATCCGGCTAGCATAAGTGTCCCATTCGTTATCCAAGATTTAGCTCAGAGATCCCAATGAATAGACAACCCAGAACAAGCGACTCAGTGTACTCTCAGGAATGGTGGGAATCGGAAATACCTGTTCGTATATTATTCTCACATCAGTCCACAACAATAATCAACAGAGACACGGTGTAAATAAAAAGAGTTTATTTTTATAGACCACGTGTCCTAAGATGCAGTACTTTGGCTAATACAAGCAGACAAATGATTAATATCAAAACCAGCAACATAGTTACAATACCATAGAATATAAACGGGGTAATCATATTATAATGACAGTGGATACTACCACCTTCCCTTTACTAAGAAGCTAATATTATTATTATACTAATAGAAGGTCTCTTAGGCTTGAATAGGGGACCCCATACCTCAAAGATCAGCTTAGTGAAATCACATCACAGGAGCATCAGGAGACTTCTCGCAGGAAGGCTCGTCTTCGGTCTGAATAATAAACATGATGTCTGTGATATTAAAAGCACCAACTTTCAGGTATGTGCAGCTGCGCGTGTGTTATGGCTAAATAGTGGGTCGATTAACCTAGAGTGGAAAACATGCATTGAGTAATAATCCAGACTGTTTGTCACACCATGTACAGACCAAGGTCGCTGCGCAGAGCTTGGGATGGTAACAACAGATTGCTCTCGTGTGAAGCAAGTCGCGAGTCAGCAGTTTATTTAAGAAATAACATGTAAACGCAGTGTCGTGTGCAAAAGCAGAAAGATGGCATTCTAACATCTAACGTGGTTATGCTAACTTAACAATGTATGTGCGTATTCAGGAAGAACTCACTACATGCCCCCTTGATCGAAGCACTATTTAATAGGCAAGAAAAGAGAGAACGCAGAGTTCAGTTTCGTCAGAGCAGAACAAGGCGTAACCAATGCAGAGTTTCAGAATGCGCCAAAGTCCGAAACTACAAAAAATATAAACCAGGGTTTTTTTGAAAGAAAAAAAAATGGAAGTTAAAAAAAACTCAAAACGACCATCAGGAAAAAAAAGAGAAAGAAAAGAAGAAATGGTGCGCTAGAGTGCTGTCCAGTAGCACAGGCGCAAAGGACGACTGTCCAGTTAATCCATGAATGTATAGGCAGCATATGTGGCCACTGCTTCCAACAAAAAATCGTTTGCAGGTCCACTGAAAGTCTCAGCCATCCAATCCATCAACGAAAAGGAACATACGTGTTCATCAACCATCGGAGCCTCTAGCACGATCAGAGGGCACCCGGAATGTTCCTCCAAATAGCTCATAGCCAAGAAGTTGTAGGCAGCTGTTGAGATGTCCCAATTACCCAGGATACCATGCGCCGCACCACAGGCCATAATCCGGACACCAGAACAGGCCAACTCGTGAGACACTAAGGGCCTCATCAGTCGATCGAAATCCGGCACCGGAGACACCAGGTTGGTCAAGCACAAATCCAAAGGCCATTCAAAGGGACAATCCAGGCAGTGAAACACAGGCTGCACGCAGGTGAAGTAGGAATACCTGAAGGATAATCCATATGCCAGGCTTAAGGTCGCCAACGGCAGAGTTCCATAAAAGTCAAGCATCCTATCACGAAGAAGATGCAGGCGGGACAGGCGCTCGTGTGGCACAGAAGGAGCAGCCATTCCGTAGTATGAAAAGTAAAAGCAGCACACCTGCCACCAGCGCCAGAAGCAGCGGAACACCTCCAAAGATGCTCGAGAAAAGTGAATGAAAAAATGCCGGAATCACACCAAAAATAGTTTGGAAAGAGGTCACGAGACCCGAGCCCACAAGTTTAAAAAAATGAGCCAGGCCGGTCGTGGACGAGGCATTAAAAATAGTTTGGATCAAAGTGCCGAAATGTAGGGGGAGGTCAGTATTCAGAAGCGCCTGTACCTCAGTGCGCGTATTAGCAACGTGAAGGACAAATGTTTCACGAGAGGAAGTCAATGGCACCTCTTTTTGGGACAATAGAGCTCTTATTCTGCTCAACTTGTTGAACTCTGCTTTCAAGGTTGGAATCGAAGGCCAGATAGAAACATCCAGCCGCCCATGCGGGGGTGGAAAGAGAACATTATTGCAGCAGACAACTTTCTGCGAGACAGTTACTATGTACGGTATTCCCACTAACATCCCGCAGCAAGCTTCAATATTCAAATTAAATAACTACCGTTTGCAAGCAGCGTGAAAGAAGGCGTAATCACAGGCACTGGGATACCTCGTAGGACGCAGGCCAAGTTCGGGGCTTGTACATTGCATGCGCCGTGTAATTGAATGTGCCTACATACCAAGGAATGGTCTGGTGTCGTGGTACATTCCTCGCCTTTCAAATAAACCTCAGTTCCGTCCCTCGTACATCTATACGTAAAGGGGAGGGACCAAACCTCATGTATGAAAGCGGTGCCCAGCAGTTCATATCTACCCAAAGCATAATGTTTCATACAAGATGTAAACTTAAAAAGCGCGAAAGGGAGAGTTATCAATCCGTGTACTAACCACGTAGCTGAATTGATCTCCGCTACAGAGAGAGGCAACCGTTCTAACTTTTCAATATGTGACAATGAATATGTTGCATCCTTCATGGACATAAATCGCTGCTTGTCAGTAAGGTTAAAGGGAAGGAATAACGATGTAGTGTTCAGATAGTCCCAAGGGACTCTCCCTGCCTTTAACGTCTGTAATGTCCATGCAAACTGCATAACAGAACGCAACTGGTTTTGACCATGATATAACACAGACATATCATCATGCACAATATCAACAACAGAAGAAACAATATTATCTAATGTATAAATCCTAGAAGAGAGAGTGCTAATGCTATTATCTATGACGGCTAAAACCTTCTCCATGTTTGCTTGGTCAATAGCTCTCAATCTGGAAGCCGCCTCAATCTGCGACAACTTCCAGACTTCGTTGTAAATAGCATACGCCCACCTTTTAGTTCTGCCACCCACAGGACCCTTAACAAAATCATTCAAATCTATTTTGTCATGTAATTGTGATAAATGAACTTTGACAGACGCCAAGGTGGAATGTCGCAGCCAAGATTGACATAACTTGCCCACAGAGTATGTAGTTACAGTATGTGACGACTCAAACCGAGGGTCTACGCGTTCCCGAGTATACCCCGGTTTCAGTCCCAGAAAACGACGTTGACCGGTGTCTGAACTGCTTTGCCAAACTAACCAACCCTCACTATTAAATTTCGAAATATTAAAAGATGTATTTGAAACTAAGGATTGCAAAGCAGTAAGGGATAGATCTGTGTGGTTATCCCAATTGGGATAAGCGCCCAAATCCGGCACTGAAGGTGACTTTAATTGTTTAGAAGTAGCCAATCCAAAACAGGTCGTTTGGAAGATAGATGAATTTAAAAACAAAATATTATTTGGTATAAGACAGGCACGATGTAAAGCCTCTGTACCCTGAACCTGCCACGGTCTGGAACCCCAAACCGACTTTAGATCAATAGTAGCCTTCCATAGATCATAACCTTTGATTGACAACTCGTCCATAAAGGACTTAGAATAAAGCAACTTTGTGTGTGTTAGTCGAACCTTTGTGGCAGACTCAGGCAGCACCTTAAAATAAAACGCTGCCGGGTTGGAAACACTGAAATCGGTAAAATAAGAATACTTGTTAACTAGTGTTTGTGAACTACCGAATGCGGGAGTAGGACAGTGTTCCCATTGGGTAAAATTTACAAAATTTCTAAATGTATTTGCTTTATGCAGGAAGTCATTGCCATAATGTTGAAAACAATACTGTTCCGCATAATTAGCCGCATTTTCATATAAATCTTCAGCATCAAAAGCGGCATAATATTTCAAATCAGAAAACAGTGATTCAATGGCGTGTACATCCCAATCATCAGAACGTATGTTCTGCCTAACCACATCACCCATAGAAACACGAAATACATTAGGTACATTAATGACCTCTGTAGGTCCATGAATTTGGAATTTAACAGCATCCCATGCGATTCCATCCAAGACGGGCCAGGCAGTAATATTCACAAAAGTCTGGCCCCTTTTCATGATGTGGGACGAGGAGTGGGGGGCCAAAGTTCCATTGATAAGTCTAATTGTCGATCTCTCACTCAGATAGTGGCCATCCACAAGACGGAAAAAAACTATTACAAATCCAATTGACATAAACAAAAAAATAGTAAAAAGCATCAACCAGATGTATGTCCAAGGGGCAATCAAAAAATGTCTCTTAAACCAGCTGAAAAAAACAGCAATGTTTGATGGGGGGCTTGAGGGTAACGAGTTAGTGTCAAAGGAGAAACGGGACTGGCCAAGTGCTGTAGATTGTAAAACAGGCGAGGGACCACGTGTAGGATAAGCATACTCAGTCTCTTCGGGCAAACCACCAGCCGATGGTATCAACAAGGGATCAGTAACAGATTGCATCTCGATGGCAACCTCAGGCAAGGTGTTAGAAGCAAGAGCCAACATTGAATTTCTTTGCATCGTCTGGCAGGAAACTGCTGGAGTCATACTAAGAAGTATCGGCCACTCGCTGAAGTTTGACATTGTCAATAGAGATGTACCTGTTTTCTTTGCGACCAGGAAGTGGAGGTAAAACGACTGTTCTTGTACCCTGCACTCCAAGCACTGGAACTGGTGCACGATAAGAGGGGCCAAACTCCTTCTTGTTCTCCACCTTCTCACGGACCAGGTCTCCAACTCGGGGTAGCCAGCCGACTACCGGAACCTGAACTTCAGCTTCAGATGTGGAGGGCAAATGTTCCTTCGAAAGAGTGTCTCTGGCTTCTTGTAGAGTCTGTAAAACAGCACAGTGATCATCTACGTCAAAGGGTGCGGTCGACGCCGCCATGTCTAGACCATCAAGGTCTGGGACAAACATTCTGATTCCGAAGAGCATCATGTACGGGGTCCGCCCACCCAGAGACCTTCTAGGGAGATTATTAAGTGCACGTTGGACGTTATACAAATGGGCTAGCCAGTTCCGGCCTGTGCCTAAAACACGTGCTGTCAATGATTGCTTTAAGTCACTGTTCATTCGCTCCACCACACTATTACCCTCAGGTCGGTAGGGGGACGAAAATTTGACTAGGACCCCCAAATTTCTCATAGCCTCCTTGTAAGCCTTAGAGGCGAACGCAGGGCCCTGATCAGAATGGAAGGTACCACACGCAAAAGTTCCCACAAAGACACGCAAATCCCTGATGACAGTCCGCGAGTCAGCACTCCTTTGTGGCCATACCCATAGAAAACGTGTGCACGAATCCACTGCAACCAAGATGTACTTGTACGCAGTATCAGAGGAAAAAGGACCGCAGTGATCTAAATAAACACAACCAAATTGCTTATTAGAGATGTACAGCTGTGTCTGTGGTGGCCGCGCAACAGTAGAATGTTTAATCTGTTGGCAAATGTCACAATCAAGAACATAAGCACGCGCTTGTTTATATAAACCAAACCACCAGTAACGTTGTTGTAGCAGAGATATTGTAGCTGACACACCGGCGTGGGCAGACGCCAACCCCTCATGTGCAGCCAAGATCAGTGCTGGCCTGCAGTCCGCGTTGGGAATAATTCTGTCACCAACGTCGTTAATCCTCACTAATGGGACATTATCAGGACTTAAATGGTAAATGTAACGAGAAGGAAAACCCTTCGGGTAATCGCCTCCCTTTTCTGTAGCAGCAATAGCTGCCAAGATGTCATCATCAATCTTACTTTTTGATCTGGTAACTGCTGCCACTAAGTATGTAGCCACTGCTGTTTTTGCTGCCTCGTCAGCCAAGCTGTTGCCGACAGCATGGACACCAAGTCGTTGGTGACCAAGAGTGTGAATAACATTCACGAGAGGGAGACGGTCTTTAAAGTCTGCCACTCGAACCCAAAGCGTTTTATGCTTAATTGTGCTACCTTTTGTGTCTCGATAATCATTCTGAGACCAGAAATGTAAATTGTCATTATAGGACTGGACACAGTAGAAGGAGTCACTCACTATAAGAGTAGTGACCCGGGGATCAGCAAACTCCAGTGCAAGCACTAGAGCCCGAAGCTCCGCCAATTGCGCGGTACAATCACCCAATGACTGCGTATGCACTGCATCAAATTGGAATTCACCATTTACGAATGTACCTACGACAATTGCGCAAGCCGCTGAGTAAGCGTGCTTCGATCCAATCGCGGGCTGCGCAGACCCGTCAGTGTATATGACACAATGGTATTCTTCGAGCGGGCGCAAAGACAGAGGTGCCGGATGAACGAATTCATACTGCAAGAACTCTTGAGTCTGTAATGAGGCATCAAAGATGTAGGTGACGTCTGGCGACGTCAGTGTTGTGGCCCATTGTATCCACCGAGGATGCAAAGCTTTAGAATTTGGTACACTTGCCTTTGTCACTGCTTCTAAGGCAGGATAGGGTGTTACAACCAGAATCTGTTTCCCATGTGACAGTGCGCGTTCTTTAAGGATCGCCATCTGTACAGCAGTCAGAACTTTTTCGACTGCGGAAAAACGTAATTCAGCAGAGGTGTACAAGTGGGATTTGTACGCAATGGGGACGGTATCGCCCTCATTAAACGTCAAATACGTGAAACCCACGGCGCCTGGCACTATTCGTATTACCAGGTTAGTGCGGTTATCACGTGTCAGCAAATATTGTGAAGCAAGAAGGTCAGCCTGTAAAGACTGTAAAATTTTAGAATGTTCCAGCTGCCAGCTAGACTTCGAAAATGTATGTTGTACCAAGGCGTAAAGCGGCTGGGCATAATCAGGAATGTACGTACGGCCGAAATTCAGAAAGCCCAGCAAACATTGTAATTTCTTCAGTGTCGTAGGCGCACTCAAGCATGCGCACTTTTCCAGAAAGTGGGGAGCTAACCCCTTTCCTTCATTATTGAGCTCGTAGCCCAAAAACAACACCGTATATTCCGCGATGTGTGACTTCGCAAAATTGAATTTGTAGCCATAGTCAGCAAAACTCACTATAATATTGTCGACTCGAGACAGATGTGGCAACAGCTCATCATCCGTGAGGTAGATATCGTCAACATAGGAGTATGCCTCGGGGTCTATTCTTTCTAAGAGAGAAACCACGCGAGCGGAAAAGACGCCAGGGCTATTTTTATACCCCATGGCTAATCTGGTAAACTGTTTTTGTTTTCCGCCCGAAGTAAACGCTGTCCACTGGCTACTCAGTGTGGACAGGTTATGGCTAAAAAAGCCATTGGAAATGTCAAGTGTCGTTTTAAATCTTTTACGCACGAGACTGTCGACTAGAGCCGAGCTATGTGTATTTTGTACCGCGCAGGTCCGGCAATGGGAGTTTAGGTGCCGGTAATCCAAAACTAAACGGTACGAGCCGTCAGGCTTCGCTACAGTGAATAAAGGGTTATTCATAGGGGACACACAAGTTTCAATCACACCCTGATATTCCAATTGTTCAAGGATCGCCGCGACGTGGGGTCTAGCTTCACGACGCATGGGATATTGGGGCTGAGGCTGGGGCATAGACCGTAATGGAATCTCATGACAGGGGGACAACCGGTCCCAACCCACCTGAGTACGATACACCGCTGGCGCCAGCGCCCACTCCCCAGCGTACATTTCAGCCTGGTCCTTAGGCACTGTGTGCGCAAAGGACGGGAGGATTTTCTCCTCCCCTTTAGGAGCTTCCAAAATGAAGGCTGGGGGCCAATCTGCCTCCGCTAGGAGGATATCATAGGTGGTGGTCAGATTATCCGAAAAATTCCCTTTTATAGTACGTTGTATGTCACCCTCTATTAATAAGACTATTTCATAAAGTCTGTCAGGGGGAGCCACTCTGGTGTCAGCTGTTTCAACAGTAACCAATACATCAGTTGCTGTCGCCGCCAGAAATGGACGCAGAGCTTGACGGACTATGGTAATTTCCGCCGCGCTGTCCAGTAGCGTCAGCGCCCATGTCCTGTTCCGAAGCTGTGTCCGCACTATCTGAGGCATACTTTGCCATCAGAGCCGCCACTTTCTTCTTCTGAAACGGGGGTCTTTGTCGAGCAAATTCGTCCTGCTTGCCTTTCCCCTCAGTCTGTCGAGGTTGGTCACGCTGTTGTGGAGCACCCCGACCTTTGCCACCGCCACCGGACTGTGTAGCCGATGTTTCCTGTGAAGAACGAGGAGAACGCGGTTCAGAAACCTGAAATCTATCAGGAGACTTAATAGTAGCACGATCGCGAAGATCATAAGTGCGTTCACTACTTGACTGTACGGGAGAGGCAGGCTGAGAGCCCTGTTTCTGCTGCTGCTTTCCCTGTTGTTTTGACCGCCAATTTTGTTTTTGAAAAGCTGGCCGGCCATCCTTACCAGGAGTTTCTGCCTTACCCTGCTGCTTAGAATCGGGATTTTTGATCACGGGCTTAACTCCTAAAGAGCTACGACCCAAATCTCGATATGCCTCAGAGATTATTTTTGCAAATTCCTGCCGTTTGTCCTCTTCAGCAACTTTCTTCAGTTCATTACGAACCTGAAAGTGCAACGCATCACCCTTAACGTTTCCCATTATCATGGTAGCCACCAGGCCAAAATCTCCGAGGAGCCGCATCCCCAATTCTATCGCAGACTCCGCTCCATGGTCCTCTTGAACCTGTTTAATAATGGAGGGCAGCTGTAACATAGACGGAGTGCCAAAGCACTGCGCGTACGTTGCAGCAAAAATCTTACCCCAGGACACACAATCATCCATATGGGGAACTAAATCTTTAGGCAAACTAATGGTGAGGATCCTGTGTTTCTCCACAGGAGTTGTATGCGGATAAACCGCCTCTATTTGGTCAAATTTTTCAGCAAGCCAAAAGGGATAATCATCCCTTGTGGGGGGACGCTTGCCCATAACAGAATTAACCATAACAGGACTAATGACCACCGCGTGACGATCACTAGGTTGTCCCGCACTAACAGGCGCCCCCGCCTGTACAGTGCGTGACACATACTGCACTAACGCCCTATATACTGTTATAAGGGCAGTGTGTAGTACACGCAATTCATCCACCGTCACCGTGAGGTAACGGGGATGAGGCGTAAATCCGGCTAGTACCGGCCAAGTGGCCCCCGCAATTGATAAAGGGCCCATTCTCGGCGGTATAACCACATGGGGGAGGGCGCCATTAAACCAAATCCTATGTTGCCAAGCAGATATTGGTATCTCCTGTGTCCTATACGGCGCATAGGCGGCAGGCACGGCAGTGGCCGTGTAAGAATGAAATGTGTTATCATTACCACTGACTGCCGGAATCGTCACCCAAGAGTAGAATAACTCAAAGGGATGAGCCGCATCGGCTCCCACCACAAAGATGACGTCCATGCCCGCGTCCGGCACTCCATATTGCGTTAAGTGACGTTTCAGTGCCGCACGGCTATGCGCCGCAATATTTATCGCCATAAGGACAAGCTACACTTCAAGTATTCAGTAGCACTAGGGTTCAATAACCTTTTTAATAATCAAGCTTGAAGGAACCTATATCAATAGAACTAGGTAGGTTTAAAATCCGTCAGACTTGTTATCCGGAAACAAGAATGAGGGTGCTGTGGACTAAATGTAAGCACTACTAAGGCGTTTCAACTCATAGACCAAACGTTAGGTGCGCCATGTTGCAGGGATTCTGCTTATACACAGAACTATGCTTAGAACCCCAGGACCTCAGTGAATTGTGGTGTACCAGAAACTCACCTCAGAACCCAGAACCCAGTATCCGGCTAGCATAAGTGTCCCATTCGTTATCCAAGATTTAGCTCAGAGATCCCAATGAATAGACAACCCAGAACAAGCGACTCAGTGTACTCTCAGGAATGGTGGGAATCGGAAATACCTGTTCGTATATTATTCTCACATCAGTCCACAACAATAATCAACAGAGACACGGTGTAAATAAAAAGAGTTTATTTTTATAGACCACGTGTCCTAAGATGCAGTACTTTGGCTAATACAAGCAGACAAATGATTAATATCAAAACCAGCAACATAGTTACAATACCATAGAATATAAACGGGGTAATCATATTATAATGACAGTGGATACTACCACCTTCCCTTTACTAAGAAGCTAATATTATTATTATACTAATAGAAGGTCTCTTAGGCTTGAATAGGGGACCCCATACCTCAAAGATCAGCTTAGTGAAATCACATCACAGGAGCATCAGGAGACTTCTCGCAGGAAGGCTCGTCTTCGGTCTGAATAATAAACATGATGTCTGTGATATTAAAAGCACCAACTTTCAGGTATGTGCAGCTGCGCGTGTGTTATGGCTAAATAGTGGGTCGATTAACCTAGAGTGGAAAACATGCATTGAGTAATAATCCAGACTGTTTGTCACACCATGTACAGACCAAGGTCGCTGCGCAGAGCTTGGGATGGTAACAACAGATTGCTCTCGTGTGAAGCAAGTCGCGAGTCAGCAGTTTATTTAAGAAATAACATGTAAACGCAGTGTCGTGTGCAAAAGCAGAAAGATGGCATTCTAACATCTAACGTGGTTATGCTAACTTAACAATGTATGTGCGTATTCAGGAAGAACTCACTACACTTCTGGATAGGATGAGGCCCGTTGAGGAACGCGCTGCAGCCATAGCGGTGTAATTAATCCTTTGTTGATACAATGACAGCACACTGGAAATACTACGGGGGGAGAGGGAGCAGATAATTGGTATCATAATGGTGGAAGGGAGGGAAAGTTGGATGTGTCTGCCATAGGGTCGGGACTTACCAGAGTGTTATTTGGCCGGACAGATCTCCGTGTAAGATAGGAGGCTAGCAGTTTTCCTGCTCTGTTTCCGTCACATAATTTTAGGGCCTTAAATTTGTTGATCCACGCCCCGCTTTTTTACTTACGATTTTGTTATATAGATATTTTTTCTTTACGGGTTGCTCAAGTATGTCTTTATTGCCTATCGCATTGGCATATGCTGTCTCCAGGATTTTAATCTCTTTTTCTAAAGTGTTGAGTTTGGAGTTTAATTTCTTATTAATTCTTGCTTTAATTCCTATGAGTACCCCCCTGATGGTTGCTTTAAGGGCGTCCCACAGTGTGAAAGGCTCTGTATCTGGAAGATCATTGTGAATGATATAATCATGGATCGCGGTCTCTATCTGTTTTTTATCGGATGGATCGGAGAGTACTTCCTCATTAAAGCGCCAACGTTTGGGTGGGAGTGTGGGGTGCGTACCTGCTAGTTTTGTACTAATACAGGAGTGGTCTGAGACAAGTATAGGAGCAATGTCTGTTTGGTCAATGAGGTGGGTAAAGGAGCCTGGTATTAAAATATAATCTATCATAGTATAGGAATTGTGTGGGGCTGAGTAAAATGTATAATCACGCGTGTCTGGGTGCTGGAGGCGCCAGGCGTCCTTGAGGTTGAATTTTGAACAGATTTTACGAAGGGCCTAATGGGATCTGGTAGATTGGTACTTACATTTAGATTGTCGGTCAATTAGGGGATCTAGAGGTAGATTGAAGTCCCCTCCTACAATGACACGTTCGTCTTGGGGAAGGGTGTCTATCACATCCAATACTTTCCCCCAGAAGCTGGGCTCATCCGAGTTAGGGCCATAAAGATTGATAACGTGTATGTTATCCTCCCCTTTTTTTAAGTGTGTGATTAACAGTCTCCCTTCATCATCATGTGTGTGTGAAATATTGGAGTTATTTGATTTTCTGGCTATAAGAGTGATAACCCCTTTCCTGTGGTCAGCTGGTGAGCAGAAAATATGGGAGATCCAATTGTGTTTAATAAAGCTAACATCCTCCTCTGAGAGAGTTGTTTCCTTGAGAAGGATAATGTCTCCTTTTGTTTTGGCTAGGTAGTTGAAGATTTTCCTACGTTTGATAGGGTGACGGAGCCCCTTTACATTTAGGAATACTATATTGATGTCTTCAATTATGTTTTTGTTTTGAGCCATCTTCTGGTCTATTGTTGGCTGCTTGGATAAGCATATGGATGAACATATCCTTGAGGCTAGCGTACAATCCCCTCCGTGGAACCCACATTAATGCACCAAGCATATTAGTAGTATGAGTAGATACCCGTTGATAATTACTCTTTTTGCGGGCCATATGGGCCTTGACCATGATTTTGTATTTAAAGTAGCGCCCACTTGTCATTGCAACATATTTAAAAAGAGAAGAAAGAGGAAACAAATACATGTAATACATATAATACAAAAATTACAAAGAAAACAACCACATTTACACCCCTTAGTCCTGTCCCCCCTCCCCCAACCCCCTCCCTCCCCACTTGAAAAACTCTAGAGTAGTAGCTGCGACGGCAGGTCCGTCAACTTGCAGCCGGGAGGATATAAACCAGGTGTAACTGATCTGGATGAGCCCTAACTAGAAACTGTCTGACTTTTACTAATTACCCGTTTAGAAATGTGATTAAACCATCATGACGGTCTATGCTTACAGTCAAGATTCCTTAATTAGAGCTAACATTCCTAACTTGTAACCAAACATTTTTAGCACTGTTGAGTGGTGCAACTTATATATCACTGTGACGTTACCCACTACCCGCAAACAGTAGTTTGTGCTCCATGGTCATTTGAGTATGAGCATTTTTGGAGAGCTTGATCCCTTCTAGCGCCCTAAAATTGTGGCGCGTAACTACAGTGGTATTAACATAACATAAACAATCCGTGCAATAGAAACGCCAAGAGCCCAGTGTGATTAACCTTAACGTGTACTTACGACACAGGCAGAACAATACACCTGCGACCAACATTGTGACCTAAAGGAATCAATACAGAACGAAGGACAAAGAACATCGTATATCTGAGTTTCATGGTTTCCGTTTGTTTGAATGACCAGCAGCGGTTTCCATATCTGGTACCGGGGGCGCCTCCAGATGTCTCGCTAGTTCCCTGGGATTCTAAAGAAGTGTGGCTTGCCATTCTCGAAAATTCTAAACTTTGCTGGGCCAGCGAAGGAGAATTGGATGTTTTTGTCTTTCAGTTTGTCTCTCAGTTGAAGAAACGCCTTCCTCGTGTCTACCGTCTGGTTTGAGTAATCCTTCGAGAAGTTTATCTGGTGGCCTTCCCAGGTAACTTTGTTGTTCTTCCTTGCAAAGTTAAGGATTGACTCCGTGTGTTGGGAGCGTAAGGGTTTGCATATTATAGGCTGAGTCGTTTTCCTGTTCAAGGAGTTGAACGTCTGGATTCTGTGGGCTCTGTCCATTTCCAAAGTTGAGGGAATTTAATGCCTGTTATCATGGGTATCCAGGATTCTAAAAATGCTCCACATGATTCTGCTGCATCCTCGGAGCCCTTTGGAATACCGAAAATGCGTATTTTTCCCCGTCTGGTGCGGTCTTACAATTCGGCTGTGTCTTTTAAGCTCGCTAGTAGTGGCTCTGTGGTCTTGTATTTTTTTACTGACCTGGGAAGTGATATCCTCCAAGTCGCTTATTCTCTGCTCTGCATCTGTGAGTTTAGAGTTAATTGTGTGTATGTCTGCCCTGATGGCGGTGAGCTCCAGCTGCATAGAGTCAGTGTTTTGCTTAGTGGACTTTGCCAGGTCATGGACGTCAGCTAACTTCCTGAGGATCATGTCCATTGTGCTGTGTATATCCGCTTTAGCTTTGACCGGAGAGTCTGAGATCGACGGGTCAGCCTTTGACTTTTTGATCAGGCCTCTGGATTCTTTGTCCGCCATCTTGCGTCTGGGTCTGGGTTCTGTGTATGAGAGGAGCTGGTCGAAACCTATTGCTCCTGCAGGTAGATGAGTAAGTGGGGTGGTCACGTATATTGAGAATTACGCTGGGTAGCCCTGGATAGCCCCAGACACGCTTTATTACACAGGCCTGGCCAGACAGTTGAGGTTGTCGTGTATCAGAGTAAATCAGAGTGACTCCTACTGAGAAGCAGCCATGGAATCATTCAGTAGAGCCTCGTCCGCATCGGCAACGTCAGACAGCTGCAGAGCTCTGGCACCGTACTGGCCTTATACAGGTATCATGCATCAGACATCATGTAGACTGTATATTAGCGCAATATCATCGGCTTTATACTGGCTCTATATTGACACTATCTGGATATATTCCTGTGTAGTGTTGGCTGTGCTCATGTGAGGTGTAGTTAGAAATGGCAGCAGGATGTGAGGGTTGAGCTAGGTATGTTCCCCTTTTACACGTGGAGACCGGCCATCGACTGGAGCATGTGAGTACTGATATTGAGCCCACCCCCTTGCCCTGCGGTCCATCCAGGACCCAGCTGTGTTCAAAAGGAAACTTAACTCATTTTTTTGCCTGATAACTTGGTCTTGCACCCCTCTGGCATCGCGCCGGGACACACTCGAGTATCCGAGCGCGTTATAAATAGATATAACATAACATAACATTGAGCTGTAACAATGTGGGTCGCGTTAGTAGCCCAACAGGGGTGTAAGGCATTACAGCTTCAGCTTAGGTATTAGAAGCCTCTGCCATGTGTTGACCCTATAACGCCACGTGAAATCATTTATTTCAGTCTCTGCAGGTTCGACAATGTGGGACGATACGGGCCGATTTGATAATTTAGGCGCCATTTTGAGGTAAGGCCCCGCGTTGGGAAACAATTTGTTTTCGCTCAGATTCAGTTAGTTAGTATATAGTAGCCACTCGCCAAGCATCGCTTGTGTACATTCCGTTTCCAGTCTCACGGGGAGCCGCCAGACAAATGGGTTTAATGACGGTCATCACAAGCGGCTCGAGTTAATGTTAAGCGCCATTACTGGGTGAGGCAGAGCGCGTTTTATCGCAGCATCACTACAAGGGCAAGTCAGAGCTTCAGTTTTGACCCTCTGTACGTTGATTTTCTTGTGCACCCACTTTCGGTAGTATGGATTGGTGTCAGGTTTAGGATTTTCCACACCGCCTCGTTTTCTGAGTTAATGTAGCTGTCCGTTATCCAGACGCCACCATTTTAAGTTCCTCGTGTCAGGTGAGTGCAGTAGCTTCCGTTTAGGAATTGTGACACAAGGCAACAAAGGCATCCGATCTTGTTATGGCCACACACTCCCCTCTCGTTCCGATGCCGAGAACTGGAGTCCGCAGCCAAATCCGAGAAGTTTATCTCTAGATCTGCATGAAAACCTGCTCCTCCGTGCTTCGAACGACGGGGTCAGGCAGCCATACCCGCTGCCGTCCAAGCCACACCCCTCTTTCCTTATCCTTTTAATAAAGGTTTGTGGAAGTTGTTCTTTTGGCATCTGTTTATTAATGGCATAATTTGCAACTTTAGCCTACATTTTTAGGCTCTTTAGGCTGCAGAAAGTTACATCTATCTATATATATGTATATATAGATATTTCTTTCTGTCTAGATCTTTCTCGCTATACACACAAAAACACACATATCCCCCCCCCACCCCGTACAGTGCTTTTACATATATGTAAATATAACATTGAAAAGTGCTTGATCCCTGCACGTGGGTGGGACTATTCAGTTATCATGATTGTGATGGGGATTCCCCTGGAAGAGAGCTAGAATTACAGGTAAGCTATTTTACCCTCTGCAGCATCTATAGCTCACATTAACATGCAACCCACGTTACCCCTCCCCCAAGGAATTTGTCACTAGCAAGTATGTGCCGCAATATAATTGAAGCTGGTGGACCTACTAGCTTACAAGGACTTGGACAAATGGGAGATAACGCACTATTGACAGGGCCACTGGAATTATGCAATTTTTGCGTCTGTGATGTTTTCGGCATAATAATGGGTTTGCTACAGTTGCCACATACTCCTCCGTCTGCACTATCAGC
Organism: Triturus cristatus; assembly: GCF_964204655.1. Lineage (NCBI taxonomy): Eukaryota > Metazoa > Chordata > Amphibia > Caudata > Salamandridae > Triturus > Triturus cristatus. Next base: position 124,340,868 of record NC_140581.1, read on the forward strand.
AGATGGAGGAGTATGTGGCAGATTTTAACAAAATAACCTTTTTATAGATTCAAATGGATGAAAGGATACTAAAATCATGGTGACAAGTTACATGCAGTGGAAGGTGCTTCACAAGTATTGACAGGTCACCTTTCTGTTTTTACTTTATATGCAGTGTTAAAGTGGTATAGCTTTAACAAGTTCAAAAATGATTAAATGAATAGTGTTAGAAAATGTGCAGCATAATTTACCTTTTCTTGTTGCATAATTTAGTCAACCCTGCCGCCTAAATTGGTCCTCCACTGCAACAATTCCACTAGCTCGGACTATTGGCCTTGAAAAGGGTTCGTCAATAAAGCATGCAAAATTATATAGTAAATGTTTATAATAATTAGCTTTACTAATGATCCTTAGTCTGGCAACTGGAGATAATAAAAGTTGCACGTGACTATCAAACATCCATATTTTCTAGAATCATTAATATTGTGGCCCATCTCCATGGTGTTCATTTTATGAATCCTTGACTGATGAAATGCAGACCTGACGCACACTAGATTGAAAACTATAACATGCCATTTACTGTCTCAGCATTCAGCTCATTGCGTCTTCTTGAAGGCTTGGCTACAGTCGAGCTTCTTCTGTTGCTCAGCCTCCCAGCATGACATTAATCAACTTGAATAGGTAATTTAGCATGCTTAGTATTGGTCCTCCTAAAGAAAAAGTAGTGACTTTGGCGGAGTCATAAGAGCTCAATACAAGCAAGAGTTGGATTTTTGTTTTCAAACTGTCATTGCATGACACTTGTAACTTAGATTGCGGTATCTTACCCTGGCACTACTAAGTTGTGCTCTGTTTAGTTTGTGTTTTTGTTTTGAAAGAAAGTATCTGTTTCTGATTGTTTAATCCTTCAACAGATTCCTTCATCTGCAGTGGAGATGCCTGGAGCTGCAGAGGTCACAGGTTTAAATGTACAATTTGGCGCCTTGGAGTTCGGATCAGAACCATCCTTGCCTGAAATTGGAGCCACTGTGAACAATGAGATTACGAGTCCCATCGCTAGCAACTTATTTTCAAAGCCTGCCAGGTATTACATTTCTGTTGAATGCACTTGACTGTCCAAAGTAGAGTGAGTTTCTCAATTCTGAATTGTTCCCTGTATAGAATCTCGGAGTTTGCCATAAGAATATGTAAACTATATTTTGGACTAGTTGGCTTTTTTGCTGTCTGATAACTGTTGGCTTACTGCTGATAAAGTCATAAAAACTGCACCACTGCATGAGGTCAGTCAGGTTGTTTGCTGGTAACCCTGCTCACCGTGAATCCTATCCATTTTAAATATAGATCAGCTGCTAGCCCTCCTATTCTAAAATTGTGCAATATTAGGCCTAACTGATGGGCCTAAACTGTCACTACCTTGGCCAAAGACCAAGGCAGCAAAATATAAACATAGCTTTCACATGAATGTTCCCCGACCAAAAATCTTGATATATCAGATGGAATGATCTGTGTACCTATAATCAAGATAATTGTGAAAATAACAGATGTTTAGTTAATTAATCATTTTTTAAGCCCCAATGCAACACTTTGTCCCACCTCACTTGTTTAGGACAAATTGTCAAATGTTGTACCTTATTGTAAGGCAGTTTCCCAAAATTGTAGCACAGCCTTGCCATATAACTCAACTATGATCATTCCTGGATTTATTGGACCAGCAGAAGAAATTAAGATGAAACCATTTATCTTTTGATGAAAACTGGATTGGTAGTTTAGTGCCAGAGGTAATATAAATGATTAATCACTCCCTCTTGAAAACCTCTGAACTTTGCTTTTAAAATTGGCAGCGAACAATAAAATGATAGCAGGCATGCTTGAAATAATCAGCCACTGGTAATAACTCTGTCCACCTTCCTGTTCAAACTATTAAAATATATAGTGAACTCCATACAACCTGAAAGCAATGAACCTCTCTCAAATCTGTTAAGGTTTCCAATGATCTAAGCTATTGTCGCTGCTTGAATGCCTTACAACTGAATGTCATGATCAAAGGTAATCTATACTCCAGAGTTTTCAGCCTGTTTCAGACCAAAAGAGATGATGGGGACAGGAAATGCAAAGACTAACCTATTAACCGGCTTGAAAAACGGAATGTCACATCTAAACCCATTCTAGAACCAGGGTTGTTGTACCTGGCACATTTTGGCTATTGCAGGAATAAGCAGCTAAGATTGGAGTGTGGTGCTCCAAAAATGATGGTCCCTAATGCTAACCGCCTCAAATGAAGAAGTCTGCTTTTTCTGAATCTTAAAAAGTAGTCTAGCACCTTAGCCCTAAATAATTCCCTTGGCTCTTTTAAAGCAGCTGTGCAGTTTTTATTCCAAAGATGTATGCCTATAGAAACGTTTTCCTTTCACTTTCTTTTAAAAGTGGAAAATACTTCTTTGCTAGCCAAGCCTTCTAATCCCATTTTTTTTTCTTCTGTAACATGTTTTATATTTATCGTTTTTAATAAAAGAGCAGATTGTTACATTTAGCTACACATTGTGGTTAGAGTTTTCCTGTCCATGAACAATCTGTTATGAATTCCATATACAGCTGGATGTATTTGGCTTATGAACGTAAGAAGGTAGCAAATCGCCCAGTGTTCTGGGGTGCTCGATAAGATATGTGGTAGCCAGAAAGTATGCATCTCCCCTTTGCTGCTTGCCTGCTTATGTTGCTCTTCACTTTCTGCACTCACTAGCTGCTCTGGTAACAGTTGCCTGGCTATGGATAGCTGGCTGAGATCAGCTGTCTGAGATCAGCGCTGCAGCCTATCCTCACCCCCAAAGGTCTCATCACATAAATGAGCACTATTTCCCCATTTGGACACTCAGCTCTATAAGTAGCAAGGGTGAGTTGTTGAAGGCTTATTGTAAGATGGGTTTGGCTAGGAGAATCTGAGTTAAAATTTCTTTTTCTGCATCTATTTTAGACTTTGGACACTAAGGGGCATCCACCCAGTGCATGCGTTCTAGCCCCTAAATCACAGTGAACAATTGGTTAACGCCAATTGATCAGTTTAACTGTTAAGACAATAACATGGTGCAGAAGTGCACCTTTAACATAACATATATCTCACATTTACACCACCCACATGAGTAAATACAAAAGCATGTCTGACTTTGCAGCCCTGGTTGACCATCAGAAAAAAAACAGAATCTGCGTGTTAGTAGAAGCTGTTCTAGTAGGTAGAAAAAAGCTGCCTTTTACATTAGCTAATTCACTACTAAGTAGTGCCTTGAAGTCTACAGGGTGTAAGGTGTGTAATTTGTAAAAGTGTACCTGCCAAAGGTCTGGCTGGGAAGGGGTCATCTCTGATCATCTATCATATTTACTTTGGAATATGCAGTGAATGAACAGGAGCACCAATGGTACATCACAGGCCCCAGGAAGGCGCAAGTTTGCATGTTAAACCAAAATGGTTCTCTGGTTTCAAGGGTACCTTTAAATTGCTCTGTTTCTGGCCTGTCTGTAGCTTCTAATCACAGGTACGAGTCTGGGCTCTGAACCAAGCAGGGGTTCGTTTTTCAGGGGATAGAGAGGGAAGTTCATTATTTGGTTATGTTTGTCTCTTATAGAGATCTTTATTGTTTATTTCAGTTTCTCAATCTCATAACCCACTGATATGACATAGCAACAGCTGATAAAACTGGTTACCTACTCTTGTGATGTCATAAATGCTGGCAGTAAAGCAACATCAACTATTTTAAGAGGGGGCAGGATTGAATGTGAACATTTTGTGAATAGGTTTAGGAGTTCTGACCAACCACAGGCTAGTGGTCAGTAGAAGCAGGACTTTCTCTTAGGAGCAGGTGTGCTTCTTAGAGAACAACTGGACTGGCGAATAGAAGTTTGAAGTCCTGCTGACTACGTCTGCCTCATGAAGAAATGAGGCTCGGCCTGATGCCCACTTCTACCCTAGGACCAGAATTGATTTCGAAGGGTCAAATCAGCTGGGCCTTTTGTAGCCCAAGAAAGAAAAGGCAAATCTAGCTGGCACTGGGTCCTGAGTGGGAGCCCTTTCTGCAATAAGTGGATGAGCCTGCCTCCTTCTGTTTGTGGCGTGGTAGCACAGAATCCTCCACTAGACTTCTTGAAGCTTTAGGAGTGATCTGGTAGAGGATTACCACCTGAAAAGTTTGAAAGCTTCTGAGAGCACTAGCCAGGCACTCTTGCCATCCCAGCTTGCATGAGGGGGACAGTCTGTTCATAACATCTTTTTGTTTCTGGTACAGGTGTAGCCACCTTTTGTAAAAGACAGATTTACATTGACACTTAGCAGTTTTTTTTCTTCTTACTTTAAACTGTTAAATCCGGTTCCCTTAATCAGATTTTGGCCACTGTGATAGTTTCCTTAATAAGATTCAGTTGTTACTTAATTATTTTGTTTCCCGACTTAAATTAAATATACATTTCTCAGTGGAAAGCCTGCTGCCTTGTGTTTTTGCTATGATTGGTTAAGCTCGTGTGGTTAAGCTCATGTTTTCAAATTGAACAGGTGTTCCTAAGAAGGCTCCGTATTCTTAGTTTGGAGGTAGCCTTCCCCAAGTGTTTAATCAAAGACCTCTGATAGAATAGGACATACGAAATAGCATTCCACATTACAGTTCATTTTGAAAAGAATGGTAAATTGAACAGTAACATTTGATTGAGCAGCATAAACCAGAAGAAAGTGTTAACAACTGTTCGTTGTTTACCTACTTGAGCAGAGACATGACTCCAGCCATTAGCTTTCTAGATTTTTTTCTGTCATTGACCTTCCATGCCAATGTTATTTTCTGGGGTTGGGTTTGGATTGCCAAAATGGATAGTTCAGTATCAATCAGGTCTTTAGTATCTTGCAAGAGTTTGGAAGAGTTTTTCACGTGCAGAGTCGTGGGGATGTGGGTAGTTGCTGGGATTTGCAGGATATGCATATGCGGTAACTTTGGACCTCACTACGGCCATTTATGGACATCACAATTTCCAACCCAGTGGGCTAAATTTTGTGTGGGACAGTTTCTATAATGGCTCAATACCTACTGTGAAGTCCTAGAGGAGCCTTAGGTCTTGACTGGACATTTATTGTGATATACTTTGTCTGGTAATTATTTTTTATTATTCAGTTACCTATGGCAGTGACTTTTGAGTTGGGTTTGCTTGTGACTTAAAATAATTATTATTGGAAAGGCACTTGCTAGTAGTGAAATCAGGGTAATATCCTCCAGCCAACAGACAAAAGCATCTCACTTGGGAGCACCTTGAGGCTTTGTAATGCACCGTGCGGGTACCTGACAGATGGGTAGCAGTACAAGCGCTTCAGCTCTTGCAATAATGTGGCTCATTAGGAGAGTACAAATCAGATAAGGGCAAGTATGCAAACTTAGGAAATGTTTCAATCTCATTCCTCCCTTTTTTTCCCCACCGCAATACAATAATACATTCACCCTCTTCTCAATTTGGCCACTCACTGGAATGTCTTTACATTGTCCAAATGAGTTCGCCTGAGAAGAGAGAGTAGAGCAGTTATGAAAGCTGGAAAATGTCTACTATGAGGTCAAATATAACGAGCATACTTCTATTTATATTTGTATCTCCAGGTGCTAGCATCCACTTACATTTTTTTTTTTTTACTGTAATGCTGCATAATGAGCATAATCATCTTCAGCTGTTTTGGAAAAACTTTTTTTACTGCCTTTTTAAAGCGGAAAGGTGTAGAATTTTCTTTAACTTCTTGAGCCAATAATTTCAACATTTATAAGCAAATTTGAAAAATCATGTTTGAGGTATGTGTGCTGTAGATACACATGATTTGCATACTCCTGCCATCTAGTGTTGGGTGTGGATGCTTGCAAGTTGTTTTTCTTCGAAGAAGTCTTTTCCAGTCTCGAGGTAAGGTGACTCCTCCTTTCGGTGATTGTGCGCTTGGGCATTGCCTTTATTGTTAGATTGTTTTCTTTCTGCCAACAGGTTCAGAAGTGTATTGCACCACTCCGATTCAAAACAGTCAATCGGGATCCCTTCGGTGCATAATTTACTCGTCGGTATTGTTTTCGATTGCGTCTGTCACCTTTTTGTGTTGAAATTTATGAAAACTCAAACTATATTATTGAAAAAACCGCGGCCTTCGGAGCTAGCTCCTTCCTCGATCGGCTTTTGCTTGAAAACTCAGCATCCAGCTTTCTGCTGATGGACTGGACACTGTTTCAGTTCTATCCTCGATGCCATTCCAAATATCCGCGCACCTACCAGCATAAGGTCTGTAACCTCTGTCTCTCCCCAGAACATAATGAGGAAGACTGCGACACGTGCCGTTCATTCTGATCCAAAAGACGACGGGATTGTTCGGCTTGACAGAGATATGCAGTGGAGTTTCGAGGACACGCCTGATGTCTTCGGTGAAGAAATTGAGCAAGAAGAGATGGCAGCGGAAGAAGAGGCCTTCTTCCTCCAGTAATCCACTTCCGAGTTGGACAGCGAACTAGAGTCACGTGACGTTCCGGCTGGACAGGGTGTGGGGAGCACCAAAGCCCCTTTACTCACTAAACCAGTGCCCACTAAACCAAAGGCTTTTGGGCCACCACTGCCATCAGGCCATGGTATGTACTGAGCCTCGGATTCAAACGCCCCGCCTTCTGGCTCGGCACCGAACAGCAAGTCAAGCCTTCCTGCTCCAGCTGAGATGATACCCCTTCGGTTCTGAAACATCCTGGATCGAAACTGTAAAAAGAACAAATCCAGCATGGCACCGAAAATTTAGGCACTGAAACAAAGACCCTCCCTTGAAGCCACTGGAGCCGATTTTGGAAAAAATTAAAGAAAGGCTGGATCCCAAGGCGAAGATTCATATGAATCCTGATACTGGACACATAACAGCTAAACCAGTAATACCTTTAAAGAGGAAGGCAGACACTAAATACAGATTCCCACCCAAGAAGAAAAAGGACATAACTACCAGCCCTATTCCCATTTCCCAAACCCCTTCACCAATACCCATTATACCAGATTTAGATCCTGTACGTATTACACCATAAGGTTCTCCTAACACAAATCCCGATATAGAAGAGGATGACGACAATTCTAATCAGCCACCAACAGATCTATGGGATGACTATATAACCTAGATCCACCTCAAGATACAGACCCTGATCTGTATCCAGCAAAACCTTACCCTCCTGATAATTCCGCATATCAGGAATTAATTGCTAGGGCAGCAACTTACTATATAGTGCCTTTACATAAAGAAGCACTGGAAGAAGGTTTTCTATTCAAAACCTTAGGAAACACACAAAACAACACAAATGTTGTCTATGGTAAAAGGTATGATGAGGCATACTAATGATATTTTTAAAGTGCCAGTTTGAGCACGTATATGAACACCGAGGGTGGACAAAAATATAACCCCCACCTCCCGTCTGACCCAGATTTGTTCGGGGCCAGTTGACTTTGGATTCCTTAGTGGTCGCTAATGCCCGTAAGAGGGCAAATTCAGAAACCTCAGGAAAGGCACCACCTCCAAATAAAGAATCGAAGCTGATGGATGCATTAAGAAAATAGTAGCTGCTCAATCAGGCAACCATTGGCGTATAGCTAATATGCAAGGTCTGTTATCCAGACATCATGGGGCTTGCTGGGATGAGATGGAAGAATTATTGAAATATCTCCCAGAAGAACACAAAAAGAGGGGGCAGGAAATAGTGCATGAAGGAAAACTTATGTTCGAGGCATGTGAGCTGTAGATCACATGCTTTGCATACTCCTGCCATCTAGTGTTGGGTCCCGATGTTTGCACTTTGTTTTTTTACGAAGAAATCTATCTGATAGACTACTAGCCGCAGATTCCTTCACGCAGAATTATCCCCTGGCGTGAGACTGGATCCGGAAAACTTTTTGCCCAGCATCCCTGTGCGACGGGGGGATGGCATCACGCGGCTCCTCACCCCATCTGTATGTGGTGTTTGGGGGAGCACCACGACTACACTGATTGTGAGGTGTGCCAACAGATAAAGCCGAAGTCCCGGTGTGAGCGCCGGATGAAACTTCTGTCAGCTCGGTTGTCCGGTCCGGCGTCTCGGCCGGCCCCTGAGGAGTTTTCTCGCACCCGCGGCGTCCCTCTTCTCCCAGGTCGCAAGTGCGCCGCTCACCTCTTGGTATGTGTCGCAGTTTGTCCCAGAGGGTCGGGTTCTAGCCTGTCGGGGGCGTGGGCTCTCCGCGGGTCGTGCGCCCCGCGTGTCGTCCCCTTATCCGCCGTTTCCTGGCGTGGGGGCGACCAGAGCCCAGATGGAAACATTTGCGGCGGCTTTGTAGGCCTCGCTTGCTTCTCCTCCTCCTTCCCCTCCTGGGACGTCGACGGATCCCTTGCAGTGTGCGTGGCCCTCCGTGGCGGCGGAAGCTCCGGCCCCGGCGCCGACTGTTTCGGATCAAGGCTTGGAGGTGGTGTTGACGGGGTGCGGCCCTTCGGGGGACCACGGCGCCTCTGCTTTGCCGCGAACTCCCGCGGGAGTCCCTGTGGGGTCGCGGGTCGCACCCCTGAGCCCCTCTCGTTCCTCGGGTCGCACCTCAGAACCCCTCGGGTCGTACCCCTGAGCCCCTCACGGTCCTCGGGTCGCACCCCCGAGCCCCTCACGGTCCTCGGGACAGGCAGCGGCCTTGTCCGAGGTGATGCCGCCACGGCGCCAGTGGCTGCTGTCCCTGGTGGTGCCGTAGGGGTCGGCGGAGGGCCCTTCTCGCCCGAGATTCTGTCGGTCCTCGGGACAGGTGGCGACCTTGGCCGAGGTGACGGTGCCAGCAGCAACTGGCCCTGGCAGCGCGACGGGGGTCGGCGGACCGCCCATCTCGCCCTGTCGCGGCTGGCGGGGGTCTCCTCGTCCCTCCCCTGGCCCTTCTCATCGGAGGTCAGGTCGGCGCCGTCCCTTTGCTGCCCCGGCTCCGGTCCAGCTCCGGTCTCCTGTGCCGTGTGCTGTCGGAGGTCGCCTCGGCGTCTCCTCCGGCGCCGGTCGGCGACGGTGTCCTGCCTCAGGTTGCGGACTCTTCGGCGCCGGGCCGACGTCGGGTCGATGACTCTTCTTCGGAAGCCTCTTCTTCCCCAGAGGTTCGGCGGTTGCTGGTGTCATCCTTGCCGGAGACGGGCCGCCGTGTCATGGCTTTTTCCCCGACATCGTCTAAAGGCGGCTCCTCGCTGTCTCCACGACCGCGGTCTTCGCCGGAGGAGCCGCAAGTCCCCACTCTTCGGTCCCTTTTCCTTCCTTTCGGCCTTGGCCATTCCTTCCTCCAGTTGGCTTGGGGGATGGCCGCCTTAGCTTGCAGCCGTCACCTAACGAGGATCTGCTTTCCCCTCCGCGGTACCCTACGGAGGCAGGTGCGGCTTTCGCCTGCGCTGTTTCTACGGCTGTGGGAATTTTGCGCATGGGTGATCCAGCTACCCATTTTCCCGCAGATCTTCTGGAGGTTCTCCATCAGGGCTCTGATGGTAGGGAACTGTTGCTTCCCTTCGAGGGTTCACTCCACTCTTCTCTTGGTGACTGGGGACGTCCCGCCACGGGGGACCTGGTGCCCCAGCACCTTCTGCACCGCCACCATCTGGCACCCCGTGATCCGGTATGCCTTTCTCTTCACCCTTCGACTAGAGGCCCCCTTTTACAGTCTGCCTTTCCTGCTTTGCCGCTGCTGTTGTCTCCCCCTTCCCGGAAGGCCCGCTGGCTGTACTCTTGGGGGCTCAATATGTGTGCCTCAACCAGTGCGGGTCTGCGGGCCCTTAACACACTGTGTGTTGGCTAGGGCCACTTCTTGCTTGTGGGTCTTGGCAGAGTCCCTTATGTCAGCCGCTTCTCAGGAGGGTGCTTGTGTGGATTTGAGACATCACATCTTGGATGGTCGGGAGCTGGCGGCGTTTATCCTTTGCTCCGCTCTCGACATCTCGGAGGTGTTGGGTCATGCCATGGCTTCTTCGGTTGCCCTTCGTCGCCATGCCAGGCTTCGGGACAGTGTGTTCCCGGAGAATGTTCGTGAACTGCTGGTGGACTTTCTCTTCGATGGTTCTCTTTTGTTCCATGCCCCTGCGGACTCAGCCATCCAGAGGTTCTTGGCGGGACTTCGTCCTCCTCCTCCCCCTCCTTCTTGTCCTCCTCAGTGACCTGATCTGCGTGTCGCTCTGGTTCTTGGAGCTGTTCTTCCGTTGGGTCGGGTCGCCCCGGTGTCTGGCTGAGGTTCTGGTTCTGTTGGCTGCTGGGCAGCCCTTTTTGACTGTTTTTCCTTTGGGTTTTTCACACCATGCTGGGCCTGCGATTGGGCCTTCTGCGTTCCCCTCTGGCTGCTTGATAGGCCTCCTGCGGGGTTTTTCGCCGCAGGTCTTTTTTGTTGTCCTCTGCTGCGGAAGTTTCTTCCTAAGAGGCTCCCATGTCTTGGGATCTGACATGCCCCATGTGGGGCAGGGTTGGCTGTTATATAGCCCTGGTATGTGCTGGCGAGTCGTGGTCGCCTGCGGGCTTCTGTTATCCGTGGCGTTATGGTATGTTGCAAATGCAACCTTCTTCTTAGCCTTTTTGCTTTGCGTGTTCATTCAGGGGTGTCCTTCGTGTCTGGCGGAGCTTGCCAGTGCCGCCCTCTTGTTCTTTTTGCACTGTTGTGCCTTTTTGGGGCTTTAGTGGGACTGTCATCCTGCCTTCTCTGATGCTTCCAGTGGGCCTTGCATTCTGCTTTCCCTCTTCTCCCGGTGGGGGGGATGGTCCCCGACTTCTGGACCCTCTTGCGGGCCCAGTTTTCCCCTGCGGGGTTTTGGACGATTCTTCCTGGGTGACCTGGAGTTCCCCTTTTTGGCTTCCGCCTGCTCCTTGCCGCCGGCACCATCCTGTCTGGGATTGCCTTTGCTCTACCTCTTCTCCTTGGAGTCTCTAGGCTGCTCTTCTCCTTCGGCGCCATCCTGTCTGGGATTGCCCCTGCTCTTCCTCTTCTCCTTGGAGTCTCTAGGTTGCTCTTCTCTTTCGGTGCTCCTTTCCTTGCCTTGGCCTTGGGCAGAGGTTTTGTTACTTCACGTGGGCGTGGGGTGTTTGGCCTCTTTGTGCCTTGCCTTGTTTCCTCTGCTGAGTGGGGACTGGCTATCTTCTTCACTTCGTTTCCCCTTGCCTGGGGGGCAGGGCTCCTCTTCCTGTTTGGACTCGGCACCTGGGTGGTCCTCTGTCCTGCCCCGGTGGGTGAGGTCCTCTCGCAGACCCTCCTTCCCCTTGGGTATGGCTAGGGTATCTATTCTGCGTGAAGGAATCTGTGGCTAGTAGTCTCTATCAGACGTACGTGTTACTTACCTTGGGTAACGATGTATCTGGTAGAGACGATTCTAGCTGCCGATTGCTTCATGGCTCGCCCTTCCTCCCCGTTCTGCGAGGGCTTGTGTTTTGCTATTTTGCACTCGCTTCCCTGTGGGTGGCTGTGTCTTCTATGAGTACATTCTTTCCCTCTTTTTGTCGGGTTGTTCACCTGTTCACCTTTTCCTCACCATTGTCACATGGGAAGATCGGGTTGTTGCTACTTCTGGCTCTTTGCGATCCTTGAGGTTGGAGTCTTTTGGCTGTGCCTCTGCCCTTGTTCCTGATGGGGGTTGTCACACTCTGTGATGGGTATGTCTTGGAGTTTTGTCGTTCCCTGTGTGTCCCCGACTTGTTCCCCTTCCTTGTCTTTGGTTGTGGTTGTAGTCCTGTTGCATGTTGTCGTGACATTTTTTTTTTACATATGTCCTTTGTGTCAAGGGGGGGGGGGCTGTCTCTGTACTGGCAGAGTTGCTGTCCTGTTAATTCTTTCCCTGCCTTTGGGTACTGCAGTGCCGGGTGCTGCTCTTTATGGTTGTGTTCCTCAACATTCTCTTTTGCTGCTCTTTCGCACACTGTTCCTATACTCTCACAGTTTTGTCTGCTGACTCCGCTTTGTGGCGCGGAAAAGTTCTCCGATGAAAACTGATGTAGGCGTGCCGGGGTGGGACTTATGTGACCTCGCTGACGTCACGTGCGCAGACGATGCCTGGGCGGAGCCGCGTGATGCCGTCCCCCTGGCACGCAGGGATGCTGGGCAAAAAGATTTTCAGATCCAGTCTCACGCCTGGGGTTAATTCTGCGTGAAGGAATCTGCGGCTAGAATCGTCTCTACCAGATACATCGTTACCGAAGGTAAGTAACTCGTACTTCGAGTCACAAGGGAGGTGACTCCTCCTTTCAGTGATAGTGTGCATGGGCATTGACTCCATTGTTACATTGTTTTTTTCCACCATCGGGTTCAGATGTGAATTGCAACGCTCCGGTTGGACACCGTTTCTCTGGTTCCCCTCAGTGCGCAATCCACTTACCCTCGATGGTATTGTTATTCAATCGCATTTTCCATTCTCCACGTATCGTTTCGGTTCAGAAATAGCTCTTACGATCGGAAACTTTGTGGAAGGACGTTGGGCCTAGCGGCGGCGGGCTAGCTTGCAGTCGATGAACCGGACTCCATTTAAATTCTGACCTCTGAGCCACGCCAAGTACCCATGCACCGACTTGCACGAAGTGTGCAATTTGTGCCTCTCCCTGGAGCACGACGAACAAGACTGCGAGGCGTGCAGATCCTTCCGATCCAAGAAGACACTCTGTGACCATCGGGCTCGACGTCACGAAATGCAACACACCTGCTCTGCTCAAGGAGCCGAGGAAGATCACCACATTTCTGTTTCAGAAGCTGAATACGATATGGACACAGTGAGTACCGATCCTCCCCTGCACAAATTCTACCTCTGCCCAATAAAAAGGCTCAGGTCCCTCCTCTGTCTTCGGGCCATGGTCTTCACTGAGACCATGTTTCGAACGCCCCTCCTTCGAGCCTGGCACCGAAACAAATATTAAAGCCTTCCGGCTAGGGATGGAGTCAGCCGTATTCGGGCACCGAGCCGAATCCATCGGCAGCGAAGCACGTTTTGGTAACAATCCCTTTGGTACTGAAACCGAAATCCTCTTCGGATCCAAACACTTGGAGGCCAAAAAAAACATCGGCTCCGAAAATATTGGCACCGAAATAAAAAACAGCTCCTAATCAAAGGAGCATCGTGTCAACGTCCCGCCTTCAAACCCAGACCTGAAACAAATGCAACTGGTCATCAATCCTAAAACTGGACATATTTGCGCAAAATTGCCATTAAAAGGCAAACCGGAATCCGAGAACACTTACCACATTCCTCTTAAAAGAAAACATGTTGGTACTAATCCCTCTCCTCCTCCTCCTCCTCTATCACCTCCTTCCCCACCTAACCCAAATCTGATAAAACCCACAAATTCACCATCACCACAATCGCATGACAACCAGGATGATGGGAATGGAGTAAGACAATAAGAGTGTTGATCCATGGGATGAATATAATACAGGTCCAAACGCAGATAACAATCCAGAATTATACCCTACAAAACCCTCTCCACCTGATGACAATGTAGGGTACATAGAGTTAATAAATAGGGCGGCTGAATATCATGGAGTTCAGCTTCGTAAACACTCAGCTCTTCCCCAAAGATCCACTCATACGTTGCCTATGCTTATGGGCATGCTAAAACATACGGACGACATTTTTAAAGATCCCGTTCGTGCAAGAATTCTTACACCAAGGGTAGATGAGAAGTATAAATCTGCACCAAAAGATCCAGTTTATATCAAGGGTCAATTACCATTAGATTCCCTAGTGGTTTCTAATTCCTGTAAACGGGCATACTCTCAAACCTCAAGAGATGGCCTCCTCCAGACAAGGAATCCAAACTAATGATGCCTCAGGAAAAGATTAGCTTTACCGGCAGCCAATCACTGGCATATTGCCAATACCCAGGGTCTCTTAGCTAGATACGACAGTGCGCACTATGATGAATTGGAACAATTGATCTAATTTTTACCTGATGAAAATAAGGCTAAAGCACATGACCTAATTCAGGAAGGGAACCTAATTTCAAACACTTCTTTTAGATGCTCTTTAGATGCAGCTGACACTTCCGCACATTCAATCAACACCAGTGTCTTGCTAAGAAGGCACGCCTGGGTTTGAATTTCAGGGTTTAAACTACCTTTTGATAAAGAGCATCTCTTTCGTCCTGTGGTAGACACTTCCTTAGAGAAGATGAAGGACGCAGACATCGTAAAATCCATGGGAGCCCAACAGTCTCCATCCAATCTGGGTTCTTTTTGTCACTCCTTCTACAGGGAGGGCTCCAAAAGCATATAGTACAGACAACACCTCAACATCGTATAGAGACAACAGTCAATCGCCCTCTTCAAAAGGTTACTTTCAAGGTTATTTGTAAGCAATAATGGGAAGGGAAGAGGTAAAGGTTCCACACCTCCCCCCTCAATAAAAAAAAGAGTGACTTGCCTCCTCTCTCCCGATCATTACACACCTGTCGGCGTACGTCTTTCTCAATTTCTCCCTGTCTGGCGTACTATAACTTCAGACAGATGGGTGCTAGGAATTATCCAATCTGGTTATTGCCTGGAGCTTACCAACAATTCCCCAAACATTCCTCCACGCTCACACAATGTCACCAGAGCATCTACACCGCCTCAAACAGGAGGTTCACTTTCTTCTGCAAAAGGGAGCTATAGAGCCCGTACCTTTACAACATAAAGGATCTGGAGTGTACTTCCTATACTTTCCAATACCCAAAAAGGACAGCTCTCTCAGGCCTATACTGGACCTCAGATAGTTAAATCTATATATTCACTCGGATCGCTTTCATATGGTGACACTTCAGCATATGCTCCCACTCCTACTGCAAGGCGTCTTTGTCTACTCTAGACGTAAAGGACGCATACTTCCATATTCAATACATCCCGCTCATCACAAATATCTCAGGTTTGTGGTAGCGGGACAACACTACCAGTTCAAAGTGCTTCCATTTGGAGTCACCACTGCTCCCAGAGTATTCACCAAATGCCTGGCAGTAGTCGCTGCTCACTTGCTAAAACAACATATTCACGTCTTCCCATACTTGAATGATTGGCTCATCAAAGCCAGTTCTTACCCAAAGTGTCTCCTGTACACTCAAATAACAGTTCAATTACTGCACGATCTCGCGTTCACAGTAAATGTGTCCCATCTCCAACCCTCCAACACGCAAACCTACTTAGAAGCCACTCTCAATATTCAAAAAGCTCTAGCAAGTCCCAATACAGCCAGAATCTGCAATATTCAGGCTCTAATTTCAAGGTTTCAGCCCAACCAGTCATTACCAGCTGGAGAATATATGTAACTACTGGGAATGATGGTGTCTTGCATCATAATAGTTCCCCATGCAAGACTTTGCATGCGTCCCCTTCAACGCTTAACACGTCAATGGAATCAGTCTTATGGTCAATTATCAGATATAGTTTGACGGACGCACCCACTGCTCTCTCCACTGGTGGAATATTGCAAACCTATCCAAAGGGCAGCCCTTCATCTACCCAGTTCCACAGACAGTGCTAACAGCAGAGGCATTGCTCACTGGTTTGGGAGCTCATCTCCATACTCACACTATAAAAGATTTGTGGAGTCAAAAACAAAAGCAACTTCATATAAATCATCTAGAGCTGCTAGCAGTATTTCTAGCGAGCAAAGCCTTCCAGAGTCGTCTTGCAGGTAAAACTGTCCTGATATATACAGACAACATGACAGCCATGTATTACATACAGAAACAGGGGAGGAGACACGCTCTCCAACTGTCAACCCTTGCAGAAGCCATTTGGAGGTGGGCCAGACCTATCAAAATTAATCTCCTGACAGAACACCTCCCAGAAGTAAACAATCAAATCACAGATCTTCTCAGCAGGCAGAGACCACAGATTCACGAGTGGGAACTTAACCCTCAAGTTCTCTTCCCATTCTTTCAAATGTGGGGTTTCCCACAGATAGATCTGTTCGCAACACATCAAAATGCCCAAACTTTGCCTCCAGGTAACCACACATAATCCAAAGGCAATGCACTATGAATGAACTGGTCAGGGATATTTGCCTAAGCTTTTCCGCTTCTCCCACTCATTCCACCAGTTGTTCGGAAGCTCAGACAAACATTCCTCACACTGATCCTAGTAGCTCCTACATGGGCCTATCAACCTTGGTTTACTACCCTGTTGGTGCTCTCAGTAGTTGCTCATCAAAAACTACATCTCACACCCAGTCTCCTCATACAGAGCCATGGAGAGAACGCATCCAGATCCTGAAGAACTCAATCTAGTGATCTGGCACCTGAAGTCATAGAGTTTGGCTATCTAAACCTTCCACCAGACTGTATTAATTTCATTAAAGAGGCCAGAAGGCCTACTACAAGGGCTTGCTATGCAGCTAAATGGAAGTGGTTTGTTATATATTGTTATAACAACCATACCAACCTGCTAGATGCTTTCTTTCAAAATATCATGTTCGAGGCATGTGAGCTGCAGATCACCAACTTGGGATAAGATCGCCATCTGGTGTTTGGCTCAGATGCTTGCAGGTTGTTGTTGTCTTCGGAAGAAGTCTTTTGGTCACGAGATAGGTGACTCCTCCCTTGGACTACAGTGCGCATGGGCATCCACTCCATCCTCCGATTGTTTTTTTCCGCCATTGGTTTCGGATGAAACTTTTCCACTCCGGTAGAAAACTTCTAAACCAAGCTTTTCAAAGCGAAAAACCTTTATAATTTTCATCAATACACCTTTACTCGACATCGAATTCATCGGGCCGGTTCCGGACGTCGACGCAGGTGATTAAACCTATCCGCGCCGTGAGGCCTGCGGCTCATGGAAAGGACGCCGTTTAAAAAATGCCCCCAATGTGGAGCAAAATTCCCGCACAGTGACCATCACAAGGTCTGCAACCTGTGCCTGTCGCCGGAACACGACGAGTCCAGCTGTCCAGCCTGCGCCGCATTCCGATCCAAGAAGACCATTCGGGATCGGAGAGCTCGACGCCATATCATGGCACACAGACCAGCTCCGGAACCAGAGGACATCTTTAACGAGGGCCCCGATGTCCCGGAAGAAGATTCCGAGGAACTTCACATTATATCAGAAGCAGACGACTCCGGGGCAATGCGTGAGTACCGATGCCCCTACCCCAACCCCTCCCAAAAAGGCATTGGTCAAGACTTAGCCAGCTGGCCCCAGTCGCGACCGAAAACAACCTGCTGAAGCCCCGCCTTCGGGCTTGGCTCCGAAGAAATACAAGCCTTCAGGTGGCTCGGGCCCGAGCAAACATATTATTGTACCCCCAGCACCTTTGGCACCGAAGACACAAGACCTCTCGGCAACGAAGCCGGCCCCGTTGGCACCGAAACCATCGAGGCCTGTAGACAAACCGGCACCGAAAGCTCCCACGCTTAAAGACTCCGTTTCGGCACTGAAACCTTCATCGGCACTGAAACCTTCATCGGCACTGAAACCTTCATCGGCACTGAAACCTTCATCGGCACTGAAACCCTCATCGGTACCGAAACAACCGGCTAAGGTCTATACTACACCTCCTAAAGACTCTACCGATCACCCAAAACATAGATCGGAACCGAAAAAATCAGCGCCAAAGTCTGTTCCTGAAGACCAAGAACTTTTCCACCCAGATCCAACGCAAAAAAGGATCTATATTAATCCAAAAACTGGACATGTCACTTTTGTGCCATGTAAGAAAAGGAAGCTAGACACACCTTCTCCTGCTCCTGTAAAGAAGAAGGACTCAGCCACTTCACCCATTCCTCCTTCCTCTCCTGTACGACCTCTTACCCCACCCCCCTGCCTCCACCACCATTACCTCCACCATCTCCTTCACATACACCACCTCCACAGGATGATGATGATGACCTAGTGGGAGGGGGGGATCCGGATGATCTTAATGATCCTAATGATCCTTTCATAAATCCGGATATTGTACCATTGGACGACTGGGCTTACCCTCTGCCTGATGTACCTGATCCTACTACATACCCTTCCAAACCCTCATCTCCAGATGACCACCTGGGGTTTGGACAACTAGTACACAGAGCAGCACTTTACCATGGCGTCACCATGCACTCAGATGCACCCGAGGAAGACTTCCTTTTAGACACTTTTGAGCAGTCTCAAAAATCAGTTCAAATTTTACCTATGATTAAAGGGGTCATAAAACACGCCACAGAAGTTTTTGAGGACCCCGTACGGGCCAGGGTACTTAACTCTCGAATTGAGAAAAAATATAGACCTGCCCCAGAAGATCCTTCTTATATTAAAGGACAGCTCCCTCTGGATTCTTTGGTGGTTTCCAACGCAAGGAAGCGGGCTAACTCCCAAACAGGAGAATACACCGCCCCCAGACAAAGAATCCAAACTATTAGAAGCCTCGGGCAAAAGAGTAGCAGCACAAGCAGCTAACCATTGGCGTATTGCCAACACACAAGCCCTATTGGCACGCTATGATAGGGCTCACTATGATCAGTTAGAAGCTCTCGTACAACACCTACCAGACTAATACAAGACCCAGGCAAATGACCTTATACAAGAGGGAAAGCTCATCTTAAATGCCTCAATTAAATGTACACTTGACGTCGCAGACACTGCCTCTAGAGCAATCAATACAAGCGTACTTCTTAGAGGCCATGCATGGCTACGTATTTCAGGCTTTAAGCCAGAAGTACAAAGTACCATACTTAGCCAACCATTTAACCAAGAGCAACTGTTTGGACCAGCAGTAGATACTGCACTTGAAAAAATGAAGAAAGACACCGAGACTGCTAAGTCCATGGGAGCATTGCAGTCTCCACAGCCACGTGGCTCCTTTAGACGCTCCTTCTATAGAGGAGCATCCAAAAATATTGGAGCAGACACCTCCTCCACGTTCAAAACCTCTACACAAACATCCCCCAATAGAGGATATGTTAGAGGTGGATATAGGGGAAACAACACCAAGGGACGAGGTCGAGGCAATACCAACACTCGCACCTCCCCCGCCACTAAACAGTGACTTTCCTCCACTCCTCCCAGACCATTCCACTCCAGTCGGGGGAAGACTCAAACAGTTCCTACCTGTCTGGAATTCCATTACAACAGACAAGTGGGTAAGAAAAATTATCCAGTATGGTTACTGCCTGGAACTCGCAAATACCCCCCCACATATACCACCCAAACAGCGTCCCATGTCGCCAGACCATCTTACACTCCTCAAGCAAGAGGTTCTCTCCTTGCTTCAAAAACACGCAATAGAGCCAGTTTCCTTCCAACATCAGGGCACAGGGGTATACTCTCTATACTTCCTAATCCCCAAGAAGGACGAGACGTTAAGACCCATACTCTACCTCAGACTCTTAAATTGGTACATGCACTCAGATCATTTTCATATGATCACTCTTCAACAAGTGCTTCCACTACTACAGAAAGGCGATTACCTTGCCACACTAGATCTCAAGGATGCCTATTTTCACATTCCCATGCATCCTGCTCACAGGAAATATCTAAGATTCCTGGTAGACGGGCAACACTATCAGTTTACTGTCCTCCCGTTCGGAGTGACCACTGCGCCCAGAGTATTCACCAAATGCCTAGCAGTAGTAGCAGCGCATCTGAGGAGACAACAAATTCATGTCTTCCCATATCTCGACAGTTGGCTCATAAAAGCCAATTCATTCAACAAATGCATTCTACACACTCACCAAACTATTCAACTTTTACACAACTTGGGATTCACCATCAACTATCCCAAATCTCAACTACAACCCTCCCACATACATCAATATTTGGATGCCACCATAAATGACTCCAAGGCCATAGCTTATCCCAGCCCAGCCAGGATAGCCAATATACAAGCTCTCACCTTAAAATTTCAATCCCAACACTCTCTCCCAGCAAGAGTGTTCATGCAACTCATAGGCATGATGGCGTCATGCATCTTCATTGTGCCTTATGCACGACTTCAAATGCGTCCCTTGCAAGAATGTCTAGCACGTCGGTGGAACCAGGCTCACGGACAACTTGCGGATCTGGTGTTAGTGGACAGTCGCTCATATCGCTCACTAAAATGGTGGAATATAACAAACCTCTCCAAAGGGCGGCCGTTCTTAGAGCCTCTTCCACAGATAGTGCTGACAACAGACGCATCTCTCACAGGGTGGGGAGCCCATCTCCTAGGACACACCACTCAGGGCAAATGGACCACTCAACAAAAAGTGCTCCATATCAACTACCTGGAACTACTGGCAGTGTTCCTAACATTGAAGTCATTCCAATTACATCTAAAGAACAGAACTGTCCTCATCCGGACGGACAACATGACAGCCATGTATTACATACAGAAACAAGGAGGCACACATTCTCTCCAACTGTCCCAGCTCGCACAGAACATTTGGAGATGGACAATTCCCCAGAACATCTACCTGCTAGCAGAACACCTTCCAGGAGTTCACAATCAGATTGCCGATTTGTTGAGTCGACAAACCCAACAAATCCACGAATGGGAATTACACCCACAAGTCCTACTCCAATTCTTCAAAAAATGGGGCCAACCAGACATGGACCTGTTCGCCACACACAAACGCAAAATGCCCAACCTTCGCCGCTAGGTTTCCACACCCACAGTCGAAGGACAATGCGATATGGATGAACTGGTCAGGCAGATTTGCGTACGCTTTTCTGCCTCTCCCACTCATTCCATTTGTGATACGCAAGCTCAGGCAACAGTCTCTCAAGCTCATACTAGTAGCTCCCACATGGGCACGTCAACCCTGGTTCACAACACTACTGGAACTCTCACTAGTTCCACACCAAAGACTGCACCTCTCCCCGTCCTTATTAACCCAGAACCATGGAGAAATCAGACACCCCGATCCACATCAACTGAACCTAGCGATCTGGCTCCTTAAGTCCTAGAGTTCGGTTACCTCAACCTACCACCAGACTGCATGAATATCATAAAGGAGGCCAGACGGCCTACTACTAGAGCCTGCTACACTGCAAAATGGAAAAGATTTGCCATTTACTGCACTAACAATGATATACGCCCACTGGATGCATCCATCCAGAACATCATTTGCTACTTACTACACTTGCAAAGATGTCATTTAGCGTACTCATCCATACGTCTCCACCTAGCAGCATTAGCAGCCTACTTACAAAATCGACAACACTTGTCACTATTTAAAGTGCCTGCGATCATAGCCTTCATGGAAGGTCTTAAAAGGATTATTCCTCCTAGATTACCACCCTCTCCAGTGTGGAATCTAAATATTGTTCTCACTAGGCTCATGGGTCCCCCATTTGAACCGCTGCATAAATGCGAACTACAATTCCTTACATGGAAAGTGGCTTTCCTTATTGCTATCACATCCCTTCGAAGGGTAAGTGAAATCCAGGCTTTAACCATAAAAGAACCATTCCTACAACTACATCATCATAAAGTGGTTCTTAGAACAAATTCAAGATTCCTGCCAAAAGTCATTTCTCCATTCCATCTTAACCAATCAGTCGAGCTACCAGTGTTCTTCCCAAATCCGGACTCGGTAGATGAAAGAGCTCTTCATACCTTAGATGTTAAAAGAGCCCTGTTGTATTACATGGACAGGAC
The DNA here is from genome assembly GCF_964204655.1 of Triturus cristatus. Taxonomy (NCBI): domain Eukaryota; kingdom Metazoa; phylum Chordata; class Amphibia; order Caudata; family Salamandridae; genus Triturus; species Triturus cristatus. The sequence goes on from NC_140581.1 coordinate 124,362,391, forward strand.
CAAATCTTTCCGCAAAACCAAACAATTGTTTGTTGCTTTCTCTCCACCACATAAAGGCAACCCCATTTCCAAATCAGGGCTAGCCAGGTGGATAGTTAAATGTATCCAAATATGTTACCAAAAAGCTAAACGCACTCTAACAGTTCCCCCTAGAGCGCACTCCACACGCAAAATAGGGGCTTCCATGGCATTCTTAGGAAACATTCCCTTAGAAGATATTTGTAAGGCAGCCACATGGTCTACAACACACACCTTCACTAAACATTACTGTGTTGATGTGCAAGCAAAGCAACAAGCTTCTGTGGGTCAGGCTGTCCTTAAAACTTTATTCCAAACTGCTGCAACCGATACAGGTGACCACCGCTAGGGGAGACACTGCTGTATAGTCTATCCTAAGTGTGTGATCTGCAGCTCATATGCCCCGAACGGAATATGCTACTTACCAGTATTCATCTGTTCTTGGCATGTAGAGCTGCAGAGCCACACACGCCCACCCACCTCCCCGGGACCTGTATCTGTTCCAGCATTGTCTTAATTAGACATTACACATGGACATTCTTTCTTATTCTTACACACTCCATCATTTCCCATCATGGCGAAAAACAATCTGAGGATGGAGTGGATGCCTATGCGCACTGTAGTCCAAGGGAGGAGTCACCTATCTCGTGACCAAAAGACTTCTTCCGAAGATAACAACAACCTGCAAGCATCCGAGCCCAACACCAGATGGCGATCTTATCCTAAGTGTGTGGCTCTGCAGCTCTACATGCCAAGAACAGATGCATACTGGTAAGTAGCATATTCCTTATTTTCTACACTTACAGCAGTCAGAATTAGCTTACACATCCATACGCTTACATCTCGCTGCAATAGCTGCATACCTTCAAAATAGACAGCATCTGTACTCGTTATCAATGCTTTTATGGAAGGACTCAAAAGAATTATTCCACCAAGATTTCCACCTGCTCCAGTGTGGAATCTTAACATTGTCCTCACCAGATTAATGGGTCCACCCTTTGAGCCATTGCACAAATGTGAACTGCAATTTCTCACTTGGAAAGTTGCTTTCCTCATTGCTATTACCTCACTGAGGAAAGGGGTGAGCTTCAGGCACTTACCATAGAGGAACCATTTTGTCAAGTCTACCAAAACAAAGTGGTCCTTTGCACAAACCCCAAATTCCTACCGAGGGAGGTATCTGCCTTTCTCATCAATCTGTTGTTACCTGTGTTCTTTCCTCAAACAGATTTAGTGGCAGAAAGAGCTCTACACACATTAGATGGTAAACGAGCATTATTCTATTGCATAGAAAGAACGAAAACATTTAGTAAAACTGAAGAGCTCTTTGTGGTTTTTGCTTCACCACACAAAGGCAATCCTATTTCTAAATCATGTTTTGCTCGATGGATAATTAGATGTATTCAAAAATGCTATGCAAAAGCAAAGAGGACTTTACCAATAACCCTAGAGCGCATTCCACCCGCAAACTATGGGCTACTATTGCTTTCTTAGGAAACATCCCCATAGCTGAGATCTGTGAAGCTGCAACATGGTCTACACCGCACACATTCACCAAGCCCTACTGTGTAGATGTGTTAGCGAGACCTCAAGCTAACATAGGCCAGGCAGTACTTTTAACACTCTTTCAGACAACTGCTACAGGTTATCAACCGCTTTGGAAGAATACTGCTGTATGGTTTACGCAAAGCATGTGATCTACAGCTCACATGCCTCAAATGGATAATGTTACTTACCCAGTAAGCATCTGTTCATGGCATGTAGAGCTGTAGATTCACATGCGCCGACCCGCCTCCCGGGGTTCCTATACCTGTTGCAGTTCTCTTACTAGATCATATATACACACACACACGCACACACCCACACACACGCACATGCACACACACATCGCTATTCTACTCTTACTAACTCCATTCTCACCCTTTGCGGGAAAACAATCTAACAATGGGGTCGATGCCCATGCACACTACCACCGAAAAGGAGTAACCTACCTCGTGACTCGAAAGACTTCTTCTAAGAACAGCAAAGTGCAAACATGGGGACCCACAACTAGATGGTAGGAGTTTGCAAAGCATGTGAATCTACAGCTCTACATGGCAGGAACAGATGCTTACTGGGTAAGTAACATTATCCTTCCAATTCCTCTATCAGGTATGCATTCGATGCCGCAGATACTGCAGCTAGAGGAATCAACACTAGAATTATCTTTAGGTGACAGAATTTCTGGTTTCAAACACCTCTCTCGACCTCAAATGGACCAGTCCCTTGAAAAGATGAAAAAGGATACCGAAGTAGCAAAGTCTATGGGAGCCTTCAGCCTCCTTCTACCAGAGGTTCCTTTCGTTGCTCCTTTTACAGAGGAGGCTCCAAAGCTAACACCCCAGATGCAGCCACACCTTCATATAAGACACAAACACTATCATCCCCCTCTAGAGGATTCAACAAGGATGGATAGAGAGGAAACAATTTTAAAGGGAGAGGTAAAGTTACACCAACATGTACCTCCCAGTCCAGTAACAAGCAGTGACTTGCTAGCACTTCCCCTGATTATTAATCACCTCTCTGGGGAAGATTACAACAGTTTCTTCTCATTTGGCAATCAATAACATCAGACAAATAGGTTTTGGATATTATCCAACATGATTATTGCCTGGTGCGTAATAGCAATCTTCCCAATATGCCACCTTGCATTCACAAACTCTTACAACACCAACAGCTTCTCAAACAAGAAGTACAAGCTCTTCTAACAAATTGAGCTATAGATCATGTTCCATTACAACATCAAGGATCAGGAGTTTACTCACTTTAATTCCTAATCCCCAAGAAGGACGGATCTCTACGATCAATCTCAGATCGTTATCCTATACATACTGTCAGAACACTTCCATATGGTTACCCTTCAACAAGTGCTTCCACTTCTACAACAAGCTGACTTGATGACCGCACAAGAATTATACGACGCACACTTCCATATTCCTGTCCACCCAGCACATTGCAAATATCTCAGATTTATGATAGCAAGACATCACTATCAATTCAAAGTACTCCCATTCAGAGGGACTGCTGCACCCCGAGTATTCACAAAATGCCTAGCAGTATTAGCAGCTCACCTAAGAAGACAACAAATGCATGTGTTCCCATATCTGGACGAATGGCTCATTAAAGCCAGCGCACAAAAAAAGTGTTACAACACGCTCAAGCTGCCATAACTTTCTACGTCAATTAGGATTTACAGTCAATGCACAAAAGTCCCATTTTCAACTCTCATAACTGCAAACCTATCTGGGAGCAACAGCTATAGCCTCTCCCAATTCAGCAAGAATCCCATAAACGTTATTACTACAGTTTCAAAACAACCAATACCTAACAGTGAAAACTTTGATGCAACTGTTCAGGATGATTGCATCATGCATTGCTATAGTGCCTCACGCAAGATTACACAAAAGGGTGGCCCCTCATCGACCCGATTCCACAAGTCTTACTAACAGCAGATGCATCTCTCACAGGTTGGAGTGCCCATCTCCAGCAACTAACAATTCAGGGCTTATGGGAGACCAAACAAAAAAGTCTCCTCATCAGTTACTTGGAGCTTCTAGCTGTTCATCTAGCACGAAAAGCTTTTCAGCCTCACCTCATAGGGATAGTCCTAGTCCAGACGTACAATATGACAGCTATGTACCATGCACAAAAACGGGGGCCTCACACTCTACCGTTGTCTTGCCTCTGACCATTTGTAGTTGGGCAATACATCATAAAATTAATCTTCTGGCAGAACACCTTCCAGGCATGCACAACCAGTTTACCGATGTAGGAAGGTGGATATCTGACTATGGTTACCCCCAACTTTTTGCCTAGTGTCTAGCTGTTTTTTCGACTTAGTTGGCCTGAGATCCTGCCATTCAGGGTCTCAGGCTGTCTGCTCTCTCTTTAAAATGGACTCCATGTACCCTAGGTACATTCCCAATTGGTAAGGATCACCTTATTGGACCCTGCACAGTGTACCCTAGGTACCCAGGGCATAGGTGTACCCTAGGCCTCCCAGGGGCTGCAGCATGTATTATGCCACCCCTGGTCTGGCCTTCCAATCAGACACAACTGGCTGATCACTCAGCTGGGGCAAGGTCGTGTAATCACCCCTTGCTTAGATATAGTATGCCTATATCTACCCTTATATATAGACACATGTGTACCTATCAGTCACTCCTATGGCAGGCCTTAACAATCCTGGAGGCAGAGTGCTTGGTAACATGTGAGATGGTGCTCTATCATGAGCTGAGCCTGTCTGCAGCTTTCGGAACCATGTCCTTATAGCTGTTCTATGATATAGCCTACCATATACTCTTAAAGTGCCTTATAATCTTAAACGGTTATGGTAACTATGGTTTGGCTTTATCAAAACATGTCGTGGAAGGTGTCTAACACTTTGGAATAATACCCCCTTACCATTTCTGGTGATGAGGATATTATCCCTCCCTTCTAGAGGGAGAAGACATGTTGTAACCTACTTACCCGGTTAAAGTTAACCAGAGCCCCAGCATCACAAAATGGATGCTGCTGCCACAGACACGAGTCTGACCTCCTGCTGCTGGGAGTGATCCCGGCAAGGGGGCTTGGACAATAGGTTTCCTGCCTTGGGAGGTGCGAGCACCACCCCAGACAGGCCTTAGTGTATTGGGGCAGGGAGGGCTGAAAGGAATGAGACATGCCTGGGGCACACAAGGTGTCCCGTGCATAGTCCAGTTCAAACCGGTGCTGGGGCACTCAAGCCCCAGTCCTGGCGCGAAACTGGACAAAGGGAAGGGGGTGTAACCACCCCCCTCCCAGGTCCCACCCATAAGGCGTGACCTAGCAGACAACCCAGCCCCCCAGGTTAGTATAAGAGTGGTAGCTGGGCCCCAGGAGATTAGATTATCCTGAACCTGCAACTTGAACAGAAACTCTGGACCTTCGACGAAAGAATAAGACTGAAGAATCTCCCTTGTGGCCAAGGAGTGGCTACCCTGTGCAAACAGGCACCATCAAGAGACTACCCTTTGCTTTGCTAAATTTCTACGAGGAACCGACTGCAGAGCCCGACCAGAGCCTTGACTTCCAGACTTCTCCGACCCTGATCCACATCCACAGCCGAGCTGAGATCCGTGGAGGCGACGAGAGACGTGGGACCGGCTACCTGGGAAAAGTGGCTAGTATCTTCCAGCGCAGCTTCTGAGGCACCCTCGAAGTTGTGCACCGGGGATTGAGAAGCCCCAACCCCAAGCACCATCTGCACCGAAGATCAGCCCCCCACACTCCACGAGTCCTGCGTGGGGCCCTTCTGCATTTTCCTGCTTGTCGCGCCTGTCTGGTTGCTTGCCCGTTGGCTAGTGGCCTCTGTGACGACACATCCCGAAATCTTCACCGCTGGTTTGGCTCCTCCAGACTGGCTCCCGCTTCCCTGCAAAGGAGAAGCACCCCAGACCTTCCTGGTCTGCACCAGAAGCAAGTCCACCGTTCTTCGTGGGTTCCGCTTGCCAAGGCTTGGTGAGTCCTAGTTCAACTTTGACACCGCCGACAGCAAGAGCCTTCGTGGGACAGCTCGCCTCCTGGTCCTGGTCGTCCTCAACGTCTCCTGGTCCCCGTGGCTGCAGCGACAAGCTTCACCTTCACCTGCAATCTTCACGACATCGCCTGGTTCCTTCCTGGTTCCACGTGGTCACTGGCTCGTGACCTTGACTCTGTCCCTTCTGCTTGCAGGTCTCCTCTCTTCTTGATCCCAGCCTTGGGATCCACCGGACACTCTTCACTGACTGCCTGTCAGCAACTTTCCTTCAGGCATCCATAGAAGTCCACGACGAAACCCGACGCAAGTTCACACCTATGCACCCGCAGCCCGTGGGCTAGGTAACTTGGGTACTTCGGTGCTCACAAGGGAAGTGACTATCCTAGGGTCTAGTTTCCGAGTCTCGACTCTCTAGCTGCTTCAGAAGTGTCCTTAAACTGTTAATTTCTAACTGCTAGTAATTCTATTGACTTTTACGCATTACGCGTGAGTGTTTCCACTCTGCACCTGAATCCCGTGGGCCTCCCACTTCCTAACTGTTGCTAGTGTAGTGTAGCCCCAGCGATTCCCTAGGCCTATGCCTATCCTATTTCTGTGACAGTGGTCCTTATACCACTTCTTTAGTAAATGGTTTGCGTGGCCCCTAGGGCCTAACTGTATTACTTACCTGTGTGACTTAATTTATGCTTAAATAAGACTGTGTTGTACTTACCTCTAATCTCATAAAGAGTGCTGAGGGTTTGACTAGAATAAATACACTTTATTTTATATATATCTGTTGTGGTGTCCTTTCATTTGGTATTCAAGGGATTATATATGGTATCACAGCTGGCTTCACATGCCATTCAGAGTTTAGCCTAAGACTGCTCTTGTCCATGCTACCACTAGGATAGCTGGTCTATAAGGTTGACTTTACAACCAATCACCATAAGGGTTGTTTGGACTGATATAAGGTGTATACTAGAACTAGTGACATCATACATCAGGCCAACTTCTCACAACCGACCTCCTCAGGAGGATGCGGCAACCAGCACACGAATAGGGAACTTAATCCCCAAGTTCTCCTTCCATACTTCCAAAAATGGGGATTCCCACAGAGAGACCTCTTTGCTACAGCAGAGAACTCAAAATGCCCAAACTTTGCCTCCAGATTCCCACACCATCTATCCAAAGGCAATATCCTATGGATGAAGTGGTTAAGGATATTTGCTTACGCTTTTCCGCCTCTCGCTATCCTTCCATTTCTGGTTAGGAAACTCAGGCAGACATCACTGATTTTAGTGGCACCCACATGTGTTCGTCAACCATGGTTCACCCCACTACTAGAACTGTCAGTTGTTCCACACCTTAAAACTGCACCTCACTTCCAACCTTCTCACACAGAACCGTGGAGAAACCAGACATCCAAACCCCAAGGAGCTCAACCTAGCGATCTGGCTCCTGAAGTCCGAGTTCGTATACCTAAATCCACCAACAGATAGTATAACAATTCTTAAAGAAGCAAGAAAACCTACCACTAGAGCATGTTATGCCGCAACGAGAAAGAGGTTTGTTATATATTGTAATAATAATACAATTGATCCGCTAGATGCATCTGTACAAAATAGTTATCTTTTGCATCTACAGCGAGTTGGCTTATCCTACACATATATTCGACTGCACCTTGCAGCAGTAGCTGCATATCTGCAAAACAGACATTTACCCTTATTCTAAGTTCCCGTAATTAAAGCTTTATTGGGAGGCCTTCAAATAATACCACCCAGGGTACCACCTGCACCTGTCTGGAACCTTAATATTGTTCTCACAAGCTTTACAGATCCACCTCTTGAGCCATTACATAATTTTGTAACACAATTTTTCATGGAAGGTTGCCTTTCTATTTGCTATTACTTCATTGATACGTGTTATTGAGCTACAGGCATTAACTTTAGAAGAACATTTCTTTCAACTTCATAAAGATTGAGTAGTTCTTCGTTCAAACCCAAAATTCTTTCCATTAGTAGCTTCTGCTTTTCATATTAACCAATCAGAGCACTATTATACTACATTGATAGAACAATAGATTTTCAGAAAACAAAACAATTTTTGGTTGCATTTGCTCCACCTCGTAAAGGAAATCTTCTCTAAATATGGTATTTCTAGATGGATTGTTAAATGTATTCAAACTTGCTACATTAAAGCTAAAAGAACGGTGGGCATGGCCAAGCCGTCAAACATGGTGGACATGCTTTAGACGGGCTCCTGCTAGCCCTCATTCATCAGACGATTATCCTACCATCTTGTCCGCGTTCATGTGCCAAATTTCTTGTGTAACAATCTGCTGGCCGGGCAGCACCCAGCGAGCTGATTCTGACCCGTCTTACTGGTTTGGCGGCTCCCAGATCTCGACGGAGGTCTGTGGCCTGACAGTTCTCACCCTGGCATAGTGGGTGTCGCCGGAGGGAACCTACACGGGTCGCTGTGGGAGCTGCTCCTCGTGCTGCGCTCTGGAGGCGGAGGGTTGGCTCCTCCCTGAGTGCCCTACGTAGACTCTGTTGCACTATCAATCCGCGGCAGACGCCCTCTTTGTCTTCCTCACTGGGGGCACATTGGTGAGACACAGCGGTTGCGTAGGACTGCGCAGTGCCTCCTCCCTCCCTGTGGGGCCGTGCTGCCTGCTGGACTCTGCCACTATATCGGGCCACGGCGCTGCCTGGACCCGCCTTGGCGCACTACCTACCTCGCTGTGGTGGGTGCTTCCCATTGCAGGGTGAGTGTGCGGCACCAGAGATCCGCTGGCTGGCGGTGCCTGCTTTTCTGCGAGTGGTGTGGCCAGGTGCTCCCTTGGGCTTGCTTGGGCGACCCCAGTGAGGTTGGGTCCATCATGCTGCAGTGCTGCCGCCATCAGGGTATCGCGGAGGATCGGCGAGGGTGACCAGATCTGGCTCTCCAGGCCGTAGCACGTTGCCTTCCGTCTTGGGAGGTCTGGCCGACACGTCAACAAATGCATTACTGCTTTGAAGTCAGCGGATGCGGTGGACCGGGGATCGGTCCTGACCATACTTGCCTCACCTTGGTTGTTGTGCCCTAGCCCTGAGTCCACCACTACTGTTCTCTTTTAGGGCCGGCCCTGGGGAGGTCCGAAGTGACTGCTGCGTGTTGTGGTGCCCGCAGGGTGGGGCCTTGATCCTAGTCTTTAGCCTGAATTTTCTGGGGTTCCACACTGGATTCGGACCTGCAGTGTGTAGATTTGCATGGTTGGTCCTCCTTGTCCTTGCCATGGACACACGCGGACGGTGCCCTGACCCTCCATTGAACCGGGATTTCTTTGAGGGCACACTGCCTGGTTGCAGCCCTAGCATTGGTGGCTTTCCCTTTTTGTGTTGCGGATGGACCCATTCCCTCTGATCCTGCCATCGTGCTGCCCTCGGACCTACTCTTCCAGTTGCTGTCGGACTGGGGCTGCCAGCCATATAGGGCGTCTTCTCATCATGTCTGAAGATAAAAGCTCTGTATCGTCGGCCCGACGGAGTACCTTGGACATGTTTATGGGCATGCCTGCCCAGCCCCCTGTGCCAGGCGACCCACAGACACTTAAGCCGGATAACGCCTCTATATTGGCCGCTATCACGCACTCCTGTGACATGCTGGAGGCCAAGATTGGAGCAGTCGGTTCCGATGTAATGCTCCTCAGGCAAGACCTCCGCAACGCAGTACAGCGCATCACTGAGACTGAATCCCGGATATTCACGGCGGAAGACTTGATCACATCACTCCATAGAGGTTCTCAGCTTTGGAATCCATCGCCAAGGGGCTAGCGACTTGGGTGGAGGATGTGGAGGCGCCCGCCTGCCGCAGTAATCTTCGCTTTGTGTGTTTTTCTGAGGGATGCAAGGGTGGAGACGTGGCTGACTTTCTGGCCAAATGGCTGGCGGACTGGCTTCCTCCGGGTCTTCTGTCCTCCTGTTTTGTCATTGAATGCGTGCATCGAGTCCTTCTACAGAAACGGCCACCTGGCGCAAGTCCTAGACCTGTGATCACGCGATTCCTAAACTTTAAGGACAGAGACATAATCTTGCAACAGGTTAGACTCAGAGAGCTCTTGCTGTCTTCTTCGCAAAAGATTGATATTCCCGGATTACACCAGACTGGTGCAGCAGCGCCGGCAGTCTTTCACCGAGGCGAAGGCCAGACTGAGGCTTCTCAAGGTCCAATACTCCTTGTTGTTTCCGGCTAGGCTGCGAATATCGTATAAAGATCGTACATTCATCTTTGATTCCCCTGAAGAGGTCTTCACGTGGACAGATGAACATGTTAAACGTCAACCGCACACTCTACCCACACTAGATTCTGACTCCTCTTCTGCAGGGCCGAGCCAGGGGCTGTCTTGGACCCCTGACTAACAGCACCAGCGATCTCTAACAAAGAAACGCTCCAAATCTCGCAATAAATCGCATATATGATCCTCATGGTCTGGCACAGGAAAGCTTCTACACATCCGCTTAACATATGAGTGAACTTAATTGAACGATCGATGGCATATACCCATGGGCTACACCTACTGATCCTCTCCCTGGACAATGAAACATCGCTGTGTCTAGGGGTTGCAATTTAGGGATCCATTGGCTGGGAGCAATACCGGACCCCCATTTGGGCCTGGGGACCTCTCATGCCACGACAGACGCTTCTACTGTTTTGAGGTATTGGGTTGGGGGGGAGGGGGGAGTTGGGGTTCGTTCCTGTTTTTTGTTTCTCAGTGTCATACATATGTCCACTCTGTAGCTGTAGATGAATCTATGATACTCACATTTGGTCCCCCGCATTTATCCAGTGATGCTCGCCCTGATTTCCAACATGTCTGGGTTGGTTGAGAGACGGCTCCGGGTTGTCAGCGGGAATGTTCGGGGCTTATTGGATAAAGTCAAGAGAGGGGCTGTCTTGCGCCAAGCTAAACGATATGGCACAGATGTTATTCCTGCAACTGACTCACCTGCTTGGCTATAGGCTTCTCCGCTTAGCATGCTTTGGCTTTGTACTGATCTTCCACTCCGGCTTCACCAGGGGTTCGCGTGGCATAGCAATACTTATTCACCGTAGAGTACCCTTTGTGCATGAGAAAACGTGGACCGACCCGCAGGGTCGATATGTGGTCGCTACAAGCTCAATACATGGCAGGTTATTTGTCTTGGGAAGTGTCTACGCCCCTCTGCCCCTTACATGGAACCTGACTGAACGCTTGATGTGGCTGTGGGTGGAGATTCCTCCCGGACTGACCTTGGTTGGGGGCTACTGGAATGACACAATATGCTCTTCTATACATTGGTGGCGTGGCGCTGGGAACCCGGATGAGGCCTGTGAATCTAAACTTGGGGCCGTGCTGCTCGGGTTGGATTGGTTAGACTCTTGGCGACTGCTTCACCCTACTGAACAGGGCTACGCTTATTTTTCCAGCGTCCATGGTTCCTTCTCCCGCATAGATGACGTTTTCATATCGGCTGCACATACACATAGCTTAGTGGCGGCCAAAATCCTGCCTCGGGGCCTTTCCGATCACTCTCCATTATAGTTGATTTGAGACTTGATACTGTTCCGTTGGCGCCTCTCACTGTGATTCCTGCTTGTTGAAAAGTATAGGACAAATATACACACCTCCCTTACAGAATATTTCCTACACAATGTTGGTTTAGTTGACTCACCTGTGATTGTGTGGGAGGCGATGAAGCCTAAACTACGAGGGGTAGACGTTGCCTACTGCATGGCGCAGCGTAAAGTGCGTCGGGAGCGATTGACACTATTGGGGGCCTAGCTGGTGGACGCGGAGCGCGCATGCTGTGAGGTGAATCGTCACGATTCACGCAGACAACTACTTTATACCCAACAGGTCTATTCTGGGGAATTGATGGATGAGGCTCGGGCTGCCTGTTTGGCTACCCGGAGTAGAATATATCAATGGGGTGACAAATCGAGCGTCTTGCTCCACCATCTGTGTCAGTTCGAGCTTCGCCCTATCTCCATTCCATGTTGGCACGATCCCCACAGAAAAATTGTCACTGACCCTTCCCGGGTGGCTGCCAGTTTCGCTACTTACTATGCAGAGTTGTATGTCCCTCGTGAGACTATATTGCCACAGTTGGTCCGGCAGGTCATTAGAGGCTTGCCCCCGCGTGCCCTCACGAATCAGACAAGAGACACATTGGATGTCTCGATCATGACTGTTGGGGTCCAAGAGTCGCTATCTGAGATGTGCTCGGGAAAGGCTCATGGCCCAAATGGCTTCCCATACGAATTTATGAAAGAAATATCAGTCCCTTCTCATTGCTCCTTATCTCACTACACTTCAGACTGCTTTTGGTGATCGGTATCTTCCATCGGACTGGCGACATGCAGAGATAGTGATTTTTCAGAAGCCGGGCAGACCCCCGGAACTCCTCTTCCTAACGTCCGATATCTCTCCTCAATGTTGAGGCAAAACTACTAGCCAAAATTATAGCCAACCGTATAGTTCCACTTGCATAGAGTGGAGTAGTGATGTAGAGCAGAGTGGTGTACAGCAGAGTAGATTGTTGGAGTGAAGTAGTGTCATAGAATAGAGTATAGTTGTGTAGAGTGGAGTAGTGTTGTAGAATTGCATAGTGTGGAGTAGAGCGCTGTGGAGTAGTGTCAATAGAGCAGAGTTTAATGGAGAAGATCATCATAGTGGAATTTAGGGGAGTGGAGTAGAATGGCCTACAGCAAAGTTTAGTGGTGCAGAGTAGATTAGTGTAGAGTGCAGTGGCATGGAGTGCATTGGTTTTGAGTAAAGTGGTGTAGAGTGCATTGGCATAGAGTGCAGTGGCATAGAGTGCAGTGGCGTAGAGTAGAGCGGTGCAGAGTAGATTGCAGTGGTGCAAAGTAGTTGGCATAGGTACAGTGGCGTAGGGTGAATTGGGATTGAGTGCAGTAGTTCTGGGTGGAGGCATAGAGTGCAGTGGCGTAGATTGGCGCAGAGTGAAGTGGTTAGATTGGCATAGTGTAGAGTGGCGCAGAGTGCAGTGGTTTAGAGCTGCGCAGAGTGGCATAGAATGCAGTGGCGTAGAGTAGATTTTCAGAGTAGAGTGAAGTGGAATGGTGCAAGGTAGAGTGCAGTGGCATAGTGTAGCGGCGTAAAGTGGTATCTAGTATAGTGGGGCAGCGTTGACTGCAGTGGCTCATAGCAGAATATCGTAAGGTGCAGTGTCAGAGTACAGTGGCGAGAAGTAGATTGTTTCAGAGTGGGGTGAAGTGGCCTGGGGTGAAGTGGCCTGGGGTGAAGTGGCCTGGGGTGAAGTGGCCTGGGGTGAAGTGGCCTGGGGTGAAGTGGCCTTTGACGTAGAGGGGATTGACGTAATGTAGAGTGCAGTAGCGAAGAGTGCACCAGTGCATGGTAGAGTGCACTGGCCTAGATTAGAGAGGCGTAGGGTGAAGTGGCATATTGTGCAATGTTAGTATAGTGGTGCACAGTAAACTAGGGTGGCTTTGTGTGGATTGGTGTAGAGAAGAGTGCAGTGGGGTACCGTGGAGTAGGCATTTTATGGTTGCATACTGCCATTACAGACAACACATCTTCAATTGAAATGACCATTACATTTGCACTTGCATACAGTTGTACTGCTAAAAGTATACAGCCCACAAGCTATTATTATGCGGAAATGCCATCACCCAATGTATTGATTTGATAGTCAGCTCAGTTCATTTACAGACATTTAAATTTTGTTGTGGAAGAAATCTGTACAGCCCTCATCAAGCAGACCCTCACTTAACAGCATGATTGTCACATAAATCTTCCCACTTTGAAGTTGGAGAAAGAAAAACAAACAACCTCCCTGGAAGATACAGCCTTACATTTGACCTCTATCTTTGAATGCACAGCAAATGTGACAAGATAAGAACAAGATTTAAAGGCCTGTTTACTGAAAGCCAGTTTGGAAGAATACGAGTGAACAAGGTTTGGGCAATGGGAGGGCCGAACTAGAGCTAGATTGTCTAAATCAAATAAAGCCAGCAAATGTTAGTTACATACCACAAAGCCAATGGTAAGCAACGGGTGGAATGTATTCCTCAGTCAACTTTCTGAATGACCATAAGATGGTTCTAACAAACAAGATAGCAGCGGTGTCTGGTAGGCTGCGAAACTAAAAACTGGTTCAGGGAGGCAAACTGCCAGTAGAAGGCATTGTGTGCAGGGGTGCCTTCTAAGTTCCTAAAGACAGTCTCCTTTTTCCTTTGTTTGTAATGTAGGCCTATATATAGCTACTTTTTTTTCTTTCAAGTACATTTTGTCAGTAAATGGGCGTGCATTTTAGATGGTACAATGCAGTCCTTTTCTAATATTCTATATCTGTATAAGCATATCCAGGAAATAAATTAGGCCTCTGATAGGCTTCTATTGCATGTTCCTATTAGTACATTCATGGACCGAGACTCTGATTCTTTTGCTTTCCATTGGAAAAAAGTATGTAAAAAGGTGTTCTGCTAAACGGTGCGGAGATTACTCGAGCAGTTATGATTTTAGTGAAAAGTCCAAGGTACATCCATATCAGAAATAGGGCAACAAAGGGATATCAATACGAACTGCTGTCACTTTGAATGTATATATGTATTGTATGCATGCTAGCATGGACTAAAAGTAGATAGTCTCAACAAAACCTCCTACACATTGATGCAGTTGTGACTGTTGTCAGGATAGTTGTGAATTTGGGACCAGTTTCCACCTGAAATTAGTTGAGAAATGTAATTTATTGCTCCCCTAATTAAATCAATTTCCCCATTCTGCAACAGTTGTACAATAATACTTTGTTTTCATTTTCAGCGATTCGCTAAATAACTCTCTACCAGTATCCATCACAGCTCAGGAGTCTTCCTTCACCGCATCAGTTATTACATCCCCCAGCCTAACCAGCTCATCCCAGAGTACCAGTCCAGTAACAACATCTTCCTCCTCCAATTATGAACAGACACCTGTACACAACAGGATAGCATACCAAAGCCCTATGCCTCCACCTGAAGCTTCACCTGTCACTGTAAGTAGACCGTACTTTGATGATGTTGATATCCAGATCAGCAGCTACTGGGTCTGTTCTCATGGCTACAAACTACAGATTTAACATAATTTTCTCATTTTTTCATTGATCATCTGAGACAAAAATGTTTTGGGTCTATGGAATAAATGCTTATAAAACAAATTATTCCCCATGCCGATCATCACATGAATGGAACATGATATTACACAGCAAAAAAGCACTGAACTGTGCATACTTTACAAATATTGACACTAAATTTAAAAAGCTTCAACATCGTATGGAAAAGCATTGTGCTCAAAATGTCATGATGGCATTATGATCTTCTGTCACCTCAATAGATGTAGATCCAGAAGAGAGGCAGGATGGGGGGATTTTTACTAGGAGAAAAAAATAATACTCGGACCTTCATAATAGGATCTTAACTGATATTCAGACATACTGATTCGCTTTGTCTATATTCATTGACCTCGTAACACTATATGTGAAATGTAATGCCTTAATATGCATGCTGAGATAAAGATCAAGCTAAATGTTATTTCTCTATTAAAAATGTACATGATTATACTTTTACTACTGGTGTCATTGAGAAACCAGACTCAATATTCCAGATGATCTTTTTTTAAATTGAAAACTAACACTGGCCGACTAAATTGGTTGGAGCACCATTTGACATCCTTAAGTGTTTTCTTGTGTGAGCAGTTTTTTTGTGAGGGTTTTTGTCAGATAAACATCATACAGTAACTGTTTGATTTTCCCTCATGTGCTTAAAACTCTAAGAAGTAATAACATGCTTGCCTTTCTCTGACTGTTGTGCAGCAGTGCTTCAATGAATTGACTATCAATTGACCTGGTTAAAAACTTTCTTGTAAGTAGGACGGTTTCAATGCATTTAGAGTATACAGCATGTGATTCACAGCCTGCAGAAACATCTAGGGCCTCACAACTTAGTTGCTGCTTCAAAATCGGCTAGGACACAAAAAAAGCTGAAGTAACTTTGAGCGTATTGTTCTCCTGTATGCAGAAGCATTATGGGCTCATTTTCAATGTATGAAGCAGAGACCACCATTCGGTGCTCTCGTAAATATAGATTTTGAAGTACTGTTTCTCATGGAAGACTCCCCCCTATTCAACATGGAGGGACTCAAAATCAGAACCTATGCAATTGACGTTTGCTTGCAATTCTCATCCCATCAATATTCTTCATATTTAGATATATGACAAAAATATCTTTTTTTCAAATTGTTCTTCTCATTCCCTTCTTTGGACTCTGATCCTTTCCTTTGCTGTAGTGGAGAGGCCATTTAAGAATGCAGCTATTCGTATATGAATTGGTTAGGAGCTCGTGCCTACTGTTCGTTGTAAGGTTTCTCAAGCCAGTGATGAATTCTTAACAACATTGGCACTTATTACCCTGTTGAGAAGCGTTGCTTCCCTGACAGAGTAACAATATTTCTTATAACTGTCCACTTTTATCTCTGCCCTAGTGTGTGTGTGTATATATATATAGTGTGTGTGTGTGTGTGTATGTGTATATGTATACACGACCATAAATATGTGTCCTGGTAGGAAGCGCAGCGGACGAGCGCAGCGGGCGCGACGATTGCGCGCCAAAGGCGCGCCTAAGGCAAGCCCGTCTGCGCCCGTCCGCGACTGGCCGGGACTAGGGGCCTTATACTCTGCCCCACCCATCACCTATAGCCCGGACCTACTTCGCAGCTACCAGGGCCCCTGGCCCATCACGACCAGTACCAGCTCTCGCATTTCTGCTCTCGGTATTGCCTCCCTCTCTTCCTCTCACCCCCCTCCTATTCTGGACACCCCGCCTACGACCTGTAGGGCTGCTCCTTCGCCAAACCCTAAAACTATCACAGCTCTCTACCTCAACACCCGTTCTGCTGTTGCCCACTCGCACGAACTCTCGGTCCTATTGGACCTACAGGCCCCTAATCTCCTTTTCCTAACTGAGACCTGGTTCTGCGATGACTCCCTCCCCGCACTCCTATCCACTCTTCCTGCCTCCTACTACGCCCTCAGGGCTGACCGCCCTTCGGGCAGAGCCGGGGGCGGCGTGGCAGTCATCGCACGCACCGACTTCCCTTTCCAAATTCTCCCTCTACCTAACATTGCCACCACCGAATTCTTGGTGATCCGCACGGTGTCCACCTCCCCTCCTCTTACCTGTTTCCTTACCTATCGTCCTCCTCAGTCCCCCGTGCAGTTTCTCCCAGATTTTTTGGAGGTCCTGACTACCATTGCAATCAACAACTCCTCCATCCTGCTCCTTGGCGACTTTAATTTTTGGCCCTCCGATCCTGCCGAATGTCTGTCATCCAAGGATTTCTCTGAAACCCTCCACTCCCTTAATTTCATTCCCCACGTTCACTCCCCCACTCACATCAAGGGTCACCAGCTTGACCAAATCTGGTCCCTAAACTGTCCTGTGGAATCCTTATCTATCTCCCCTTGTACTTGGTCCGACCATCATTTGATTTCATTTCTCCTTCCTATCCCCCCCCCCTGCTATGCCCCCCGACCCAAAAACATCTGGGTCCGATCATGGGGCCGAGTCAACCTTGAGAATCTCTCCTCTCTCCTTGCTGGCTCTCTCCCGCCTCTTCAGGGCCTCACCACCGTCTCCCAGGCTGATGCTATAGACCAGTGGCTCTCCCGCAGCTGCGACTCCGTTGCCCCGCTCAAGCGCATTACCTCTAAACGCGACAAAGACGCCAACCGGTGGTTTACCCAAGAACTTAAAGCCACCAAACTTATTGTTCGCCGCACAGAGCGGGCGTGGAGGAGAAACTACTGCCCCACTTTGAAACTGGAATATATCAATATCCTTAACCAGTACAAACAAAACATCCTGGAGGCCAAAACAGCTTATTTTTCCTCCAAAATCTTAGCAGCGGAGAACCAGTCCAAGGAGATCTTTTCCATCGTTCACAATCTGGCATTCTCGGACAGAACTACGCTTAAACCTGCCCCGTCAAATGACCTCTGTCTCTCTCTTAATAATTATTTCACCCAGAAAATTATCACCATCAAGGCCAACATCCCCCCTCCCCCCCCCTCTTTTGTTGATCCCCAATGTCCCCCTCCCAAAGGCAAACTAACCACCTTTCCCCCTATCACTCGGGAAAACTTGACTTCACTGGTGCCTCTGATCAAATCTGGCTCCCCTCTAGATCCTTGTCCTGCCCATATCCTCCGCCACATCTTTGTCTCCTGTCCAGATCCCCCCACTCACCTCCTCAACAGCTCCCTCGCGCAAGGCATAGTTCCTAGTTCCATGAAGTCTGCGGTAATTGTGCCCATCCTGAAAAAACCTGGGGCAGATCCCTCTGTCCCTGCCAATTTCCGCCCCATCTCCCTTCTGCCATTTCTAGCTAAGGTGCTCGAGCGCCACGTCACCTGCGCTCTGAGCTCCTTTGTGGAGAAACATGGAGCCCTTGCCCCCCGCCAAGCTGGTTTCCGCCCCGCACACTCCACGGAGTCTGTGGTCATGTCGGTCCTCGACACCCTCAGGGAGGGCATGGACACTAATCATCACCAGGCCCTTGTGCTCCTCGACCTTTCAGCCGCCTTTGACACGGTGGACCACAACATCTTACTCTCCCGTGTCAGGGCGGCGGGGATCGATGGGACTGCCCTGGTCTGGTTGTCCTCCTTCCTGAGCGACCGCACCCAGGCTGTTCGCCTGGGTGACTTCACAGCGGACTTCCAGAAAGTCCAGTGCGGGGTTCCTCAAGGCTCATCTCTTTCCCCTCTTTTGTTCAATCTATATATCGCCCCACTTATCTTTTCTCTCCAACAGATGGAGGTCGCCGTATTTAATTACGCGGATGACCTCCAGCTGGTCTTTGATCTTTCCTCTCCTTCTTCTGTCCTCAACTTCCACACTGTCATGTTTCACATCAGGGACTGGATGAGCCATAATCACCTCAAACTTAACCCGGACAAAACCGAGTTGGTATTGACGGGCGGTTCTTCCAGCCCCTGGTCCCCCCTTTGCTGGCCTCCCTCTCTTGGTCCCCCTCCTGTCCCCTCCTCCTCTGTCAAAACACTAGGCATTAAGCTCAATTCTCAACTTACCCTTCACTCCCAGGTTAGCTCTGTGGTATCTTCCTCTTTTCTTTCACTACGTACTATCCGCAAGGTGTCCCGTTTCTTTACTTTTTCCGCTCTTAAACTTATTATCCTGGCCATGGTGGTGTCCCGCCTGGACTACGGGAACGCCCTGTATGCCGGCATCCCTGCATATAGTTTGTGCCGCCTACAACAGATTCAAAACCAGGCGGCCCGCCTAGCCTTCAACCTTCCCAAATTCCACCACTCCACCCCACTTCTAAAATCTCTTCACTGGCTCCCAGTATGGGCCAGAATTCAATTTAAACTCGCATCAATCACTTTTCTGGCCCGATCGGACCTGGCACCTGCCTTCATCTCCTCTGAGATTGTTCCCTATGTCCCCTCCAGGGACCTACGTTCTTCCTCTCAGTCCCTCCTCACCATCCCTCGCTTCCGGAGAAAAAAGTGGGGCGGCTCCAAATTTGCCTTTCTAGCACCAACCCTTTGGAACTCCCTCCCCCTTCACCTTCGTGCCAGCACCCTCTATCCCCAATTCCGTAAAAATCTTAAAACCTACCTTTTCACAAAATCCTTTGAATGAATGCCCAGTCCTTTCCCCCTGTTTCTTAAACCTCAGTCCCCACTAGCTACAGCGCCAAGAAACCGCCGGTATACGTGCGCTTTAAAAGTGCTTTTAAACTCAAACTCATATATATATATATATATATATATATATATATATATATATATATATATATATAGAGGAAACGCACTACAACTTCTAAAACTGCATTTGCCATTCCATTCAAGGTGAGCAGGAAAATGTATTTAGGTGGCATTGTAGTTTGTAGAACATAAGCCAAAACATCTGAAAGAAACACGTTAGTTAGATTCCTCACCTTAGAATATCCCCAGGCGTCAGACTGGATCCCGAAGATTTTTCGTCAGCAATACCCCTTGCGCGTCGCTAGGCGTCGTCTGCGGCTCCGCGTCCGTCGTCGGCGTCGTGCGCCTGAATGACGTCGTCGGAGTACTTAGATGCCGCCCTCGCGCGCTGACGTCAGTTCTTCTTTTTTTCCGCGCCAGTAAGCGCAGATCCGGGAGAGCTACCCCTTTTAGTCTTTTTTGACTACGTTTTTTTGATCCTTTTTGATCTTGTCTCGACTCCGGTGCCGGTAGGATGCCTGGTTTCAAAGCCTGTGCTGACTGCAACCGCTTGATGTCGGTTACGGATCATCACCGCCGGTGCCTTTACTGTTTGGGCCTCGACCACGACGCGGAGTCGTGTTCGGACTGCAAGGCCCTGACCTCGAAGGCTAGACGGGAGCGGTCCCGTAAGCTCCTCGAGCTTTCGCCACTCGGCTCCTTGCCCCTCTCGATCCCGGTCCAGGAGGAGGTCCAAGGATCGGTCGCTGAGCCGCAGCCGACGTCATCATCGCTCGTCTGGCTCCAAGTCTTCGGGTAAGTCGAAGCACTCCAAGAAGTCCAAGAGGCGACACCGCTCTTCGGACTCCTCTCGCCGGTCGCGCGACTCGGCCGAGGGTCAGGGTGGTACCACCCCCGCGGCTCCAGCGGAGCCTCAGGCGCCGCGCAAGTCCCCATACCCGCCGGTCCCTGGGACTGACGCGACGCCGGCGGAAGTCAGTGCCTTCCTCTCGGCCATGAGGAGCCTGGCTCCGCCCGCTGGCGCGCCTTCGGGCCCCGCGGACCCGACTGGGCAACCTTGCATGCCGGCGGCTCCGGCCCCGGCGCCGTCGCCGGCCCCGACGCCGCAGGTTCCCGAGGGACTCGTCCCCGCCGACGCCGGTCGACCTCGTCACGCCTCCTCCGCCGGCGTCGACACCGGTTCCACCTCCGACGCCGGCTCCGCTCGGCGTCGAGCCCCAGTTCAGCCCCGCTCCGGATCCGGCGCCGTTACGGCGTCAATGGACGCCGCGTACGGCGCCGTTAGAGACACATTATGTCTATCGTCCGGCTCCGATCCTTCCTCCTGTTTACCAGGAATCGGATGACGGGGGCGACTTGGAGGGGTCCGAGGATCCTATGGCCATTCAGGCTCAGCTGTCACAGGACTGGGCAGATGAACTGGGGGAGGCCAGTGGTCTGGATACCTCACCAGACACTGGATTCATCTCTCCTCCGACTGTGGCTTCGGAGGAGGGTGCTGCTTTCTCTGTGGTGCTGCGCAAGGCGGCCGCAGCCCTTGGGCTCGAGCTGCCTGCCGTGGCTGTGAGGACTAACGTCCTCACTGAGGTGCTTCAGTCTGCAGCAAGCTCCACTGAGCCTCTGCTGCAATTCAAAGAGGCCCTCATTGACGTTCTGCAGGGCACCTGGTCCAAGCCCTCCACAGTTCCTCCTGTGGACAGGAACGTCGCCAGGCGCCACCGCCCTGCTCCGGGTGACCCCAGTTTTCTGTCCCAACACCCCACCCCCGAGAGCCTGGTTATCCAGGCTTCTACCTCCCAATCCTCCTTCCCGACCGCTCCGCCGGACCGGGATTCCAAGAGACTGGAACAGTTTGGCAAAAAGCTGTTCTCCCTTAGTTTGGGTCTGCGGTCCTTGAACACCGCCTGTCTTTTGGACCGTTATTCCCACTCTTTGTGGGATACGGTGGTGGACGTGCTGCCCCTGTGTCCGGAGGAGGCCCAGACAAGACTTACCCAGGCTCTGGCCGATGGGAGGGATGCAGCACGACATGCAATCCGATGTGGGCTTGACACTACGGACTCGCTGGGTAGGGCGATTTCTACCACGGTGGCGCTTAGACGTCACGCCTGGCTGCGGTCCACGTCCTTTTCGGGGGATGTCCAGAGCACTCTCATGGACATGCCCTTTGATGGCACTCGCCTTTTTGGTGAGAAAGCGGACAGTGCGCTGAATCGCTTTAAGGACTCACGGGCTACGGCCAAGTGCTTGGGCCTCTCGGCCCCGCGGTTGCAAACTTCCGCCTTTCGCCCCTTTCGTGGCCAAGGAAGGGGTGCCTCCTCACGTCCGCCTAGCCACCAGCCGCAGAACCAACCTGCGCGCGGTCGCGGACGTGGTTTCCGCCGAGGCGGTTCTGAAGGACGACGCGGTCAGCCCACATCCAGCCCGGCAGCATCCGCCTCCAAGCCTTCCTAGTCCGAACTTTCCGGCCCATTCCTCGCATGTGGGCGGCAGAGTTCGCCATCACCTGCTCCACTGGCGTACCATCACCTCGGACAGGTGGGTGCTGCAAATCGTCCGAAGGGGCTACTCCCTCCCCTTCGAGACGACCCCTCCAGCCATGCCACCGCAGCACCACCGTATCTCGGAGGATCATTTGAATCTTCTGCGAGAGGAAGTTTCGGCCCTCTTGGCCAAAGAGGCCGTCGAGCGCGTTCCGAGCCCAGAAGTAGGTCGTGGTTGTTATTCCCACTACTTTCTGGTTCCCAAGAAGGGCAAAGGGGGCCTACGCCCTATCTTGGACCTCCGGGACGTCAATGCCTTCCTCCGGAAGGAACGGTTCAAAATGTTGACTTTGGCTCAGGTTCTAGCTGCCCTCGACCCTGGAGACTGGATGGTAGCGTTGGACTTGCAGGACGCATATTTCCACATCCCCGTCCTGCCGGCCCACCGGCGTTACCTGCGGTTCACGGTGGGCCAGGAGCATTTTCAGTTCACCGTGCTCCCCTTCGGCCTCACCAGTGCCCCTCGGGTTTTCACGAAAGTGATGGCGGTGGTCGCAGCTCATCTGCGCAGATCAGGGGTTCCAGTCTTCCCCTATCTCGACGACTGGTTGTTGAAGGCGGGCTCGCCCCAGGCAGTCGTCTCCCACCTCCAGACTACGGCGGATCTCCTGCATTTGCTGGGGTTTTCCATCAACGTGCCGAAGTCACACCTGAGTCCCTCTCAGACGCTCCTCTTCATCAGAGCGGTTCTCGATTCGGCACAGTTCCGGGTCTATCCTCCGGAACAGCGGGTCCGGGATATACAGGCCCTGATTCCCATCTTTCGGCCTCTATCCTGGGTTTCGGTCAGGCTAGTGTTGCGGCTTCTGGGGCTGATGGCCTCCTGCATCCTACTAGTGCATCACGCCAGGCGGCGCATGCGGGCTCTGCAGTGGGACCTGAAGTTTCAGTGGGCCCAGCATCACGGCAACCTGTCCGACCATGTCTTGATCTCGGAGGGCACTGCACAGCAGTTGCAGTGGTGGCTCACGGACCGCAATTGGGTCACGGGCAAGAGCCTCTCCCTTCCCCAACCGGAGCACGTCGTAGTGACGGATGCGTCCCTCCTGGGATGGGGTGGCCATATGGGAGAGGCGGAGATCAGAGGCCTCTGGTCTCCGGCGGAGTCTCGCCTCCACATCAACCTGTTGGAGTTGAAAGCGATCCGACATGCACTGAAAGCCTTCCTTCCCTCTGTCAGGGGAAGTGTCGTGCAGGTGTTCACGGACAACACCACCGCCATGTGGTATTGCAACAAACAGGGCGGGGTGGGGTCGTGGACCCTTTGTCAGGAGGCTCTGCGCCTCTGGACGTGGCTGGAACACCAGGGCGTCACCCTAGTGGTTCAACATCTGGCGGGCTCTCTGAACGCCAGAGCAGACGAACTCAGCCGCCGGTGCATGATGGATCACGAATGGTGTCTGCACTCCGAAGTGGCGCAAGGTCTCTTTCAGCAGTGGGGAGAGCCTTGGTTAGATCTATTCGCCACCGAAGAGAACGCGCAATGTCAGCAGTTCTGCGCATTGGAATTTCCAAGGCGGCACTCGCTCGGCGACGCTTTTCGTCGCGAGTGGAGTTGCGGTCTGTTGTACGCCTTTCCGCCTATACCACTTCTGCCCAGAGTGCTGAAGAAGATCAGGCGCGACCGGGCCCAAGTCATCTTGGTGGCTCCGGATTGGGCACGAAGGTACTGGTATCCCGAGCTACTCGGTATGTTGACCGATCCTCCGATACGTCTGCCCCTTCGGGAGGATCTTCTGTCGCAGCAGCAGGGGACGGTCCTCCACCCGAACCTGTCCAGCCTCCACCTCCATGCGTGGAGATTGAGCGGCGGCAGTTGATGCCATTTGACTTGCCTCCTGAAGTCTGTGATATCATTCTGGCAGCCAGGCGTCCCTCCACAAAGACGGTATACGCCTGCCGGTGGAACAGATTTGTGGCATGGTGCACAGCAAAGGCTGTGGATCCCCTTTCCGCCCCTCTTTCTGAGGTTCTCCACTTTCTTCTTTCTTTGGCCCGGCAGGGCTCTGCCCTGGGCACCTTGAAAGGTTATCTTGCTGCCCTCTCTGCCTTCTTACGGCTTCCTGATCAGCCTTCTCTTTTCAAGTCCCCTGTGGTTCAACGCTTTCTTAAAGGCATTACTCATACGTTCCCTCCTGTTCCTTTTGTAATGCCTCAGTGGGACTTGAATCTTGTTCTCACATTTCTGATGTGCGCTCCCTTTGAGCCTCTTCACAATTGTCCTCTTCTGACGCTTAAGACTGCTTTCCTGGTAGCCATCACCTCGGCTAGACGGGTGAGTGAGCTCCAGGCTCTATCGTCCAAGCCTCCTTTTCTCTCTGTTCATCCGGACAAGGTTGTCCTTCTGCCTCGTCCCTCTTTTCTACCGAAAGTGGTGACTCCCTTTCATCTTGGGCAGTCTGTCACCTTGCCCACCTTCTTTCCGCCTCCGCATCCTTCCAAAGAGGAAGAGAGGCTCCACCGTCTGGACCCAAAGCGTGCGCTCTCTTTTTATTTGGACCGCACAAAACAGTTCCGTGTGGACGACCAACTTTTCGTTGGATACGTGGGTGCTAAGAAGGGAAAAGCTGTGCACAAACGGACCATCTCCCGGTGGGTCGTTTTGTGCATCAAAATCTGTTACTCCTTGGCGAAAAAGGACCCTCCTGTTGGGCTGCGCGCCCATTCCACTCGGGCTACAGCGGCTACTACTGCTTTGGGACGGGGAGTCCCGTTGCAGGACATCGGTCAGGCGGCTACGTGGGCTTCGCTACACACGTTTGCCAGGCATTATTGCCTAGACAGCCAAGTCCGGAGGGATGGCTTCTTTGGCCGTTCTGTCCTCCAGGACTTTCTGGTGTGATCTTGGTTCGCAGACCCACCACCGGGGTTGGTATTGCTTGGGTTTCTATTCTAAGGTGAGGAATCTAACGAACGTGTTTCTTTCAGATGAACAAGTTACTTACCTTCGGTAACGATGTATCTGTAAGAAACATTAGTTAGTTAGATTCCTCACCGACCCACCCATCCTCCCCGTTCTGCGAACTGACATCTAGGGTTAAGGCTATCCCTTTCAGGGCCCTTGAATTTTTTGGCACCAGTGTCGGTATCTTGCATGGCTCTGCGTTCCTGGCGCGGAAGGCTATGTACAAGAACTGACGTCCGCGCGCGAGGGCGGCGTCTAAGTACTCCGACGTCATTCCGGCACACGACGCCGACGACGGACGCGGAGCCGCAGACGACGCCTAGCGACACGCAAGGGGTATTGCTGACGAAAAATCTTCCGGATCCAGTCTGACGCCTGGGGATATTCTAAGGTGAGGAATCTAACTAACTAATGTTTCTTACAGATACATCGTTACCGAAGGTAAGTAACTTGTTCTTCACAATCACAGCAAATTTTCCCATGGTTTCTATGTAAGCCCTTGAGGCAAACATTGCACCCTAGTACAAGTGGAATGTGGCTACTGCATTTTGCAAGTACTTTATAACCCCTTGAGCATCAGCTGATCGCCGTGGCCATACCCATAGGAATCCAGAGTAGGAATCCACTGCTAACACAATGTAATTCTAAGATCCATCTGATTGTGAGGGTCAGCAATGGTCCAAATAAACAGAAGCCAGAGGATTGTTTGAGATCTAGAGAGGTGTCTGTGGTGGATGAGCTGTGGTGGAAACGTATCTGCTGGCAAATGTCACATTTAAGGCCATAGTCTTAAGCCTGTTTATATAGACCCTGCCACCAATAGTGTTTCTGCAATAGTGAAATGTTGTCCGTCCCCCCTGCGTGAGCAGATGCTACACCCTCATGTGCTGCTAGGAGCAGTCCTCACCTGTTATCTGAATTAGTTATTACTCTATATCTCACTGCGGTAATATGAGCAAATGGAATGATTTGTGCACTTAACTCGTATGAGTATTTTAGTGGAAAACCTTGTGGTAAGAGGGTGCCTTTGTGTGCAGTATTGACAGCCATCATGTCTCCATGTATTGTACTGTCAAGAGTTATTGCAGTTACTGCAGCAGTTTGCACTGTTGCTTTTGTGGCTTCATTAGCCATTGAATTCTCTGCAATGTGTATTCCTACATGTTGGTGGCTCAGTGTGTGAATGACATGAGCCTGTGGCAAACTTTAAGTTTAACCAGTTATGCCCAGAGCAACTTATGCTTAATCGTGTACCATTTGGAGTCTCTGAATGGATTCTGGCTCCAGTAGTGTAAATAGTCATTTTAGGACTGAACGCAATAATACAAATCGGACACTATAAGTGTGGGGAACAAAGGAGCTGTATTCGGCAGTATCAGAATTAGCTTTCAGTTCATTCAGTTATGCAGTGCTATCACCAAGTGAGTGTTAATGTTTTATGAGGTTGGAATTTAATTACAAGACCGGAGGCTACCATTATGCAATAACTTTTATTGCTGCCCACACATGCAGCACTTTAAAGAACATGTTACATCATAAACTAAACATTCCATAGAACATAATAATAAAATGTGGTAACCAGGCATTGTTCTCTTTTATTCGCTGCCCCTGGACAGTTAAGTAGGTTTATTTGTCTCTCTATACTATTTTCCATTACGTTTTAGTATGAAGTGTATAAATTGCCTACTTTAAGGTTTTTATCTTGGCATCCCTACTGTTATTTTTAGTGCCCTTCTCTGTATGTTTTAACTCCTTTATGCCTAAAAAATGAAAATACAACAATGTGGAAGGTAGGTAACATTTTACCTTTTTCTTCTTGTACCCTTCCGATTTATGGTTGGGTTTTTACTACCCCTCTTTGAAGCTTAATTTCCAACTTAAATGAAACGTTGATGCAGGAAAACAGGGCCTCTAACTTGAATGCAATCGTTAGGGATCACCACGGAGTCAACTGCACTCATTTTCTGCTGCCAGCCTAGCCTATGAAGCACACGGTTGTGTTTTCCTCTGCCCCCACTACCTGAGGCTCCACCCGGGCAGGTGTCTATTGCGGGCTGTTGGCTGACTGCCCGCTCCTTCAGGCATGGTCGACCCCGGCTTGCTTGCTTTCTCCCTGCTTGCTTTACCCCTCACGACGCAGGTCTCAAGGGCAGGGCTTACGCTGCTTTCTGCTAGGCGGGCCTCCCTTTTTGAGACTCACCTGGCTAAAATTAGGCGGAAGCAAGGGATTCCGCCCTGGCTCGCACTGTGCGTTGCTATGGCTACGCACAGAACGGAGCTCAACGGCAACTTTTAAATACATATCTATCTGATTCTGGTAAGAATGTCAGACTTTGCCGATATGAAATTAAAATAACAATAAGAAGGGAAAACATTTATCTTCTGTGAGAAGTTGGCCTGATATATGATGTCACTAGTTCTAGTGTACACCTTGTATCAGTCCAAACAACCCTTATGGTGATTGGTTGTAAAGTCAACCTTATAGACCAGCTATCCTAGTGGTAGCATGGACAAGAGCAGTCTTAGGCTAAACTCTGAATGGCATGTGAAGCCAGCTGTTATACCATATGTAATCCCTTGAATACCAAATGAAAGGACACCACAACAGATATATATAAAAATAGAATGTATTTATTCTAGTCAAACCCTCAGCACTCTTTATGAGATTCGAGGTAAGTACAACACAGTCTTATTTAAGCATACATTAAGTCACACAGGTAAGTAATGCAGTTAGGCCCTAGGGGCCACGCAAACCATATACTAAGTAAGTGGTATAAGGACCACTGTCACGAACACAGGATGGCCTAGGCCTAGGGAATCGCTGGGGCTACACTATACTACCAACAGTTAGGAAGTGGGAGGCCCACGGGATTCAGGTGCAGAGTGGAAACACTCACGCGTAATGCGTAAAAGTCGATAGAATCACTAGCAGTTAGAAATAGGCAGTTTTAGGACACTTCTGGTATAGCTAGAAAGTCGAGACTCGGAAACTAGACCCTAGGATAGTCAATACCCTTGTGAGCACCGAAGTACCCAAATTACCTAGCCCACGGGCTGCGGGTGCATAGGTGTGAACTTGCGTCGGGTTTCGTCGTGGACTTCTATAGATGCCTGAAGGAAAGTTGCTGACAGGCAGTCAGTGAAGAGTGTCCGGTGGATCCCAATGTGGGGATCGAGAAGGAAGAGACCTGCAAGCAGAAGGGACAGAGTCTAGGTCACCAGCCAGGAGCCGGGAAGGAACCAGGCGATGTCGTGAAGATGCAGGTGAAGAGGTGAAGCTTGTCGCAGCAGCCACGGGTACCAGGAGACGTCGAGGACGACCAGGACCAGGAGGTGAGCTGTCCCACGAAGGCTCTTGCTGTCGGCGGCGTCGAAGTCGAGTCAGGACCCAACAAGCCTTGGCAAGCGGAACCCACGCAGGATGGAGGACTTGCTTCTGGTGCAGACCTGGAAGGTCTGGGGTGCTTCTCTTTCACAGAGGAGCGGGTGCCAGTCTGGAGGAGCCGGACCAGCAAGTTGAAAGTAAAGGTTCGTCGTCGCAGAGGCTACTAGCCAACGGGCCAGCAACCGGACAACACGTCGAGCAGCACAGGTGCAGAAGGGCCCCACGCAGAACACGTGAAGTGTGGGGAGCTGGTCTTCTTTGCAGATGGTGCTCGGGAGTGGGGCTTCTCAATTCCCCAAGCACAGCCTCGAGGAAGCCTCAGAAGTTGCGCTAGTCAGTTACCAGCCACTTTTCCCAAGTCGCCGGTCCCACGTCCCTCGTCACCTTAACGGGTCTCGGCTTCGCTGGAGATGTGGATCTGGTTCAGAGGTGTCTGGAAGTCTCGGCGCTGGTCAGTCTCTGCAGTCGTCCCTCGTAGGATTCAGTCGCAAAGCAAGCAGCGGTCGCTGGATGGTGCCTGGTTGCCCAGGGTGGTCACTCCTTGGCCCCAAGGGAGATTTCTTCAGTCTTCTTCCTGAGGTTGAATGTCGAAGGTCCAGAGTTTCTGTTCAAGTTGCAGATTCAGGTTAATCTAATTTAGCAGGGCCCAACTAGCTACTAATATACTGGGCTAGTGGGCTGGGCTACCTGCAAGGTCCCTCCTATGGGTGGGACCAGGAAGGGGAGTGGCTACACCCCCTTTCCTTTATCCAGTTTTGCGCCAGAGCTGGGGCTGGAGTGCCCCAGCACCGGTTTGAACTGGACTATGCATGGGACACCTTGTGTGCCCCAGGCAGTGTCTCGTTTCATTCAACCCTCCCTGCCCCAATACACTAAATCCTGTCTAGGGTGGTGCTCGCACCTCACGAGGCAGGAAACCTATTGTCCAAGCCTCCCTCGCTGTAAGGACTCCCAGCAGCAGCAGGTCAGACTTGTGTCTGTGGCAGCAGCATCCATTTTGTGATGCTGGGGCTCTGGTTAACTTTAACCGGGTAAGTAGGTTTCAACATGTCTTCTCCCTCTAGAAGGGAGGAATAATATCCTCATTGCCAGAAATGGTATGGGGGTATTATTCCAAAGTGTTAGACACCTTACACGACATGTTTTGATAAAGCCAAACCATAGTTACCATAACCGTTTAAGATTATAAGGCACTTTAAGAGTATATGGTAGGCTATATCATAGAACAGCTATAAGGACATAGTTCCGAAAGCTGCAGACAGGCTCAGCTCATGCTAGAGCACCATCTCACAAGTTACCAAGCACTCTCCCTCCAGGATTGTTAAGGCCTGCCATAGGAGTGGCTGATAGGTACACATGTGTCTATATAAGGTAGGTATAGGAATACTACACCTAAGCAAGGGGTGATTACACGACCTTGCCCCAGCTGAGTGATCAGCCAGTTGTCATAATGGAAGGCCAGCCAGGGGTGGCATAATACATGCTGCAGCCCCTGGTAGGCCTAGGGTACACCTATGCCCTGGGTTCCTAAGGTACACTATACAGGGTCCAATAAGGTGATCTTTACCAATTGGGTATGTACCTAGGGTACATGGAGTCCATTTTAAAGAGAGAGCAGACAGCCTGAGACCCTGAATGGCAGGATCTCAGGCCAACTAAGTCGAAAAACCAGCTAGACACTAGGCAAAAAGTTGGGGATAAACATAGTCAGATATCCACCTTCCTACATCTACCAAATATTTATTCAAAATGTATTGAAGGGGATTGTTTATCTACAGGTTAACCCTTAGGATTGAGACAGGGACCTGATCTCATTTAGATCTTTAGGATGTCAGAAAATGGAACACAGTTTAATGAGGACATCTCTGAATGCACTAATGTGTTTCTTTGAGAAACAACTTAAGTCCTCATTGAAAGTGGCAGCGGAGCCAACTTTTAGCAAAAGGAAAAAGAGGCCATGTTGCTGAGGAAGACTCAGCTGACCTCTCTGAGGAGGAAAACCCTCTACCCAAGAAAGGAGGTAAGGCCTTGAAAAAGACCAAACATCTTGAACCCTATGGTAGCCTGTGCGCTACAAAGGACCAGGTACTATCCCTTGGTAGCCTGTGCGCTACAGATGATACGGGTGCCCCTAGCGGCACAATGAGAGAGCGACAATGTTGGCTCAATAAGTGCTAGTGTCCCTAGCGGCACAGGAAGACAAGGTGACCTTCATGGCACAAATTACCTCAATTCACCAACTGATAATGACGATGAATACTTGTTCCCAATAGATATCGATGATGAGGCAGATGAGTATACATTTGATCCTCTTGAGACTCCTGAAAATGAGCTGCTTGAAGAAGATCCAGACCAACCCAGTATTTCCAAAACTTATAAAGATCCAACGGGAATGGAGATGTTTAACCCCACTCGCATCACTCACCCCAGAGCATCCCATTGGTGGCCTTTGGACCATGTAGCAAAATTGATCACATTTTGGATGCAAAAACCCCTTGAGAAGTACACCTGAAATCTAATGAGGACAGAATGTCCTAGACCCTTTTTGGATAGTAAATCGGGGATGACACCAAAGCTAGACCCCAAATTAATGACCTTCCTGTTCAAAACTGGAAGAGACCCTAGAAAGGGACTTGAGCGCTGCCTCAAACAGTGTCAGGATAAAGTACTAAACTCTCTATGACCATTGGCTAGAATCCTAGACTTGGCGGAAGAGGCCTCTATTAAAGGCACTCCTGTGGATGTAGGGCTACTCAAAGGATGGAGCCAACGTGCCCTATGCCTTCTTGTTAATGCCAATGCAGTGCTAACCCCGTAAAGGAGAAGGGCTATACCGATGCGGATGAACTCCAAATTGGGAGACGTGGCAAACAAAGAAATCCAAGTTGACCAGAACGGTTTATTCTTCAGTAACATTTTATTAAATCATTAGGAAAGAACATTTCCAAGCATAAGACACATGTTTGGGGGTAGAGTTTTTGGAAGGGCTGACAGGATGGGACTGGCTGTAAGCCGCGGACACTATAGGTCCCCTTTCTACCATCAAAATCAACGCGGTTATGAGAGATACTTCAGCGGAAACAACAACTCCTTTTTCTCCGCAAAGAGGCCGCAGCACCCGCACAAGATTGTGGTAGAGGCAGATTCCAAGGACAACAACGTAAGGCTCCACCCCTCTGATTCTTCCCAGCCAAATGTAGCGGGGAGGCTATGCTTCTTCAACCACCATTGGTCTTGGTTAACAAGCAACTACCTGTACTCGATACCATAAAGGGATTAAAAATAGATTTCATCAGGACACCTTAGCAGACACACCAACCCAGAGAGCTTTCCCTAGACTAGGAATAATCAACTCTGGTAGACACAGAAGTGAGTCAGATGCTAACAAAGGGGGCTATATGCAAGGTAACAAACACTGGTCTGAGATTTGTGAGCTTGATATTTCTAGTAAAGAAAAAAGACAAAGGCTGGCGTTCTGTCATTTATTTGAAGGAACTAAATACTTTCCCTGTGTACAGACATTTCAAGATGGAAGGTGTCAATCTTCTAAGGGACATCCTACAAGAGCAAGACTGGCTTGTGAAGCTGGACCTCAAGGATGCTCATTTCACTATCCCTATGGACAGAGTAACAGAAATACTTAAGATTTGGAAAGGAGTAACTTCACAATTTTGTTGTCTCCCCTTCGGCCTCTCCTCAGCATCTTGGTGTTTCATCAAGGTTCTGAGACTATTGGCTGCCTCCCTGAGTATGGCTGGTAATCTATCTAGACGCCATACTACTGATGTCCATAAGTCAAGAAGAGTTGAGACACATGAAATGGTCAGCGGACCTTTTGGAAGGATTAGGATTTATTATGAACATAGAGAAGTCCGTTATGACCCCAACACAAAACCTAGGATTCCAGGTAAATACCATTTCGGCCCTGTTAGAACTTCCACTAAAGAAGTTTTCCAAAATAAAAAAGGTAGTAACTTATGTATAATACAAAAGTATAGTAAGCTTACGAAAACTAACAAGAGTAGTTGGTCTTCTATCCTCTTCCATTCAGGCAATCGCCCCAGGGCCACTCCACTACAGGACCTTACAGAGACTGAGATATTCGGGTTGAAGAAGGTCCTTTGGTACTCAGACAGAATTCCCCTGTCATTGGAGGCTTTAGAGGACCTCCTGTGGTGGCAAAACAATTTAGACAGCTGGAATGGAAAAGCAAGTTTTTGGAACAGCCCGGATCACACTGTGGAGGCCGATGCAAGCAAAGTGGGCTAGGGCACAAAATTAGGAGAAATGGAAACTGGGGGAGGAGGGGAATGGTCCCAGGAGGAACTCCCACTCCACATAAATTGCTTAGAAATGTTGGCAAGTTTGAATGATTTAATGAGCTTCAAGTCTGTACTAAAAACAGTGTAGTTTTGATCAAACTAGACGATTTTACAACTGTCTCATATATCAACCGCTTAGGAGGGGCAAGGTCAAGGGTACTTGCAGACCTCCCCAGGAAGATTTGGTAATTCTGTTGGCATGAAATAATAGTACTAAAAGCAGAGTTTATCCCGGGTCATCTGAATACAGGGGCAGATTGGAATTTGAGGTTTCTAAGAGATTCAAGCGATTGGAAGCTGAATCCAATAATCTTCAAGAAAGGTCAGGACCTGTGGGACCCTTTCCAGGTGGACCTTTTTGTCAGCAGGCTAACATTTCTGATAGATCAGTATTACAGTTGGAGGTCAGGTCCCCAAGCCACTGCAGTGGACGCTCTGATCCACTCTTGGAACAAACAGAAATGCTGCGCCTTCACTCCCTTCGCACTGATTCAGAAAGTTTGAACGAAGAAATGCAGCTTTGTTCTAGTTACACCCTTTTGGAATACTCAAATGTGGTTCCCAGGGGTGTTGGAATTGGCAATGGAGATCCCACGCCTTATCTATACCTTCTCCAGGGACAAGGAGAGGTGCACCCTCTTCTACGTGAGGGTAACATGAACCTTCTTGTTTGGAGTATTGTAGGGGATTCAGAAGGTACTCTGGCCTTTCAAAGGAAGCTAAAAACCTACTGGATGAATCATGGGCACCAAGGAGAAGATACACCCGTGTATGGAGGAAATTGTGTAGTTGGTGCCTGGAATGGGATCTGGATCCCGTGGACTCCCCTGTAGTAGATGTAGCAAACTACCTAGCAAATTTATTTAAATCAGTTTTATGCTATAGAACAGTTATCTGCTACAGATCAGAAATTTCAGCAGGCCACTCACTAATGAATGATTATTCTTTTGGTACCAACCCCTTAATACATACAGTGATGAAGGGAATAAGACTTAAGCGCCCTCCAAGGGTCAAATATGATTTACTATGAAATGTTAATTTTATTTTGACCTTTTCACCTCTTGGCCTGATAACTCTTGTATTACCAAAAAACAATTATCGATTAAATTAGCAACATTACTTTGTCTAATATCCTTAAGAAGAGTGTCAAATGTTAAGGTGTTGGTGACCTGTAACAGATTCTATTCCCCAGATGGAGTACTTTTTGAATATTGGAAAAGGACCAAAACTAGGTCTGCAAATATTTTTTATACTTATTTTACTGATTACCCAAAACTGTTTGTGGTGAGTTGCATGAAAGTTTATGAACAAAAAATGGTTGATGTTAGACCGAACGGTGAAAGTCAAGTACTAATATCTTTTGTAACACCCTATAAGGCAGTTTCTTCTGCCACAATTTTGAGATGGGTAAGAACAGCCAGGTTAAAAGTAGAGATAGACTTATCCAAGTTTTTCTCGCACACTCACCCCGAGGCGCAATGGCCAGTATAATGTTTTGGGGTGGAGGATCCCTCTCTGAAATTCTAAAACCAGCATACTGGTCGAATGCTTCCACCTTTGTTAAATTTTACCTTAAGCCTGTGGAACATATAAGAAATGTAGCATTAAAAAGCTTTAAACATGAATAATGGTAGCCTCCAGTCTTGTAATGAAATGACGATTCTCCAAATAACATACAGAGAATCTTGATTTCATTAAAGACTACGGAGGCTAACGTTATCCCACCCACCCTTCCCTGGTAGATTTTAAAGAAAAATGTGTGTATACATTCTTCTACATATACACAATTACTAAAAGTTATAAATTGTTTATTCGTTTTTAATTTTCTTAGTCATTCCCAGGCTTCTTTCCATTCCTTTCAGACATTTCGTCTGTGTGAGAGTTTCTTACTTATCAAATGCAACTAGCGAGGAGGACGTCAAACAGATTTTATACCTTATCGCAGCTCTAAGAGGAAGATGCCTGGTGACCATGCATTTTATTATGTTCTATGGAATGTTTAGTTTATGAAGTAACTTGTTCTTTAAAGGGCTACATGTGTTGGCGGCAATAAAAGTTATTGCGTAATGTTAGCCTCCATTTTATTTCATGAAATCAAGATTCTCTTTGTATGTTAATTGGAGAATCGTCATTCTCCACTCATCATTTTAGCCTTCACTGCTGTGCAGGCAGAAGAGTATTGATGTTTTGTCCCTACTGCAGGCTGGGCAGAACCATCAGTGTAGATTATAAAATCATACTTTTCCAGAGACATTCTTTCACTAGCCGGAGGATATTCATGTTCATATTGGAGGGATGCTTGTGTTTGTAGCGTAGAGTCTGACAGTCTGTTGCTGTGAGTGTTTGCCCCTTGTATCCATCTTGAAGGTAAAACCTTTATGTTGGAATCAGCTAAATTGTTGATTCTATGTGCAAGAATACCACAGATTCTGTTGGGCAAGCCATGGCTCCTCAAGTGGCACTGCTCCGGCATTCCTGGCTATGCACCTTTGTTTTTTTTGGAGGCTGTTCATTCCACCTCGGTGAACATGCCTTTCGATGGTCAACATCTGTTTGGCGCTCACGCTGATTCCGCTTTACACCGTTTTCGGGACAGTGAGTGGAGCAGAATCTTTAACCCTGTTTTGCTGTACTGTCTGCTCCTCCTCTTCCTCCAGTACTAAACTTGTACGGGGTATGGTGGTCTTGATTTATATCGTATGTGAGCCGTTCTAGGGCAGTGCCTGTTGGTTTTTTTCTTTCAGATTTCACCTATGGGTGGCAGCTGGTGAGGTGCTCCTGCCTCCTGCAGGTATTTTGTATTACTACTTAAACTCAATGACAGCTTATGGTTCCCGTTATTTGGAACACATATTACTTTATAGCCTAAATGGACGTCAACGCCTGTTGATGCAAGGTGTTAGTTTGCTTTTCTACCCAGGTTCTTATTGGGGTATTTTGCTTGTATTGTATAGATGCACTGTTGCCTTGTTCCCTGTCCTGTAGAGTACTTCATCTGTATGCCTTACAGGCCTTCCTAGATATGTTTCTGGCACTTTAGTACCCCGTATAGGTAACTTCAAATTAGGTGTTTTGGGAGGATGGTGCAAGGTGTTTCACCTTGCCCGCCCAGACCCCTGTTTTAAGTGTTATTCTCCTCATTAACCAGGGGTTTGTCCTTACACTTCATCTGATGCCCTTTCTTTCTTGATCATGGTCTGATCATGGCTTAGGTGGTATTCCTACTTTAGTCTTTCAGGCGGTAGCATTTAGCGTTCCTTGTGCTAGTTCTTGCTATGCACGAGCAAGCAGGGCTCTACCTTTTCTATTACTCTCAAGGTTACTTGTGGACGTACCTTGTCTGTATCTTAGCATGAGTGGACTACTCTGCTGATTCTTTCTCTTCTTTGCCAGTGCATGGACTGTATGTAATTGGTTTCTGCTTTGCAGGAAGCTGTTGTTGCTTTTCCCTTTTTGCTAAATATTTTTGTACTTCGTTGGAAACATTTCCATGACACTTCTGATACCAAACCCAGCATTAGTCACTGAACTGATTGTTCTTCAAGGGTTTATGGCTTTTTTTCTCAACCATGCCTTCCTTGACCACTGTAGGAGAGTAGGGTCTGCTTTCTATGTTCACCCCCACTTTTTGCTTTTGCTTTACTGGTTTTCGACTTAGATGTGGCTGTGGGCCTGCTAATCAGACCCACAGCCCTGCTGTTCTCTCTCTAAATTACTATTATGTACTTTAGGTGCATAACCCATTTGGATAGGATCACCTTATTGGCCCCTGTACAGTGTACCCTAGGTACCCAGGGCATAGGTGTACCCTAGGCCTACCAGGGGCTGCAGCATGTATTATGCCACCCCTGGCCTGGCCTTCCATTTTGACACAACTGGCTGATCACTCAGCTGGGGCAAGGTCGTGTAATCACCCCTTGCTTAGGTGTAGTATTCCTATACCTAACTTACATATAGACACATGTGTACCTATCAGTCACTCCTATGGCAGGCCTTGACAATCCTGGAGGCAGAGTGCTTGGTAACATGTGAGATGGTGCTCTAGCATGAGCTGAGCCTGTCTGCAGCTTTCGGAACCTTGTCCTTATAGCTGTTCTATGATATAGCCTACCATATACTCTTAAAGTGCCTTATAATCTTAGACGGTTATGGTAACTATGGTTTGGCTTTATCAAAACATGTCGTGTAAGGTGTCTAACACTAGGGAATAATACCCCCATGCCATTTCTGGACATGAGAATATTATTCCCCCCTTCTAGAGGGAAAGACATGTTAAAATCATACTTCAACTGTTAGCCTCTGACCAAAGCCTCAGCATCACAAAATGGATGCTGCTGCCACGACACAAGTCTGACCTCCTGCAGCTGGGAGTGATCCCAGCCAGGGAGGCCTGGACAATAGGTTTCCTGCTTGGGGAGGTGCTAGCACCTCCCCAGACAGCCTTTAGTGTATTGGGGCAGGGTGGGCTGAAAGGAATGAGACATGCCTGGGGCACACAAGGTGTTCCTTGCATAGTCCAGTTCAAACCGGCGCTGGGGCACTCCAGCCCCAGCTCTGGCGCGAAACTGGACAAAGGGAAGTGGGTGTAACCACCCCCTCCCAGGTCCCACCCATAAGGCGTGACCTAGCAGGTATCCCAGCCCCCCAGATTAGTATAAGAGTGGGAGTTGGGCCTCAAGACTTTAGATTATCCTGAACCTGCAAAACTGAACAGAAACTCTGGACCTTCGACATTCGACGAAAGAAGAAGACTGAAGAATCTCCCTTGTAGCCAAGGAGTGGCTACCCTGTGCAAACAGGCACCATCAAGAGACTACCCTTTGCTTTGCCCACGTTCTACGAGGAACCAACTGCAGAGCCCGACCAGAGCCTTGACTTCCAGACTTCTCCGACCCTGATCCACATCGACAGCAAAGCTGAGATCCGTGGAGGCGACGAGCGACGTGGGACCGGCTACCTGGAAAAAGTGGCTAGTAACTTAAAGCGCAGCTTCTGAGGTACCCTCGAAGTTGTGCACCGGGGATTGAGAAGCCCCAACCCCAAGCACCATCTGCACCGAAGATCAGCCCCCCACACTCCACGAGTCCTGCGTGGGGCCCTTCTGCATTTTCCTGCTTGCCGCGTCTGTCCGGTTGCTTGCCCGCTGGCTGGTGGCCTTTGTGACGACGCTCCCTGAAATCTTCTGCGCTGGTTTGGCTCCTCCAGACTGGTTCCCGCTTCTCTACAAAGAAGAAGCACCCCAGACCTTCCTGGTCTGCACCAGAAGCAAGTCCTCCGTTCTTCGTGGGTTCCGCTTGCCAAGGCTTGGTGAGTCCTAGTCCAACTTCGACGCCGCCGACAGCAAGAGCCTTCGTGGGACAGCTCGCCTCCTGGTCGTCCTCGACGCTTCCTGGTCCTCCTGGCAGCAGCGACAAGCTTCACCTTCACCTGCAATCTTCACGACATCGCCTGGTTCCTTCCTGGTTCCACGTGGTCACTGGCTAGTGACCTTGACTCTGTCCCTTCTGCTTGCAGGTTTCTTCTCTTCTTGATCCCAGCCTTGGGATCCACCGGACACTCTTCACTGACTGCCTGTCAGCATCTTTCTTCAGGCATCCATAGGAGTCGACGACGAAAACGACGCATCTTCACCCCTATGCACCCGCAGCCTGTGGGCTAGGTAACTTGGGTACTCCGGTACTCATCAGGATAGTGACTATCCTAGTGTCTAGTTTTCAAGTCTCAACTTCCTAGCTACTCCGGAAGTGTCCTAAATCTACCGTTTTCTAAACTGTACTATTGCCATTGACTTTTACGCATTACGCGTGAGTGTTTCCACTCTGCACACGAATCCCGCGGGCCTCCCACTTCCTAACTAACGCTAGTGTAGTGTAGCCCCAGCGATTCCCTAGGCCTAGGCCTATTCTATTTCCGTGACAGTGGTTCTTATACCACTTACTTAGTATATGGTTTGCGTGGCCCCTAGGGCCTAACTGTATTACTTACCTGTGTGACTTAATGTATGCTTAAATAAGACTGTGTTGTACTTACCTCTAATCTCATAAAGAGTGCTGAGGGTTTGACTAGAATAAATACACTTTATTTTATATATATATATCTGTTGTGGTGTCCTTTCATTTGGTATTCAAGGGATTATATATGGTATCACAGCTGGCTTCACATGCCATTCAGAGTTTAGCCTAAGACTGCTCTTGTCCATGCTACCACTAGGATAGCTGGTCTATAAGGTTGACTTTACAACCAATCACCATAAGGGTATTTGGGCTGATATAAGGTGTACACTAGAACTAGTGACATCATACATCAGGCCAACTTCTCACAACCACCCTGTCGTGGGTTTTGTTCATAAGGAGGTTTGGTAATCCTTTCGGATTCTTTTCCAGAGTTTCCTTCATTTCTTGCAAGCACAGATAAGGTTGCAACTCCTTGGGGTTTATTATCCCATGACCTAATGAGTATGGCACAGGTTGTCCTGTGGAAACTGGAGATTTCTTTATGCTTTGGGCTCTCCTCTCCTCTCCTCTCCTCTCCTCTCCTAAGAGGTAGGGTTCTTTCTCCTCCATGGTTGTGGTATACTAAAGGTTTCTTGCTGTATTTAAATTATACCTTGCGGCCTTTTTAAGGTCCTGTCTTCTATTGAGACATTTTTTTTGTTGCCGCCACACTTGTTATGCTGTATGCACTACCACTTCATCTGTTTCAATTCTTTATTCTGATCCTTGGTTTTGGACCTCCACTTGTGGCGTTAGGTGTTCACAACTATTTACTCGGTCTTCCATCCACTGCTTCAGCCAATTACCCTTTTTCTTTCTGATGTTCTTTCTTTAGGTTGGAGACTACTTATCTAAATAAGCCTTCCCCGTGTTGGCCTCTGTTCAACTTCATCTTTTTAGAGTCCCAGATATTGGTCTTCATTGCTTTGTAATGCTGGTTGTTTTTTTACCGGCTGTTTTTTTATTTTTTTATTTATCTCACAGCCATCTGATTGTTACAATTCAGTCTATAGTGTTTTAGGTCCAATTGCTTTAAGTTTTCTGTGGTGTTATATCTTCCAGTCACTCTACCCTTTTATACGGTCCATATGGCTGGTGGCAGCTCGCCCTTGTCACATCTTCAGTCTATGACCGATGTTGTAAATGTTTATATGTACCTTATCTAATAGAGACATCTAGCCGCAGATTCCTTAACTTAGAATATCTCCCCAGGCGTCAGACTGGACCTGGAAAATCTTTTTCCCCCGCAACACCTCTGCACGCCGGGAGGCGGCGTCGCCTGGCTCCGTCCTGACGTCGTCCACGAAAGTGATGTCAATGGAGCTATATATGCCCCTCCCGGCGTGCTGACGTCAGTTTTCTTCTTTTCTGCGTCCTAATGAGGATCCGGGAAAGTGATACCTCTGGCCTGTTTTTCTTATCTTCAGGCCTTCTCGACGCCTTTTGTCAAGTAACAGTGTGTTCGATGCCTGTGGGCTTCAAGCCGCGCCAGTCCTGCTGGCGACAGATGTCAGCGACGGACCCTTAAACAATCTGTATGTGGTGCTTGGGCGAGCACCATGACTCCGTGGAGTGAAGCCTGCCTCCAGCTGCGGCCAAAATCCCTGCGGGAGTGCCACATGAAGCTGCTGTCTGCCCAGATGTCCCGAACGGACCCCTTGCAATACCGTTTTCCTTCTCTAGCGGAGACGTCCATGCGGCGCCGGTCCTCACAGGAGGACGTTCCTTTTCGGGGCAGGTCCCGGGACCGTTGCCGTCATTCGCCTACTTTAGGTAAGCACAAACAGAAGTCGTGGAAGTAGTCTGCTTCGCGTCGACATCATGTTGGAGCCCGCGGCTCTTGGTCTTTGCCAGACTTGGGCCCCCAGGAGTCGGGTACTGCATATCCCCCGTTTCCGGGTGCTGGGGCGACTCAACCTCAGATGAAGGACTACTGCCAGGCCCTGCAGTCCTTTCTTGATTTGCCCCCCTCCCTTGCATGCCTTCGGGCCCCACAGTGGGGGTAGGGACTCAGGTTGGGACTCTGCCGGCGGGTTTACCCTTGGCACCGA
Source organism: Triturus cristatus (assembly GCF_964204655.1). NCBI lineage: Eukaryota > Metazoa > Chordata > Amphibia > Caudata > Salamandridae > Triturus > Triturus cristatus. Next base: position 124,402,898 of record NC_140581.1, read on the forward strand.
CCGAGTGCCCTGCCTCCACAACGTCGCTACACGGCCCAAAGGGGAATCCCACGACGCCTAGCCTTTCCACAGCACCGTCGCGCAGCCTTCCGAGGCTCCCTGCGGCATCGCTGGAGGTGGCTGTGGCGCGGTGCGCGACACCGTTTCGGCACACTCTATCCGCAGGTTTCCACCTCGGGAGCTGTTGAGTAGTCGCCGGTCCGACTCCAGTCGATCGATGCCTTTTCAGAGGTCGCCAACACCGGCTCGACTCGGTCAGTCGAGGCCTTTTCGGAGGTCGCCGATGCCGGGTCAACATCGCCTCTACGCCGGTGCCATCTCCGGCTTTATTGGTGGAGGATGTGGTCTGAGTGGATTCCCCACCCACTGATTAGTTTCAACTCTCTCCGGAGCGGGCGCCAGTGGGTCATTGGCCTACTCATCCTTTTGCTGAGCCTCTGTTACATGACGGGATTAGCTTGCGTCCATCACCTACTAATGACTTGCTTTCACTGCCTCCCGTGGCCATGAAGGCTAGTTGGACATTTATCAGGGGTGTGTGCAGGGCTGCGGACGTTTTGAGGAGCTCTGCAGTCTTTAGGCCTTTGGAGCCCTTGCTGGATCTTCTCCACCAGGGCGCGGGGGACATGGAGCCATTGTTGCCCTGACATTGCGGTTCCCACCGTGTTTCGTCCACCTTTTGATGAATATGTTCTCCTGGAACTTGGTGGTTGTTTCGCAGACCCTCCTCCTAACGGGTATGGCTTTGGTATCTATTCTGAGTTAAGGAATCTGCGGCTAGATGTCTCTATCAGATGGAAGAGTTACTTACCTTCGGTAACGATATATCTGGTAGACACAGTCTAGCTGCAGATTCCTTAACGCCCGCCCATCCTCCCCGATCTGCGAAGGCCTTTTCATTTGGTGTTTTTCCACCTAGCCCCACCGTTTCTGGTGGCCTTGGTCTTCCAGGGGTGGTCTCTCGCACCTCACAATGGGGTAGGGTGTGTTCTGCGTGGGGCCCTTTGGCCTCCCCTCCGTCCTAGTGTTTGGTTGGTGGCGTGTTCTTGCACCTTCCTTTGGCGCAAGGGGGTGGTGTTCGGCTTTCGAGCCCTTTTGCTCTCCACTCCGTCCACGTTTTTAATTGGTTCAGGTCTATACTTTTAACTGCCTTCTCATGTTGCTCCACCTGTGTTCCTCACACGTGGAGTTCTGTTGTTAGTTCCCGCCCACGCCTGTGCCTCCTTCTTTCTATGGCAGTTTGTTGGGTTGGGTTCTCTTTGGTGCTACAGTCCTTTAATCTCTGGAGGGTGTGTAGTGAACTTTCTGGTGGCCGTTCACTTCTAGTCACTTGTCTTGCAACCTGTTGCTTCAATATGGTGCTTCTTTTAATTTCCCTCCTGTGGTGACATATCTTTTGTGCCGCGGCCGTTACCTCCTCGAGGTGGGCACAGCTTGGCAATTTGTTGGGCCCTTGCTTGCAAGTGCTCTGTGAGCTCCCTTTAGTCCCTCCGGGTACTTTGTGCTCTTCAACTTCCTATTGTTTCTTTGTTCCTTATCGTTGTTGTTTGAACGATTTTGCTCTTTTTTATCACACACTGTTCCTATGCTATCGCAGTTTTTGCATGGCTCCGCGTTGTGGCGCGGAAAAGTTTCTTGTAGAAAACTGACGTCCGCACACCAGAAGGGACATATATGGCTCCATTGACGTCACTTCCGTGGACGACGTCCGGACTGAGCCGGGCGACGCCGCCTCCCGGCATGTAGAGGTATTGCTGGGGAAAAAGATTTTCCGGATCCAGTCTGACGCCTAGGGAGATATTCTAAATTGATGAATCTGCGACTAGACTGTGTCTCTGCCAGATATATCGTTATCGAAGGTAAGTAACTCTGACTTTTGGTCCTATATTATTAAGTGTATCTGTGTGTATCTATAGATATTTATAAATATCTTCATATGTATGTGTTTGTATTTATTTTTATTTATGCCTTTTTATATATTTTATACATTCTTTTATATAGGTAGCTCTATACAGAGTCATGGAGTTCTTTATTTCTTAGGAGGGAATGCTTTTTTGCGTACGTTGCTGTGCTTTTCCTCGTTTCTTAGGGAGACCATCACTTGTTCATTGCTTTTCTATTGCTAACCCTTCCTCTTCTGTTGGTTCTATGTTGAATAGTCCCAGAGGGCTAATATCTCTCTCAAAGTGTTTCTTTTGACAATGAGTAATCTATGCACATAATTGTTGTTCTCACAGATTTTCTGATAGCATTGATTGGTCTCTCTAAATCACTTTTTTCTGTGGCAAAGAGCTTTGCCTCAGTGGTACTAGCTAGTGTCCTTGGCGTTCAGCCCCATCCGCTAATGGTCCAGCTACCATTGGAGGAGTTATTTAGTATTATGATTATATGAAGTCTTGTTTTATTTTTCTGCCATGGGTGTCTTTCCATGTTTTCCATCTTTAAGGACAACCGTTGCATACGGGTTGTCCACAATTTTTCGAGTGAGGTGACTTCTTTCCACATCTACTTTCCTGACAGCCGGTCACTCTCTCACTCTCTGATAGGGCTGCTAGTAATAGTCAGAGATCTTAAGTGGGATCAGTTTGCAGACCCTCCGGCGATGGTATTGCTTGGGTATCTAATTTAAAAGTAAGGAATCTGCTGCTAGATGTCTCTATCAGATGAATGTTACTTACTTTCGATAACACCTTATCTGATAGAGACAGGATCTAGCCAGAGATAACTTACCGACGCACCCTTCCTCCCCACTCTGCGAACTGGTCTATCCTTTTGTCTAGATGATACCTTTCTGAGCAAACTCGTGATTTTGATTAGGTTTTTATTTGGGGGGTGGGGGGGGGGAGGGGCAAGGGGGGCATTTTACAGAAAATCTGTTTGGTCACACTGTTTGCATGAGCAGGTCCTATAGGGGCTCTGCGATTTTAGCGCAGATACTAGTCACGGATGAAACTGATGTCCGTGGAGAGCTTATATGTACTCTGTCGGAGTCGCATCCGTCGGTAGCAGTCTCTACAGAGTTGCTCCACACCCTCTACCGACGTGCAGAGGTACTGCTGTAGAAAAGGTTTCCAGATCCAGTCTGGCGTCTGGGGATAGTTCAGAGGTAAGCAATCTGCGACTGGATCTAGTCACTACTAGATAAGGTGTTACCAAAGGTAAATAACTTACTTGTCAAGTGTCAATGCTCAAGAAAGATGTCAACTTTAAACGTGAGCATGTAAAACCACTTATCGGCGCACAGATGAACTCCAAGATTTTCCAGATCCGGTCTGACGTCTGGATAATATTTTTGTCAAAAGTGTGTTTATTAGCAATTCATCACATCATGCATCAGAGCTGTACAAGAATAACATCAGGATAAATGTGAAAGCGCAGCAGTCATAAACAAAGAGTGATGAACGTTATTGGCTATAAACCCCCAGCCGATACTTCGAAGAGATCTACAAGAGTAGGTATAGTTTCCTTTAATGCAGGGGCAGAAGATAGTCTTGTGCTGGCGCACCCCATGTCATTCACTCGTCGTCCCAGGTGACGATGTATACCCAAAACCTACCAACTGGGAAGGTGTCCATCAAAGAAATGCAATCCCTGAGGTCAAACTCCCAGGGAATAATGAAGAAAAGGATAAAGGAGCCCCCTCCCCACCCACTCTAATACTGGTGGCTGCTATCCAACTAAAACTTGGGTTTAAGGCAGAACACTGTCATAGGACTTAAAATTGGAACAGATGCATTGCTCTTATTGATGCAGGGCAGACGGCTGACGTCAGGCCCCTTGTGAGGAAAGCAACCAGTGGACCCCAGCGATACTCAAAGTTTTTGTAGTCATCTCTGAATATGTCTGCCATCCTTTCGAGGCATAATAATTTCCAAAGCCTGGAGTGCAACAGTGAGATAGCGGGGGCCTCTGCCTTCTTCCAAGCCGCCGCTATTGCTACCTACGCTGCCCCAATGCAAGTCCACATTATGGCCATGTCGGCCTTGGTTTGGTACTTGAGTGAGGGATCGTGAAGGCCCAGTAGCACCTCTGCCATAGTAGTCGGGATTGGGTAGCCCAACATGTCTTTAATCGGGAATGCAAGAATTTCGTCCCAAAAGGGTCGGATTACTGGACAATCCCACCAGATATGTTGGAAATCCCCCAGAAGTCCACAGCCCCTCCAGCACCTATCTGATGAGTTGGGGAAGATTTTCTTGAGTTTGGTGGGATGTAGGTACCAGTCCATCATAGTTTTCAGGTGGGCTTCCCGTAGTTCTACGGAGTGGTTAAATTTTCTGGATAATATTTTAAGGTGAGGAATCTGCAGTTAGATAGTCCCTATCAGAAAAATCTTTACAGAAGGTAAGTAACTTGTTCAGCACTTTAGGGAGACCAGGCTGCCTGTAGCCTGTTGGCAATAATTTATTTCATTGCAATTTTAAAAGGGAGAACAGAATTGCTGTGTTCGTATTGTTAAATGTGTTTAGACTTGCTGATTTAAAAAAAATGTGGAATAAATTCTTGTTAGGGGCGGCGACTGCTTTATTTTTACACTAAAGAGGGGGGAGCTGCAGAACATTAAAAATATTAAAGACCACTGTTATGTATTAAAATTATAGTTGTACTTTCTAGTGGCAGGTATACCCACAAGTTGATAATGACAAAGAGCCTAGAGACTGAAATTAAGAGTCACTATAAATGTAACCATAAATGTAACTGCAATTATCCTTTTAACTGGAATGCTGGATGTTTTAATATTTGGTATCTGAAAGAAACACGTTAGTTAGATTCCTCACCTTAGAATATCCCCAGGCGTCAGGCTGGATCCGGAAAGATTTTTCGTCAGCAATACCCCTTGCGTGTCGCTAGGCGTCGTCTGCGGCTCCGCGTCCGTCGTCGGCATCGTGAGCCGGAATGACGTCGTCGGAGTACTTAGACGCCACCCTCGGGCGCTGACGTCAGTTCTTTTTTTCCGCGCCAGACAGCGCGGATCCGGGAAGCGCTTACCCCTTAGTCAATTTTTGACTAAAACTTTTTGACTCTTTTGGTCTTTTGTCGACTCTGGTGCCGGTAGGATGCCTGGATTCAAGGCCTGTGATGCCTGTCATCGCCTGATGTCGGTGACGGATCACCATCGCCGGTGCCATTACTGCCTGGGGGCCGACCACGACGCGGAGTCGTGCCCTGATTGTCAGGCCTTGACCTCGAAGGCTAGGCGGGAGCGGTCCCATAAGCTTCTCGAGCTTCGGCACTCTGCTCCGTGCCGCTCACAGTCCCGGTCCAGGAGGAGGTCCAAGGACCGGTCGCAGAGCCGCAGTCATCATCATCGCTCGTCGGGCTCGAAGTCTTCGGGTAAGTCGAAGCGATCAAAGAAGTCCAAGAGGCGACACCGCTCTTCGGACTCCCCTCGCCGGTCGCGCGACTCGGCTGAGGGTCAGGGTGGTCCCAACCACGCGGCTCCGCAGGAGCCGCGTTCGTCTCCATACCCGCCGGTCCCTGGGACTGACGCGACTGCCGGTGCTATTTTGGGCCCCGCGTGCTCGACTGGGCGACCTCGTGTGCCGGCGGCCCTGGCGCCGTCGACGACTTCGGTCCTGACGCCGCAGGTCCCCGCGAGATCCAGGCCTGGATCTCTGTCGGCGCCGGTCGACCTCACAACGCCTCCTCTGCCGGCGCCGACACTGGTTCCACCTCCGGCGCCGTCTCCGGACAACACCGTTCCCCGGTTTAGCCCCTGTCCTTACCCGATGCCGGCACGGCGCCGCACCCAACGCCGATGGATGACCGTTTCATCTACCATCCGGTTCCGATGTTTCCTCCTGTTTATCAGGAATCAGATGACTGGGGCGACTGGGAGGGGTCTGAGGACCCTATGGCCCTCCAGGGTCAACTTTCACAGGACCGGGCAGACGAACTGGGGGATGCCAGTGGTCTGGACACTTCGCCGGACGCTGGCTTCATCTCTCCTCCGACTGTGGCTTCGGAGGAAGGTGCAGCTTTTTCAGTTGTGCTGCGCAAGGCGGTCGAAGCCCTGGGGCTCGAGTTGCCTGCTGTGGCCGTAAGGACTAATATGCTCACAGAGGTGCTTCAACCGTCAGCAAGCTCCACAGAGCCTCTGCTGCAGTTCAATGAGGCCCGATCGGAACGTGGCCTGGCGCCACCGCCCTGCTCCGGGCGACCCCAGTTTCCTGTCCCAACACCCCACCCCCGAGAGCCTGGTTATCCAGGCCTCCACTTCCCAATCCTCCTTCCCGACCGCTCCTCCGGATCGGGAATCCAAGAGGCTGGAACAGTTCGGAAAGAAACTGTTCTCTTCCCTGAGTTTGGGCCTGCGGTCTTTGAACACCGCTTGCCTCTTGGACCGTTTCTCCCACTCTCTGTGGGATGCGGTGGAGGACGTGCTGCCACTGTGTCCGGAGGAGGCCCGGACACGTCTCTCCCAGGCACTTGCTGACGGGCGAGATGCAGCGCGACATGCCATTCGGTGTGGACTTGACACTACGGACTCGCTGGGTAGGGCGATTTCCACCGCGGTGACGCTCCGGCGCCATGCCTGGCTGAGGTCCACGTCTTTTTCGGGAGATGTCCAGAGTACCCTCATGGATATGCCCTTTGATGGCGCTCGCCTTTTTGGTGAGAAGGCAGATAGTGCGCTGGCTCCTTTTAAGGACTCCTGGGCTACGGCCACGTCCTTGGGGTCTCTCGGCCCCACGGCCGCACACTTCCACGTTTCGCCCCTTTCGTGGCCAAGGAAGGCCTCCTCACGTCCGCCTAGCCACCGGCCACAGAACCAACCTGCACGCGGTCGCGGACTTGGGTTCCGCCGTGGCGGTTCTAGAGGACAACGTGCCAGTCAGTCCACATCCACCCCGGCAGCATCCGCCTCATTGCCTTCCTAGTCCGAGCTTTCAGGCCCATTCCACGCCAGTGGGCGGCAGAGTTCATCACTTCGGACCGGTGGGTGCTGCAAATCGTACGAAGGGGCTACTCCCTCCCCTTCGAGACGACCCCTCCAGCCATGCCACCGCAGTGCCACCGTATATCAGAGGATCACTTGAATCTTCTGCGGGAAGTTACGGCCCTCTTGGCCAAAGAGGCCGTCGAGCGCGTTCCTGGTCCAGAAGTAGGCCGTGGTTGCTATTCCCACTACTTTCTGGTTCCCAAGAAGGGCAAAGGGGGCCTACGCCCTATATTGGACCTCAGGAGCGTCAACACCTTTCTCCGGAAGGAACGGTTCAAGATGCTAACTTTAGCTCAGGTTCTGGCTGCCCTCGACCCTGGAGACTGGATGGTAGCGTTGGACTTGCAGGACGCCTATTTTCACATCCCCGTCCTGCCGGCCCACCGGCATTACCTGCGGTTCACGGTGGGTCAGGAGCACTTTCAGTTCACCGTGCTCCCCTTCGGCCTCACCAGTGCCCCTCGGGTGTTCACAAAAGTGATGGCGGTGGTCGCAGCTCATCTGCGCAGATTAGGGGTTCCAGTCTTCCCCTATCTCGACGACTGGCTGTTGAAGGCGGGCTCGCCCCAGCAAGTCATCTCCCACCTCCAGACTACGGCCGACCTCCTGCATTTGCTGGGGTTCTCCATCAACTTGCCGAAGTCACACCTGAGTCCCTCCCAGAAGCTCCTCTTCATGGGAGCGGTTCTCGATTCGGCGCAGTTCCGGGCTTATCCTCCGGAACAGCGGGTCCGGGATATTCAGGCTCTGATTCCCATCTTTCGGCCTCTATCCTGGGTTTCGGCCAGGTTGGTGCTGCGGCTTCTGGGGCTGATGGCCTCCTGCATCCTGTTGGTGCAATATGCCAGGTGGCGAATGCGGGCTCTGCAGTGGGACCTGAAGTTTCAGTGGGCCCAGCATCGAGGCAACCGGTCAGACCATGTCTTGATCTCGGAGGGCACTGCGAAACAGTTGCAGTGGTGGCTCACGGACCGCGATTGGGTCAGCGGCAGATGCCTCTCCCTACCCCAACCGGAGCACGTAGTAGTGACGGACGCGTCCCTCCTGGGATGGGGGGGGCACATGGGAGAGGCGGAGATCAGAGGACTCTGGTCTCCGGCGGAGGCTCAACTCCATATCAACCTTTTGGAGCTGAGAGCGATCCGGCTTGCACCTCTGTCCGGGGAAGTGTCGTGCAGGTGTTCACGGACAACACCACCGCCATGTGGTATTGCAACAAACAGGGCGGGGTGGGATCGTGGACCCTTTGTCAGGATCTCTGCGCCTCTGGACATGGCTGGAACACCAGGGCATCACCCTGGTGGTTCAACATCTGGTGGGCTCTCAGAACGCCAGAGCAGACAAACTCAGCCGCTGGTACACGATGGATCACGAATGGCGTCTGAACTCGCACGTGGCGCAAGTCTCTTTCTGCAGTGGGGAGAGCCTTGGTTAGATCTATTCGCCACTGAAGAGAACACGCAATGTCAGCAGTTCTGCGCGTTGAAATTTCCAAGCCAGCATTCGCTCTGAGACGCTTTTCGTCGCGAGTGGAGTTGCGGTCTGTTTTACGCCTTTCCGCCTATACCACTTCTGCCCAGAGTGCTGAAGAAGATCAGGCACGACCGGGCCCAAGTTATCTTAGTGGCTCCGGATTGGGCACGAAGGTTCTGGTATCCCGAGCTATTCAGTATGTCAATCGATCCTCCAATACGACTGCCTCTTCAGGAGGACCTTCTGTCGCAGCAGCAGGGGACGGTCCTCCACCCGAACCTTTCCAGCCTCCACCTCCATGCTCGGAGATTGAGCGGCGACAGTTGATGCCATTTGACTTGCCTCCTGAAGTCTGTGATGTTATTCTGGCAGCCAGGCGTCCCTCCACAAAGACTGTATACGCCTGCCGGTGGAACAAATTTGTGGCATGGTGCACAGCAAAGGCTGTGGATCCCCTTTCCGCCCCTCTTTTTGAGGTTCTACTCTTTCTTCTTTCTTTGGCCCAGCAGGGCTCTGCTCTGGGCACCTTGAAAGGTTATCTTGCTGCTATCTCTGCCTTCTGACGGCTTCCTGATCAGCCTTCTCTTTTCAAGTCCCCTGTTTCCCGTTTTCTCAAAGGCATTACTCACATGTTCCCTCCTGTCCCCTTCGTAATGCCTCAGTGGGACTTGAATCTTGTCCTGACTTTTCTGATGTGCGCTCCTTTTGAGCCTCTTTACAATTTTCCCATTAGTCTTCTGACCCTGAAAACTGCTTTCCTGGTAGCTATCACCTCGGCTAGACGGGTGAGTAAGCTCCAGGCTCTGTCATCTAAGCCTCCCTTTCTTTCTGTTCATCCGGACAAGGTTGTCCTCCGGCCTCGTCCTTCTTTTCTACCAAAAGTGGTGACCACCTTTCACCTCGGGCAATCTGTCACGTTGCCCACCTTCTTTCTGCCTCCGCATCCTTCAAAAGAGGAAGAGAGGCTCCACCGTCTGGACCCAAAACGGGCGATGTCCTTTTATTTGGACCACACCAAACAGTTCCGGGTGGACGACCAACTTTTTGTTGGGTACGTAGGAGCTAAGAAGGGGAAAGCGGTACACAAACGGACCATCTCACGGTGGGTCGTGTTGTGGATTAAACTTTGTTACTCCTTGGCACAAAAGGACCCTCCTGTTGGGTTGAGGGCCCATTCCACCCGGGCCACAGCGACTACTACTGCCCTGGGCCGGGGAGTTCCCTTGCAGGACATCTGTCAGGCGGCGACGTGGGCTTCACTGCACACGTTTGCCAAGCACTATTGCCTGGACAGCCAAGTCCGGAGAGACGACTTCTTTGGCTGTTCTGTTCTCCAGGACTTTCTGGTGTGATCTTGGTTCGCAGACCCACCACCGGGGTTGGTATTGCTGGGGTATCTATTCTAAGGTGAGGAATCTAACTAACGTGTTTCTTTCAGATGAACAAGTTACTTGCCTTCGGTAACGATGTATCTGTAAGAAACTTTAGTTAGATTCCTCACCGACCCACCAATCCTCCCCGATCTGTGAACTGACATCTAGGGTTAAGGTTATCCTTTTCAGGGCCCTAGATTTTTTGGCACCAGTGTCGGTCTCTTGCATGGCTCTGCGTTCCTGGCGCGGAAAGCTATGTACAAGAACTGACGTCAGCGCGCGAGGGTGGCGTCTATGTACTCCGACGTCATTCCGGCGCACGACGCCGACGACTGACGCGGAGCCGCTGATGACGCCTAGCGACGCACAAGTGGTATTGCTGGCGAAAAATCATTCCAGATCCAGCCTGACTCCTGGGGATATTCTAAGGTGAGGAATCTAACTAACTAATGTTTCTTACAGATACATGGTTACCGAAGGTAAGTAACTTGTTCTTTATTTCTAAGAGACAAAGCAATTTCCACAGCTCTAGCATATCGCTTTTTCTCTTTTGCTTATAATGCACGTTCTCTTTGTTTGTACCTACCAATGCTTTAGTTCAAGCCACTAATGTTCTTGGTAGTTCCTATTTGATGTACTTGAGTTGAACCCACGAAACAACCTATGCATATCAAGTAAAATTTTAACCTCCAGTTTAAAATTCCACATATACAGTAATCAATTATACATTTTACATTTTGCTTTTTAATGTATACATACTTTATTAATCTGCTAAAAATTATTTACATTCCTAAACAGCTGAGGACACCCTTTAGATCCCAGGGGGCTTAGCTCCTCAGTTTAAGAACCTCCGATTTAGAAGGATGGCTTAAATACAGTGGTTAAGCCAGGTTTTTCCTTTTAGTTTATCAAGTATGTGCAATATCGTCTTCTTAAATACAGCACCTTAATTTACTTTCAACAGTATAGCGTACCACTAATTAGTGCATTTCTGATAAGTGTTTTGTGCCATTTTAAGGGCTTCAAGAATAATGGTGGTATCAGTGTGATTGGCGGCTAAAAGTCTCAGGCTGTTGACTCCTTATGTCTTGATCCAGTATAATTAGGGGAAGTTTATTTTCCTACATCTCATAACATTGCCTGGCATGTGTGTCTTGGTTACTTTTAGAGATGTGGTATGTGACTCACGTGTTTTGGTGTTTCCCTTTCCTCACTCCTCCGACAATGAGCAGAAGCTTGCGCTATATGTAGTATGCTTAAAACCTATCCTAATAAGGCTGTGATAAATGGCAGGCTACTGTGCTTTAAATGGAATTATAGATGTGTAGGTACTTACTCTTTAGAGTACCTTTTTCTTCCTGAGAAGTGCTTGTACTCTTCCATTTAATGTATGAGCAGTTCTTAGAGTTGCAGGTTCTATCCCTTTAATTGGAAGACATACAGGTACCCAGTATTGGACAGTACCTGTCCATTTAAAGCACTGGCAAGGCTTACCTGGGCATTTCTGAATGTGGTTTTCTGTTAATAGCAAGTAACGTAGATCTATAAAAACCAACCCAATACACTACATACCTGAAAACTGAGAAAACTGACTTTTGGCTGAACCACTGTATAGGTGCCTATTTAGAATGCATTGGTTTTCGCAAAGCTTTTTCTCAGACTAACTAGCAGCCTGACCATTTCTGGGTCTTACTGGTGCAGCAGTGCAATATATTAGTGAGTTCTTTGCTCCTTCTGTTCTTTACTGGAGAAAATAAGTGTGCCTATGACTTGTTTCCCATGACTAGCTGTGTAAGTGGTACATTTCATGGTACGCTCAAAGTAAGTCATATATGTCAAAATATGTATAATCAATCAAAGCAATAAAAAGGGATTTCAAACCCACAATTCCAAGGTAAGGAATTTTACTCTGATAAATAAGGCAGAATGTAGAAACTTACTCAAGAATGCAGCAAAATCAGACAATTCCGACTAGCAAGGGTGTGTATAGAGATCACTGACGAGAGGTGTTTTGATGTGGTTAAAGAGACTGGTGCAAAGTTGATGTGGTTAAAGAGACTGGTGCAAAGGTAAAGGGAAAAACGACAGGGGTCCTTAATGTACTACAAAGGCTGAAACGAGGGAGATGTAATGTACGTTGTGAAGAACGATATGGTATTGCAGAAATGGTTGGAAATGAAAATGTTAATAAAAAGAGTTTAAAAAAAAAAAGAAAAAAGAATGCAGCAAAAAACAAATTCAGTTTGATAAAAACGCAAATAAATAGTGATTGCCCGTCTTACCTTAAAGATCTTAAACGTAGGCCAGGGTCGTTCCCTCCTTGCATTAACCGAGAACAGAATAATACAAAATAATAGTTTCTGTCAAATTTACTTCTGTAGACAAATTCCTGACTAATTGCAAGTACCTTTAGTCTTAGTTTGCCATAAGAGTGAATAACTGCAGGGATTGGGGGAAGTGCAGTTTCTCCAGGTAAGGATTGCAGCCCCATACCTTTTCATAAGAGAGTTCGGTACTGCCTTTAAATGGCAATGGAAAGGATTCCAAGTTTAAAGACTCAATTTAAGTTGCCCCTGCATCTTGCCATAATTTACCAATTTCATGTGAGTTTCACTGTTCAGTCGCCTAAACATCTCAGTGCAGAAGTACAGTGTTAGGATGCTTTCTTAATTCATGTGTCCTAAATAGAATAAACAATGTTGTGGACCCTTCTCATGTTTTTTTCTTTCTCACATTGCAGAATGGACACAGCGGTACACGGACACCACAAGCTGTTAACAGTATGTATATCACACTTCATTAAAAGAGTTGTTTCCAACTTTTGCTTCTGATGTTTTAGTCATTAACCCCAAATGCCCCGATTTGGTAGTTTTATCTGACCTCTGATGGCTGTGTGGCTTGTTAATTGTTTTTGTATTTTTTTACGTCTTATTAATTATCAGATGTTGGTAAATGTATGCCATTCTTCTGTTGATTATCTTCCATTGTGTGTAATGAGTAAACGTTCCAATTGTAGAACAGCATCCAATATTTCATTTGTAGCATTGCTTTGTTATATTAACCTATTCTGTATCAACGGCATCTCTCTAACTGTAATGAAACAAGACAGACATGCAGACCATATGGTAATGTTTGGAAGCAGTCCTACTTGACCAAGAGAGCTTGTAGGAACCTGACCGTTTTGTCTGACTTACTCAGCAGTATTTAACTAAAAAAGGATGCAGAGTCATTAGCCACACAAGGTGGCATGCTTCATCATCGGATCCACTCTTTACTGTGAGTGGTAACAATGCTTAAGGTGAGCTCCATTGGCACATAGATCCTTTCTGGGGATTTGACCACTTTTGCATGGCTTCAAACCAAACATAAGGTAAGGCTAGATTAAGCCATCTTTTTTTATATGATAAATGTGCTGCCTTTGTTCTACTGTAGTGAATACACAGGTTGCTACAGGTATGCATAGCCCACCTCTGGTTTGGTGGAGAGGTCAAGTTGCATAAGCTAACTGTTATGCATAGCTCTACAAGGTGTGCTTTCCCACCCACGGGGGACTCAGGTCAACTTTGTTCAATGCACCAACGATGAATGTGAAAGACCAGCATTGCAACCCTGCAGAACACTACTCAGTGTATTATTAAAATGGCGGTATCACCATTGGGTTGCTAGAAATCCCTGTGAAGGGATCAGGGGCAACATGGTAACAGTAACAAACCTATTTCATAATTCATGATCTTGCACCTTCACTGCACCAAGACGAATTTACACTTTTGTAAAAGTATTTATTACTAGAGAAACAATCTTTTTTTTCAGTAAGTCTAAAACATCTGCACAGTATATTATAAAAAAGAGCAAGAAGGCACGTTATAAACAAGAATAAAATAAACCTTTCTAGCACAGTTAAAATGTAATCTAAAATCTAACGCTCTAATGCTTACTTCTATGCACTATACTGAGAGAGCATGCAAGGCAGAGTAACTTGCAGTGCAGAGTTTCTTTATAAGAGACGTACTACATACTTTTTTGACAGCAAAAGCTGTCTTTATCTGTGGTGCCGTGAAGACAATGTTCTCTGCGAAGGGCAAACACGCTGCAGTAGCGGCCTACCTGCAGAACTCTGCTTTATCGGCCTCAGGCGAGATTTAGCATCTGCGAAGTGTGCTGGCAGTAGGTGAGACTGTCTCTGGCAGAATCTTGTGCGATAATCTGTGCGAATGATGCCTCCTGACCAGTGGTCAAAGGACAGTCCTTGTATAGTAAATCTTATCAGAAATTGGATTTTCTGACATAAGTTTAGGAATGTCTGAAAAAGATTGTGCATTAAGGAATGCATCCCAGAATTTTCCTTTTGCACATATAAAGGACGTCAATTAGACTATTTCGGTTATATGTCTCTACTTGTTCTTATTTAACCGTGACATGGTGAAAAGTAGATATTTGACCCAGACTGTCAAATCAGGTCTTACATCAGTCATTAGTCGAATGACTTTACACTCCCACAGTTCTAGGTCATCAGACGGCATCTGCGTTAAATGGCAGACATGACTATAATTATGCATGAATCTGTAAAGAAGGTGACTTCCGTTGTCTACGATTTAGAAGATGGCGATCCCCATTAACCAAAGTGGAGTTGGGCCTACATTAAATGTAGACGGACCTTGGGGGCTTTGTCACTTAGTTCATTTGTTACCCTAATATGATTCTGCACTGTTTACTCAATTGTTAACATTTCTTAAGGTAGACTTGAATTCATTTTATTAATATCTCAGTATGCCAACCATAGAAACATTGAGTTATGACTTTACAGTATTTACAGTTGACAGCTTCAAGCCTTGTATGGCCCTAAGTAGGTCTGTGGCACTTAATTAGGACTGGTGTGATGACCTGTACTTCGGGCTCTCTTCACTGTAGTTCCACTGAAAGGTACTTTTGGACAAATAGTTAAACTGAAAACCCATTTGACTCCTCAGCCACTTAACATAACCTCCTAAAATCGGAGTTGCAGAGAAAGTAGTTTTCACCATCTTCAGTGAAGCAGCTGGCTTAAAGAAATAATTTAAAAGTAGCTGTAGCATAAATCTGAGACGTAAAACCTCCGCTCAGTTATGGAGGCTAGAAAATATGCATCCTCAAGCATAGGATCTTTCATTGATTCTAGGTTCACATGCTTTAATCATTTCCTTCTTTGAGATGCAGAGTCCCTTTAGTAACCTTACAGTAGCAGTATAAATAGAACAACCCAAAAGTCCCTAAACTGGAGCTTCTTGAGTCTCCTCATTGGAAAGGACCCACAGTCCATAAAATGAGGTATGAATGGCCTGAGTGTCACACCTTGGTTATCTCCATGTCTAGAAACTGTCCTGGGGCTTTGTTCTGTCATAAAGATGTAGCATTCTTTTAGTTAAAAAAACCTCACCACCAAGAATAGTCCAGGGTGTAATGTGTCAATGGTTAAGATTTTGAAGAAAGGGAAATTCAGGAAACTTTAGGACCACACTGAAACTAATGAGATGTCCATGAAGCCTCAGTGATAGAACTGACCTTGCTTTTAAAGGACGACTCAGCACCAGATGATACAGCTAGATTTCATGATCGAATGGAAAGAGCTTCCAAAAGATTCAAACTTTCTATAACAAACAAGGTAATGGATTGTTTCTATGTGCCTTTAAAGAACAATTTAGAAAATCTGTCAAAGCTATACCTATTATATCTCCTGTATGGCAACAGGGATTGAAATAAATACAAACCCCAGTGACGGCCACTGTGATCCTCAAACTAGAGAAAAGAAATGCAAGGCACCAGATAAAACATGAAGGCTGCCAAGCAGTGGTCCTGAATTCCAGGTAATCTGTGTATAGCTTTCCTGAATAGGGAAGGATGAAGACTGGACAACACTTGGAAAAGGGCGTCATCAGCACCACTTGATCAGAGCAACTAATGCCATGGCTATTTTAGGCAAGTACGGTCATAAGATGTGGTCTGACATAATACCTGGCTGTGAGAAGCTGGCTTGGTATATGATGCACACTTATGTAAGTGGGCACCTTGCACCATTCAGACACCTTAATGGTGATTTTAGTGGTCTTAGAGAACCTTAGAAAGCTCTCTAAGTGGTAGCTGTGGAGAGCAGCCCTCAGGCTTAGTCCGGAAGGAGTGTAAAGCAGCTTGTTTTAACAGAACATAATCTTATAGGTAAAGATTAAGTGAAAAGAACCACAGTATATTTATAAACATATGTATTTATTATAATATACTCACTAACACATTCAGATATCTCCTAGCTGAAGAAATACACAATGCACACAGTACTTTTCAATAGACACAGCTAAATAGCACAATACACAATGGTCGCCAGAGGGAGACCAAACCATATACTAAAATAGTGGTATGCGAACCATGACTCAAGTCTATACCCAGAAGACGTAGAATTGCCGGGGACCCAAGTAACCAGAAACCCCACGGAGGCCATGTGCAGAGTGGGAACAAGACCGCGGGCTCAATGTAAGTCAATGGGTAAGTCACGGTCGCAATTTTAGCGAAAATGGTCCCTTCCCAGTAGACCCTGAAGACACCCTGTGGAAGACAGAAGGTTGGAGAGCCACCCCATCCGTGGATACCCTAGGAATCAGGATACCTACACCAGGGAAGCCGGGTGCATAGGTGTGAAGTGGCATCGGAAATCGCTGTCAAACTCATTGGAGGACTTTAGGAAGATGCAGCTGCTGGAGAAGTTGAAAGTGTCCAGTGGAACCCAAAGGGGGATTCAAGATGTGAAGAACCTGCAAGCAGAGGGAACCGAGTCTGTGCCACTCAGGAGTGACCAGGGGGCACGGAAGACTAATGCCCACCGATGTTGTGTTGCAGGAGAGCGGACGGTGACCTTGGAACTGCCGCTGCCTGGACCAGGTAACGCTGTGGAAGACCAGGAGCCGTGCACGAGCTGCCCCATGTCTGAGGTTGAAAGTTGAGGGGTGACCGGTGGGAGCACCAGCAACCCTTGGCAACTGCAAACCAGCCTAGAAGTTTAAGAAGGTACAGTGTTGGGACTAGCAAGGTCCAGGAGCCTCACCACAAGCAGGGTAGTCAGGGCAGGTCCCGAGCAATCAATGGAGCCTGCGGAGTTCAAAGATGACCCTCAAGAGGACCCATAGGCCGGAGGCACTGGAGTCGCGAGAGGACCTTGAGCAGCTCACCAAAGATGCAACCCCATGATTCAAATGATGCGGTGAGGATGAAGTTCTTGGTCACAGAAGATGCTGAAGGTTGGGGCTACTTAGAGCCCGAAGATCTTGATGAAAGGAACCAACAAGCCTGAGCAACTGCAAGTCGACAGGGTGCACAGGGTTTTGGTTCCTGCAGCTCCGACAAGGGATACTGGCCTTCAAGATGAGAGGACAGTGCAGGCCTCGAGGGATGTGAAGAACCACCACCTGTGTTGCTGAGCCTTCCGGAGTCCGTGAGAGCACAGGATCAGCAGACCGGTCAGCTTAGTTGCGGGGCCCACTGATGCAGGGAAATGACTCCTTCACTTCAAGAGAGATTCCTTCAGGTGTCTTGGATGCCCACAGGCCTTGGAAGGATATTGTGTGAAGCACTGGTATGGACATTGCAGCAGACGAGCAGGGCGACAAGATCAGGAGCAGCAGGAGTCTTCCTAGTTGCAGCCTTGATCCCCAGAGCGAAGTCCAGAGTGCCCAGACGGTAGAAGACCCTTAGGGTTTGCACACTCATTCTACCAGAGCTAAGGCTGCGTTAGCATGCAGAGTTTCGGTCCTGGATATCTGCCAGGTAGCCACGTGTATTTCTCTGCACACTTTATTACTGCCTGGACAGTCATGTCCGTATGGACGGGCACTTTACTCCTTCGTTCCTTCAGGACTTTGTAGTGTGAAACAGTTTTGCAGACCTACCTCCGGGAGGTAATGCTTGGGTATCTATTCTAAGGTAAGGAATCTGTGGGTAGTCTCATATCAGATGAACAAATTACTTATCTTTGATAATACCTTACCTGGTAGAGACATGATCTATTACCGACCAACCCATCCTTCCCGCTCTGTGAACGGATTTCTAGGGTCAGGGCTCTTTCCCTTTCAGGACCTTAGTTTTCCACACCATTGGTCAGTGTCCTTCCTTGCTCCATGCTATTGGCGTGGAAAGTCACGAAAAGAAATTGGCTTCTGCATGCTAGGGTGGCACCTGTATAGGCACTGCGCACATCACTTCCATTGCAGACGACGTCACACTGGGCTGAAAGACGCCAACTTTCGACATGCAGGGGTACTGCTCATAAAGTGAAATCCTAGATTCAGTCTGACGCCTCGGGCTAATTCTAAGGGTAGAAATTCACGACTAGATAGCCTCTACCAGATATGGCGTTACTGAAGGTAAGTAATTTGCTCTTCTGATGGATACATCTGCCAGTGGATTCCTCACCTTGTGAATATCCCCTGCGCCAGCAACATTCGGAAACTTTTGTAGCAGTCCACGCCGATGAGGTCGAAGACGACATCACAGAGACACGGCTCCGCTCGCGACTCCGCTGACGTCACTGACTCCATAAGAAGACCTCGTCGGCGTGATGACGTCGGTTCCCTTTTTTCCACCAACGGATTTCGGGAATCTCTATCTGTAGCTTCACTGTTACTTTGTGTTTCTTCTGGATTTCTCTGTCCTTTTTCGTGAGAATGTCGACAAAGAAATCCGGGTTCAAGCCCTGTCGTGAATGTGGAAAACATATGTCGATCACGGATCCACATGACGACTTTGTATGGTGTTTGTCTTCAGACCATGATGTGGATGGATGCACTT
Source organism: Triturus cristatus (assembly GCF_964204655.1). Taxonomy (NCBI): domain Eukaryota; kingdom Metazoa; phylum Chordata; class Amphibia; order Caudata; family Salamandridae; genus Triturus; species Triturus cristatus. Next base: position 124,421,492 of record NC_140581.1, read on the forward strand.
GCTGTCGCAAGATGCGCTCCAAAGCTCTCAAGGAAAGATAGGCGAAACTCTTCATAGCGAGGATGAAAGAAGAGAGGAAGGAGGAAGTCGAGAACCAGGTCGAGGTCTGCGTCGAAGTAGACTTCGGGGCATGCTTCAAGATCCAAGAAGCACAAAAAGAAGAGGAGACATTCTTCTCGACGTCACTCTGACAAGAGTACGGCGTCGAAGTCACATACTCGACGCCGTAAGGACTCTGTGTCTCCTTCACCCGTTCCGGATTCACCTGCTGGTCCTTCTTCTCCAGTGGATTCAGCGGTTCATTCTCCGGCGCCGGCTCCATCTCCGGCGCCGGCTCCATCTCCGACGCCGGTTCCATCTCCGGCTCCGGCTGAGGAGCTTCCAGTACCGGGTGATCCTTTGACGCCGCAAATTCCACCGTCGGCGCCGGTTGGCCCGAGTCCGGTGATGCCTGATAAGTACCCTGCGTTCCCTGGACCAGGTCAGGACCCCTCGCATTATTTAAATACGATATACGGGGTATTTTCAAGAGCCATGTACTCCACTGGTGCACCTTTGGGTCTCATGGGTCCTATGGCGTTCAGTCTGGGAGTGCCTCAAGCATATCCGCAGGCCCCTTTCATGCCATTTTTCCTGGCGGCGTCGTCTTGGCATCTACCGGCGCCGAGGACATCGACGCAGCTTCCTTCTTCACTGGCACCGACTCGACCTCGCTCGACGCCTGCTGCTCCTGTGGATGCACGTTCGATGCCAGCACCGTCGGATTCGATTTATGGCGCCGCCGACGCCGGTTGTACGAATCCGGTCTAGGAGGGAGGCTCAAAGGGTGCTTGATGAACAAAGGTACGTTTTGGAAGAGGCGGAAGAAGGAGAGCTTGTAGAGTCGGATTAAGTTTTTGAATAACTTAAAGAGGCCAGTGACTTGGATTTATCTCCTGAGTGGGAAATAACTCCACCTTCTGATGAACCGTCAAAGGATGTGGCTCCATATCATGCAGTCATAAGGAAAGCAGCTGAGCTGTTGGATCTGCAGTTGCCTACAACTGAATTTAAATCAAACATTCTAACAGAGGTACTGCATTCTCCTACTATGTTTCAGAGTCATTGTTGCCTTTTAATGAGGCTATTATAGATCCTGTGATGGAGGTGTGGCGTAAGCCTTTTTCTGCTCCCGCAGTTTCCAAGACAGTTGCCAGAAGGTATAGGACGGCTCCAGGGGACCCAGAGTTTTTAACTTCACATCCCTCGCCTGAGAGCCTGGTGATTCAGGCTGCTTGTTTTAGGAAATCTAAGGGTGCGTTTCCTCAGGTCCCGAGTGACAGGGAGGCTAAAAAAAACTAGATCAGTCGGGCAAGAAGGTCTTTTCATCGGCCAGTATGGCCCTTAAATCTACAAATGCCACTTGCCTTTTTGGACGCTATATTCATGCGCTCATGGATTCTGCAAAGAAACTGGCTCCAAAGCTATCTGAGGAGGATAGAGTTGGCTTTAATGAGGTTTTGACGGATGCCCAGCCAGCAGCATGCCAGGTGATACAGAGTGGTCTGGACACAGCAGATTCTGTGGCAAGAGTCATGGGGTCTTCTGTTGCCACTAGGAGGGGTGCGTGGCTCAAGTCTTCAGAGTTTTCCGCTGATGTGCAGTCAACGTTACTGGACTTGCCATTTGATGGCTCTGGACTTTTTGGTAAAAAGGCTGATGCTGCTCTTGAACGTTTTAAAGAAAGCAAGGCTACGGCTAAGTCTTTGGGCCTTCAATCCCAGTCTAGAGGGTCGTTTAAAAGATATAGGGGTTTCGGAAGGGCTACCTTTCGTTCCTTCAGGCAGACCCAGCAGCAACAGCAGCAACAACAGCAGAGCTCTCTGTATAAGGGATACAGGGGCAGGATCAGGGGTCGCACACGTGGCCGTCAGCTCTCCTCCTCTTCTCTTCTTCTTCCTCAGCCCCTCCCACCACCGCAAAGCAGCCCTAGATCCGCCATTCTGGATCATGCTGGTCCTGTGTGGGGCCGGCTTACCCATTTTCTACAAGATTGGGAATCTGTTACCACAGATCTTTGGGTTCTAGATCTTGTAGAAAATGGGTACGCCCTTCCCTTTCGGTAATTCCCTCCAAATTACCCTCCTTGTCAAGGGGGTTGCTCAGAGAACCACGTCTTCTCCTACAGGAGGAAGTCCTGAAGTTACTACAGGAAGGTGCGATAGAGGTGGTTCCAGAGCAGGAGAGGGGTCAGGGATGCTACTCCCGGTATTTCCTGATTCCGAAAATGGACGGCAGATTGCGTCCGATATTGGACCTCAGGATCTTGAATTTGTATCTGAAGCAAGAGAAGTTCAAGATGCTCACCCTTGCGCAGGTTCTTCAAGCGCTGAATCAGGAGGACTGGATGGTGTCGATCGACTTGCATGATGCGTATTTCCACATCCCCATCCTGAAGTCGCACAGGAACTATCTCCGGTTTACGGTAGGATCGCAACATTATCAGTTTGTGGTCCTTCCGTTTGGTCTTACTCCTGCACCCCGGGTCTTCACGAAGGTGATGGCAGTGGTGGCAGCCCATCTCAGAAGGTCGGGGATCTCCGTTTTCCCCTATCTGGACGACTGGCTGATCAAAGCGGAGTCGCCAGAGAAGGTGCTACATCATCTGCAGGATACAACTCAGCTGTTCAAATTGGGCTTCTCGATAAACGAGCCCAAATCTCACCTGGTGCCCTCTCAGCGCAACCTGTTCATAGGTGCGGTACTGGACACTACTGTGTGTCGAGCATTCCCTCCTCCTCAAAGGATTCTCGACATACAGGAAATTATTCCTTTATTTTGCAATGGAGCAGTCGTTCCAGTCCTAAAGGTCCTTCGCCTGCTCGGTCTTTTTTCTTCCTGCAGTCTGTTGGTCAACCATGCACGCTGGCACATGAGGGTGCTCCAGTGGTGCCTCCGCAGGCAGGGATATCCGCACAAGGGAGATCTCAGGGAGTCTGTGCGGATCTCCGGAGAAGCTGCGGCGGATCTGTCTTGGTGGAGTGTGGAGGGTAATCTGTCCCAAGGAAAGCCCTTCCATCTACCTCCATCGGTGGACACAGTGAGAACGGATGCATCCACTTTAGGGTGGGGTGCGCATCTGGGGGATCTGGAGTGTAGGAGAGTAGGGTCTGCTTTCTATGTTCACCCCCACTTTTTGCTTTTGCTTCACTGGTTTTTGACTTAGATGTGGCTGTGGGCCTGCTAATCAGACCCACTGCCCAGCTGTTCTCTCTCTAAATTCATACTATGTACTTTAGGTACATAACCCAATTGGTAAGGATCACCTTCTAGGGCCCTGTACAGTGTACCTTAGATACTCAGGGTATAGGTGTACCCTAGGCCTACCAGGGGCTGCAGCATGTATTATGCCACCCCTGGCTGGCCTTCCATTAGGAGACAACTGGCTGATCACTCAGCTGGGGCAAGGTCGTGTAATCACCCCTTGCTTAGGTGTAGTATTCCTATACCTACCTTGTATATAGACAAATGGGTTACCTATCAGTCACTCCTATGGCAGGCCTTAACAATCCTGAAGGCAGAGTGCTTGGTAACATGTGAGATGGTGCTCTAGCATGAGATGAGCCTGTCGGCAGCTTTCGGAACCATGTCCTTATAGCTGTTCTCTATCGCCTACCATATACTCTTAAAGTGCCTTATAATCCTCGCGGTTATGGTAACTGTGGTTTGGCTTTATCAAAACATGTCGTGTAAGGTGTCTAACACTTTGGAATACTACCCCCACACCATTTCTGGCGATGAGGATAGTATTCCTCCCTTCTAGAGGGAGAAGACATGTTGAAGACCTACTACCCGGTTAAAGTTAACCAGAGCCCCAGCATCACAAAATGGATGCTGCTGCCACAGACACAAGTCTGACCTCCAGCTGCTGGGAGTCCTTCCAGCGAGGGAGGCCTGGACAATAGGTTTCCTGCCTTGGGAGGTGCTAGCACCACCCTAGACAGGCCTTAGTGTATTGGGGCAGGGAGGGATGAATGAAACGAGACACTGCCTGGGGCACACACGGTGTCCCAGGCATAGTCCAGTTCAAACCGGTATTGGGGCACTCCAGCCCCAGTCCTAGCGCGAAACTGGACAAAGAGAAGGGGGTGTAACCACCCCCCTCCCTGGTCCCACCCATAGGAGGGACCTAGCAGGTAACCCAGCCCCCCAGATTAGTATAAGAGTGGGAGCTGAGTCCCTAGGACTTTGGATTGTCCTGATAACTGAAACTTGAACAGAAACTCTGGACCTTCGACATTCGACTACGGAAGAAGACTGAAGAATCTCCCTTGTGGCCAAGGAGTGGCCACCCTGTGCAAACAGGCACCAACAAGCGACCTGCCGTTTGCTTTGCCCGAAGTTCTACGAGGAACCGACTGCAGAGCCCGACCAGCGCCTTGACTTCCAGACTTCTCCGACCCTGATCCACATCCACAGCAAAGCTGAGATCTGTGGAGACGACGAGAGACGTGGGACCGGCTACCTGGGAAAATTGGCTACTTGCTTTCAGCGCAGCTTCTGAGGCATCTTCGAAGTTGTGCTCTGGGGATTGAGAAGCCCCAACCCCGAGCACCATCTGCACCGAAGATCAGCCCTCCACACTCCACGAGTTCTGCGTGGGGCCCTTCTGCATTTCCCTGCTCGACGCGTCTGTCCGGTTGCTTGCCCGTTGGCTAGTGACCTCTGCGACGACGAACCTTTGACTTTTCACCGCTGGTTTGGCTCTTCAGACTGGCCCTTGCTTCCCTGTGAAAGAGAAGCACCTCAGGCCTTCCTGATCTGCAACAGAAGCAAATCCTTCATTCTGCGTGGGTTGCGCTTGCCAAGGCTTGTTGTGTCCAAACTAGACATCGACGCCGCCGACAGCAAGAGCCCTCGTGGGACAGCTCGCCTCCTGGTTCTGGTCGTCCTCGACGTCTCCTGGTACCCGTGGCTGCTGCGACAAGCTTCACCTCTTCACCTGCATCTTCACGACATCGCCTGGTTCCTTCCCGGCTCCTGGCTGGTGACCTATGCTCTGTCCCCTCTGCTTGCAGGTATCCTCCTTCTTGATTCCATCCTTGGAATCCACCGGACACTCTTCACTGACTGCCTTTCAGCATCTTTTCTTCAGGCATCCATAGGAGTAGACGACGAAACCCGACGCAAGTTCACACCTATGCACCCGCAGCCCGTGGGCTAGGTAACTTGAGTACTCCGGTGCTCACAAGGGTATTGACTATCCTAGTGTCTAGTTTCCAAGTCTCTAACTCCTAGTTCCTTCCGAAGTGTCCTAAAACTCTTTAATCCTAAACATTACTATTTCTATTGACTTTAACGCATTACGCGTGAGTGTTTCCACTCTGCACCTGAATCCCGTGGGCCTCCCACTGCCTAGCAACTGACTAGGCCTAGGCCTAACCTGTGTTTGTGACAGTGGTTCTTATACCACTTACTTAGTATATGGTTTGCGTGGCCCCTAGGGCCTAACTTTATTACTTACCTGTGTGACTTATGTATGCTTAAATAAGACTGTGTTGTACTTACCTCGAATCTCATAAAGAGTGCTGAGGGTATTTTGACTAGAATAAATACATTCTATTTTTATAATATATCTGTTGTGGTGTCCTTTCATTTGATATTCAAGGGGTTGCAAATGGTATAACAGCTGGCTTCACATGCCATACAGAGTTTAGCCTAAGACTGCTCTTGTCCATGCTACCCCTAGGATAGCTGGTCTATAAGGTTGACTTTACAACCAATCACCATAAGGGTTGTTTGGACTGATATAAGGTGTATACTAGAACTAGTGACGTCATATATCAGGCCAACTTCTCACATGGAGATCAAAGGACTTTGGTCTCCAGAGGAAAGGTTGCTTCACATCAACCTTCTGGAATTGCCGGCGATTCGTTTGGCACTCAAGGCCTTCCTCCCTTCCCTTCGCGGTCAGTCTGTTCAAGTCCTGACGAACAACACTACCGCGATGTGGTATGTCAACAAGCAGGGAGGAGTGGGGTCGCTTTGTCTCTGCAGAGAAGCTCTGCATCTATGGTCCTAGGCTCCATCAGATTTGTCTGATGGCAAATCATCTGGCCGGGGTGCTGAACGTACGTGCGGACAGTTTGTCGGCAGTTCTCCGCCGACCACGAGTGGAGGCACCATCCGGAGGTGGTTTGTCATGTTTTTCGGACGTGGGGGACTCCTCGGATAGACCTATTCGCCACCCGCGAGAACGCGCACTGCCCGTCATTCTGCAGTCTCCAGTATCCGATGCAGGGAGCTTTTGGGGGACGCGTTTCAGTTGAGATGGGACTCACATCTCCTTTACGTGTTTCCTCCCATACCCTTGATTCTTTGGGTTCTGAGGAAGATTCGCCAAGACCGGGCCCAAGTCATATTGATCGTCTGGATTGGCCAAGAAGGGTGTGGTATTCAGATCTTCTCCACCTCTTTTCGTGCCCTCCGCTCCATCTCCCTCTGAGGGCAGACCTCCTCTCGCACTCGGATGGGCAGGTTCTACACCCCCCACCTCCAGAGCTTACACCTTTATGCCTGGAGATTGAACGGGCAACCTGAATTATTTTTCTCTCCCGCCTGATGTGGTAGATGTAATTTTGTCTGCCAGATGTCATTCTACCAAATCTATCTATTCCTATAGGTGGTCTAAATTTGTAATCTGGTGTGGAGAGAAGTCAGTTGATCCTTTGAGGGCTCGTTTATCTGACATTCTGCAGTTTGTCTTTTCTCTTGCTCAGCAAGGATTTGCTGTGGCTACTGTTGAGGGATATTTATCAGATTTGTCGGCTTTCCTTTGCTTGCCAGATCAGCCGTCATTGTTCAAATCACCTATTGTTCTACGATTTCTAAAGGGCCTTACAAACAGGTTTCCTCCTACTCCCTTTTATTGTGCCTCAATGGGACTTGAACCTTGTATCTGAAAGAAACACGTTAGTTAGATTCCTCACCTTAGAATATCCCCAGGCGTCAGACTGGATCCGGAAGATTTTTCGTCAGCAATACCCCTTGCGCGTCGCTAGGCGTCGTCTGCGGCTCCGCGTCCGTCGTCGGCGTCGTGCGCCGGGATGACGTCGTCGGAGTACTTAGACGCCGCCCTCGCGCGCTGACGTCAGTTCTTCTTTTTTCCGCGCCAGTAAGCGCAGATCCGGGAGAGCTACCCCTTTAGTCAATTTTTGACTAACTTTTTTGATCCATTTTGATCGTGTCTCGACACGGGTGCCGGTAGGATGCCTGGGTTTAAAGCCTGTACGGACTGTAACCGATTGATGTCGGTTACGGACCATCACCGCCGGTGCCTTTACTGCTTGGGCCTCGATCACGACGCGGAGTTGTGTTCGGACTGCAAGGCCCTGACCTCGAAGGCTAGACGGGAGCGGTCCCGTAAGCGCCTCGAGATTCGCCACTCGGCTCCGCGCACCTCTCGATCCTGGTCCAGGAGGAGGTCCAAGGATCGGTCGCGGAGCCGCAGCCGACGTCACCATCGGTCGTCGGGATCCAAGTCTTCGGGTAAGTCGAAGCATTCCAAAAAGTCCAAGAGGCGACATCGCTCTTCGGACTCCCCTCGCCGGTCGCGCGACTCGGCCGAGGCTCCGGCGGTGCCGCAGGCGCCGCGCCCGTCCCCATACCCTCCGGTCCCTGGGACTAACGCGACGCCGGCAGAAGTCAGCGCCTTCCTCTCGGCCATGAGGAACCTGGCTCCGCCGTCGGCGCCCGCTGGTGCGCCTTCGGGCCCCGCGAACCCGACTGGGCTGCCTTGCCTGCCGGTGGCTCCGGCCCCGGCGCCGTTGACGGCTCCGGCCTCGACGCCGCAAGCACCCGAGGGACCCGTTCTCGAGTCCCCGTCGACGCCGGTCAACCTCGTCACGCCTCCTCCGCCGGCGTCGACACCGGTACCACCGCCGACGTCGACTCCGCTCGACGTCGTGCCCCAGTTCAGTCCCACTCCGGGCCCGGCGCCGGTCCGGCGTCGATGGACGCCGAGATCGGCGCCGCTAGAGACACATTATGTCTACCGCCCGGCTCCGTTACTTTCTCCTCTATACCAGGAGTCGGATGATGGGGACAACTGGGAGGGATCCGAGGATCCTATGGCCGCTCAGGCTCAACTGTCCCAGGACTGGGCAGATGAACTGGGGGAGGCCAGTGGCCTGGATACCTCTCCAGACACTGGATTTGTCTCTCCTCCGACTGTGGCTTCGGAGGAGGGCGCTGCTTTCTCTGTGGTGCTGCGCAAGGCGGCCGCAGCCCTTGGGCTCGAGCTGCCTGCCGTGGCTGTGAGGACTAACGTCCTTACTGAGGTGCTTCAGTCTGCAGCAAGCTACACTGAGCCTCTGCTGCAATTCAATGAGGCCCTCATTGACGTTCTGCAGGGCACCTGGTCCAAGCCCTCCACAGTTCCCCCTGTGGACAGGAACGTCGCCAGGCGCCACCGCCCTGCTCCGGGCAACCCCAGTTTTCTGTCCCAACACCCTACCCCTGAGAGCCTGGTTATCCAGGCCTCCACCTCCCAATCCTCTTTCCCGACCGCCCCGCCGGACCGGGATTCCAAGAGACTAGAACAGTTTGGCAAGAAGCTGTTCTCTTCCCTTAGTTTGGGCCTGCGGTCTTTGAACACCGCTTGTCTCTTGGACCGTTATTCCCACTCTCTGTGGGATGCGGTGGAGGACGCGCTGCCCCTGTGTCCGGAGGAGGTCCGGACACGACTCACCCAGGCTCTGGCCGATGGGAGGGATGCCGCGCGACATGCTATACGTTGTGGGCTTGACACCACGGACTCGCTGGGTAGGGCCATTTCTACCACAGTGGCGCTTCGACGTCACGCCTGGCTGCGGTCCACGTCATTTTCGAGCGATGTCCAGAGCACTCTCATGGACATGCCGTTTGATGGCACTCGCCTGTTTGGCGAGAAGGCGGACAGTGCGCTGAACCGCTTTAAGGACTCCCGGGCTACGGCCAAGTCCTTGGGCCTCTCGGCCCCGCGGTCGCAATCTTCCGCCTTTCGCCCCTTTCGTGGCCAAGGAAGGGGTGCCTCCTCGCGTGCGCCTAGCCACCAGCCGCAGAACCAACCTGCGCGCGGTCGCGGACGTGGTTTCTGCCGAGGCGGTTCTGGAGGACGACGAGGTCAGCCCACATCCACCCCGGCAGCATCCGCCTCAAAGCCTTCCTAGTCCGAGCTTTGAGGCCCATTCCACGCCAGTGGGCGGCAGAGTTCGCCATCACCTGCTCCACTGGCGGTCCGTCACATCGGACAGGTGGGTGCTGCAAATCGTCCGAAGGGGCTACTCCCTCCCCTTCGAGACGACCCCTCCAGCCATGCCACCGCAGCACCACCGTATCTCGGGGGATCATTTGAATCTTCTCCACGAGGAAGTTTCGGCCCTCTTGGCCAAGGGGGCCGTCGAGCGCGTTCCGAGTCCAGAAGTAGGTCGTGGTTGTTATTCCCACTACTTTCTGGTTCCCAAGAAGGGCAAAGGAGGCCTACGCCCTATCTTGGACCTCCGGAACGTCAATGCCTTCCTCCGGAAGGAAAGGTTCAAAATGTTGACTTTGGCTCAGGTTCTAGCTGCCCTAGACCCTGGAGACTGGATGGTAACGTTGGACTTGCAGGACGCATATTTCCACATCCCCGTCCTGCCGGCCCATCGGCGTTACCTGCGGTTCACGGTGGGCCAAGAGCACTTTCTGTTTACCGTGCTCCCCTTCGGCCTCACCAGTGCCCCTCGGGTGTTCACGAAAGTGATGGCGGTGGTCGCAGCTCATCTGTGCAGATCAGGGGTTCCAGTCTTTCCTTATCTCGACGACTGGTTGTTGAAGGCGGGCTCGCCCCAGGCAGTCGTCTCCCACCTCCAGACTACGGCGGATCTCCTGCATTTGCTGGGGTTTTCCATCAACGTGCCGAAGTCACACCTGAGTCCCTCTCAGAAGCTCCTTTTCATCGGAGCGGTTCTCGATTCGGCGCAGTTCCGGGTCTATCCACCGGAACAGCGGGTCCGGGATATACAGGCCCTGATTCCCATCTTTCGGCCTCTATCCTGGGTTTCGGTCAGGCTAGTGTTGCGGCTTCTGGGGCTGATGGCCTCCTGCATCCTACTAGTGCATCACGCCAGGCGGTGCATGCGGGCTCTGCAGTGGGACCTGAAGTTTCAGTGGGCCCAGCATCACGGCAACCTGTCCGACCATGTCTTGATCTCGGAGGGCACTGCACAGCAGTTGCAGTGGTGGCTCACGGACTGCGATTGGGTCATGGGCAGAAGCCTCTCCCTTCCCCAACCGGAGCATGTCGTAGTGACGGATGCGTCCCTCCTGGGATGGGGTGGCCATATGGGAGAGGCGGAGATCAGAGGCCTCTGGTCTCCGGCGGAGTCTCGTCTCCACATCAACCTGTTGGAGTTGAGAGCGATCCGACTTGCACTGAAAGCCTTCCTTCCCTCTGTCAGGGGAAGTGTCGTGCAGGTGTTCACGGACAACACCACCGCCATGTGGTATTGCAACAAACAGGGCGGGGTGGGGTCGTGGACCCTTTGTCAGGAGGCTCTGCGCCTCTGGACATGGCTGGAACACCAGGGCGTCACCCTGGTGGTTCAACATCTGGCGGGCTCTCTGAACGCCAGAGCAGACGAACTCAGCCGCCGGTGCATGATGGATCACGAATGGCGTCTGAACTCCGAAGTGGCACAAGGTCTCTTTCAGCAGTGGGGAGAGCCTTGGTTAGATCTATTCGCCACTGAAGAGAACGCGCAATGTCAGCAGTTCTGCGCGTTGGAATTTCCAAGGCGGCGCTCGCTCGGCGACGCTTTTCGTCACGAGTGGAGTTGCGGTCTGTTGTACGCCTTTCCGCCTATACCACTTCTGCCCAGAGTGCTGAAGAAGATCAGGCGCGACCGGGCCCAAGTCATCTTGGTGGCTCCGGATTGGGCACGAAGGTACTGGTATCCCGAGCTACTCAGTAGGTTGACCGATCGTCCGCTACGTCTGCCCCTTCGGGAGGATCTTCTGTCGCAGCAGCAGGGGACGGTCCTCCACCCGAACCTGTCCAGCCTCCACCTCCATGCGTGGAGATTGAGCGGCGGCAGTTGATGCCATTTGACTTGCCTCCTGAAGTCTGTGATATCATTCTGGCAGCCAGGCGTCCCTCCACAAAGACGGTATACGCCTGCCGGTGGAACAAATTTGTGGCATGGTGCACAGCAAAGGCTGTGGATCCCCTTTCCGCCCCTCTTTCTGAGGTTCTCCTCTTTCTTCTTTCTTTGGCCCGGCAGGGCTCTGCCCTGGGCACCCTGAAAGGTTATCTTGCTGCCATCTCTGCTTTCTTGCGGCTTCCTGATCAGCCTTCTCTTTTCAAGTCCCCTGTAATTACACGCTTTCTAAAGGGCATTACTCACACGTTCCCTCCTGTCCCTTTTGTAATGCCTCAGTGGGACTTGAATCTTGTTCTCACATTTCTAATGTGTGCTCCCTTTGAGCCTCTTCATAATTGTCCTCTTCGTCTGCTGACGCTTAAGACTGCTTTTCTGGTAGCCATCACCTCGGCTAGACGGGTGAGTGAGCTCCAGGCTTTATCTTCAAAACCTCCTTTTCTCTCGGTTCATCCGGACAAGGTTGTCCTTCGGCCTCGTCCCTCCTTTCTTCCGAAAGTGGTGACTCCATTTCATCTTGGGCAGTCTGTCACCTTGCCCACCTTCTTTCCGCCTCCGCATCCTTCCAAAGAGGAATAGAGGCTCCACCGTCTGGACCCAAAACGTGCGCTCTCCTTTTATCTGGACCGCACAAAGCAGTTCCGGGTGGACGACCAACTTTTCGTTGGATACGTGGGTGCTAAGAAGGGGAAAGCTGTGCACAAACGGACTATCTCTCGGTGGGTCGTTTTGTGCATCAAAATCTGTTACTCCTTGGCGAAAAAGGACCCTCCTGTTGGGCTGCGCGCCCATTCTACTCGGGCCACAACGGCTACTACTGCTTTGGGACGGGGTGTCCCTTTGCAGGACATCTGTCAGGCGGCAACGTGGGCTTCGCTACACACGTTTGCCAGGCATTACTGCCTCGACAGCCAAGTCCGGAGGGATGGCTTCTTTGGCCGTTCTGTCCTCCAGGACTTTCTGGTGTGATCTTGGTTCGCAGACCCACCACCGGGGATGGTATTGCTTGGGTATCTATTCTAAGGTGAGGAATCTAACTAACGTGTTTCTTTCAGATGAACAAGTTACTTACCTTCGGTAACGATGTATCTGTAAGAAACATTAGTTAGTTAGATTCCTCACCGACCCACCCATCCTCCCCGTTCTGCGAACTGACATCTAGGGTTAAGGTTGTCCTTTTCAGATCCCTAGATTTTATTTTTGGCACCAGTGTCGGTCTTTGCATGGCTCTGCGTTCCTGGCGCGGAAAGCTATGTACAAGAACTGACGTCAGCGCGCGAGGGCGGCGTCTAAGTACTCCGACGTCATTCCGGCGCACGACGCCGACGACGGACGCGGAGCCGCAGACGCCGCCTAGCGACGCGCAAGGGGTATTGCTGACGAAAAATCTTCCGGATCCAGTCTGACGCCTGGGGATATTCTAAGGTGAGGAATCTAACTAACTAATGTTTCTTACAGATACATCGTTACCGAAGGTAAGTAACTTGTTCCTTGACTTACCTTATGGGTTCTCCCTTCGAGCCCTTACACAAGTCTCCTTTGAGACTGTTGTCTTTTAAGACGGTTTTTCTCATTGTAATCACCTCGGTAAGTGAGCTTCAAGCTCTAAGTTCGAAACCCCCGTTTTTGACCATTCATGCTGAAAGAATGGTACTCGGGACCAGGGCTGCATTTCTGCCTAAGGTGGTAACTCCCTTCCATCTGGGGCAGTCCGTTACCCTTCCTACCTTCTATCCTCCCCCTCACCCTTCCAAGGAGGAGGAGAGACTTCACCGCTTGGACCCTAAGAGGGCGGTGAGCTTCTACCTAGACAGGACAAGAGACTTTCGAGTTAATGACTAGCTCTTCGTGGGCTTTGTTGGCCGCAGAAAAGGCAGAGCGGTGCACAAGCGCACCCTTTCCAGATGGATTGTCTTGTGCATCAAGATATGCTACTCTTTGGCTGGTAAGGAACCTCCAGAGGGTTTAAGGGCCCATTCCACTAGAGCTAAGTCTTCAACTTCTGCTTTGTCTAGGGGTGTTCCTGTGGAGGACATTTGTAGGGCGGCAACTTGGGCCTCCCTCCACACTTTCGCAAAACATTATTGCTTAGACACTGAGGTGAGGAGGGATGGACATTTTGCTCGTTCCGTCCTTCAGGACTTTCTGGTATAGAAGGGTGGACACCCTCCTCTGGGAGTGGGACTGCTGTGCGAATCTATTCACAAGGTGAGGAATCCATGGCAGATGTGTCCATCAGAAGAACAAGTTACTTACCTTCGGTAACGCTTTTTCTGGTGGATACAGTACCTGCCTGTGGATTCCTCACTGACCCACCCGCCTCCCCGTTGTCCACCCTTGTTATACCTTCAGTATATGATGGTGTTTCAAAATGTATTTGTTATTATCGAAGGCAGTGTGTTATTTCTTTTGCCTTTCTATTTATTCTCCACACTGTGTGTGTTGTTTGTATATTATGTACTGTGTATATATTGCTGTCAGTCCGTCCGTGTGCCTCGAAGGCGCGGAAAAAAAGGGCGGAACTGATGTCATCACGCCGACGAGGTCTTATGGAGCCGGTGACGTCAGCGGAGTCGCGAGCGGAGCCGTGTCTCTGTGACGTAGTCTTCGACCTCATCGGCGTGGACTGCTACAAAAGTTTCCGAATGTTGCTGGCGCAGGGGATATTCACAAGGTGAAGAATCCACAGGCAGATACTGTATCCACCAGAAAAAGCGTTACCGAAGGTAAGTAACCTGTTCAACTGGGAAAAGGGCAGAGGAGCCTCTGTAAAAGGAGCTTCCAACTCTAAGCATCGACTCGTCCCTTACTCCCAGTTCACTCCGTTTTAGAAACAGATCACCGCCTAGAACTTAAGAACCCTCCCTAAAATGCCACATTGCAGACACTTCCTCAGGCGAGACCATCGTCTCCTTCTTGAAGTACTAGAGCTCCTCCAGAAAGGGACAATACAGTGCCTCCATCCTATCCGGTAACAGGCTTCTATTCTTTTCTACCTTATTTCCAAAATGGGTTGTTCCCTCAGGCCCATTGTGGGGAAATTACGTGTATTATATAGTGTGGTTGTGCAGCCTCGCTGTCGAATAGACTTAACCACTTTAGGACCCTTCGGTTTTGTCTGTCAAACCCTTAGCTCACCCCTGGGTATCTGTGGCACTGAGCAGCAAGGTCTTCACAGAGGAAGAAGTGTAAAGCATTTAAACAGCACTAAAACAATTAAGGAAGAAATCCCCACTACACTCAAAAAATCCAACACCAAATTTTTAAAATAGACTGTATTTTTATAAGAATTTAGAGACTAGAACGAAAAGATCGAGATGAGGTGTTCTGGGGATATACATATCTGAAAGAAACATGTTAGCTATAGATTCTTTACCTTGGACTTACCCCCAGGCGCCAGACTGGATCCGGGAAGTTTTTTCGGCAGCAGTACCTCTGCGTGTCGAAAGGTGGCGTTGTTCGGTTCCGTGTCTGTCGTTGGCGTCGTGGTCGCTGGGATGACATCACGGCAGCTACTTAGAGGCCGCCCTCGCGGGCTGACGTCCGTTTTTGTTTTTCCGCACCAGCCAGTGCAGATCCAGAGAGAGCGGTGCCTCCAGTCACTTTTTGACAGGCTTCATGGCAGGCGGTTCCTGTACCCACACCGCGTGTGCCTCTTTTGCCTGGAGCGCGATCACGACCCCAAGTCGTGCTCTGACGGCCGGTCCATGGCTCCGAAGGCTTTGCGGGAGCGGTCCTGAAACTTTCTTGAGCGCCCGCAGTCGACTCCGCACCGTTCGAGGTGCCTGTCGCAAAGGAGGTCGATGGACCAGTCGCGGAGCCATCGTTCTTCCAAGTCTTCGCACTCTGGGTCGGGTAAGTCGAAGCATAAGAAGTCGAAGAAGCATCGTCTCTCTTCGACTTCTCCCCGTCCGTTGGCTGACGCGACGAGGGATGTGGGTGGTGCCCCTCCTGCGGCTCTGCACGCGGAGCCCAAACAGTTTACTCCGGACATCCCTCCCTTTCCGGGACCCGGGGTGACTCCTGCCCAGCTTCGTAAATTGCGATGCACGCTGTCGGGCCCTGCAGACTCGGTTGGGGGGGGCCTAGGCCTTCTCCGCCGACGGCTCTGGCCCCGGTGCCACAGGCCCCCCCTTGGATCCAGGCCTGGATCCGGATCGGCTCCATTTGACCTTATAACCCCTCCACCGGCTCTGCTTCCTCCGGCACCGCTACTGCAGCCGACGTCTGTCGTGTCCCCGGCTGGCGTCGACCCTGGCCTCCATCCTGATGTAGACCCAGTGCCGGAACCGGCGCCGAGAGGGGTTTTTGTGCCCCTTTTGGCTCCTGGGGTCCCTTTTTCGGCCAGTTTGACACCCAGAGGATGAGGAGGAGGACTGGGAGGGGTTAGGTGACCCTCCGACTGATCAGCTAGAATCTGAACAGGACTGGAGAGAGAAACTGGGGAATGCCAGTGGTCTAGACACTTCCCCTGACCTGGCATATTGTCTCCTCCTACCGTGGCTACGGAGGAAGGTACGTCATACGCAGTGGTGTTGCGTAGGGCAGCCGAGGCTCTCAACCTAGAGCTTCCTAAGGTGGCAGAGGTGCTTCAGCCGACTGTGAGCTCTTCCGAGCCCCTGCTGCCGTTTAATGAGGACCTTACTGACGTCCTTTTGAGGACTTGGTCCAGTCCCAACACGGGGGCTCCTGTGGACAGGATGATTGCCCGACGCCACCTCTGGCCACTTTCCTCTCCCAAAACCCCACCCCGGAGAGCTTTGTGGTCCAAGCCTCCACTTCCAAGAGCGCATGCCCAACCGCTCCTTCGGAAAGGGAATCCAAGAAGCTGGATCATCTTGGAAAGAAGATTTTCTCTTCTGGCAGCTTGGGACTGTGGTGGTAAACACCGCATGTCTATTGGGCTGTTATTTCCACTCCGTGTGGGATACGGTTGCGCAGGTGCTGCCTCAGTGTGCGGAGTAGGCCCAGACAGTGCTCTCCCAGGCTATTCCCGCCGGGAGGGATGCGGCGAAGTTTACCATCCGTTGTGGACTGGATACCGCCGACTCTCTGGGCAGGACAATTTCCACATCTGTGTCCCTTTGTCGCTACGCCTGGATGAGATGGACTTTCTTTTCGGCGGATGTCCAGAATACCCTCATGGACATCCCATTTGATGGCCGTTGCCCTTTTGGTGACAAACGGACAACGCTCTAGAGCGTTTCAAGGACTCAGAGGCTACGACCAAGTCCTTGGGCCTCCCCAGCTGCCCTGCGCAGTCTGCTTTTCGCCCCTTTCGTGGCTATGAAAAGGGTACCCCACTACGTCCACCCAGAGCCACAGGCCACAGCAAGTTTCCCAATCTTCGCACGGCTTGGGAAGTGAGAACCACTTCCGTGGTTCAGGGGGCCAGCGGGCAGGCCAGTCCACCAACCCTCCCTCTGCAGCAGCCTCCAAACCTTACCAGTCCGACTTTTCCGGCCCATCAAATGCCAGTGGGCGGCAGGATGCGCCATCACCTCCCCCACTGGCGCACCATCACATCGGACAGGTGGGTTTTGCAAATAGTCCGAAGGGGCTACTCCCTACCCTTCAAGGCTACCCCTCCAGCCATGCCGCTTCAATTCCACCGCATGTCGGAGGATCACTTGGGTCTTCTCCAGCAGGAGGTTACGGCTCTCTTGACCAAGGGAGCCATCGAGCGCGTTCCTGTCCCAGGAGTAGGTTGTGGTTGTTACTCCCACTACATTCTGGTACCCAAGGAGGGCAAGGGCCTGCGTCCAATCTTGGATCTCAGGAACGTCAACTGTTTCCTCCGGAAGGAGAAGTTCAAGATGTTGACGCTCGCTCAGGTCTTGTCTGCCCTGGAGACTGGTGATAGCGGTGGTCGCGGCTCTTCTGTGCAGATCTGGGGTCCCAGTCTTCCCCTATCTCGGTTACTGACTGTTGAAGGCGGGCTCGCCCCAGCCTTTCTTCTCCCATCTCCAGACTACGGCCAACCTCCTGGATTCACTGGGATTCTCCATCAATGTGCCACAGTCACACCTGATCCCCTCTCAGAAGCTCCTCTTCATCGGAGCGGTTCTGGACACGACGCGGTTTCGGGTCTATCCTCCCGAACAGCGAGTTCGGGATATTCTGGCTATGATTCCTATCTTTCAGCCTCTATCCGGAGTTTCGGTCAGGATGACCCTGAGGCTGCAGTGCCTCATGGCCTCCTCCATCCTGCTGGTCGATCATGCCAGGTGGCATATGGGGGCTCTGCAGTGGGACCTGAAGTTCCAATGGGCGCAGCATATGGGGAATCTGTCCGATTGAATACCGATCTCGAAGGGCACTGTACAACAGTTGCTGCGGTGGCTCACAAACCAGGATTGGGTCAACAGCAGATCCCTCTCCCTTCCCCACCCAGAACACAGTGGTGACAGACGCCTCCCTTCTGGGATCGGTCGGCCTCATGGGAGAGGCAGAGATCAGAGGCCTCTAGTCTCCGGTGGAGTCCGGTCTCCATATCAACCTTCTGGAGCTCTGGACGATCCGTCTTGTACTCAAGGCATTCCTTCCCTCTGTACGGGGAAGAGTAGTGCATGTGTTCATGGACAACACCACCGCTATGTGGTACTGCAACAAACAGGGCGGGGTGAGGTCGTGGACCCTATGTCTTGAGGCCCTTCGCCTCTGGACATGGCTGGAACATCAGGGCATATCCCTAGTGGTTCAACACCTGGCAGGTTCCCTGAACGCCAGGGCGGATGAACTCAGCCGCACGTGCATGATGGATCACAAATGGCGTCTTCACTCTTGAGGTGGTGCAAGTACTCTTCAGACAGTGGGGAGAGCCTTGGTTAGATCTATTCGCCACCGAAGAGAATGCTAAATGTCAGCAATTCTGCGCGTTGGCATTTCCAAGGTGGCACTCGCTAGTCGATGTTTTTCGTCGCCAGTGGAGTTCCGGTCTGTTGTACGCCTTTCCGCCTAGACCACTTCTACCCAGAGTGCTGAAGATCAGGCACGACCGGTCCCAAGTAATCCTTGTTGCCCTGGATTGGTCACGAAGAGTCTGGTGTCCGGAGCTGCTCAACATGGCCATCAATCCTCCGACTCTTCTGCTTCTTCGGGAGGATCGTTTGTCGCAGCAACAGGGGACGGTCCTCCACCCGAACCTGTCCAGCCTCCACCTCCTTGCGTGGAGATTGAGCAGCAGCAGTTGATGACTTTTGACCTGCCTTTCGAAGTGTTTGATGTAATCTTGGCAGCCAGGCTTCCCTCCACTAAGACGGTATACGCCTGCCTGTGGAACAGATGTGTGGCATGGTGCATAGCAAAGGCTGTGGATCCCCTTTCTGCCCCTCTCTGGGGTTCTTATGTTTCTCTTTCTTTTGCCCAGCAGGGCTCTGCTCTTGGCACTGTCAAGGGCTAATTTTCGGCTATCTCTGCCTTCATTCGGCTTCCAGATCAGCCTTCTCTTTTCAAGTCCCTGGTTGTTAATCGTTTCTTGAAATGCATAACTCGTCTTACCTCCTATTCCCTTCATTATGCCTCAGTGGGACTTGAATCTAGTCTTAACCTATTTAATGTGCGCTCCCTTTGAGCTGCTTCACAACTGTCCTTTGAGGCTTCTGACGCTTAAAACTGCATTCCTGGTATCCTTCGCATCTGCCAGGAGAGTGAGTGAGTGAGCTCCAGGCTCTTTCCTCCAAGCCTCCTTTCCTGTCTGTCCATCCGGACAAGGTGGTTCTCAGGACTCGCCCATCTTTCCTGCCCAAGGTTGTCACTGCCTTTCACATCGGGCGGACCATCACTTTGCCCACCATCTTTCCGCCTCCGCATCCTTCGAAAGAGGAGGAGAGGCCCCATCGTCTGGACCCAAAATGTGTGATTTCCTTTTATCTGGATCGCACCAAACCGTTCCGGGTGGATGACCAGCTCTTTGTTGGCTACGTGGATGCCAAGAAAGATCCGGCTGTACACAAGCGGACTATCTCCCGATGGGTTGTTTTGTGTATCAAAGCCTGTTATTCTCTGGCAAAGAAGCCTCCAGTGGGTCTACGCGCCCATCCCACCAGGGCGACGGCAGCAACTACTGCTTTGGGGCGAGGAGTGCCTGTAAATGACATCTGTCAGACAGGTACGTGGGCTTCGTTGCACACATTTACCAAACACTACTGCCTTGACAGTCCGGTCTGGAGAGACGGCTTCTTTGGCCGTTCTGTTCTCCAGGACTTTCTGGTGTGTTCTTGGTTTGCAGACCCACCTCAGGGGTTGATATTCCTGGGATATCTATTCTAAGGTAAGGAATCTATAACTAACGTGTTTCTTTCAGGTGAACAAGTTACTTACCTTCGGTAACGATATATCTGTAAGAAACATTAGTTAGTTATAGATCCCTAACCGCCCCACCCATACTCCCCGTTCTGCGAACTGATTTCTAGGGTTAGGGATATCCTTTCAGGGCCCTAGGTTTGTGCACCAGTGGTCAGTGTCTTGCGCGGCTCTGCGTTTTTGACGCGGAAAGTCGTGTACAGAACTGGCGTCAGTGCGCCAGGGCAGCATCTAAGTTTCTGCAACGACGTCATCCCGGTGACCACGACGCCAACAACAGACACCGAGCAGACCAACGCCACCTTTCAACGAGCAGAAGTTCTGCTGAAGAAAAAACGTTCCCGATCCAGTCTGACGCCTGGGGTAATTCTAAGGTGAGGAATCTATAACTAACTAATGTTTCTTACAGATATATAGTTACCGAAGGTAAGTAACTTGTTCTTTACAAGCAATAATATATCAAGGCAATTTCACTCAACTGCGAAGAAGCCTTGGCAAAGTCAACAAATTAGAGACTTGTAAACTTTTTAAAGAAACCTTAGGCAAGTGTTGATGCAGGCAGTTAAAAGTACTTGGGGCGACCACCTTCAGCAATGGAGATAGTCATGGGGTTCAGTTACTTCCTCAGAAGAAGCCGTCCTTGGCACATTTTTCACATTGCAATGGAGTCCTATGCAGTGGTTCTGATGCAACAGATGGATACTGAAGATGCTCCAAGGATGCTGTGG
The DNA here is from genome assembly GCF_964204655.1 of Triturus cristatus. Lineage (NCBI taxonomy): Eukaryota > Metazoa > Chordata > Amphibia > Caudata > Salamandridae > Triturus > Triturus cristatus. The sequence continues at coordinate 124,441,680 of NC_140581.1, forward strand.
ATGCCAATCGGTCAACATGGACTTGCTGCAGGGATACCTCGGTCCACAGAGATGGTGACGTGTCCTGGTTGCAGGGATGACGTCCCACAAATTCTTCTACAGTCTGGTGAAGCCTAGTTGTCCCTGAACTACCTGGACGCCTGTTGTCGCGGTGACAGGCCAATCCTTCCTGGTCCAATAACTTACCTCCCGAGGGTCCCAGCAACTTCCCAACAGCACTACCTCATTCAGTGAATTTTGGGTGCTACACTTTGCGTCAGGTCTTTCTACTTGGTGCTTCACGGTAGTGCTGGTAGTGACTTGAAGACTTTGAGCTACCAGCTTGCCCCTGCAGGCTCCTTCAGCTGTTGTCACTGTGCTGAAAAAAGGGGGCCCTTGGAGTTCTCTTAGGTTGACTGGGAACTGGAGACATCTTCTCCCTAAGCAGGACGCCGCAGGCACATTCCCTCTCTTTGCTAGCCAGCAGGTGCAGTCTTTGGCAGTGCAGCCTCTTTGCTGGTCTCTCAGTGCAGCTTGGTAGTCATTTGGTTCTTCTTCCAAGTCAGTAGAGATCTGAGTCCTGGGTGCCAGAGGTGCCCTCTTTAAGCTAGGAACGTGCTATCAGCGCAGGATGCAGTTGGTAGCCAATGGGCTGCTAGGTTCTCTCCCACCTGGTGAACACTTACTGTTGAGTGTGGCATCTGGATATCCCAGGATGCACCATTTTGCCCACTCCCAAGATGCTTCAACCCCTCTCTGTTAAGACCTCACTAGCCCACATGCAGGGTGTGGCTACTTCAGGGCTACACCCCTACACCCCCCTAGGGAAACCTTTTTGGCAGTGCTGCCACGTCCTGCCTCCAGCCTTAACTGAGCCAACCCTCCCTGGGATCAATGTTCAGCACAGTTATACAAATGTTTGCCCCAACCATCATCAAAGTCTTGGCATTCCAGCAGCTGCAACCTCTTTCAGCTGTCATCCGAGCCATTATGCATCTCCTTTAGATAATTGTTTCCTGCACCGCTATCGTACCCGAAGCCAGAGTCCACATGTGCCCTACCAAGATCTAGCGTTGGTGAAGAACCAGCATTCACTGCTCTCTGCTTTGGTAAAACAGTAATAACATATTGCAGGGCAAGCCTTTCTCAGACCCGATTCTGCAAATAACTATTACCCCAGACTCCTCCCTCAGAGGCAGGTATGTACATCTCCGAACCATGACTTTGGTCTAACCCTCTAAATAAAAGGGCCGCCACATCATTTACCTTCAACTAAAGGTTATACGGTTAGTCAAACTTTTACTTGAGGTCATTTGAGGGAAGGAAGTTCTCATCGGGGCCAACGTAACGTTCATGTATTGTTTTCAGAACATAGCAAGCACTCTCCCTTGCCCTTAGGTTTCAGCACAGGGAATTAGGCATTGTGCAATCCTCCACAGCAACCAAATTGTAGAGAAACATCTTCCGGGGAGGTACAACAACTTTTCCGACCTGCTCAGCAGGATACATCAACAAGTTCAGAAGTGGAAACTCCACCTGCAAATCCTCTGCAACTACTTCCAATATTGGGGCACCCTGCAAATAGACATGTTTGCCACCCCTGAAAACGCAAATTACTTAAACCTCCACTCCAGGTTCCCACAGTCCATGGACAATCCACTATCTGGTCAGGGAGCTTTTCTTTCTCTCCTACTCCTCCCATATATGGTGAGAAAAATGAGACCAATGTTGCTGATGCTCAACCTAGTGGCTTAGAGTTGGGCCTTGCAGCCCTTGTACTGTGTGCTTCTGTCCATCTGCCCACACCCACCTACAAGAAGCTGCCACTCGGACTACACCTACTCACACAATGACAGGGCCGAATTAGACACCCAGGTAGCTCAATCTATCAATCTGGCATCTGCAGTCTTAAAATTTGGCTATCTAATCGTACCACAGAAAAGCATGACGCGTAGGCCCACCATTCAGGCCTGTTACACGGCAAAGTGGAAAAGGATTTTCCAATACTGCTTTTCTAAACACCTGGATAACCTACAGGCTAACATGCCGGAGATAGTCTATCCTTTGCATCTGCAAACGTCCCCCCTCACCTACACATCAATATACCTACCCCTAGCTACTGTGCAGGTTACATTCCAAGTAGGTATTATTCTTTCCACTTTAGGAGCCAATAAATCGAGGCTTTCATGTAGGGTCTTATGAGGGTTATACCTCCTATATTCCCTCTGCCTCGATGCGGAACCGTAATGCAGTCCTCACGAGGCTCAAGGACCCTTCAAACCATTACACCGATAGCCTTACAGTCCCTTTCCTGGAAGACAGCCTTCTTAATTGCCATAAATCTTCTCACGTCCTAGTGAGCTGCAAGCACTCCCATTTCCAAAGCCTATCATTTTGGTTCACTTGGATAGGTTTGTTCTCTATACCAATCCCAAGTTTCTGACAAAGGGGGTATCAACCTTTCACCTCAGTCTGACTGTAGGCCTGGTAGTCTTCTTTCCACAACCAGATTCAGTAATGGAAATGTTAATCTATGAAATATGCCAATGCTAATGTACTGTAGTTACAAGAAAGTAACTATCTGATAGAGACTTCTACCCGCAGATTAGTTACCATAGAATAATTCCCAGGTGTCAGATTGGAACCGGAAATTAATGAGCAGTACCGCTGTGCACTACTGGTAGGGGGGGGGGGGTCAAATGGTTCATCATAGTCATCATCCACACCGAATGTGATATGCGTGGTGCCTAATTTGGCACCAACCCAGTGTGCTGACATAGAATCCTTTCTTTCCGCTCCAACTGCGCGGATCCGGAAACGCTACCCCAGCCAATTTTAATCTTTATCTACCACTTTTTACAACTTTTGTCTGCCTTTTTGAGCATTTTGCTTCCTATTTGGTAGAGATGTATCTAAGAAGTCAGAGGGTTTTAAACCTCTGCGACTTGTCACAGACAGATCTGTGACAGACTCCCATCTGGTTTGTCTGCGCCTGGAGCCAGGCGACAACTCCATGAATTGTCCCAACTGCCGCACCATGAATCCAAAGGTGATTCGGGAGTGGGAGTCCAAACGTCTGACGGCCCAACATCAGAAGACTCTGCACCGCTCCAGGTCCCGATCTTATGGAAAGTCCCGGGCCTGCTCTTAGTAGTTCCTGACGCTTTTTGTCAAAGTAGTCATCAGGTAACTCCCATAGAAATAAATAACTTTAAGAAGTCTAATTGCTCATCGATGTCGCTACACCAGTCTAAGTCATTGAACAAGGCGAAGGATTGACACCACAATTTGCAACCCCGCTCATGCACTCTTCCCCTGCCCAACTCAGATTTATGAGGCTAAGCACATCATATTTGTGCGGTGTACCACCTCTGGAGCGCCTTTGGGCCCATCTGGTTTTTGAGTTGTCCTGATTAGACTTACGCCGGCAGGTTCGCCCTCGACGTTGATCCTAAATCTGTTTCCGGACTGACTACGTTGAGGAATCAAGACCACCTCTGTGGTTTGGTTTGTAGTCCTTTCGTTCATTTGCCTGGACCAGTGTCACTAGACATCAACACAGGCACTGACTGAACCCCAATGACGTCAGTGCTTCCTTTCTCTCACAGGCCCTGTAGGGATTTTAGCGGGGGTGAATCTGAGGATTCCTACAGCTACTCTGATCACCATAAAGACCTTTGGCCCAATTGGATGACAACAACTTGTATGAGGTGCTGGTAGGCACGTCACCAGACACTAGCCTGGTCTCTTCCTAGTGTGACTATAGAGGAAGGGGCTTTTTTTTTTCTATGGTGGTGAGGAGGGTGGCTGAGAACTTATACATCCAGCTGCCCTCCGTTGAAGTGAAACAAGTGTCTTGACAAAGGTTCTTCAGCTAGGGGTGTCCCCCACCAAGCCCCTACTATCCTTTAATGAAGCCCTTTCGGATGTCCTGTTTGGTCCTGGGCCGAGCCCTGCATGGGCACTCCTGTGCACAGGACAGTTGCAGGTCACCATCTCCCCACTCATGGGGACCCATCTTTCCTCACCCAGCACCCCACCTCTTCGAGACTTTTGGGGTAGGTCTCAACTTACAAAGTGAATCCAGGCATGTTCCTTACCATACCACCTGACAGGGAATTCTAGAGGCTGGATACCTTCCCGAAGAGGATTCTTTTCCTCGGCCAGCCTTGCATTGTGGTCATCTTTTTGACCTAGTGCAGACTTTGAAGGAGACTATGAAAGACCTGCAGTGGTGGCTAACTGATGGAAATTGGTTCAGCAGCAAACCCCTCTCCCTTATCTACGCAGAGCTGACGGTGGTGACTGATGTATCAATTTTTGGCTGGGACGGCCATCTGAGGGAGGTTGAAATCAGAGGTCTCTGGTAGAGACACTACTCCATCGCAGTATTCTGGAGCTGATGGCAATCTGCTTGGCATTGAAAGCTTTCCTGCCTTCCGTCAAAGGGAAGCTGATCCAGGTTTTCAGACAGCCGTGCCACCATGTGGTCTGGTCCTGCAACAAACATGGTGTGGGACCCTGTGCCAGGAGGCTCTGCCCCGTTGGACCTGGCTGCAATGCGAGGACATTTTCCTGGTCTTGCACATGGCGGTATCTCTAAAGACCAGCTGTCGATTCCTCGCGGATCACAAATAGCGTCTACATCCAGAGGTTTCTTCCAGGACTGTGGTGAACCTTGGCTAGATCTGGTTGCCACCACTGAGAATTTGTAATGCCAGCACTTCTGCTTGCTGGAGTTTCCAAAGCGGCCCTCCTTCGGAGAATTATTCGAGACTAGACTGGAATATGGGACTCCTAGACTCCTTCCCACTGACACAGCTCCTTTGAGTTCTTAAAATGATCAGGACCTACAGGGCCCAAGTCTTCATTTTGGTTCCAGATTGGCCGAGTAGATCATGGTATCCTGCCCTCTTGAGCATCCATTTTCTGTGCAGGCTGCTTCCTCAGGAGGATTTCCTCTTACAGCAACCAGGCAGTGTCCTGTACTCAAACCCTGCTTGCTTAAGTACCAACAGTTGAAGGTCTGCGATCTTCCTCCTGAAGCATGGAGTTCATCTTTGCAGCCAGGTGCCTATCAACAAAAAATGTGTCTGTTGTTGGGACAAGTTTAAGCCATGGTGCGCTGAGAAACACATTGACCCACTTTCTGCACCCTTGTCCAAGGACTTGCTTTGGGCACACTTAAGGAATATCTTTCGGCTAGGTCTGCTTTTTTTGTGGATTCTGAAACAACCTTTCCTGTTTAAGGCGCCTGTTACCCATTTGCAGCTCCTCAGCATGTTTCCACCCAAACCTTTCTTTATGACCCAATGGGATCTTAGTTTAGTTTTAACCTATTTGATGTGTTCCTCTTTTGAACCCATGCATAGCTGGCCTCTTAAGATTGCTGATCGTCAAGACTGTCTTCTTTGTAGCCATCACATCTGCCAGGAGGGTTAGTGAGTTACAGGCTCTTTCTGTTCGCCCTCCATATACCAGCTTCTTCGCAGAAAAACTGTTTCTCCCAACCTGTACCTCTTTTCTGCCAAAAGTGGTGACATCTTTCCATGCTGGCGAAAGCATCACACTGCTGGCTGACTTTGCTCCACATTACCCTTTCAAGGAGGAAGAAAAACTCCAGCTTGACCTTAAGTGGGCACTGACCTTTTACATTGATCGCACCAAAGAACACAGGGTGGAAGATCAGCTCTTTGTAGGGATCACTGGAATAAAGAAGGGCAGAAACGGGCCATCTCTACGTGGCTTGTACTCTGAATAAAGATCGACTATGCATTAGCAGAAGCAACCCCCTGAGGGATTGCAGAGTCATTTTGCCATAGCCAAAGCTGCGTCTACTGCATCAATTCTTGGAGTTCCTATCCTGGAAATCTGTCAGGCTACTACGTGGACACTGTTGCACATGTTTAACGAAGATTACTGCCTTGACAGTCTGGTGTGCCATGACAGGTGCTTTGCCCATTTGGTTCTCCTGGCCTTTTTGGTTTAAGGCAATTTGCAGTTCGACTGCCAGGGAGGTATTGCTGTGGTATGTATTCTAGGGTAAGGAATTTGTGGCTAGAATTCTCTATTGCATGAACAAGTTGCTTACCTTCTGTAACACCTTATCTGGCAGAGGCTCTATCTAGCTTCAGATTCTTTACCAACCTTCCTTTTCTGTGAATAGGAGTTTTCCACCTAACTAGGTTCGTGTAGGCCCATAGAATCGGCACACTGGTCAAAAACCTTCTGACGTGAGTCTGTGCTTCTGGCACGTAAATAGTCACAAACTGAAGTCAGCTCGCAAGGAGGCTCCTACATAGTGACCGCACAGGTCACATGCAGTGCAGGTGACGTGGAGCAGTTTTACGACATGAACCTGCTCACAAGGGTACTGCTCAAGAATTTTCATATCTAGTCTGACACCCGAGTAATACTCTTAGGTAAGGTATCTGAGGCTAAATAGGCTCTGCCAAATAAGGAGTTACAGAAGGTAAGCAACTTATTTTTTCATCTGTGGTACCACCATACAAATATGAAGACCTCTAAAGTGCCATTTCGTTGTTGTTGTTGCAAGGATGGCATTACGCCCAGATTAGGTGTGAGTATTACATTTGTCCAAAGTCCAGTTCTGACTCTTTGGCTAAAAGTTCTGAATTGTTCAGATGTTTGTTAATTTTAGCTGAGATGGTCACCCCACTTCAAATACAGCAAAGGAACAAGGATTTTTATTCATTTTAAAAAATAAAACTCTCCTTATTTAATTTGCAGGAATTGTAACAAATGACCGACCTGGGTTAAATGCGAATTGGTAGGACAAAAAGCTGTAAACCTTGCAAATGTTCCATTGGTAGTTTAATTTCCAACACACTTGGTAATATGCGAAAGGGATAAGCACAGGAATACAATAAGCTGATGATTTAATATGAATGCATAATTCATATATGTTTGATTTTGCAATACAACTGACTGCCGTACATGATATCTTTAATGATAGGCACCCTCCTGTGCATTGAACTTCCTTGTTTTCAGTGAGACATTGAGGCAGTACAGAGCACACTCTTGGTATTTTACTGACAAAATTTTACAGTTCCGACAGTTGCAAGATCAAATGTCTCCTCTGAAAGGTTCAAGCCCTCCTGTAAGTGCTGCAAGCGGTTGTCTAAATGATCCCCATACAACATCCGCATGTGGTGTCTTGGATCAGTCCAAGATGCCACAGTGGTATTCATATTCCCTGATTCACTTGAAGAATATTTGGAAGCGGGAGTCAAATTTATTTTTAGGCTGCGATCTGCAGTAACATCCCTTTCTTGTACAGGTAAGGGTCCTATGAAGGAACAATCTCCCCAAATTTGTGCCCATAAAAACTAAGTGCCTTAGGAAAGAAATTGTGTTCTTCCTAGAAGAAATGTTTTCCAGGCTCATCCTTGTCCTTTGAGTTGATTACAAAGATGGATAACAAACAGCAGCAATTTGAACCCATCTGACTATCCATGTTAGACATCTTTAGGATGGGTGGGTACCCTCTCCACCTTCCACCAAGGGCATGGCTACTTTTTTGGACTTAGATACTCCACCGACTCTGACCCCTGCCTTCATTCCTACTCCATGTCTTCTCAGACTTTGGCACCTAGAAAGTAGTTTGGGACCGCTGAGTCGCCTAAAAATGTTATTGTGGCACCTATGGAAATTGTCCAACTTACTAGATGACATAAAAAAGCCTTTATTCAGATGGATACTTCTAATTGCAGACTACTCTCCTTTACAGTATTCACCCAGGTGTCCAAATAGCTCCGAAAACATTTCATCAGTGCTCCTGCTTGCCTCTAGGTGTAGACATGTGGCTCTGCTCTTGCTTTGTACCACCCTAGTAATAACAGAGCGGAGCTGCATGTAACGCAAGCGTTCATGCGGTCATCCATTCCTTTCTTTACAGGCCCGTAAATGTGGATCCATAGTTCTGCTTCCAATTTCGTTGCACTTGCGATGAATACAGCATGCTAGAGAATGATTCCCCCTGTTAAAACTAGAGTTTTCTAACCATGCCACAACTGTAGGAAGCGGATATCGGTCATGGAACCGTATGAGGTGTCTCTCTGGTGTTTGGCTCGGGCATGACTCAGTCATGCAATAAGTGTTCTCCCGAAGGAGATCCAGAACTGTTAAGTGAACATGCATGTTTCCGAACACAAAAAATGATACTGAACATCATGATCTCAACTGATGTTGTTATACGAAACTACTAGAGCACAACCAATCTATACCCCTTCTAGAGATGCCCTCAAGGACTCCATTATCGTTTTGGTTCAGGTTCTGACCAAAGCTTGCCACCACCCAGAGATGATGGTGGTGGGGATAAATTATGCATTTATTTACGAAAGGCCAGTGAGTTTCACAGTTGCCCTGTTATAGGTCTAAATTTTCCTTTTGGTTCTGCTTCATTTACAGTGGAAATTGGACATAGCTGAGGTTTTGCACCTGTTCTTCCCACAATTGAGGTTGAGCATTGTCCTTTCGAACAACGTTCAGCCGGGGCCAGCCACATTTCTGCCCTTGATCCCGTTCAACGAGGCCCTTACTGACACCTTAAGGGGCACCTGTTGCGTCCGTGCAGTTTGTTGGGCAGATATATGCACGCCCTGTGTGTACAGGACCAGTGAGATATTGCTTGCTGTTCTGGAATACCGATGGACGTCATTGGCACAAACCATTGAGGGTCGCCAAATGTAATCTGTGCTAGCACTAGTATCGTGCTCCAGTGCAGTGCGTGTGTTCACTTCACAGGGTTTTCTAGAGGCGTACTTGCCTCTCTCATGGATATGCCTTTTGAAACTTACGCCTGTTCAGTAAAAAAGATGAATCTGCTTTGGAACGTCTTTAAGAGTGTAGGGCCACTGCACCTTCTCTGGGCCTTCTGACCCCTTACCAAACTGTTCTCTCACCAGTTTTGAAAATTCAAGTGCTATTCTAAGGGGCTGGCATGTTGGCAGTGTCATTCTTCAACCACAGCCTTGACTTCAGTCTCCCCAGTCCATTTGAGGCCGGCGTAATTGGATTAGTAAGTCAACATGCTGGCCACTAAGGTCACCAGTCATCCTGTGTGGCAACAGCGACCATGCTGCTTTAGCTTTACATTACTGGTACCCAATCATCCTGAGGGAGCCAGAATCTAGCACTTTTTCCCTTGGTTGGTAATCCATTGTGTCTGACAGATGGGTCCATCAAATGTTTTATCTTGGGTATGCCCTACCCTTTCTGTCTACTCCGCTGAGTTTTCCATCCCCGTCAGAGTGAATGTTAAATGAACTCCTGTTCATTCTCTTGCACAAAGCGCACGTTTTACTGTATTAGGGAGCCATTGAGAGGGTTCCAGACTTGGAAATAGGAGATGGTTGCAACTCTCTCTATTTCCTTGTGCTGAAGAATAATGGGGTCCCTTGGCCCATCTTAAATCTTTGTCCTCTAAATGCCTGCATGTGGAACTACAAATTCAAAATGCTCATGCTAAACCAGATTATGTTCCCTGGCCCAGAGTGTATGGATGGTGTCTCTGGACCAGCATAATGCTTTTTTCCCGTTTAGCAGTCACACAGACATTTCTTGCAATTCCAGGTAGGCCAGGAGCATGATCAGTTTGCTGTGCACCCTTTCGGCCTCCTGACCTCAATAGGGTTCATGAACAACAAGCCAAAATCTCACTTTGTAGAGGCTTCCTTTCATTCGATCTGTCCTGGATATGGTACAGATCAGGGCCTTCCCTCAGATGCACAGTGTAGCACATTTGAGCTATGAGTCCAATGTTTCAGTGTCACTCCTGAATCTGTTAGAGCAGCTCCGCAGCTTCTTTCAGCCTGTTTAAGCTCACTTTGCCAACCGTCCTTGTTTAAATCACCTGTTGTGATGCCGTTCGTTAAAGGGTCGACAAATTTCTTACCAAACAGTGTTATGACACAGTGGGAACTTAACTTGGTCTTGACATTTCTCATGTGTTTCACCTTCATGCAAATGCACTGCTGCTTGTTTGGTCCTTCTGACCTTAAATACTCCCTTCCTCCTTGTGATCACTCAAGCTCGGCCCTCGAGTGAACTTCAGTCACTGTTGGTGCAACTACCCTGCACCATCATTTTTCTACACAAACTGGGTGGAGGACTCAGTTGACATTCTTGCCTCAAGTCGTGACTTTTCCATGTTGGGCAATCCATCATTCACCACTCTTCCAGCGTTATAGAGTCTGGTATCTATTGGACCCCAAAAGAGATTTAATCTTTCTATTGGTCATACCAAGTAACAGTGTGGATGATCAGATTTTTTGGTGGTTCTTTGGGGGTGAAGAAAGCGAAGTCTCTTCCAGAAAATTACCCAGACGAAGTGAATATTCCTCCGATTTAAGATCTGCTATACACTACTGAAAACATTATGAGCCGTTTCTACATGAGCTACGCCTGTTTTCACTGCATTGGTTTGTGCAGTGTCTGTTCTTGACACCAGCCAGGCTGTGATGTGGTGTTCGTGCAGATTTTCACAAAGCACTACTTCCTTGACAGGCAGGTCTGACAGGAAAGACATTTTGCAAGTTGGCTGCTACAGGGCTTTTGTGGTGTTAGTCCACTTCATGAGGCCTCCACCTTTGGAGAGGTACTGGCTTGATATCTATTATAAGGTGAGGTGAAGAAAAAGTACAGAGTTCTATTACTTTTACTTCTTGGTCTCCAAGAAAAGCTTAAATCTGAGGCCCATACTGAATTCCATCAGTAAATGTACAAGATGCTGTCCTATGCCAAGTCCTGCTGGCCTGAAAGTGCAGAATTGTATTATATTATATTTTAATTTCATTTATACTCGTGCTGAGGCGTTGAAATGCTTTGTGGTAGATAGCATGTTACTCGAGAAACCCTGGGTTAGTGGTTATTGTTGGTTACTGGGATTAGTTTTGCTCTTTCAAAGAAAATATTCAATGCGTTTACTCAAGTTTCAGTATGGTAGGGTGCAACTTGAGCGATTGGTTGGTGGAATGTCAAAATAGGTTCGAGGAGATTAGTTATTGTGAAATTACAAGGATATGGTTTCAGAGAACGCAAGGTTGTGAACTGTGAGATGAGCTATGGGTAATTTATGGAAATACAAAAGTAAAAAGCAAGGCATACGCGGCATTTGAAGAGTAGGGTCCTCGGAGTAAGGCATGTAGAGGATGGAGGATAGGTAAGAAGAGAGCCCTTTGCAAGAACGGAGGTGACTGAACATTAAGTATGTTCAAGTCCAGGTCAATGCAGGGGTTTAAATATAGTTGGAGGTGGCTTTATGGGTTAGCACTCAATCTGAGGATGTAACAATTGTAGGAGGTAGCTTGTGTGGTTGTTACTTTGGGAAGTTCTAGAAGTTGTGGCATCTTTGGTGTTCCGTTTGGTTGTTAATGGGGTTTTATCTCCAGAATGCCAGCCCCATCTTCCAATTCTCTTTAGTAAGAGGTATTACTTAAGTGTCACTGTGAGCCTCTACACTATTAGATCACAATCTTTCCATTCTGGCTCACAACCCGGTCTTTTGCTTTTCTTACGAAAGTACTTCACATAAGAAGGTAGGGATCCCATGTATGTTAATATTTGTACAACTGGCAGATGAATTCAGGGTGCTTCTTAAATGCATGCATGATTACTATTAGCCACTATTTAGGCTTTATGATCAATGCGCAAAAAAAATCCACCTCACTATAGCAGAAAGGTTGCCCTTTATAGGGGCGATGCTGGATTCAGTTGAGTCTTTAAGGGAGTACTTGATACCCATTAGGCAGAACTAAGCGCCCCCGCACCCTCCGCTTTTAATCTCCGCCTCTGGCACTTACATATTACATAGCACAAGGCCTTAAAGGGATTTCTCAATATCTATTAGGCAGAACTAAGCCCCCTCTGATTTAAATCTCAGCCCCCCCGCCCCCCGGCACTCACCTCAAGGGACTGACTACACCCGTATTTGCCACACTTTGTCGATGGGTATTAGTTTGTGGACAAGCCCCTTAATGGAATGGCCAATTTGGCAGTCATCTACTAACTGTGATCCCATGACTGCAAGCTTCTGGTCTAAATGCTACACCGGTAACCTGTGTTCCATGAAGTAGTGAGTGTTTGCGGGCTCAGATTTAAAGCAGGTGCGGGTAGGGGGCCATAATTCTTTTTTTATTTTAAAGATTTCTTTATTGGCATTTTGTGTTTAGGTCATAGAGGATACATTTATCATGTATTAAAAAAAAAACAAGAATAACAGTCAACAAGTAAGTGTCTGTGCAACATCATACCATCTTGTATAGCACCTTCAGGGTTAGCTGGAGCCACGGCTTTCCACATCAGAGATGTCAAGAGACAATCATCTATAGGTTTGTTACAGTACAGCATATACATATTTAATGCACAATTCGCCTTTAGTGGTTTTACATTTATGATGGGTGTGGGCTCCTCTTCCATACAGCAGTAATAGGGCCGTCCAGGTTATTGATGGTGTGTAGGTCATCAGGTAATAAAATGTACTGGGGGGGCCTCCAATCCATCAAGCAGGAGTGTTTTTTCCCGTAGCATCTGAGACCTGGGTAAGACTCCAAAGGCTCCCATATATTCCCGGGCCTTGAGCTAGGGTGCAACAATTCAGCATAGGTAGTAAGCTTGTCTCTACAATCTATTAAGTCTTGCAGGTAGTTTTTAAATTTCGGTGCCAGGCTCCTTCCACCACTTACTTAGCCTTTTGGCTTGAAGCAGGTTGAGTGATCCCGCCTTGATGTCCCCTGTATGTTTCAAAATTACCACCAGTGGTGTGAGGGCGATTGTTTGGTCAGTCATGAGCAACAGTGCTGCCTCGATCTCCTCCTGTACCTCAATAGGACCGGATCTGGCGACATGACCAGCTCAGGTGGAGGAAGTCTTTCCCCTTCTACACCTGGCACATCTGTCATCTGGGCGGAGATGATACCTATGTAATCTTGCAGGAGTATATTTCATCCTGTGCAGGAATTTGATAATGCATAGCCTACTGCTCGATTCAATGTGCCCTGTCTACTGGCAACAATAGACCCGCTCCACATAAGTGAGGGGAATTCCCAGCTCCAGATCCCAGCTCTTCCAAGCACCTCCACTCATGCTCAGCATCTCCTGCTGTGCCTTGTGGTATAGGAAGTACCCTAATGTTTCAGCCCTTCGGAGTTAAGTAATGTGTGCAATGTGCTAAGTGTGGCGGGATCACAGGGGGAAGTCAGGGGTAGCTGCCTACGCTTCGTTTTAATCTGATATATAGAAAGACATCTAGGGATGTCTGTGTTTCTCCAGGAAACAGTGCCTCGCGAGTAACTAATAGGCCATCTTTATAAAGTGTATTCCAGCAGGTACTTTCATGAGTGATTGGAATGGATGTCTGATAGTGTGTAATGGAAGGTGACTATAGCAGTGGTTTACCAGCTTTTTTTGGCCAGTTTGCCCTATGCAACCTTGGTGCAGGAAATATTAGAATCGAAGGGGGAAGCAGTAGACACCCGGGGCCCCAGGCAAGCGGCAGAAGGGATTGGGGTCATGTAACCCTGTTCAATGGCTAGGTTTGGCATGTATGTCCAAGCTTGTACTAGTAGATGGTGCGGTGAGCTTGTGCGCACAGGTAATAAAGCTCCATGTCTGGAGCTTCAAAGGCCCCTCCTCCCACCCCAAGGGTTGAGTGAGCAGTTCCCATTCTTTACATGGTTGTTTGCCCACCCAGCTAAGCAAGTGTCATCTGTTTTCAAAGCATTGTAAAGAAATGTCACCCCGGTGAATAAAGAATATTAATAAACCAGTACAAAACTTTAGCGATATAACCATTTTCATAAGGGAAATCGTTCCCGTCATGGATAAGGGCAATGAAATCCAGCGGGTGATACTGTCCATCACACTGGACAGGACTAACACCATAGTTCGCATGTTTAATTTCCTCTCTAATTCTAGACACCTCTATGCCCAAATATCTAAGACTTGAGTCACACCACTTTAGCGGGAAATCTGGTTGGAATCTCAGGGTAGCTGCAGTTGGGCGGGAAATATTTGTTTCTCCCAGTTTATCTGGATGCCAGACAGTCCACCAAAGCAAACAAACTTGCGGAGCAAAGCATTCAGACTATCCCGGGGTGTGATGACATCCGCCTAGAGCGATACTAAAATATGTCTAGTGGGATATCGAATTGCATTTAGGAGGTGGTGTTGGGGAGGGTGTATTTCTGCCTAATTGGTATCGAGCATTACTTTTAATGACCCTGTGCTCCACAATATGCAACTACCGGGTGGGGGAGGGGTGGCTGTGGGCTCAGATTTAAAGCAGGGGGAGCTTAGTTCTGCCTAATGGGTATCGAGCATTCCCTTGAAGCCCTACGCTCCTTAATATGTGGGGCCTGTTACCGATTTGACACTGCCTACCTTTCAGTATATTTGGATAGGACCACTGCAACACTACTGCGTCACGGACCCTTATATGTTTTGGGTTCATAGTACAAGAGATACTAGACAAGATTGCCCACATTGTGGTAACTACGGCTAAATTACAAACTGCAGCACAGCCCAATTAAACAGGGAGGTGCCGTGCACAGGAAGGATTTTATCTCCTAAACAAGATAAACTTCCACTCAGGAGCCAACTCTGCTCACATTGATCGCATCAGTCACAATGATCATATAACAACGGATAGATTTCCTGTTTAGTTAGACCCTTTGGCTCAAAATAACAATGCCTTATTGGGTATCAACAGTTCTGCAGTTTTCAAGTTAAAATGGATAGTGTGGCTGATGTAGTTTGTATGTGATGTTTGGGCACAGAAAGTAAGTGTGCGAGTCATACTCCACTATGCAGGCACTTGACACTAATTGAAACGGTTTGGTTGAAAGAACCAAATATATTCACCTTCTTGCAGAATTTGATTTATATTGCTGTATGTTTTAAAGGAAAGACATGTTTTTTGAACAGGGGTGAAAAGTAAGGTCACTGCCTGATACTAGATCACCACGTATCTTACATGCTATTGGCAATGAGGTTAGGTGATTGTGACTTTAGGGATCAGAGTCCTAATGAATGCCAACTCCCCAGAGTGGCGATAGACAGGCCGAAACATGCTGACAGCAGAAGAAATGACGACCAGGCAGTAACCACCCAAGTTCACCACATAAGTTTTTCACCCTGCCTATGAGGCCCAGAAGATGCTGTGTGGTGGATCCCTTTGAGTGCTTGTTTGTAACTACAAAAAAACATTGCTCGAACCCTAGCGTTGGCTGGGTAGGGGTGTTGTAGTATGCCCAATGATGAAGCATGGCACTATTAGTGTGTGAGAGCTTTTAAAACATTCATGGTTTCCCATGAGGTCAAAAACATTTAAAATCTTACCTTATCTCCTTTGTTGTGTATGCTAAGAAATTAGAACAAACAAGACAATATTCTAATTAAGTCCCAGATCTCAAGAAACAGGAGCAGCATATTTGCAATAGGAAACAATTACATGTTTAATGATATCTTAAAGTTTTATCAGACTTGGAAGATGTATGCTTTAGAAAATGGAAAGAATCAATTATTCACAAATTTAGTGAAGATAAGATTATTGCAACAAACAGTTAACATCTAGCTCCTCTGATATAGGAAGGACTCTAAAGCAGCTGATCCCAGCTTGAGGATACTTTAAAAAAAAAAATAGAAATGCAGGTTTGTCTCCCAAACAAGGGCAATGCTAGAGAGCATGAAAGAGGCTGGCAAACAGGCATAACTAGATTACGGGCAGATTTTTGGAGAGAGGGTCAGCAAATCCTGAAACACCAGGTTGAGGAAACCAGCAAGCTCTGAAAAATATTCTAATGGTGAATAGTTTACAAGTTAATAATTTGTATAACAGTCTTGACCAAAGATGAAAAGACTATTCGTTCTAGGGCTATATTTTTTTCCCAAACTGAAGTTATGTTGTGTTGCTTGCAAAATGTAATCTTTCTAACTAACTCAAAAAATTAGACTGCATAAAAAGTGACCTGAACAAGACCACACCCAGAAGGAATCCGAACAGCTGACTCTCCTCAGTGAAATAATCAATCAAATATACATAGTGTACATTATCTAGAACAGTTGGAAGATAAAACAATACTGATTTAAATGCAGAGACAATTTAAAAGTGTAAATTAATCCTTTATGAGAAGCCTCAGTGCATTCCATAAGATATTGAGATTCTGCTTCTTACTTACGACATTCAGATATCATATTTGTAAAGGTTTTGGATGATTCAACATAGCAATGAGTTGCAGCTATGAAGGTCCCCAAACGTAGGAAATTACAAAATATTTTGGTTTCACTTATTAAATATGAGGAAAATTGTCAATGAAGCCTCAAATAAGGGTGGACATGTTCTTAAATACTACTGATTACATCATGGAGATGGCAAGATCATTTCCTACCTCCTGTGTTTTTTTCAACTGAAATTCAGCCAAAACTTAAAACTCCTGTTTACATTGTATGAATTACTTATGGAATTGTATGCCGATTTTCTTTACGATGGGGGAAACGGAGGAATATATTGCTCCACAATTTGGACTTTGTGTCGACTTTCAGAGGTTTGTATCTTTAGAACCACCACCAGTAGGACCTCCAGTGTCATCCAATGGATGTTTTAATGAAAATGCATTTGTATTTTTGAACTTGTGTTCTCTTCTGCTGCATATCTAAGATACAAAAGACGTTTTAAAAAGGATTGAATGTTTTCCATGCAGTCTATTTCACATCGTGGTCACAGTGGATGTCTCCTACCACTACATTAGTATCAAATTTTCAGATAGGATGGCTTCACCTAAATACATTCTTAGTGGATGTTCCATTTCCAACTTTAGATGCATTGAAATTGCTTTGAGATGTTGCTACAAATGACCCAACTTAGTCTACATATCTAGTTTAATTTCAATTGTCAACTCCAGTTTCATATCCATGCCAGCACTGTGGACTGGTTCTTTGCCCCTTCTTATGCAAATGACATAATGATAATTGGGAATGAATGATTTCTTGTTGAGAAGTTACAAGCAATGTTTTGACCATGCAGTGTTATGAGTTTGCTAAATATATTATTCATTTGAATGCCTGCAAAGGCCAAGTTAGATAGTATATGAGAATGTTTGAGACAGTTGAAAGTGATATCCATGATGTATGTTTAGGCAGCTGATTGGTGCAAACAATGTTGCTTGCTGAAAGCTCCCTTCCACCAACTTAAATGAAAAATGGCACTGACTGAGATTGTTCAGATGCAATTGTTCAGAGAGCAAAGTGTGGGAGAGCACTACATTAAATAGCCAGCAGTCAAGCAGTGAACTGTTCTAATGATCTGTGTCATGCAGGAGATATAATTCTAAAGTGCCAGAGTAACTGTGTTACCTAAGGTTAATGCAATTGGCAATAAAGATGGTTTGGTACCAGCTACATGTAGTATGAAATAAAATGAGAAGGCGACTGCATTGGGTAAGATATTGAATAAAAATCGGTCGAAACTGCTGGTTAAAAAAAACCTAAAAGAATGTATTGCTACATATTCAATCTATCACGTATGGAAAAGTAATACCTTATAGGTGATCAGCGTACACAGCTTTATTAAGCCATCCTGTAAAAAGTCTGATACTGTGTTTATAACTAAATCTTTGGAATGTCATGTATGCATTGGTATAATGTATATATGGATACACAGCCTAAGAAGAAACCAATCTGATTAGGTTATGAGAAAAATATCTTTGCCATGCAGGATTTTTCTTCGTATAAAAGATTATTGAAAGGCATTGTTTAGTTTGCTGGGATTAGACTTGTGCCTGTGTTAACAATACATTTGCAGCACAATCATAAAATTAATAAAACATTCATTGCAGAACATATCGGAGCATGTCAAGCCTTCGGATTGTATTTTTACCTGTATCAATGCATTTCTTAGGAAACCATAATAGGCAACATTAGCCTGAAATGCACTGTTCTATGCAAAGTCTGATTCAGTTGCCAATCTCTCAATAATATGAATTCAGCAGCTTTTAGAGAAAAAAAGATATGGGGGGTGGCACAGAAGTAAATACCTTCCCTGTTGTCCAATATTGTTTGCGGTAGTGTAAAAACAATTAGAAATGGTCAAGATAATCAAATTTCCGCTGTAACAAAGCAGATGAAGTTGCTTAGCAAATATCTGCCATGTACTCTTGAGTGACTTGGAGTTAGCAGTGTTAAGAATCTTTAGAATGAGCTAGATTTGCTGACTACTTAATGCATTTCAAAAGTAAATATTTGGAAGATAATGAATGGAATAATGTTAAATTGGTAGCTGTGTGACTAGGCTGTTCAGATGACACGACAAATGTATGTTTGTTATCAAGCTCTTAACGGATCTCAAGACATAACTTTGCGAACGAGACCCAGTGGGTGCACTTACTACCATTCAAAATTGGGTATTGAAGAGCTAAGCCCATGACCAGGAAACACTTTTTTGCTAAACTATGTTTTGAGACATTTGATTTCCTAGGCATCCCGACCTGCTAAACCTTACTGGTTTGTGGAAATATCAATATTCTCGCTTGCTGACACAAGCAAAAGTATTGTCCGAAATTCTGTTGATATTAGAGTTAAAACTGTAATTAGTGAGTTTTGAGACTTGGGTGGCCACACAGTTTTCTGTAGCTAAGCCCAAAGTAGCTTTTAAGGACAAAAAGGCAGATTTGCTCACCTTATTTGGAAACGCAATACTTGTACGTCAAACTCACTGCTATCTCTGTTGTGAAGTTTAGTATGTGTTATATATACTTGTGTTACGTATAATAGAGACGTTTTTAAAACATGTTACCATCTGTTGGATGCTGGTTCACAACTTACTATTAAGCTCTGTAGTTTGGTGGAAAAAAAACACTAGACAAATTATGCCGATTGATTATCTTGAAATTGTAAAATAACGAGGAATTAGGAAACTGCTTGCATTTAATCATACCAAGGTCGCTTGGCAAAATTCAAGAAGAAACCCTAGGCAACATGAGTAATTTTAAAATGTTAAACAATTACCTATGCAGATGGTATTTTAGACATTTTGACTAGAGACGATGAAGCTAACAAACCAGTCTTTTCAAATTACTACTGATAGTAACTCTGAAATGGATTAAGGCATCTTGCAGGTGCTTTAGAGATATTCTCACATGAGGAAGTCAGTTGTATTAATGAGGACGTCGTTGGTACCTGACCTCGGATCAATTGAAAATACTTAGCGATGTACTTAGATTAGTGTTGTTGCTAAATTCACCTTACCTGAAATGCCGATGGTAAGGATTAGACCCCTGATTAATTTTTCTGCTCCAAACTCTCCCATTTGCTTTTAGTAGTTTGTGATCGAGGTTAGACTCCACTCCAAGGAGTTGTTTGTCACAGGTTTGAATCCCTGTGGATCCTTTATTCTGAAGGCAATAAAATGAGTGCCATGGAGTTCAATATCAAAGATATCTGTTGCTCAGCACTATGAGGACCCAAGAATGAATGTGTGCTTTACAAATACATTATGTTCGAGGCATATGAGCTGCAGATTGTACACTTAGCATAGATCGCCATCTGGTGTTGGGCCCGGATGTTTGCAGTTTGTTTTTCTTCTTGGACAGTCTTTGGAAGTCACGAGTTTGGTGACTCCTCCTTCGGTCCGTACTGCGCATGGGCTTCGGCTCCATCCTCAGATTGTTTTTTTCCGCCATCGGGCTCGGATGTGATACTTCGTGCTCCGGCTTCGAACTTCTACGGTTCCAGCCTCGACGGAAAATCCTCGATTCTTCGAGTTCCTTCATCATCTTCATCTCTCGAAGCGGCACTTTCTCCATCCCGTACATCGACACCGGCCTTCGGGCCCTCCGCGACTCCGGTCCCGGCCGATGGAAAGGACTCCGTTCAAAAAGTGCCCAAAATGTGGGTCTAAATTTCCCCACACCGACCTCCATCAGGTGTGTAACCTTTGCCTCTCTCCGGAACACGAGGCCAGAGACTGCCCCGCCTGCAAGTCTTTTCGATCGAAGAAGACCATCCGAGATCGAAGAGCTCGACGCACCATGGCGCACTCATCCTCTGCAGCTCCACCGGACATCTTCGGAGACGACGCCGAAGCTTCGGGGCAACGAGCAGGAGGAAGACGTCGTCAGCGCTTCCGAGGCCGACGACTCCGACGTGGAGGACATTACACCAGCGCAGCGGGCCGTGAGTACTGTGCCCCCTCCCACCCCCACGCCGAAAACCAAAGAGACTCAGGTTACTCCCTCGCCTGCCGGCCTGGGCAAAACCAAAACCAAAACTTCGATCACCCCACCTTCGGGCCCGGTGTCGAAGCTCCCAAAGTCTCATGGCAGCTCGGGATCGAGCCAGCCAACACCCGGTGCCGAAAAACAGCATCCGGCACCGAAGACTGCAAAATCCAGCTCGACTCCGAAACCACCGGTGCCGAAGCCTGGACACTCGGTGCCGACCAAACACAAATCCGTCGGCACCGATGCTCCGGCGCCGAAACATCATTCGACGCCGAAACACCCGGAGACCTCAAAAAAGCATGGCGCACACAGACCATCGAAACCCCCGGTTCCGAAATCACCGGTGCCGACAGACGACTCGACACCATTGGCTCGGTTTACACCAGACCCTTTACAAAAGACTTTGTCCAAAGATCCAAAGACTGGGCTTTTGACTTTAACTACCAAGAAAAGACGCCTTGATGCTCCGGCTCCTCCTCCTCCACCCAAAAGGAAGGACTCTGCTACTTCTGCCCTCAGAGTGCCCTCCCCACCACCGCCTCCCCTACCCCCTCCACCTCCTCCACCGCCTCCACCTCACAGGTCTCCGCCACCTGTACCTCACTACGATCCGACCCCATCCCCAGATCCGGCTGATGGGGATCCGGACAATTACCCGGCGGACGCCCCAATGGATCCCACTCCACCAGGGACCCCAGATCCATGGGAGGATTACAATAACCCTGATATACCCAATGTACCTCAGGACGACCTATACCCATCAAGACCGTCTCCTCCAGAGGACTCCTTAGGGTTTCACCATTTAGTGCAGAGAGCAGCACACTACCACGGGGTGGACATGCACAGTGAACCAGTAGAAGAAGACTTCCTACTGGATACATTTGATATACAAGACAAATCCACTTCCATTTTACCCATGCTTACGGGTGTCACCAAGCACGCTACAGAGGTGTTCAAAGACCCTGTCAGAGCCAGAGTACTGAACCCTAGAATAGAGAAGAAGTATAAGGCGGCACCCACAGACCCTGCTTACATCAAGGGCCCTGCTCCCCTAGATTCCCTAGTTGTCTCCACAGCTAGAAAGCGGGCTAACTCCCAATCCTCAGGAGATGCCCCACCGCCAGACAAAGAATCTAAACTTCTGGACGCGTCTGGTAAACGCACCGCCTCCCAAGCTGCAAACATGTGGCGCATTGCAAACACACAAGCAGTTCGCGATATGATAGAGCACACTATGACGAACTAGAGGCTCTTATGCAGCACCTTCCAGAAAAATACAAGCACAAGGCTCATGACCTGATACAGGAGGGTAAACTAATTACAAACACCTCCATTAAGTGTGCCCTCGATGCAGCCGACACTGCTTCTAGGGCCATAAATACCAGTGTCCTGCTTCGCCGCCACGCCTGGCTCAGGATCTCAGGGTTCAAGCCAGAAGTCCAGGCATCCATACTCAATCACCCCTTTGACCAGGAAACACTCTTTGGGCCAAAGGTAGACGAAGCGCTCGAAAAGATGAAGAAAGACACAGACACAGCAAAGTCTATGGGGGCACTCCAAACACAAGCCTCCAAACGTTCCTTTCGACGCTCGTCCTTTCGTGGCACAGGCAGAGGCTCCTCCACCGATAACGCCTCTACCTCCTACAAGTCCCCTCCTCAAAATACCTTTTCAAAGGGCAATCAGAGAGGTGGTTACAGGGGTAACAACAATAAGGGCAGGGGCAAAACCAACAACACCCGTTCTGCCACCCCCCCCCCCGCACAATGACTCCCCTCCGCTCCCCCCAGACCATTCCACTCCGGTCGGGGGCAGACTACAAAACTTTATCCACGTATGGGAGTCCATAACATCGGACAAATGGGTGACCCAAATCATTCGGTCAGGGTACTGTCTCGAACTAACATCTACCCCACCCAATATCCCACCAAGGCACCGTCCAATGTCTCAAGAACATTCCACACTGCTCAAACAAGAGGTACTCTCACTCCTCCAAAAGCACGCTATAGAGCAGGTCCCCGTCAATCAACAAAATCTAGGGGTCTACTCCCTATATTTCTTAATACCAAAGAAAGACGGGACCCTCAGACCCATTCTCGACCTCCGGCCTCTAAATGCCTACATACATTCAGACCATTTTCACATGGTCACCCTACAGCAAGTCCTCCCACTCCTCTGCCAGGGAGACTTTCTCACAACCTTGGATCTGAAAGACGCATACTTTCACATTCCAATACACCCCTCTCACAGGAAATACCTCAGGTTCGTGGTGGACGGGCAACATTACCAATTCACGGTTCTCCCCTTCGGGGTCACCACCGCACCACGGGTGTTTACCAAATGCCTAGCAGTAGTAGCAGCACACCTCAGTCGTCAACACATTCACGTCTTCCCTTACCTGGACGACTGGCTGATAAAAGCCGCGTCCTACGACCAATGTGTGCAACATACAAACAGCACCATCCAACTGCTCCACCAGCTAGGCTTCACGGTGAACTACCAAAAGTCCCACCTCATACCATCTCACACAAAGCAATATCTCGGGGCCACGATAGACACCTCCAAGGGTATTGCCTATCCAAACTCAGCCAGAATCACAAGCATTCAAGCCTTACGCAAAACATTCCTTCCTCAACACTCTCTTCCAGCAAGAGTGTTTATGAAGCTCATAGGAATGATGGCGTCTTGCATCTTCATAGTGCCCCATGCAAGACTCCACATGCGTCCACTTCAAGAGTGCCTAGCACAACAGTGGAACCAGGCCCAGGGTCAGCTGACGGATCTGGTGTTGGTGGACGGCCGCACACATCACACTCTGCAGTGGTGGAACACCACAAACCTTTCCAAAGGGCGGCCGTTCCTGGACCCGGTTCCTCAGGTGACTCTAACAGCGGACGCATCGCTCTCCAGCTGGGGAGCGCACCTTCTACACCTCACCATGCAAGGTCTATGGACGCCACAGCAAAAATCGCTCCACATCAACCATCTGGAGCTCTTGGCGATCTTTCTAGCCCTAAAATCTTTCCAAAAACAGATTTCGGGCAAAGCAGTCCTCATTCGCACAGACAATATGACTGCAATGTATTATATCCAAAAACAGGGGGGGACACACTCTCCCCAGCTCTCCCGCTTAGCCCAGAGCATATGGAGATGGGCAATTCCTCAAAACATCTTTCTCCTGGCACAGCACGTTCCAGGCGTACAAAACACCATGGCAGATCTGCTCAGCAGACAAACGCAACAACTACACGAATGGGAACTGCATCCACAAGTTCTTCACCCGTTCTTCCAACAATGGGGGCATCCTCAGATAGACCTCTTCGCCACCCACGAAAACAAAAAATGCCCAAGCTTCGCCGCCAGATACCCACACCCATTGTCCAAGGGCAATGCGATATGGATGAACTGGTCAGGCAGATTTGCATACGCCTTTCCACCTCTCCCACTAATTCCATTAGTGGTCAGGAAGCTACAACAGCACTCCCTCACACTCATTCTGGTAGCTCCGACGTGGGCCAGGCAGCCGTGGTACACCACGCTACAACAACTGTCAGTGGTACCACATCAAAAACTACATCTATCCCCATGCCTCCTAACCCAGAACCATGGAGAAATCAGGCACCCGGACCCAGCTCAGCTCAACCTGGCGATCTGGCTCCTGAAATCCTAGAATTCGGATACCATAACCTTCCCCCTGATTGCATGAACATCATCATGGAAGCCAGACGTCCTACCACTAGAGCATGCTATGCCGCAAAGTGGAAAAGATTTGTAATTTACTGCCGTAACAATACAATCAACCCTCTAGATGCATCCATACAGCACATCATATGCTATCTGCTCCATCTTCACAGGTGTAACCTGGCATATTCATCCATACGCCTACACCTAGCAGCGATCGCTGCTTATCTACAAAACAGACAGCATTTATCACTCTTCAGAGTGCCCGCTATTAAAGCCTTCATGGAAGGCCTTAAACGCGTAATTCCTCCCAGGGCACCACCTTCCCCTGTATGGAATCTAAATTTAGTTCTTACACGACTAATGGGTCCGCCCTTCGAACCAATGCACAAATGTGAGCTACAGTTTCTCACCTGGAAAACAGCTTTCCTTGTAGCGATCACTTCCCTTAGAAGGGTTGGTGAAATACAAGCGTTCACCATACAGGAACCCTACATACAAATGCATCACAGCAAGGTCATACTTCGCACAAATCCGAAGTTTCTGCCCAAAGTCATTTCCCCCTTCCACCTCAACCAATCAGTGGAATTACCTGTCTTCTTTTCGCAACCCCAATCTGTTGCAGAAAGGGCCTTACACACACTTGATGTGAAAAGGGCGTTGCTATACTACATACAAAGAACGCAACCCTTCAGGAAGACTAAACAATTGTTCGTTTCCTTCTCTCCACCACATAAAGGCAACCCCATTTCAAAATCAGGGATAGCTAGGTGGATTGTAAAATGCTTTCAAATTTGCTATCAAAAGGCAAAGAGAACATTATCTGTTCCTCCTAGAGCCCACTCTACAAGAAAGTTAGGGGCTTCTATGGCTTTTCTAGGGAACATACCCTTAGATGACATCTGCAAAGCAGCCACATGGTCTACACCGCACACCTTCACAAAACACTACTGTGTAGATGTGCATTCCAAGCAGCAAGCTAGGGTGGGCCAGGCTGTACTAAAGACACTTTTTCAAACAGCTGCAACGGATACCGGTGGTCGCCGCTAAGGTTGGGTACTGCTATGTAATCTATGCTAAGTGTACAATCTGCAGCTCATATGCCTCGAACGGAATATGCTACTTACCAGTATGCATCTGTTCTTGGCATGTAGAGCTGCAGAGTTGTACACGCCCACCCGCCTCCCCGGCTACCTGTATCCGTTCCAGTACATCTTATTTAGATACAACACATGGGTTTCTCACTGTTATTACTACGCTCCATCATTTCCCTGTTGGCGAAAAACAATCTGAGGATGGAGCCGAAGCCCATGCGCAGTACGGACCGAAGGAGGAGTCACCAAACTCGTGACTTCCAAAGACTGTCCAAGAAGAAAAACAAACTGCAAACATCCGGGCCCAACACCAGATGGCGATCTATGCTAAGTGTACAACTCTGCAGCTCTACATGCCAAGAACAGATGCATACTGGTAAGTAGCATATTCCTTTCTATTTGTTACATGATATTTTCCTTTCTTAAAGCAGGGTAAAGACCATGGAGCTAGCAGTTTTTTTTTATCATAACATGTATGTAAATCTACTACATTGGCAACTGTTCTTTGGTAACTACCCTAAATAATGGTTATGGAAAAGTTATTCATTTTTGCCTAACCCCTGTACAGTTCACAGGCTTGGCTCTACCTGACACCTCCTTCTACAGTGACAGTTACATTTGCCTACTTCTGCCCAAAAGTGTGCAGTGACTTCTAAGAAGAAAATGGATGTTTGGAAGCAGATGGATTGCTACCAGAGCTTGTGCGGGAAATAATCCACTCAGTTATACAGGAGTGTGTGGGGAGGAGAAATATGGATACGTTTCAGATACTGAACAGAGACTTTGGTATTTATTAAACACACTATCTAGAGGTCTGGTGTGAACTTTGCTTTGAATTTGGCCTTCCTGTCCAGTTAGGGTAGCTTGGGCTCTGCAGATTGTTTCTAATGGATATATCTGCCTGTGGATTCCTCACCTTTTGCATTACCCCTTGCGCAGCATTCCACTAAAACTTTTTTCATAGCTCTCCCACGTCAACGAGGACGTCACAATGGTGCAGCTCTGCACGCAACGTCATCAGAACCATCAGAAAGCCTCATCGGTGTGCTGACGTCTGTTCCCTTTTTCGATGCGTAATTTTTTTTCTAGGACTCTTTTTCTTTGTAGTCTGAAAACTGTGCGATGGCTACTCAGAAGAAGCCTGGTTTTAAACCCCACCAAGATTGCCTTTGCCTTTCGTCTGACCACAGCATCCTGTCGTCGGATGAATCCGAAGGCCCTCAAAGAGATGGAAGTGAAGTAGTTTATTGCCCAGACAAAGAAGAAGAGCGGTCGGAAGAGGACAAAGTCGAGGTCAAAGTAACTGCCTCTATACATCATGATGTCGTCCCAAAAACACAAGAAGTGGTGTCATGGGTCCAAGCGCTGCTCTTTGAAGGATAAGTCCCTGGAGACGGTGTCCCCGGTCTTGCGGCATCATAGGAAGGATGACATCTCTCCTTCACCGCAGGTGACTCTGGTGCATTCTCTGACACCGAGGGACTCTCCTGTGCCCAGTGAACGTCTCCTTCGCCTCCAGCTCCCCGGCTCCAGTATCTCAGGGGAACGGCCGACAGAATCCGCATTACTACCTCGGCCTGTTTCAGAGGTGGTTCCGGATACGTGCCCACCTTTCCTGGCTCTAGCTGCGGATTGCTCGCATTTTCTGAATGCAATATATGGCATGTTTGCTAGGGCGGTTAACCTATCCGGCTTGTCTGGTGGCCCAGTGGGACCACTTTTCTACAATTTGCGCCTTCAATAGCATTATGCCCAGGCACCCTTCATGCCTTTTATGCCAATGACTCGGTCTTGGCCTCTCCCGACACTGAGGTACTCGAAGCCGATCCTGTCCCAGTAGGGAAGGATGGACTATTTTCCGGTGCCATCAGGCTCCGGTCCGGCGCAGACTCGACCTTGTGCGGCACAGCTAGCCGCTCTTGAGGTGCCTCCATTGACGCCGGCTTCGAGGTCACCGGTGCGGCGTCTGTCTCAGAGGCTTCTGGAAGAGAAGGAGTTATAGGAGCAAGCTGAGAAAGGGGACATCCTAATGATGACTTTAAAGGGCTTCCTAAAAAGCTAGTAGGCTGGACACTTCACCAGAGTGGGTGCTCTCTTCTCTCAAGGCTCTTCCTTCTCAGGAGGTTGCCTCATACCATTCAGTTATAAGGAAGGAAGCATTCCTTCTGGATATACAGTTGCCCACTGCGGAGGTCGAATCTAACATTCTGACTGAGGTACTTCACTCCCCTTCATCAGCGGTGTAACCTTAGCTTCTGTTCAATGAAGCCTTGACAGAACCAATTCTGGAGGGTTTGGCAGAAGCCAAAGTCTGGCCCAGCTGTATTCAGAATGATGGCAAGGTGCTACAAGGTTGTGCCTGGGGATCCAGCATTTTTGTCGTCACACACTTCACCAGAAACCTTGGTTGTTCAAGCTTCATGTTCCTCATTGCAATCCGCAGGTTCCTTTCCCTCCACTCCTGGGGATAGGTATTCCAAGAAGCTTGACCAATCTGCTAAAAATGTCTTCATCGGCCAGCATGGCTTTGAAGTCAACCAATGCCACGTGCTTGTTGGGGCACTGCATCCATGCATTGATGGACTCAGCTAAGGAGGTGATACCAAAGTTGCCAGAGAATGTCCAGGACCACTTCGCGTAGGTGCTGTCGGACACTCCGATATGGCTAACTCAGTTGCCAGGGTGATGGGCTCTTTGGAAACTAGAAAGCATGCCTGGTTGAGAGGATCAGGATTGTTGGAGCTTCCTTTTGATGGCTCTAGACTCTTTGGGACCAAGGCGGATTCAGCTCTGCAACGATTTAAGGATAGCAGAGCTACCGCTAGTACTTTAGGCTTGCAATCCCAGCCTAGGGGCTTTGGATACCGAAGAATTCAGGGCTTTGGGAAAACTGTTCCATTTCGTGGACAAGCAGCAGCAGCAACAAGAGAACCCACTGTATGGGTCGCGCACAGGGAACGGAAGAGGTAGTCTGCGAGGGGCTGCTCTCCAACAGGTGTCCTCCTTCTCCTCTCCTGCCCCCCCCACCTCCCACTTGCTCCACAGGGAAGCAGCCCAAATCCCTCATCTTGGAGCATGTTGGACCCGTGGGAGGGCGGGTGTCCCATTTTCTACAGAATTGTAAATCTGTTGCATAAGATCTTTGGGTTTTTAGTCTTGTAGAAAATGGGTATGCCCTTCCTTTCCAGGAGTTTCCCCCGTCTTTGCCCCGTCAGGGTTGGTGTTCAGAGAACGATTTGTTGTTTCTACTTACGGTATTTCCTGATTCCCAAAAAGGACTGCCATTTGAGGCCGATCCTAGACCTCAGGATCTTGAATTTTTAGCTCAAACTGGAGAAGTTCAAGATGTTGACCCTGGCTCAGGTTCTGCTGGTGCTGCTGCAGGACGACTGGATTGTGTTGATTAATTTACAGGATCACATTTTCACATTCCCATCCTGATTTAGCTTCAGACGTTTTACAGTGGGGTCTCTTGCGGTCCTTCTGTTTGTTCTTACTTCAGCACCTCGGGTCTTCACAGAGGTGATGGCAGTAGTAGCGACACATCTCAGACGGTCGGGATTCCTGTTTTCCCCTATCTGGACCACTGGCTTCTCATAGCGAGATCACCAGAGATGGTGCTGTATCATTTGCAAGTGACAACAAGATTCTTGTTCGGCTTGGGTTTTTTAATAAATGTACCCAAATCTCACCTGGTGCCCTGTCAGCGCAACCTGTTCATAGGGGGCAGTCCATGATACTACTGAGAGTCATGTGTTCCCACCTCCTCGAAGGATACTGGACATACAGGTTATGATTCCGCTGTTTCAAAATGGAGCAGCTGTTCCAGTCCTGAAGATGCTATGTCTGCTCGGTCTATTCGCTTCATGCATACTGTTGGTCAACCATGCACGCTGGCACATGAGGGCACTTCAGTGATGCCTCTGCAGATAGTGGTATCAACACAACGGAGATCTCAGGGAGGTGATCAGAATCTCCAGAGACATTGCAGCTGAGCTGTCTTGTTGGAGTGTTCCAGGCAATATGTCTCAAGGTAAGAATTTTCAACCTTCTCAGGTGGCCACAGTGATAACGGATGCCTCAACTTTAGTATGGGGAGCTCTTCTGGGGGATCTGGAGAACAAGGGCATTTGGTCTCCAGAGGAAAGATTGCTTCACATCAATCTTCTGGAGCTGCGGTCTATACATTTGGCTCTCGCAGCCTTTCTTCCCTCCCTTCGCTGTCCGTCCGTTCAGGTCCTGACGGACACTACTGCGATCAACAAACAGGGTGAAGTAGGGTTGTATCGTCTCTGCAGAGGCTCTGCTCTGGTCCTGGGCTCAGGACCACCGGATTTGCATAATTGACATGGTATCCACAGACCTCCTGGGTCAGGTAGCCAGTCCGCCCCCCCTCCACCTCACATACACAGCAGCCTCTAGTAGTCTTACTTTTGCTCTCCGAGCATCAAGGTCATCCAGTGGGAGGCAGGATTCGCCATTACCCCCATGACTGGAGATTGATAACATCCATCCACTGGGTTCTCCAGATCATCCAAAGGGTCTGCTACTTCCCCTTTGTGACTACCCCTCCACCCATGCCACCCTCTTGGGACAGGCTGACAAAGGATGACATCTCATTACTCCGCCAGGAAGTGACAGCTCATTTGGTTAAGAGAGGGTGTCGGCATCAGTAGTAGGTTGTGGTTGTTATTCCTGTTAATTTCTGGTGCACTTGAATGATAGAATCCATCGTCCTAACTAAGACCTGCTCCCTCGAACTTTCTTCCTTCTAAAGGAGCAATTCAAAATTCTCATGCTTAAGAACTGTCTACCCGGGAGACATGCTTCCATATTCCCACCTTGCCTCCCACAGACAGATGTTACCTACAGTTTGTTAGGCTAATTGCTCTCCTATGGACTTACCAGCACCCCTCAGTGTTCCCCAAGGTGATAATGGTAGTTGCAGCTCATCTGCGGGGATCAAGGATACCAGTCTTCCCTTATCTCTACGACTGACTGTTGTAGGCAAGCTGTCTCCAGGTGGTAGTCTCCTACGTCCAGACTATGACAGAACTTCTGCACTCGCTGGGGTTCACTGTCAGTGTGCCTAAGTCGCACTTGATCCCATCTCAGACGCTCCATTGTATCGGAGCTGTTCTGGACACTTTGTAGTTTTGAGCTTATTCTACCAAGATAGAGTCCTGGAGATCCAGGCTATGATGCTGATATTTCACCCTCTACCCTGGGTTTTGGTGAGACACACTGAGGCTGCTGGGCCTC
Organism: Triturus cristatus; assembly: GCF_964204655.1. Taxonomy (NCBI): domain Eukaryota; kingdom Metazoa; phylum Chordata; class Amphibia; order Caudata; family Salamandridae; genus Triturus; species Triturus cristatus. The sequence goes on from NC_140581.1 coordinate 124,471,930, forward strand.
TGGCCGCCTGCATTCTGCTAGGGATGCATGCCCATTGGCATATGCGTGCCCTGAAGTTCCAGTTGGCGCTGCATCGGGAATCTCTCCAACATGGTCCAAATCTCGGAGGGCACTGCAAAAGGTCTGCAGTGTTGGCTGATGGACGCGATTTGGTCAGTGACAGACTCCGCTCCCTTCTCAAACCAGATCTGATGGTGGTGACAGCGCATTACTCCTGGGATGGGTTGCCCGTCTGGCAGAGGTGGAGTTTGGAGCACTCTGGTCTCCGGAGAAATCCAGACTCCACATCCGCCTGTTGGAGCTCTGTGCGATCAGATTGTCATTGAAATGTTTTCTAACCTCCATCAAGCGAAGGTTAGTGCAGGTGTCTACGGACAACACACCCACCATGTAATACTGCAACAACTAGGGTTGGGTGAGGTAGTGGACCCTCTGTCAGGAGGTTCTGCACCTCTGCATATGCCTGAAACATCAGGGCATTTCCCTGGTGGATCATCACCTAGCGGTCATTTTGAACGCCAGGGCAGTGTAACTCAGCCGAAGAGGCCTAGTGGATCACGAATGGCGTCTTCAACCGGAGGTGGCGCAAGGTCTCTTTCAGCAGAGGGGAGAGTGAGCCTTGATTAGATCAGTTTGTCACTGCTCAAAACGCGCAATACAATCAGTTCTGCTCACTTGAGTATCCAAGGCGGCTCTCGCTCTGAGACACCTTTTTGTCTTGGGTGCAACTTCGATGTCCTGTATGTCTTTCTGCCAATACCACTCCTGACCAGAGTTCTCAAGATCAGGAGTGACCGGGCCCTGGTTATCCTTGTGGCTCTGTACTGGGGTCAGAGTCTGGTATCACAAGCTCAGTCCTCTGATCAGACTGCCCCTTCAGGGGGATCTTCTGTCGTAGCAGTAGGGGAGGGTTGTCCAACCAAACCGGTCAACACACCCACCTTCATGCATGGAGATTGAGAAGCAACAGTTGACAGCTTTCAACTTTCTGCCCAAAGTCTGTAATGTTATCATAGCAGCTAAGCGTTCCTCTACCAAGACTGTATACGTGGGCTGTTGAGGCAAGTTTGTGGCATGGTGTACAAACAGATTGGCCCCTTATCTTCACCCCTTTCTGAAGTTCCTTTGTTTTAACCTTACCCTGGCCCAGCCGGGCGCTGAATTTGGAATGGTTATTTGTCTATCTTTGACTTTTTTGTGGCTGCCGGATCAGATCAGCAATACTCTAGAATTTATTTAACACCAACACTAAACTACTTAGGCAAATCTCCTACCCGGAGGTGCACATACTCAATCAAAATATCAGTAAAACAAGTAAGTAAGCGCACAAAATCACACGGGCCCCTATGGAGGGACCAAACCATATTCCGAGTAAGTGGAATGCGAAAGTGATACCTAACCAAGACTACAACTCCAGGATCTGTAGATCAGGGGAAGCACAGAACCACCAAAAGTAAGTAAGTTGGAGTCCCTAGGTGTCTGGTTGCAAAGGTGATATCTTGGGTCATGGCCATAGGAGAGCATGGGGAAGTCCCAGTTAGGATTTTCACAATTCAGGACCCTTCCCATAGGAAAACCTTTGGCACCAGGGAGTTTGGAGAGCACACCCATCCGTGGATACCCAGAGAAGCAGGATACCTACACCAGGGAGCAAGGGGGCATAGGTTTGAAGTAGTGTCAGAACCACCCGTTGAAGTCAATGTAAGTCTTCGGAAGTCCAGCTGCTACTGTGACCCGTGGACCAGGTCGGTGCAACCCAAGAGTGGATTCCAGACGAGAAGAACCTGAGGAGAGAGAAGACAGAGTCCAGACCACCTGTAGTCATCCAGGAGGTGCGGCAGCACAATGCCCACCCTTTTCATGGGTACTTTATGGCAGAAGGAGGTCTTGATGTTGCAGCTGTAGAGCCCAGGCGAGGATGTAGAAACACAGGAGCCAGGAGCGTCCATGGGCTGTCCCACAACGGTCAACAAAACGCAGGAGGGTCAGTGTCTGGCAGGACCACCTACAAGCCCTGGCAACGGCAGACAGACGCGGTGCACAGATGCCTGATTCTAGCAGCTCAACGGTATTACAATTTTCCAAATTGCTTCGAAGACAGGTCAGGCCTTGTGAGAACTACCAAATCAACACTTGTGTTGTAGAGCCTTGAAGAGTCCGTGGAACAGCAGAATCCACAGATCACTTGTCAACATTGAGGTGCCTGCGGTTGCAGGGGAGTAACTCTCTCACTCCAAGAGAGATTCCATCCATCTGTCCTTGATACACACAGAGTCTTTGTGACTCTGGATGATGCACAGCCATGGATGATGCATGATTGGTGCAAAGCACGGAGATACAGTTACAGTAGGAGCCTTCCTACCAGGAGCAGTCTTGTCTTGAGTCCAGCACAGCTCAACAGCAAAGTCCAGTGTCCAGCAGTAGAAAGTCTTGTGAAGGATCCTGAAGACTAGTCTCGCAGAGGAATCCATGTTCCAGATGAATCTAGGGTCCCACCCTTAGGGTAGCCCTTAAGTAACCCAGGAAGGGGGTTCGACAGCTTCTGCTGTAGCTTGCCTATCAGAGGGGGTCAGGGACGCTACTCTAATGGTCTGACCAGTCCGATGCTCCCAGGGGCCTCTACTTATCTTGCTTACAAAATGGCAGAATAAAGAAGCCACCTAATGGAGCTCTGGGCACCTCCTGGGGGAGGTGCTGGATAGGGGACTGTCCTGTCCTTTGTGTGGTCTTGCACCAGAGCGGGAGCCAAGGGCTCCTGAGCTGGGGCAAACGGTTTATGCAATGAGGGCACCAAAGGTGTCGTTCAAAGCAGTCTGGAGGCCTCGCCCTCGACACCAATTTCCTGCAAACGAGTTATAAAATTGCATGTGATATGGTGTCGAAGGCGGCACTAAGGTCCAATAGGACCAAAGCCACGAAATCACCCCTATCCAGACTATCCCTGATAGCTTCCGACACTGCCAACAGTGCAGACTCGGTCCCATGGCGCACACGGAAGCCATGTTGCGAGGGGTCAAGGATGGCATTATGATCTATATACTCGGAAAGAACAGAGTTGACGTGGGATTCTGTCACCTTGGCCAGAAAGGGAAGCAGGGAAATAGGCCGGTAATTGGCCTGTTCCCCAGGGTCCAGGGAAGATTTCTTAAGCAAAGGCATGACTTTAGCATGTTTCCACACTCTAGGGACCACTGCAGAGGAAAGGGATAAGTTCACTAAACCCACAGCCCACGGGGAAATTACGGAGTGGAGTTGGCGAAATAAAGCAGGAGTAAGGGGATCAGCTGGGGATCCAGACTTAATCTTCCGACAGAGTACATCAAACTCGTCGGGAGATAAAGAAGGAAAAGATGCCATGCTGCGACCCGCCAAGGGGCCAGAAGTGATAGGAAACTCACTACCCACACACTGCTCCACCAGCGGCAGGTTGGAGTAAATCTGCTCAACCTTAGCTAAGAAGTGACGAGCCAGCTCACTACACTGTTGGTTGGAGACAATCGGGAAAGATACCACAGAACCAGCACTTTTCATACACTTGAGTAGGGCAAATACCGACTTGGCAGGATTAGAACTAGCCTGGATTTCTTTAGCCACATACTCAGCCCGAACCTTCCTAATAAGGCGTTGATATTGTTTTATGGCAGCCCGATATTCCCGCTTGGCCGAGACGTCATAAGAACGTCTCCAGACACGTTCCAGCTGCTTACAACCCTTTTTGGCTGAGACAAGAGAAGCATCGAACCAAGAATTGGAGGACCCAGGCGGGCCGGGATACAAGTGTCCAGGCTATGGACAACCCATTCATGGAAGCAAGAAATTGATGCCTCCACGTCACAGGGCATTAGGGGCCTACTCTCAGCCAAGCAAGCCGAAAGTTGACCAGGATCTAAACCATATATCTGAAGTGAAAGGTGCTTGTACCATTACACGCCGGCGGCAATGGCAGACCTGCAGACGCAGTTTGCATGGGTTACCATAGGTTGCATAATACATGCTGCAGCTCATAGGAGACCCTTGGTGTACCAATTCCCTGGGTACCTTAGTACTGTATATGAGGGACTTACAGGGGTACACCAGTATGGCAATTCTGGGGTGTACTTACCAGTCAATTTAGGGGTGAGAGTACAGACATTGGGGTTCTGGTTTGCGGGATACCAGTGTACTACAGTATAAACATACTGACACCAGTCAAAAAAAGTGGGGGCAGCCATGTCAGAAAGATCCTACCTTGCTGCAAGCCTGTTCAAGGCTTGTGATTCCTGTGTAAAGCGGAGTTTTCATGGATGATCAGCAAAAAGGGTGCATTTATTTTCTTTTCCCAGATGATAAACCCAAAGACTAAGATTTGTTGGACATTTTCAGCTAAAACCTTCATTGACCGACAAGGAAGGCTTCAGAGGTGGATACTGAAAAATAAGACTGCAGAAACCCCATCTCAGGTTTGAGTCTAGAGACATTTCAAAAATAAAAATTGTGGCTAAAGAATCACTCTTACAAGTCACAGATGATAGAGCATGCAAAGGATTTGAAAAAAATCTATCAGATCATATTCACCTGAAGTTCAGAAAAAGACAGTTTCTACCTTCTCCAAAGACAAAAAACTGTAGCCGACTACGTCATCTACAGTCTGCTGTACTGTTGACAAGCTCCATCAATTAGCCCTCAATCTAAAGTAGGAAAGACTGAGCTCCCGGTGTCCACAGTCCATCAAAGGCACTGCTGATTATGAACCTGTCAATGCAATACTGTCCACAATTTCACTTTATGCTGTACCCCTGTCAATAGAAAAATCTTTGCCAGAGAAACTGTCAACAGAGAAATCTACGAAGAAGCAGTCTACAGGCGAGCCGTTGTTGAAACCATAGATGTCTGGCCTGTTCACTGTTAACCTGTCAATATACTCATCCCTGAAGATGCAAAAAGAAAAGGAATCAGGAGATCAGTGCCCGGAAAACTCCACTCATAGCGAACTTCCAGCATACCCACCGACTAAGCTTTTCAAAAGTGAAGCTGAAGAGCGATCGGTCCCACATGATTCATATGAGGCTGCTTATATGCCTGGTCATATTGAAATCGGATTCCAAGACACCGAGATTCTTCACCATTTCATCCTAATTATCAGACTTAGCAAGGTCAGCACTGAGGAGAAGTAATGTGATCATCACTTTGATCCCTAGTTACCTTTGACCCTCTACATCGCTCTGCAGCTTTTTTGGGCTCGGTTCATGGTTTACAGCTATCACCTTCTACATACAAGACACTGACATTTGAGGCAATTCTGAGTGTGCTGGTTTATCTTATGAGAGACGTTTGTCACATGATGGCAGACTGCCAACAGGTTCACATCCACAAACCACCTCACATCCTCGTCAGCAACCAGCTGTTTCAAAATCTCCTCGCACATCATGTTTACCACACCAAGTTGCAAGAAGGAGGAAAGGCAATCTTCACCAAGTCCATTCCAGCAGAGCCAACAATTCTCCACCCTTCCCAAAAAGCCTAGTCAGATTGACATATCTGATGATCAATATATGGATATTGAAGAAGGGGAGTTAACAGACAATCCTAGTTCCAAGGGTGATAAGTGGGATGGCTACTTCCAGCAGATCTGCCAAACACCACCCCATTAGACTTTCAGTGATAGGTTACACTCTTCGATGGAAAGGGCAGAAAAGACATTTATTCTGCATAGCAGTCCGGATGAATGTTTCTAACCTGATTTCAAAGAATCATCCAGATTTTCCATAGGAATTATTCCTCTCATTAACTACATATGCCAAGAGGGAAGTAAATTAATGCAAACTCTGCTATAGTGGTAGCAATGCCCCAAATTTTGTTTAAACAAACCTCAGTGACCCCATGCACTGCACCAGCTGAAAGAGAAGGAAGTAAGAATTATATGTTTAGCTACAGAGTTTTTTCTATGGCAGCAATGCCAATTAGAGCTGCCAATGAAATAGCAAAATTAGACAGATGTGACCAGCAGATGTGGTCGTATATTGCACCCTCCCTAGATACTACTTAAAGGAAGTAAGCCTTGGAGGAAGAGAAAGAGCATCTGTGATCTTGGTGGATTCCGCAATTGGTGTGCCAAAAATAGGCTTTCATCAACTGGCCGCTGTAGCTGTAATAAGAAAACAACTGTTGAGACCCACTTCCTATAGACCAGAGGTCCAAAATAGAATTCTAGACTTGCCTTTTGATGGGGAGTCTTTATTCAGAAATCATGTAGGTGATACTCTCCAGAACATAAAAGCCGATTGTGAAATGCCCTGATCATTAGGGCGCAAAAGAGGAAAGACCTAGCTACCATTTTGTACCATTTTACGTCTGAGTTTAGAAAAACTCAGACATAATATCCAAAACTCCCGCGGAACAAGTTTGCGATTGGAATATTACTTGTGCAGAGGTGACACAGTTTTAAATGAAGTGAGGTAAACACACGACGAAATTGAAGGCTCCTAATAACGAATAAGCAAACGCATGCTTTCAAATCACGTATGCCAATAAGAAACCGACAGCTATTGAGTTTAGAAGATACATAATTGTATAAAAACTCTCCCCCTCCGCGTCAAAAAACGTCTTAAAATTAAGAACACAGCACCAATAAGAAGCTTGAAAGTTCTTGCTTGCAGCTCAAGGTTACACTCTGCCCCAGCTCTGATGAAAATCCCGTGACTCACCAACGGGATTAGAAACGCGTCAGCTTTTCCTCTTTTTTCCACAAAGGGTTTGGTTTTATTTTCATAAATCAACCCCACAGAGAAGCATGTTACCTCTGTGGCAGCAATCCCTTAACTAGTGCCAAGGCGTAGAGCTATAGAGATTGCTTTATGTAAATTATATCTGAAAGAGACACGTTAGTGATAGATTCCTTACCTTAGAATATCCCCAGGCGATAGACTGGATCCCGAAAGTTTTGCTAGCAGTACACCTGCGTGCCAGTAGGTGGCGGCGAGCAGCTCCGCGTCCGTAAGTGCCTAGATGACATCACGGAGACAACTTGGGCGCCACCCATGCGCGCTGACGTCCGTTCTTTCTTTTTTCGCGCCAGAAAGCGTAGATTCGGTTAGAGCACGTACCTTAGTCACTTTTTGACTACCGTTTTTGAGACTTTTGTCTCCTGTACAATTTTGGTTTCCTTAGTGCACATTGGGATGCCTGGATTTAAGTCTTGTGGGGCCTGCCGTCGCAATATGTCAGTGGCGGACCCCCACAATGTCTCCCTCTACTGCCTGGAGACCGACCACGACTGTCGGGCCATGGCCCTGAAGGCCTTGAGGGAGCGGCACAGGAAGCTGCTGGAGGTCCGGCACTCGTCCCAGCGCCGTTCCCGGTCCAGGGGTCATTCCAGGGAATGCTCGCGGGACCGCAGTCATCGCTCCTCAGGCTCCGAGTCTTCACCCTCGGAATCTGGTAAGAGACGACACAAAAAGAAGTCGAAGAAGCGTGTTCGCTCTCCGATGTCCCCCCCGTCGGTCCCCGGATGCGGATGAGGGGGGGACAGGGGTTCTGCCCCTGCGGCTCCTTCGGAGCCCGGGAGTCCCGCGGCGTACCCACCTTACTCAGGTCCGTCGGCGACTCCCGCACAGGTGCAAGAATTTATTGCTACCATGGACCGCCTCTTTAGGCCTCGGGCTCCCGCCGGCGCACCTTCGGCCCCACGGTCCCCACGGTCCCGTGTCCAGATCCTATTGGGCCGCCGGCAGATCCAGCTTCGGCGCCACAGGAGTCTGCGCTGTTGGCTCCGGCCACGGCGCCACAAGGTCCAGCGCTGCCGGCCCCAGCGCCACCCTCTGCTTCGCCTCTGGCGCCGCAGTGGGTGCCATTTGTCCCGCCCTTGCCCAAGTTCCAGGACCATTTTACCTCGGATCCGCAATGGGACGTGGTGACGGCTCGGCCCCGTCCGGCGTCGTTCCCGGCGCAGTTCTCAGCACCGTTCCCGATGCAGTTTGTTCCTTCTCCGGCTCCTGCTCTGCGCTGCGCTCTGTTCCCCATGCGGCAGAAGTGGAAGACGACTGGGAGGGATTCGAGGACCCTCTTGCTTGTCAATGTGACTCCGAGCAGGACTGGGCGGACAACTTGGAGGATGCCGGCGACCTCGACGTCTCCTCTGACCCGGGGTTTGCCTCTCCCCTGCCTACCATGGAGGAGGGCGCCTCCTACACAATGGTGCTCCGTCGGGCAGCTGAGGTCCTCAACCTTGATCTCCCTACAGTGGCCCTAAAAACTAATTTCCTCACAGAGGTGCTCCAGACAGCGTCCACTTAGTCGGAGCCCCTGCTGCCATTTAACAACGCCCTCACTGACGTCTTGCTGGGCACTTGGTTGCGGCCATCCACAGGGCCCCCTGTGGATAAGAATGTCGCCAGGCATCACCGCCTGGCGCCTGGTGACCCCGCTTTTCTGACCACTCATCCTATGCCTGAGAGCCTGGTCATCCAAGCCTTGACGTCACAGAGTGCCTTTCCCATGGCTCCGCCGGATAAGGACTCTAAGAAGCTGGAGCACTTCGGTAAGCGGTTGTTCTCTTCGGCCAGCTTGGGGCTACGATCGGTGAACACCGCATGCCTATTGGGCTGCTATTCCCACGCGGTGTGGGATACAGTTGCACAGGTGTTAACTCAGTGTCCTGAAGAGACCCAAGCTGTTGCCGAGGGTAAGGGTGCGGCTATTATTATTATTATTCTTATTATTATTACTAAGGAGTTTTGTAAAGTGCATGGTTACGCGCCCCGGCGTGTCCCCGCGCTGAGAGAGAAGTATGAAGGGGCCAGAAACAGGGAGGTTACGCCATTCGGTGTGGTTTGGACACCGCGGACCCCCTGGGTAGAGCGATTTCTACAACTGTGGCGCTTCGTCACCACGCCTGGCTGAGATCTAACGGGTTCTCGCCAGATGTCCAAAGCTCGCTCATGGACATGCCCTTTGATGGCACTTGCCTGTTTGGCGATAAGGCCGACAGTGCACTGGAGCGTGTTAAGGACTCGCGGGACACGGCCAAGCCCTTAGGTCTTTCCACAAAAAGCCCAACCACTCCTGGTTTTTGTTCGTTTCGTGGCCACGGCAGAGGCGCCCATGCACGTTCCTTCAGCAAGCCTGTGCAGAACCAGCCTCAGCGCGGCCGCCGCAGGGGCGGGTCTGATAATCAGCGTGGGGGATCAGTCCACTTCCGCCCCCACTGCTTCTACCTCCAAACCTTCCTAATCCGAGCTTTGGGGAGCACCCCACGGCAGTGGGTGGCAGGATCTGCCATCACCTCCTTTACTGGCCCGCTATCACATCGGGCAAGTAGGTGTTGCAGATCTTCCGCAAGGGTTACTCCCTTCCCTTTCAGTCCACCCCTCCGGCCATGCCACCGCATGTCGGGGGAACACTTAGCAAATCTCCAGCAGGAAGTTACAGCCCTCTTGGCTAAGGGGGCCATCAAGTGCGTTAGTGGGCCGGAAGTAGGTTGTTATTCCCACTACTTTCTGGTCCCCAAGAAGGACAAAGGGGGTCTGCGTTCCATCTTTGACCTACGGAACGTCAACCGCTTCCTCCGGAAGGAGAAGTTCAAAATGCTGACTCTGGCTCAGGTCTTGGTTGCCCTCGACCCTGGAGAGTGGATGGTACCATTGGACTTGCAGGACGCGTATTTTCACATTCCCCGTCCTGCCGGCCCACCGGCATTATCTGCGGTTCATGGTAGGCCAGGAGCATTTTCAGTTTGCCGTGTTCCCTTTCGGCCTTACCAGCGCCCCTCGGGTGTTCACGAAGGTGATGACGATGGTTGCAGCTCACCTGCGCAGGTCAGGGGTGTCAGTCTTCCCATACCTCGACGACTAGTTACTGAAGGCGGACTCGCCCCAGGCAGTCGTTAACCACCTTCAGACTAAGGCCGACCTCTTGCATTTGCTGGGATTCTCCATCAATGTGCCGAAGTCTCACCTGAGTCCCTCTCAGAAGCTCCCCTTCATCGGAGCGGTTCTGGATTCGACGCTGTTTAGGGTTTATCCTCCTGAGCAGCGAGTCCGGGATATTCAGGCTACGATACCAATTTTTCAGCCTCTATCCCGGGTTTGTCAGGATGACCCTCCGGCTCCTGGGCCTGATGGCCTCCTGCATCCTGCTGGTGCCAGATGGCATATGCGGGCTCTGCAGTGGGACCTGAAGTTCCAGTGGTCGCAGCATCAGGGCAACCTGTCCGATCGTGTCCAGATCTCGGAGGGCACTGCACGACAATTGTAGTGGTGGCTCACGAATCGCGATTGGGTCAACGGCAGATCCCTCTCCCTTCCCCAACCGGAGCACTCTGGTGGCGGATGCGTCCCTCCTGGGGTGGGGTGGCCACATGGGAGAGGCGGAGATCAGAGGCCTCTGATCTCCGGCGGAGTCCCGACTCCATATCAATCTTTTGGAGCTTCGGGCGATCTGACTTGCACTGAAGGCATTCCTTCCCTCTGTCTGGGAAAGTGTGGTGCAGGTGTTCACGAACAACACCACCGCCATGTAGTATTGCAACAAGCAGGGCTATGTGGGGTCCTGGACCCTATGTCAGGAGGCTCTGCGCCTCTGGTCATGGCTGGAACATCAAGGCATCACCTTGGTAGTTCAACACCTGGCAGGTTCTCTGAACGCCAGGGGAGACGAACTCAGCCGCTGGTGCTTGATGGATCACGAATGGCGTCTGAACTCAGACATTGTGCAAGGTCTCTTTCTGCAGTGGGGAGAGCCTTGGTTAGATCTATTCGACACCGTAGAGAACGCACAATGTCATCAGTTCTGCACGTTGGAATTTCCAAGGAGGCACTCGCTCGGCGACACTTTTCGTCGCGAGTGGAGTTGCGGTCTATTTTACGCCTTTCCACCTATACCACTTCTGCCCAGAGTGCTGAAGAAGATTCGACGCAACCAGTCCCAAGTCATCCTTGTGACTCCGGATTGGGCACGGAGATACTGGTATCCCGAGCTACTCTGCATGGCGATCGATCCCCCTATCCGACTGCCTCATCGGGAGGATCTTCTGTCGCAGCAGCAGGGGACGGTCCTCCACCCGAACCTGTCCAGCCTCCACCTCCATGCGTGGAGATTGAGCGGCGACAGTTGACAGCTTTTGATCTTCCTCCCGAAGTCTGTGATGTCATTCTGGAAGCCAGGCATCCCTCCACTAAAACGGTATACGCCTGTAGGTGGAACAAGTTTGTGGCATTGTGCACAGCTAAGGCTGTGGATCCCCTTTCTGCCCCTCTTTCCGAAGTCCTTCTGTTACTTCTTTCTTTGGCCCAGCAGGGCTCTGCTCTTGGCACTGTCAAGTTATCTTTCGGCCATCTCCGCCTTTTTACGCCTTCTCATTTAGAAGTCCCCGGTTGTTAACCGTTTCCTAAAGGGCATTACGCACATGTTTCCTCCTGTGCCCTTCATAATGCCTCAATGGGACTTAAATCTTGTCTTGACCTATCTGATGCACGCTCCCTTTGAGCCCCTTCATACCTGTCCTTTGCGACTTCTCACTCTCAAGACGACTTTCCTGGTAGCTATCACCTTTGCCAGAAGAGTGAGTGAGCTCCAGGCTTTTTCTTCAAAACCTCCTTTCTTTTCTGTTCATCCGGACAAGGTGGTTTTAAGGACCCGGCCTTTTTTTGCCGAAGGATGCCACGCCCTTTCACATCGGGCAGACCATCACTTTGCCCACCTTCTTTCCGCATCCTTCGAAAGAGGAAGAGAGGCTCCACCGTCTGGACCCAAAACGTGCACTCTCGTTCTACCTGCAGCGCACACGACAGTTCCGGGGGGATGACCCGCTCTTTGTTGGCTATGTTGGCGCCAAAAGAGGTCGGGCTGTGCACAAGCGGACCATCTCTCGGTGGGTCGTTCTCTGCATCAAGACCTGTTATTCGTTGGCTAAGAAGGAGCCTCCTGTGGGGCTGCGTGCCCATTCTACCAGGGTGACGGCAGCCACTACTGCCTTTGGACACGGCGTCCCCTTGCAGGATATTTGTCAGGCAGCTACGTGGGCTTCGCTGCACACGTTCACCAAGCATTACAGCCTTGACAGTCCGGTCCGGAGAGACTGCCTCTTTGGCTGTTCTGTTCTCCGTGACTTTCTGGTGTAATCTTTTCGCAGACCCACCACTGGGGTTGGTATTGCTGCGTTTTTTTTTCTAAGGTAAGGAATCTATCACTAACGTGTCTCTTTCAGATGCACAAGTTACTACTTGTGCAACGATATATCTGTAAGAGACATTAGTTAGTGATGGATTCCTTACCGTCCCACCCATCCTCCCCGTTCTGAGTATTGATTTCTAGAGTTAAGGTCATCCCCTTCAGGGCCCTAGTTTCTTGGCACCAGTGGTAAGTTTCTTGCATGGCTCTGCGTTTCTGGCGCGGAAATTTGTGTACAGAACTGCTGTCAGCGCGCATGGGTGGCGCCTAAGTAGTCTCCGTGACGCCATTTCGGCCCATACGACGCCAGCGACGGACTTGCAGCCGCACGACGCCACCTACTGACGTGCAGGGGTACTGCTAGCAAAACTTTCCGGATCCAGTCTGACGCCTGGGGATATTCTAAGGTAAGGAATCTATCACTGACTAATGTCTCTTGCAGATCTATCATTACACAAGTAGTAACTTGTGCATTTGCTGGTGTAAATCTTGAATATTGTTTAATACTTGCATATTTTGTATGAATGTAATTATTATTTTGTTTTCACAATTGCTTTTTTAATGTATCATGTTTACTGGTTGTGTATTCTACACAGACATGAGCATAATGTTTGTTCTGGTACTAAAAAATACAAACTATTTGAGTATATCACATTCAGCCTATTAACTATTGAGTCTAAGTTGACAGTCTGCCTAAAAGAATAGCAGCGATACAAAATGGTAGCCAGGTCTTTCCTCTTTTGCGCTCATTGACATGTCCTACCTGGGGCCTGAATTTGGACAAAACCCCCCTTGTTTCATCCTGATCATTAGGGGCATCACAACAAGGTGGACTCAATCCTTTTATCGATCTAGAGGAAAAGTGCGTCCACAACCTGAATCCTGTCAACCCTTCAGGTACCAGCCTTACCAACATGAGGCATCACAATAATACAAACTAATATGCAATCAGAAAGCCAATTATACACCTGGCTTCCTGCAAGGTGTGGAGCAGGAGAGTCCAAGAACCACTATGCACAACACAATTGACAATTTCAAGGCATGGGATACCACCTTGCCTCCCTACAACAGTCCAGCCGTATAGTGGTCACAAATTGTACTTTCTACAAAGACTGGGTGAATATAACCACAGATAAGTGGGGTGTTGGATGTAATGCAATTTAGGTGTATGTTGTAATTTCTGCAGCACCCACCAACTACCCCTTGGCTCAAACCTAAGCTGAAACACCCTTGCCTATTGAAAGCAGTGGTTCTCCACCTGCTACAGAAGGGAATCCTCATCAGTCCAAAATCAGCATTGATTACTGTTTTTTTTTTTTTTTATTGCAGGTGTTTTCTCAGGAAAAAAGCAAATTTATTTAGCCTTTTTCTGTTTTCCTTCCCGCCGTTTGCCTGCTCCCAGCGCCCTGCCACCCCACCCGCCCCCAGGACCTATTTATTAGAGACACTTGTGCGACCCCATTGAACAGGTCCTCATGTCATCCCCCCCATGCCAGTTCTCCTCTCCAATCGCCCGCATTCCGCTACCCTCTGCTGCTTTGCTACCTACTGTCCTCTTTTACCTTTTCTGCCCTCTTGTGCTTCGTTTTGCCTTTTCTGCTTGTTTCTTCCCTCTTCCAGCTGTTACCCTCCTCCCGCCACATAGCTCCACACCCTCACTCAGAACTACTTAATGGAGGCTGCAGCGCGACCCCATTGAGCAGGTCCTCCTGCTCGTGCCAGCTCCCCACTCATTGGTTCTTCTGTCCAGCTTGCCCTCAGTGCTGCTGCCTGTCTACTTGCTGCCCTCTGCTTTACCTTTTCTGCAAATTTTTCTGCCCTCTGTTTTGCCCTCTTCTGCTCTGATTTGCTTTTTTGTGCTTGTTTCGTACCTCTTCCTGTTTCTCTCCTCCTGCCACTCAGCGTCCCACCCTCTCCCAGGACCTATTTCATGGAGGCCACAGCACGACCCCTTTGAACAGGATCTCATGCCAGCTTTACCTGCAACAGTCCTCCTGTCCAGCTTGCATGCAGTCTACCTTCTGCTGCCTGTCGACCTGCTGCCCTCTATGCCTCCTCCGCTCGTTTCTTGATCTGTTTTGCCTTTTATGTTTGTTTTCTTTGCCCTCTGTTTTTCTTTTTCTGCTTGTTTTTTCTCACTTCCCTCAATCTCCTCAAGACCTGTTGCAGGGGAAGGTGGCACAAAGAAGACCTTGCAACCCAGCACCCAGATATCCCCACGAGTAACCGTGCCGCGCTCTACCATTCCTGGCTGATTGATACCTAGATGTCTGAACTGCCAAGGGCTCATCCGTAGTCAATAACATGGACTCAGTCACAGCTGTAGTAGACTTTTCAAAGGGCGGGACTCGCGACCAATGACCGTGAATCCTCTCTAACATAGTCTCAAGAAATGTAATTTTTAGGAGCAGTAATGTACCTAAAGGACGCATAAAATATCTATTGATAAGATGCTCAGTCTACTCCCAATGCGTTGGCAAGACATTTACAAGAGCTATCCGTCATGAAAGTCTGCCTCCTAAAACACTTTCTAGGAATCATGTATTTGTGCATGCTACCTGTTCAGGAAGAGTTGGAAAACCAGTTGGCTCATTAGGATCTTAAGAAGGTCAAGTAGCCATAACTTCCACAATGGAGAAGGCACTCTATTTGTGAATGTCACCATAGAACACAGGATTAGGCCTTATTTTTCTTGCCCAACTTTTGCTTTCAATTGATGAAACGTTGATATTTCATCAATTCCGATGTTGCGATGGTTGGGCAGTGTGCCCACCTTAAAAAAAAAATCAGTAAAAGGATTTTGGTCCACACAAACGGGCACCGGGAAAATTACGTTCTATGTAAGCAATGATGGACATGCTTTTAATACTATTATCAGCAGCACAATATATGTGGCATTGGGCAAATAATCTGCGTAAAGCCCTAAAAGCAGAACACCTTCAAGGGGTGAAAACTGATCATGCAGATAATCTCATCATAACACTGGAGGATTGCCACGATAGAGAATTAATAAGCAGCATTTTCAAAAGCCTAGTAAACACATGGGTAAGCCACAGATAGACCCTTTTGTCATAAAAGCAATTAGAAATTTCAATTTCTGATGGATACTTCGAATCGCAGATTCTTTACTTTTAGAATATCCACCGGCATCAGACTATATCTGCAACATTTTACAGCATAGTCCTTGCGTCGGTGGCGTCATGCAACTCCACGTGGGCTCTGCTCTGGAAGTGAAGGCTGCCATCGTAAATAGGTGTTACCCAGGCAAGTTGACATCAGTATCTTTCTTTCCGCACCTTCGTACGTTCATCCCGTGCCAGGCCCAACCTTTTTTTCCGAAATAGTTGCAGTGTGCCCTTTTGAAATTAAATTGAGGGGTTTGATTAGTATGGGCTCCTGCAAACAAATGTCTGTGACAGATCCCCACCAGGTATTTCTCTGGTGTCTAGGTTTGTGTTTCGGCTCCAACTCATGTGGGAAGTGTACCCTGAGGAATCCAAAGGTAATCCGTGATGCGAAGCTGTACATCACTGATCACTGTAGGAAATCACGTAAGGTCTGTTACGTCTTGAAGTCGAGGACACACACTAATTTCTGCTCGTGAGCATGTCCCCCTACAGTTCATTGTCCCAATCCAAGTCTTTGGGAAAGTCCAAGTTTAAGAAGATGCTAGAAATCCAAGTGGGCCTCTATGTCAAAGAGCTCACCAGTCTAGCTCCAGATCCCTTACTGAGGAGCTGCAGCAAACCTCCCAGTTCCCAACACTTCCGACAGCCACCTCCGAGTTGCTTTAGTTTACCCTTATTAGCACGCGACCACCAAGTGCGAGGTAGGATTAGACTATTACTTCAGACAGGTGGGTCCTTCAGATAATTCAACAAGACTGTTCCCTGCCAGTCCATTCCATCCTGCCACATCTTTTATCCTCATCAGAGCAGCTTTTGAAGGTTCATTTGTCCATTTTGCTCCATGAAGTACAGACACTTTTCTACAAAGAAACTATAAAGAAGTGCCCCGTTGTGTAGATCGATCTGGGTGCTACTCTCAATATTATTTGTGCCAAAGATACTCACCCTGGACCAGGTTCTATCTGCCAATACCACATCCAAGAGATTGAATGATGACATTGGGCCTTGAGGATACTTATCTTTGTATTCCCACCCTGCTTTACCAAAGATGCTACCTAAGCTTTAAGGAGGGGCACAAGCATTTTTCAATTTGCCATTTTCAATTTGCAATACTCACTCTCAGCATTACCACTGTCCCACCAGTGTTCACAAAGGTGATGGTCACTGTCCATCTTTTAAGGTGAGTTACCAGTCTCGACCTTGATAATTGTTTACTAAAGACTGGTTTGCCACTGCTAATCGTGGACCACCTCCAGATGACTACAAACGTCCTTACATCGCTGGGGTTCACGATCAAGCTGCTGAAATCACACTTGCTCCTTCGCAGAGGCTTCCCTTCATTTGAGCCATTTCGCATAGGATGCACTTGTGGGCCTTCATTCTGGATCGAGTCCAGGACATTCCGGCTATTAGTTCCTATGTTTCAGCCTTTATTCCTGGCCCCAGTGCGCATGTCTCTGAAATTTCTAGGTTTAACACCTCGTCCATGCTAGATTGCCAATATGAGTTGTGCACTGGGATCTGAAACCTCAGTGATCCATATTGCGTGGAAGATCTGCAGTGGTGGCTGCTCAATTTCAGATCAGTCGCAGACCGTTCTCTGTACCGCACCCAGAGCTGATGGTGGTGATGGATGCGTTGCTGCTGTTGGGCTGGGTAGGTCATCTGGGAGAAGTGGATATCAAAGGAATCTGGTCTCCGGCGGAGTGCTGCCCCCACATTTGTTGCCTTGAGTTGTGGGCCATAACTTGGCGGTGAAAGTCTTCCTGACATTTATCAAGAGGTAGTTGGTTCAGGTCTTCATAGACAATGACTTAAAGGTCATAATGCCAGAATCCATTTTGAGCATGCCAAGACTCCATTTTCTGCCTGATCATTGGCATGTCTACCTTTGATGTGGATGCAGTCTGTCCTTATCTTTCTCGAACGGGTGATGGTGTCAATTCATCCATACAATGACATCGATAAGACACCTAATACGACTGGGACAAGATTAATGTAGTTTGCATTGATGTATTTTTACAATACTTATTCACACTAATGCTCTAAGACTAGTATATTGATTAGTGGTTGGCAGAACTTGTGGAATTTGACTCCACCGAATTCCGCTGAGTTAAAGAAAAACTCAGGGATTCTACAGAGCTCCACTAATTGGCGGAAATAGGCTTATTGCATTACTGGCTCTGCCAATCTGATGGAGACTTCTAGCCGCACATTCCTTAGTGTAGATTTCCCCAGGCACCGGACTTGATCAGGAAGATTTTTCCTGAGCAGTACCTATGCACGCCGGTAGGTTGCGTCAGTCTTCTCATCGTCTGCGCCAGAAATTATGTTGGGTACCTTTATAGACGCAACCCAGGTGTGCTGACGTCAGTGCTTTTGTTTCTGCGCCAGCCACCGCTAATCAGGAAAAGCGCTACCCACTGTCACTTTTTGACAGGCGTTTTTTTTTTTTTTTGTAGGTTTTGTCGAATTTTCGCAGGATCATTCGTGGAGCCTTAAGTTACACTCCATTGTTCATGGAGTCCAAAGTCCTCTCTGTCCGCTTGAAGTAGTCAGGACATTGAGGTAGGAGGCATAAGAAGACAATTAAGAAGTCGAAGGGTTCTTTGACGTCTCCACGTCAGTTGGCTAATGAGACGAGGGAACCTTGGCATTCTAGGCATTGTTCTCTGGAACTTGCGCCTGGGCTGACTCGCTCTTTCCTGAATTTCCGAAGGCTGGAGTGTGAGAAAGTGCAGTCTTTCTGCATGGTTGGCCCCACTTTTTGCTGAATTGCTGATGTGCTTTGACTGAGTGTGCCCTGGGCTCCTGTTTACCAGGTACCCAGGACCTATGTTCTTTCCCTAAAACTGCATTGATGCCTAAACCTAATTGGCATCTCTGGCCAGAGGTCAGCGCGTGGTAAATGGTACCACAGGTACCCAGGGCACCGTGACCAGATTAAACCTCTAAGGGCTGCAGCACTTATTCTGCCACCCTTAGAGGGCCTGTACCATTTCACTCACACACTGCCTTTGCAGGCTGGGTGTTTTGGTGCAGAACAAAGTGAAAAATCGACATTGCACACATCTGTGTGCCATGCCTACAACCCCGGCCCTGGCATAGATCAGGCACCCCTTTATCTGGGTGCACTGTACCAGTGGTGAGCGTACAGGTGTATGAGCATTGTACCCCTACAGTGTCTAAGTCCTTTCTTTGGCATTGTAAGTGCAGTGCAGCCATTAAGAGTATATGGTGTTGGGAGTTTGTCATTACGAACGCCACAGCACCATAATGGCTACACTGAAAACTGAGAAGTTTGCGATCAATCTTCTCAGCACATTAAACCCACACTGATGCCAGTGTGGAATTTCATGAAAAATGCACACAGAGGGCATCTTAGAGATGCCCCCTGAAAATGTACCTACCACTAGTATCCGAGCTGAGTCCCTGATTTCAGCTGCCACCACCAGACAGGTTTCTAGATCCCTGGGTTGAGAGCTTGCTGCTCTTGAGGGCCTGAAACAATGCACACCCTGGGACGAGGTGCCAAGCCTCCCCCAGGATGGGCAGTGTTCACTAAGGGGAAGCTTCAATGGCTTGCCGCCTTTTATGAGCTTCCCCAGGCCACTTGCTGGTTTCAGCAACTGGTCCCCACTGGTTCTGATCCTCACTTTTGGGCAGGAGAACCGGCAGGAAAAAACAAGCGAGTAAGGGGGTTGTGCCCACCTCTGCCAACTCCACCCATCGGGTGGGGGAGGTGAGGTGAAGCACAACTTTCAGTCCCCACCATCTTGCAGATGGGGGGACTCCGCCAACCAGGGTAAGGCTTATGCCCCCCTCCCAATGGAGGGTGGCATAGGGGGTGTACCCACCCCAGGGAAGGGACCCATTGGTCCCAACCTGAAAGGCCCCTAAATCTAGTACTTGGGGTCACACCTGAACCTTGCTTCTTCAGACCAGAAGAAACTACAAGAAAAGGACTGAACAGCCGTGCCGTAGCTGACAAGAGGAGGACGCCCACTGACTTGGCCTGTCTCCACCTCCAACCGGCTCCTGCGAAATCCCGGTGTGCTCTGCAGCCAGCGACCCTGAAAACCCCTGAGGACCTGCCTGCCTTCAACCACAAAGACTGTGTCTCCCGTGAACACCGAATTTGTTCATCTGCAACCTCTGAAAAAGAAAAAGAAAAAAAAAAAAAAAAATTGGTTCTGTTGGGAATGAACTTGATTTGAGGGACACTGAATGTGTTCAAAAGATTATTACAAAAAGGTGTACCTAATCACAAGAAAACACACACACATACCAAACATTACTCTAACCAACGCAATGTGATTTTCATTCTCAATATATTTAAATGTGCATGATTGTTATTGCAATATAGAACTGACCCAAAAGACAATACATAAAATCACAACACATTTAGTGATCAATAGTGTACAATAACATAAACAATCAACATAAAATTGACGACATGAACATATACTTGGACAAAAAACACTTTAAAAGAATGATGATCCGAGGTTAGTAGCATATAGCACCACAATATGTATTATTCAATATTTAAACGGTGGAATTGCATGGATCAATCAGATAGATAACGTCGACGTTTCGACCCTAGGATTACGTGTAGATTTATACGCATCAATGACGGGTCTTCATCAGGACAACAACAACCGGTCAGTCTGTAATTACAAAACATATAATCAAAAACTAAAAGCTATGTGTGTGTCTTAGTAGTTATTCTACAGAGATTATGTGGCTACTGCTCACCTGAGGACTAAGAATCGAATTGTATAAATATATATCCTTGTGTCGCATACGGTGAAGGCAATCAAAATATCACTGCGCCAGGGCAAAATATCCTGCAATAAATAACGCAAATATACTATATATTCATAGTCCGTAAGGTGACTTATGGCCGACACATACCTTACGAAGTTCCTGCGCAGGGCAGACAAGTACCGTCAAGGCGATCAACAATTTCTACAAACAAACGTATTTAAGACTTCATTAGTGGCATAGTAAACAGAGAAATTAAATAGCCACCTATTCATAAACTTAAATGCACTTTCAAAGTCTGAGCACAATTCTAAGATAACATCCTTAGACTGGTATCACACAAAATGATGACAGTATCCTATGCGGGCTGATGCATATATCTACAGTGCCCCATGAACGTAAATTAAGTAACGCCCTAATCATCAATGCTTGCAAGATCATAATTAAATGGCATACTTAAGGTACCAATACGCAACCAAAGTATTCGAGTTTGCGTGGCCTCTACATTGTGAAGCTATGAAATTGACCAAACCGAAACGATTCGGCTCAAATACTATCCGTCGTTGAGAAACGTGCATTTACACCCTACAGCAAACCGTTACAATCGAAAGCTCTGAAATTGACTAAAACAGGAACAAAACAGCACGGAGTGAATAATACCCGCCGCTGAAAAACGTGCATCTATGGCCTACATGTAAATGCCCCGTAACTTACTTAGAGCAGAGTGAATCCGCTTCCAATCTCTCACAGTCCGGACAGACAAAAAGCCGAACCTGGAGATACAATCAGCTGTTTATATAAACGCGCGCGAAAAATCCGAGTCAGCCAAATCGAAAACACGGCATAGATCGTGGTCTATGGCTAAGTCAGGTGTTATTCGAAAAACGTGAAATGGATGCGAGATCACCATAGCCCTGAAATCAAGGCAAAAACGGGGTCCCAGAACGAGGACAATTACAATGACCTGCTAAAAGTGTAACCTCCAAATAGAAAAACAGGATAATGCATCAAAAAGGGAGGGCCTGGATAGAATAGGGAATGGAACGGTATTCTCATATATGTTTATACATCGCTTCCGCATGAAAATTACCGACGCCCGATTTATTGTAGACTGACTCACAAAAGAGATGTTTCTCTAGGGAATATATTCAATAAAGGCATTGACACGTTTAGTCGTATCATAGATGTTGACATATAATGTTATGTGAACAGTATTTATACTGCATGAGTAATTCGCACAAATACCAGTGGAAAACAATAATGAAAACGCGGCACAGGGAAGCATTAGATCTTCCTTGAGCGAGGAATCGAAGGCGTTATCCATCAAGATCAATCCATGCTCACACATCTACATAGATGTAGGTTATCTGGAAAATAAAAGGTCTAAAAAGCCAAATTGAGAAACAATAGGATACAGCTTGGATCACATGTTAACCCCTTCCATGCTCATGACGGAACGGTTCCGTCATGAGCCACGGTTGAGCTGTGCTCATGACGGAACCGTTCCGTCATGGTCCCGCCCGCGCTCGAACCCTTCAGCACCGCGGCGGAATTCGCCCAGCGCTGAAGGGGTTAAGCTGAACATTGAAAGACAGTTGAATTTAGGCAAACCAAATGTGTACGAGTAAGTTCACAGTATACAGTAAAAACTTATAATTTATTCATTTGAATGTAGGTCTCCTCGTGCTCATTAAGCCCATGATCAACAGCCTCAAGGGTATGTATCCAACGACATTCCTTGTAGTTGAGGGAACTAGCCACATTACCGCCCCTCTGATGTATAAAATTTTTTTCAATGACCCACCATTCAATTTGTTCATGAGTGTGACCCATATTAGTGTAATGTTCCACAAGGGGAGCACCTTGTGTCTTGCATTTTATTCTACTTGTGTGTTGTTGGATTCTGTTCTTCACTTTCTGGATCGTTTGTCCTACATAAATCAGGGAACATGGGCATCTGATTGCATAGATGACATTTTGGCTATTACAGTTCGTGAATTGATCGAGGCTATATGTTTTACCCCGATGTGTAAAGTTATTTCCAGACACAGTATATCGACATACTTTACATTTACTACATCTATGATGACCAGTTACGGGTGGTAGACTGAGTAGTGATCTAGTGTCAGGGTGTCTGGGTGGTTCTAAATACGAAGACACCACATGGTCTTTGATATTCTTAGCACGCTTAAAAGCAAATAAAGGAGGTGCGGGCATGTTAATTTCAGAACCAACTAAATTCCAATATTTCTTGATCACCCTCTTTATCTCATTGCTGCGGGTGTTAAACGTGGTAACACATACCAACTTATCCATCTCTTGGTTCTTGGGTTGTATCTCCAGCAGGGTTTCCCTGGGTCTATACCAGGCTCTTTTTCTGGCTCTGTTGAGGAGTCCCTTTGGGTAACCTCTCTCCCTTAGTTTGACAATGAGGATATCAGACTCCTTAAAATAGTCCTTCCTTCTGCTACAATTGCGACGTAGGCGCAGAAATTGTCCGTAAGGGAGATTATCCCTGAGGTTCCTAGGGTGGTGTGAATGATATTGTAACAAGGTGTTTCTGTCAGTTGGTTTTTTGTAGAGATTCATTATTATTTTGCCATTCTCCTCCTCTAATGTTAAATCCAAGAACGGAATGGAATCTTTGTTGTGAGTTAGGGTAAATTGGATGTCCGTACTACAAGAGTTGAGCCAGGACAAGAAAGACATCAGTTGATTCTCAGTCCCAGTCCACAGCATAATGATGTCGTCAATATATCGCTTCCAAGCTGATATATTGTCGATGTATGGGTTGTGATCTGAGTAGATGTAGATGCACGAGGAGACCTACATTCAAATGAATAAATTATAAGTTTTTACTGTATACTGTGAACTTACTCGTACACATTTGGTTTGCCTAAATTCAACTGTCTTTCAATGTTCAGCTTAACATGTGATCCAAGCTGTATCCTATTGTTTCTCAATTTGGCTTTTTAGACCTTTTATTTTCCAGATAACCTACATCTATGTAGATGTGTGAGCATGGATTGATCTTGATGGATAACGCCTTCGATTCCTCGCTCAAGGAAGATCTAATGCTTCCCTGTGCCGCGTTTTCATTATTGTTTTCCACTGGTATTTGTGCGAATTACTCATGCAGTATAAATACTATTCACATAACATTATATGTCAACATCTATGATACGACTAAACGTGTCAATGCAATTTTTGAATATATTCCCTAGAGAAACATCTCTTTTGTGAATCAGTCTACAATAAATCGGGCGTCGGTAATTTTCATGCGGAAGCGATGTATAAACATATATGAGAATACCGTTCCATTCCCTATTCTATCCAGGCCCTCCCTTTTTGATGCATTATCCTGTTTTTCTATTTGGAGGTTACACTTTTAGCAGGTCATTGTAATTGTCCTCGTTCTGGGACCCCGTTTTTGCCTTGATTTCAGGGCTATGGTGATCTCGCATCCATTTCACGTTTTTCGAATAACACCTGACTTAGCCATAGACCACGATCTATGCCGTGTTTTCGATTTGGCTGACTCGGATTTTTCGCGCGCGTTTATATAAACAGCTGATTGTATCTCCAGGTTCGGCTTTTTGTCTGTCCGGACTGAGAGAGATTGGAAGCGGATTCACTCTGCTCTAAGTAAGTTACGGGGCATTTACATGTAGGCCATAGATGCACGTTTTTCAGCGGCGGGTATTATTCACTCCGTGCTGTTTTGTTCCTGTTTTAGTCAATTTCAGAGCTTTCGATTGTAACGGTTTGCTGTAGGGTGTAAATGCACGTTTCTCAACGACGGATAGTATTTGAGCCGAATCGTTTCGGTTTGGTCAATTTCATAGCTTCACAATGTAGAGGCCACGCAAACTC
The DNA here is from genome assembly GCF_964204655.1 of Triturus cristatus. Lineage (NCBI taxonomy): Eukaryota > Metazoa > Chordata > Amphibia > Caudata > Salamandridae > Triturus > Triturus cristatus. Next base: position 124,495,839 of record NC_140581.1, read on the forward strand.
GAATACTTTGGTTGCGTATTGGTACCTTAAGTATGCCATTTAATTATGATCTTGCAAGCATTGATGATTAGGGCGTTACTTAATTTACGTTCATGGGGCACTGTAGATATATGCATCAGCCCGCATAGGATACTGTCATCATTTTGTGTGATACCAGTCTAAGGATGTTATCTTAGAATTGTGCTCAGACTTTGAAAGTGCATTTAAGTTTATGAATAGGTGGCTATTTAATTCCTCTGTTTACTATGCCACTAATGAAGTCTTAAATACGTTTGTTTGTAGAAATTGTTGATCGCCTTGACGGTACTTGTCTGCCCTGCGCAGGAACTTCGTAAGGTATGTGTCGGCCATAAGTCACCTTACGGACTATGAATATACAGTATATTTGCGTTATTTATTGCAGGATATTTTGCCCTGGCGCAGTGATATTTTGATTGCCTTCACCGTATGCGACACAAGGATATATATTTATACAATTCGATTCTTAGTCCTCAGGTGAGCAGTAGCCACATAATCTCTGTAGAATAACTACTAAGACACACACATAGCTTTTAGTTTTTGATTATATGTTTTGTAATTACAGACTGAATGGTTGTTGTTGTCCTGATGAAGACCCGTCATTGATGCGTATAAATCTACACGTAATCCTAGGGTCGAAACGTCGACGTTATCTATCTCATTGATCCATGCAATTCCACCGTTTAAATATTGAATAATACATATTGTGGTGCTATATGCTACTAACCTCGGATCATCATTCTTTTAAAGTGTTTTTTGTCCAAGTATATGTTCATGATGTCAATTTTATGTTGATTGTTTGTTATTGTACACTATTGATCACTAAATGCGTTGTGATTTTATGTATTGTCTTTTGGGTCAGTTCTATATTGCAATAACAATCATGCACATTTAAATATATTGAGAATGAAAATCACTTTGCGTTGGTTAGAGTAATGTTTGGTATGTGTGTGTGTTTTCTTGTGATTAGGTACACCTTTTTGTAATAATCTTTTGAACACATTCAGTGTCCCTCAAATCAAGTTCATTCCCAACAGAACCAATTTTTCTTTTTCATATACTTACCCAGGTTCTGAGGGTTACTGGGTTACCCCATTAATTCTAATGGTCATCTGCAACCTCTGGCTGGACACCACGAATTCGCACCACTCTGCACCCGCCGTCCACGGGCAGAGCTCCAGTGGACAAACACCACGAGGAGGTACCCCTGGTGACCCTCAGCCTTCAGCTGACGCCTACAGCCTAAATCTGGAAGGTTCCCCCAACCGTGACCAGTAGCTGGTAAGAAGATCCGTCCCTAAAAGGCACACCTGCCTCTGGCTCCCCACAGCCTTGGCTGGCCTAACTGACTGTGCCTAACCAACCCCCAACTTACCTCTCGAAGTTCTGGTCGCACCCAGAAGACCTTCGTCCCCAAGCCTGCAGTGCCTTTGCAAACCGGAGCTTCCCCGTTGCATACAATAGGGCGTCAGACGTCAAAACAGTACCCTGCACACCCGGCCGCCCTAGTGCTGCTGAGGGTGTAACAAGAGTGCATCCTTGACCCTGGGGGAGACCTGAGTCTACCCCCAGAACCTCAACTCCCACTACCGAATACATACCCTAAAAACCGATAACACGGTTTTCCTCCATAGGATAACTTTGACTGATTTTCTTGGAAACATTTCTGTGTGGAGTTTAAAAACCTAAAGAAATTCTTTAAAATTGTACTGTTTAACAAAAACGCTTTTACTTGCCTGTTGACAGGAAATGTCCCAGTGTAGTATCCAGGTATACTACACTAAGTAAGAAAAGTAATCTAAAAAGTAACTTACCTGGTATTTTACTGAAAACCCCATTCAAGTCTATGTACTGTATGTACAAAGCATTGCATTTCTATGCAACAATACTGTAAGTTAAAACAAAGTGTATGTGCCATTTCAATCCATACTGTATTTCAATTGTATATTTACTGCAAAGTACTTGTCACTTGCTTGGTTCTAGGAAATAAAATAACAAAAAGATGATTTTTATACATAAACAATTGGTCTGAAGTTCAGTCTTGTGAGTGTGTGAATTCATTTGCAGACTGTGTGCAGAACACATGCTTAACACTGTACTCTGATAAAGCCTTACTGCTCGACCACACTACCACAAATAGAGTGAGGTGCTATCTACTTTACCTCTGCCTACCTTTTGGGTTCCACTGGGCTCTGTGCACACTATACCTCACTTTGGTATAGTATATACAGAGCCAGCTTCCTACACGGAGCGACTGGCTGAGAACGACTGGCTACACGGGGTATGTCCAGACTTCCCTCTTGGACATGTCCTTCGACGGCTCCAGTCTCTTCAGTGACTAGGCTGATCGGCGCTTGAGCACTTAAAGGATTCTTGTGCTACCGCCAGGTCCTTAGGCCTCTCTGAGGCCACACTTTCTCCCCAATCTGCATTTGGTGGCTACGGAATGGGCTTCCAGCCACATCAATTTCAGCAACTGGAATTCATAGGCTCCCCATCCTCTGCCTGCCCCAGGGCACAGTACCCACCGCTAGTCAGTCTGCCACTCCCTCTGCTACAATAGCATTCAAACCCTCCTAGTCTGCCCCTTCACCATCTTGCACATCTAGTTGGCTGAAGAATTTGCTGTTACTTGCTCCGCTGCCAGTCCATAGCATCGGACAGGTGGGTTTTGCAGATTGTAGGAAAGGGCTACTCCCTCCCCTTCAAAATTACCCCTCCTTCACTGCCACCATCTCCTGATGAGCTGACAGAGGATCTGCCTGTTTTCTGCAGTGGCCACAGCTCTGTTGGACAAGGGAGCCATAGAGAGGCTTCCGGTGCCAGAACTAGGCTGTGGTTGTTATTCCTACTACTTCTGGCTCCTAAAAAGGACAAGAGCCATCGTCCTGTCCTCTTATGTTCTAACTCTCAATCTCTTCCTCAAAAAGGAGAAATTCAAAATGCTCACGGAAGCTCAGGTCTTGTCTGCCCTGGACGTGGGAGACAGGATGGTAGCATTGGACTTGCAGGACGCTTATTTTCAAATTCCTGTCCTGCCTGCCTGCCCACCGGCTCTTTCTGTGGCTTTCGGTAGGCCATGAACACTTTTAGTTCACCGGCCTTCCTTTGGTCTTACCAGTGCCACTTGAGTGTTCACCAAGGTGATGACGGTGATTGCAGCTCATCTGCAGAGATCAGGGGTGCCAGCCTTCCCTTACATCAACAACTGACTGCTGAATGTGGGCCTGCCTCAGGCTGTCCTCTCCCACCTGCAGACTAAAGGGAAACTTCTGCACTCGCTGGGGTTCACTGTCAGTGTGCCAAAGTCACACCTGACTCTCTCTCAGATGCTCACCTTCATTGGAGCTGTTTTGGAGACAATTTGGGCTTATTCTCCTGAGCCGTGAGTCCAGGATTTTCAGGTTATGATAGCAATGTTTCATCCTCTAGCCTGGGTTTGGTGATCCAGATTCTGCGGCTGCTGGGCCTCAAGGCCTGCTGCATCCTGCTGGTGACACATGCCATATGGCATTTGCAGGTTCTGCAGAGGGATCTGAAGTTATAGTAGGAGCAGCATCAGAGGAATCTCTCTGACCTGGTCTAGATCACGGAGGGCACTGCGAACGATCTGGAGTGGTGGCTCACAGACTGCGATTGGGTCAGAGCCGGACCACTCTCCCTTCCCCATGCAGATCTCACAGTAGTTGCTGTATCGCTCCTGGAACGTGGTGGGCATCGGGCTCTGAAGACTCTGTTCTCCGGCAAAATCCAGGCAATCCGACTGGCATTGAAAGCCTTTCTACCTTGCATCTAAGGAAGGCTGCTATAAGGGTTCACCGACAACTGCTGCCATGTGGTACTGCAACAAACAGAGCAGTGTGGGGTCGTGGACCCTTTGTCAACATGCCTGCGTCTACATCAGGGCATGGTGTCTCGACACCTGGCAGACTCTCTGAACGCCAGAGCAGACAAACTCAGCCGAAGATGCGAAGAAGATCACAAATGGCTTCTCTATCTGGAAGTGGTGCAAGGTCTCTTTCAGCAGTGAGGAAAGCCTTGGTTTGATCTGTTCGGCACTGCATAGAACACACAATGTCAGCAGTTTTGTGTGCTTGAGTTTCCAAGGCGACACTCCCTCGGAGACTGTCTTGAGTGGAGCTCAGGCCTACTATACACCTTCCCACCCCTTCCCAGTCGCATCCAGAATTCTAAAGAAGTTCAAGAACGACTGGGCCGAAGTAATCTTTGTGGCTCTGGACTGGGCACAGAAAGTCTGGTATCCCGAGCAGGACCATCGATCCTCTAATCAGGCTGCCCTTTCAGTAGGATCTTTTGTCACAGCAGCAGAAGAGGATTCTCCACCCGAACCTGTCCACTCACTGCATTCTTCAGTAGAGATTAAGTGGCGAGTTTGGCAGCTTTCTATCATCCTCCCGAAGTCTGTGATGTCCTCTTGGCAGCCATACGTCACTCCACCAGTAGACCCCCCCCCCCACACACACACACACACACACACACTTCTTTTTCTGAGGTTCTGCTCATTCTTTCTGTTGCCCAGCAGGCCTCTGCCCTGGGCACTCTTAAGTGATATGTATGTGCTATTTTTGCCTTTATCTGGTTGCCTGATCCAACCCTCTTTGTTAAAGTCCCCTGTTGTACGTCGGCTCCTCAAGGGTCTTCCTCATCTCTTCTCTCCACCATTCATTATGCATCACTGAGACCGTAATTTGATAACTTTTTTGGGGGGCGATGCAGTCCTTTCAAGCTTCTTCACAATTGTCCAGTCAGGTTTCTCACCTTGTAAACAGCCATCCTTGTGGGAATTACATCTGCCCGCAGAATAAGTGAGCTGCAGGCCTTATCCAAGCTGCCTTGTCTCTGTCTATCCTGACAAAGTGGTGCTTTGCACAAGGGCCTCCTTTCTATCAAAAGTTGTCACTCTTGTTCATGTAGGCGAATCTATCACCTTGCCTACCTTTTATGCTGCTCCACACAGTAGCAGCTGCTACTAATACCAATTGGTTGGGCAACCCGAGGCTAGAGGGTAAGTACATGTTTTGTGTTTTTAAAAAAAAATAAGACTGCTGCTGCCGGCTGCCTCGTTGCTCCTCTGCTCCCGGAAGTCCATGGGGCAGCACAGGTTCCAAGACTCCCCACCCAGTCCAGACGCTTCTTTCATGCTATTACCCAGCATGAGAACAGCGCCAGGATTCGTCTGAGTGGCCTGGTTACATGCTCTTAAAGGGACTGAGAGCCTGTGCCTAACATAATCCCGGATGTGCAACACAGCTTGGTCGGAAATACAGAAGTGCGCATGTCTGTTTGGCCGTCCTAAGACGCCCAGTCAAACCGACTTTCGTACTTTCAGTGCCCATCATCACTCCTCCTCCTAGGCCCTGCTGCTGTCAATCGAGGATTGTCTGACGCCCCTCCTCCCTAGATTCAGTTCGGCTCACCCAGTGAACAAGCATTGGCATAGCCAATCGGTCTCGCCTTTGAGACCTTATAAGTGTTAAGCCATGCAACAGTTGTTGCTGTTGCACCAAGGATATTGTGCTGCATAACTAAGTTCCCAAAAGCGAGACCTATTTGCTATGCCAATGCTTGTTTTTCATTGTTGCATTTTTGTATAGCGCGAACTCGACCTGAAGAAACTGGAGGCTCTCTACATGAGCACCTGTTACATTCATTTTCTATTTAAGGCACGGGAATATTACGTGATGTGTCCAGAAACGCAGGATGGTAAGTTGACACAGAGACTAATAGCACCGATAGTGTTTTAAAGAGAGCAAGCATTGAAAAGCTGCGTTTGTTTATAAGCTAAGCCTGTTATCCCGATGGGTTTTATCAGTATAAAACAAACATGTAACAACACAACAGCGCTTGATGTAATTGCGGCTTTGTGCACTGTACTGTGGGTGAGAATTATGTAATCTTCGGAGTGTCCCACTTCTGCTCCTTTGTGTCGACGACCCTAACACTGATGTCCAGAGTAGAAATGGCAGTGGGGAGAAAGTCCCCACACGCAGGTCCCACCACTAAGAACAAACAAAACCTTCGGTGCCTGTCAGTTTTGTATAGGGCAAATTTGACCTGAACGTATTGGAGCACTATATATGAGCGCCAGTTACATTACACATGGTCGCATACATTTAATTTTTTTTAAGGCACAGGAAGATCACGTGACGTGTCCAGAATCACAGGATCTTTAGCTGACGCCGAGACTAATGCCAGCAATAGCGTTTTAAAGGAAGCAAGCATTGAAAAGCTGTGTTTGTTTATAAGCAAAGCCCTGTTGTCCTGAGGGGTCTTATCAGTAGAAACCAAACGCGGAACACCACAACATCGTTTGATGTAACTGCAGGCTTTGTGCAGCCTACAGTGTGTGTGAGTGAGAACTATGTAATCTTCGGAGTGCCCCGCTTCTGCTCCTTTGTGTTGACGAACAAAACACAGATGTCCAGATTAGAGATAGCAGTGGGGAGAAAAAGTCCCAACGCACAGATCACACCATTAAGAAGATCAAACGAAACCTTTGGTGCCTTTTGCAGTTTTGTATAGCGCAAGTTCGACCTGAAGGTATTTGAGCGATGTACATGAGCACCGGTTAGATTACACACGTTCACATTAATTTTCTCTTGAAGGCATGGGACGATTACGTGAAGTGTCCAGAATCACAGGATCGTAAGCTGACGCCGAAACTTATAGCATTGATAGTGCTTTAACGAGAGGAAGCATTGAAAAGCTCCATAGTTGCACAGTGCACCCCTCTTAAATACATTCGACACACCAAAGGACCCCCCCCCCCCCCCGTTTACTGTGTTGCCGCTAAGCCGTGCTGTGCATGCCTGGAGTAGCGCAATCTCACAGGCGACGTGCTGAGCCAGGGAAATGCTTGTGCCATTTAAATACAAGTGTGGGCTCCACCGAGTTCCTGATGAGGGGATAATGAAAGTGCGAGCAAAGCGCTCACCCTGCTGTGTCCGTCGCAGCAGCAATCGCGCTCCCCAGGAACCTGAAAGCGCCAGTTAAAAAAACCAAGCCTAATCAAGCACTCGTGCTTGTGCTGGCATCCACGAGAGCGAGCAGTGGCGCGCACGCCATCTGTTTTCAATTAGCACGTGCGCCGCTGCCGCAGTTCTTGTAGGTAGTCAGTGCTGTATTACAAGGCCCCTCTTACCAAAGGGACAGGGCTCAAATAGACAGTAACTATAAATTGGTAATCTTTGGTTTTCAACCTAGGCAAACATTTCCATTTGTACAGTTATTAAATATTCACATCTCATCCATTCATCTAAACCCCACTATTAATTCTAGTTCCAGAAACGGCCGGATAAAGTGAAAAATGTATGTGTTTATTAAAAATAGTGTGACGCTATTAGGCACACTAAAATGCTAGAAAACAATTTTACAATGGAAAACCTTTTTGTATGAATATAAATTCTAAAACGGGATCAATTTTCATCCATAAACCAAAAGCCCCATTAAATATAAGGTGCAAATCATCAATCAGTCAGCATATATATTACTTGTATTACATATATAGTACAATAAAAAGTCTACAGATTTGTGCAAGGAAAGAAAGTGGAAGAAAAGAAGAGATAAAACATATACGACAAAACACTGTTTACAGTTTACCTAATCCGTATATATAATCATAACCGGCATTGGATTAGCATCAAGTTTTCATCAAGCGTGCCGGTTCATTCTACAGATCTGATAGAGACATCTAGCCGCAGATTCCTTAACTTAGAATATCCCAAGGTGTCCGACTGGATCCGGTAAACCTTTTCCCCAGCAGTACCTCTGCATGCTGGGGGGCGGCGGCGCCCGGCTCCGTCCAGACATTGTCCACGGAAGTGACGTCAATGGAGCCATATAAGACCCCCTGTGTGCTGACGTCAGTTTCCTTCTTTTCCGTGTCCAAACGCGGATCTGTAGAAGCGGTTACCTCTGCCCTGTTTTTTGTTTTTCAGGCTTTCTCGACGTCTTTTGGCGTCCGGGAACAGTGTGTGATGCCTTCGGGCTTCAAAGCATGTGAATCCTGTACGCGGAAGATGTCGCTGACGGATCGACACGCAGTCGGTATGTGGATCTTGGGAGAGCATCACAACTCTGAGTGCGACGCCTGCAGCTGGGTGGAGCCGAAGTCTCTGCGGGAACGGCGCATGGAGTTGCTGTCTGCTCGGATGTCCTGTTCGGAGTCCTCCCGTCGCCGGTCTCCTTCTCGTGAAGGGGAAGGGTCGGTCCCGGACAGGTCACTGAGTCATTCTCACGGACGTTAAACTCCTGCCGCAGGTAAGCGCAAGAAAAAGAAGTCACGGAGGTCGCCACACTCGCCCAACGACGGGGCCCGCTGTTCCCGGCCTCCATCGGACACGAGCCCTCAGGAGTCGACCCTCACTTACCCACCATTTCCTGGAGCTGGGGGGGACTCGAGCCCAGATGGAGGCCTATTCTCGGGCCTTGCTTGCCATCTTTGGTTCACCCTCTCTCTCTGGCACACCTTTGGGCCCCATAGAGGGGGTAGGGGCTCGGATCAGTATTTCGCCGGCTGGTTTGACCTCGGCGCCGTCGAGCACCCTGACTCCGGTTCTGGAGTTTCTACGACATCGGGACACAGCCCGGAGAGGCATCCTTGCACGTCCAAGCCTTCCATGTCTTCTCCGCACAGCCCTGTGAGGCTCCCTGTGCTGGCTGAGGCTGTGACACAGTCCTCGAGTCCTAGTCGACTCCGTTCCTCTCCGCAGGTTCCCACCTTGGTGGCGTTCGTGTGTACGCTGGTCCAACGCTGGACAGGCGAGGCTCCTTCGGAGTTCATCGAAGTCGAGACGACGCTGTCTCAAAGCCAATCTACGCCGGTGCCATCCCCGGCCGTTCATCGGTTTGTGGAGG